>NC_045659.1:4916000-5530500 GCF_009829145.1 Chiroxiphia lanceolata | reverse complement strand
CTGCAAGGTGTTGAGCACGGCAGCTGTGAACACACCCAGCCCCCCATAACAGTGTGGGATGTGGCAGAAGGTCCAGCTGATGCTGCAGCAGGAGCAGAGATCAGCAGGAGCTGGGGGGCACTTGTTTGTCAGGGATGGTGCTGCACCACTTCCTCCCCATCCTGCAGGAGAAGAGGGATCATATTGTGTGAGTTCCCAGCAAGCTCTACCTGCCCTTAGGTTGGGCTGAAGCCAAGGGCACCACCTGCCCAAATCTTCCTGCACCAACCAGCTTGGTGAGCAGCAGCTGCAGGTCAGGGTTTAGGGGTGGCTGGTCATGCTGGGGCAGAGCTCAGAGCCAGTCCCAGCACCCCCTGCCCTCACCACCATGTCGAGGCACCGCGTGGCTCACCCTGGAGCATTGTTTGTTTGCTCACTCAGTGGGCTCCAGTCTGCAGGAAAGCCCTTGTTTGGTAAATACTGTTTTATCTGTGAGCCAGCAGCACACTGTCGCTCATCAAATATTAATCCAAACTCAACTGCTTCTTAACAAGGTTTTCTTTAGAGGCGTTTGGGGCTCGAACACACCTGGTGGGAGGCAGTGTCCTGGCTTCCCTCTGGCTCTGCACAGGGAAAACAAAGGGACAGCAGCCAGAAAGAGATCCCTGCTCCTGTCCCTCCAGTCTGCTCCACAGGGCCCTGGCTCTGGGTGGGATGCAAGGTGGGCATTTCCCAAACATGTGGATGAGGAGCCCAAGTGCCTTTGGTAGATCTGGTGTCTCCAAGGATCACATATCATTCCCAGGGGCGGGTCTGGGAGTGTTTTGGCTGCTGGTCTTGGAGGAGAAAGTGGCAGATTTCTTGGGGTTCAGGTAGATATGGAAAAATTGCACCTGATGTGGACAGACTGTGAGAAGAGAAGCAGTAAATCACGATATGCATCAGCTGTGCCTTGGCCTGCCTGCCATGCACTGTGCATCTCAGAGGCATTCATTCCATGGAGACACATTCCCACACTTTGTTTGAACAAACCCGTAGGAGAAGTTCAAACTCCACAGGGCATTGCTGCTCTTTATCCTCTGAGCCCGTCTGGGGACCTGCATCTCACCAGATTTATTCACGAGACGCCTCAGGCGGCCACGGAGGAGTCGAGTTCCCCAAGAGCACGTGCCCCATGTCCTGCTGGGAATGGCTTGGAAGTTTGCTCAGGCACTTGAACCAGCTCCCTCGTGGCTCAGCATTGCTTTGGTGTGTGGCAAAGAGCCAGGGAATGAGAGTGTGAGGGTGACACTGGGTGGAGGAGCAGCACAGATCTGTGAGAGCCCGGGGAATGGAAGAGGGAATGAGCAGCTGGACAGCCCTTGCTTGGCTTGGTGGAATCATTGCACTTTCACTGCCCCAGGAAACGTGGCTGGATGGACCAACTTATTGCCAGGAGCACATCCATCGTCAGTCAGCCATGGGCTCAACACACAGACCCAGCTTTTCCAAAACAAATCCCCAAGGGAAGAGTGAAGAGACAGCCCCTGCCCCGGGTGAGTGGTTATAGCAGAGGGGGAGGCCCAGGATGAAGGTCAGCAAGTCATGGAATCACAGAATTGTGTGGGTTGGAAAAACCCTCTAAGATCATTTAGTCCAACCATTTCCCCAGCACTGCCAAGGCCACCACTGACCCCTGTCCCCAAGTGCCACATCCACAGGGCTTTTAAATCCCTCCAGGGATGGTGTCTCCACCACTGCCCTGGGCAGCTGTGCCAGGGCTGACAACCCTTTCAGGGAAGAAATGAAGAAATGTTTCCTAATATCCAACCTAAAGCTCCCCAGGTGCAACGTGAGGCCATTTCCTCTCGTCCCAAGTCTCTGGTTTGTAGGGATTCCCATCCCTAATTCCTCCTGCTCGCTCCTCAGGGATCAGACCTGTTCAGACGGGGTCCCCATGCCAGAGGGCTGCCCCCAGGGACACATCTGAGGCAGGATAAAAGTGAAAGTGAGCTCAAAGTGCCTGCAGTCAGTGAGGACAGCTGAGCTGATAGATGGGTGCACCCCATTTCATCTGACCAGGATGAAGCCACATCTACAGAGCTGAGGAGTTTGGGTCTTAGGGAAGGAAGAGCCATGGGAATTGTTTCCTGCTGCCAGGAGAGATCACCCTGGGCACTGGGAGCAAGATGCCTCTCTTCCAGCTGGCTCTCCATGGGTCAGTTGGGCCTCTGGATGTGCAGAGCATCCCTGTTCCCGGGTGAAAGGCCAGGGAAAGGCG
This sequence comes from Chiroxiphia lanceolata, assembly GCF_009829145.1. Classification (NCBI taxonomy): domain Eukaryota; kingdom Metazoa; phylum Chordata; class Aves; order Passeriformes; family Pipridae; genus Chiroxiphia; species Chiroxiphia lanceolata. Next base: position 5,528,261 of record NC_045659.1, on the reverse strand, counting down.
TGTTGGGAGTTTAACGCTGTTCCATGACACCACAGTCGTCCCTGCCTCATCCATTTAGCTGAATATGTTCACAGATCCGTAGGCTGTAAAGGCCAGGAGGGTTTATTGGATCGTGGGAAGCTGATGCAGAGATCTGGGGCAATGATTTCATTGGCAACTTTTGAGGGAGAAGTGGCAAATGATGCATTTAATGGGCACGCCTGGCACTGCCTCCAGCCAAGCCACAGCAGTGGCTGTTTTCCCTCTTCTGGCACTGTAAAACCTGAATATGTTTTAATACGCAATTCAGATGGCTTTGGAAAGTGCCTCCTGGGAGCTGGTGTGTTTTTATGCTGCTTGTTTTTTTCTGCCCTTAATGAAAGGCCCAGAATAAAAGTGACCATCCCCTCATGCCCAACATTCCCCAGAGCTTTGATTGCCGTGACCATGACCCAGCTGGCCCATTTTTGGGAGTCTCTGCCAAGGAAGGGGGATCTGCAGTATTAAGTCTAATTAAATTACAGTCACACCTCTGGTAGTATTTAATAGGTGTTACCAAGGGTTTGAAACAGGCCATAGAGGGGCCAGTGGCTGCAGACAAGGTGTGAAATCCATGGGCATGTGGGCACGTTCCCCCATGTGCATCATGCTCAGTGTCAAACTCACAGGGGAAAAACCACCTGGATGTCCCCTCTGGAGAGACCAAGTTGACAGAGCTTGGAGCAACCTGGTCTAGTGCCCCTGCCCGTGGCAGGGGGTTAGAATGGGACGAGCTCTAAGGTCCCCTCCAGCCCAAACCATTCTGGGATTCTGTGATTCTACAACTTGGAGCAGCCCTGCAGGGTCCTGCAGAGCCTCTGGGGTCCCCTCTGCCTGGGAGGTGATGTGGAGAGCAGCTCACCAGATGTCTGGTCCAGGCGAGAAGCATCTCAGCATCTTCAAGTGGAACAATCACTTTGGTTTTGCTGCCATTCCTTGGCAGGCTTCGGACCTTCTCCCCCCAGACCAGCTCCCTCCTTCAGTGCAGCTTGGGAAAGGTCTCGTTTATGCCAGTGTGCAGTTTTTGTTGCCTTCCTCCCCCCTGCTCCCATCTGCTCCCTCCTCCTCGAAGGCCGAGCCCGCCGTCTGTCCAGCGGCAGGACGCTGCGGGTCCATATGTTGTCCCTCTGCAGGGCTGTCACCTCTCCTGCTGCCTCCCACAGCCCAGCTCAGCAAGGGAGGGAAGAGAAGCCGGCGCGGGGAAGGGGCCCACAGGCATTTCACAGCAGTAACAGAATAAATCTAATTTATAGACATAGCAAAATGCAGCTAAAGCGGGAGTTGAAATGAATGCAAAGCACACCGAGGTCTCAAGTTATCGGCACTGTAACATTTTTCCTGACTATCTCTGTTTTCCTGCCTGGGTTTGTCTTTGTAGCTTCCTCCCAGACAACTGGACCTTTGCTCTGAAGTGAAAATGAAAGCTGGGGGAAGGAAAAAAAAAAAACTAACGGGAAATGAATTCTTCAGATCTCCTTCGTGATGCATCAGCCCCATCTGCCAGCTCCCTGTGACAGGGAGCGCAGCGTGGCTGGGTGGCAGGTGGAGAGGGAGAGACAGGCTTTAAAAAAAGGAAATAAAATAAAATAAAATAAAAGGCACAACTATCCCTGCAGCTGGGAAACAGGGAGGGCTCTGCCAAGGCACACAGCTCCAGGTGAGGCTGGGAAGGCAGGGTTGGAAGAGCCTCCCTCGCTCATGGAGGTGTGAGGACAGGGAGATTTGTCTTGTTCCCTGGCTTGTCAAGGTAATGGGAACAAGCGGGTGGGAGATGTTCGGAGCCAGCTCGAACTAATTAGGAGAGAATGTAGAGGAGAGAGTCTGATGGCTGGGAAGGGGGAAGAGGGGGGGGAAGGAGAATGCTTTGTACTGGTGAGCACCATCCCTGACGTGGAGATGATTAAAGGTACCAAACAATGGAGTGATGGAGCAGCCAGTCCAAACCCAGGCTGGAGGGAGTTTACAGTCCAAACCCAGGCTGGATGGAGCTGCCAGTCCAAAGCCAAGCTGGATAGAGCTCACAGTCCTAACCCAGGCTGGATGGAGCTGCCAGTCCAAACCCAGGCTGGATGGAGCTGCCAGTCCAAACCCAGGCTGGATGGAGCCCCTGCCAGAGGAGTTTGCAGCCGTGTTTCAGGAGGGCTCACTGAAACATGGGGTGCACCACAGTGGTGGCCATCACCATCCCGGCCAGGATCACCAGCATCCCAGGAGTTGGCAGCATCCTGAGTATTCCAGACTCTGCTCACTTTCCCAGCATTGGAACCTGTCTCTAAAGCATCTCATTTCCAGCAAACTTTGCACCCAAATCTCTTGGTGCTACCGAAAGCTTTGGAGCTGTGGTTGTGTTTTCCCAGCCTTGTCAATCACCTCTCCTTCAAGAAACCTTCCTGGAGCTCCTTCCTGGTAGCCTGGGAATGGTGGCTGGGAAGGACATCATTGCCTCCTCTGGCAGATCTCCTCTCCCTTTGCAAGGAGAGGTGGCAGCTTTTCCAGCCTAATTTAGCAGTCTTTAATCTGAGTTATTCCAAACCACACTTGCCACTTCCTTCGTGCGTTCCCGCAGGATGATGGGCTGATTTCACAGAATGAAAAGCCTTAAGCAAATCTTGTCACACAAGAAAATTGATTTTTCAAAACTGACTTTTACAAGATTACTGGCCTTTTTTTCCCCCTCATCTTTCTTCCGTATCGTTCCCTTCCAGTCTCACGAGGTGGCTTCAGATCTAAGGAAATTAGAGACGCTGTGACTAAATTGAAAATGTAAAAAAGGGGAGAAAGAGGGGGGAAAAGACACCCAGCACCTCCTCTCCTGCTGCCTCTGAAGGATATAGCTGGTGTGCTTGTGAAGTAGCAAGGTACCTCCTTCACCTCTCCACTGCCATAACCTCCGTGCCACGTCAGGAGAGAGTCAGTCCAAGGATTATGCCAACACCTCACAGGGAACATCCCCTGATGGGCATTCCTTGGTGATCCCAAGCTAGATCACCGGGTTTTTTTCTTTCTCTCCCTCAATCCACACATATTATTTCCTCTTTTGGAAGAAAAAGAGTTTCCTCCTGCCGCTCGGTTCAGAGACATCTCAATGTGTTTTGTTAAAAAAAAGAAGACGGGAAGAGTTGCCTTGAAGTCATTTCAGACAGCTTAAAATATGCTAAGCTTTTGTGTTTCTGCCATATAAATAATGAATCCTCTCACAGCTTCTGAGTGGGGAAAGACATGATTTAAGAGGCCTTCAGCTCTGTTTGAGGTTTTTCTGCTTCGTGCCAGAATGGGGGAATGGGACCAGGGACAAGTGAGGTGTGAAGGATGAAGCAGGGATGAAGCAAGGAGGGGACAGGGGGTGGGGAACAGAAGTGACACCCACCTCAGCCCTGCAGGCACTTTCCTAAAGGATTTCACTTCTTCGGTCCTTTATTGCAAGTTTCAGGGGCTGGAAGGGTGTTAAAGGGAGGATGAAGTTGTTGGCATCTACTTGTCTCCCTGTGCCTGTGTCTGCCCCGGTAACCCCGTGGTGATTTGGTGATTGCAGGCAGCACCAGTTACTGTTCATTCACTAATTCCCTCAGTGCCACCCTTGGAAATGTCCCTGCCTAAAAGAGCTGTTGGGATAGCTGCAAAATGAGGGCCATAGTTTATGGCAGGAATATGGAAAAAACCCAGGGGATGCTGTGTCCAACAATAAACCCACTGGGTCCCACTGGCCCTCCAGGAACACATGTCCTGGTTATTCCCCAGTACACATGACTGGACACTGGCAGTCAGAGGGCTCATCCCACCATGTGTAGGCTGCTGGAATGTGGATCCACTGCTGAGCCTGAGTAAATGTCACACAGCTGGGAAGTGGGGCTGGTTCGTCCGGAAACAGCAGATCAAGGGGAAGCAAGGAAAAGCTGGCACAAGCTGACTGGGGCACAGGAGCCTTCCCTCCACAAACGGGGGGCTGTGGTAGCCATGGTGAAGACACGCTGTGCACCCTGAGCTTCCTCTCCACCAGGCACAGAGTTATCTTGGTGTGTTTGGGATAAACAGCACCTACCCTTGCACAGCCCATCCCAGAGAGACCCAAAGGGACTCTGGCTCATCCAGCAGCAGATCGTGGAGTAACTCTGTTCCCTTCAGGTCTCAAAGTATCCTTGGGTTCCTGTGCCTCTCTGGAAGCTGCTGGCAAATACTAAAGCAAAGGAAAAAGGCAGGATTGTAGTCTCTGATTAGATGGTTTTTTGGCAAAGCATCAACCAACACTTATTGCCGGCTTCACTTTGCTGCTGAAGTGGGTAATGAAGGACTTTGTGGCTGTTATTTCTGGAGATGCCTTTTTTTAAAATGCGGTTTCTTGCTGTTTTATAGAGGAGTGGGATAGATCGAGGCAGCCAGGTTGGATTGTTTTCCCCTGACAGGGCTGAGAAGGGCAGTGTTGGGCCAGAGTGTCAAGGGCATTCAGGAGGGTTTGCCGAGAGGAGTGACCCCGAGCATAATTTTGGGGGTGGATGGATGGTTGAATGGAGAGATGGCTGAGGGAGCTGAGATTGTTTCACCTGGAAGGAAAAGGAGGCTCAGGGTAGATCTTGTTGCTCTCTCCAACTCCCTGACAGGAGAGTGAAGCCAGGTGGGGGTTGGTTTCTCTTGTCTGTCACTAACAAGCAAAAGGATAAGAACAAATGGCCTCAGGTTATGCCAGAGGAAATTTATTGAATATTAGGAACAGTTTCTTCCCAAGAGGATCGTCTGTGCACAGGCTGCTCAGGGCAGTGGTGGGAGTCCTCATCCCTGAAAGGGTTTAGAAATCATGTAGATGTGGCACTTGGGGACAACATTTAGTGATGGTTTGGGCAGTGCTTGAGGGAACGGTTGGACTTGATCATCTTGGAGGTCTTTGTCCAAGCTGAACAATTCTGTGATCCATGGATGAATTTCACACTGAACAGATGAACAGACCTTTTGGTGAACTCGTGACTTTATTCTACTTACCCTGTAAGCTGCCTGTGTGTTAGCACACAGAGGGAACACGCTTCTGGATGTTTATTATTCCCTCCTTCGGACCTGCAGATCCCCAAGTCACTCACAGTTCAGTCAGAGGTAGCCCAAGTTCCTTACACAGAAATTCCTGCCCTTGGCATCTTATGTGAGAAGAGTCCCAAAAATGAGGACCCAGCCTCTCTCACCCAGGGTGCCACCTCTGGGCACAGCTGCCTCCATTGATAATCCCAACGTGAATCGTTTGATCCCGGACACACTTCAGCCCCTGAGTAATTACTGTTCTGGCAGGACCGGCCAAGGATCCTGCCAGAGAAGGAGCTGTGCCTTCACACCAGCCTGGGGATGTGCCAGATAGAATAGAGCCTAAGAAGGAGCCTGAGCAATGGGATGGGAACAGCACCTGTTGTGGGGGACAAAAGGGCTTTTAGGGGTACTCAGGGGGTTTGCTTGGAGCTGGGACTGGAAACTCAGAGGGAGTTGGCTCAGGATAGTGGACACCATTTTTGGTGGTCCAAGGCATCACTGGCAGTTTGGCATATCCAAGGTTGGTCACCATCCTTGAAGAGTTGATGTAGACCTGGCCCAAGGTCTGTCTCCTCTCTCCAGGCCAGCACAACGTCAAACCCTCTCACACTACAGAGATCAAAGCATAAAGCCCTTGAAAACATCCCAAACAAGCCCAGGTCAAAACCCTGGAGGAGCTTTAGGAGCCAGCCAAGAAAGAAAAAACCCTTTGAAAAGTCCCAGATACCCAACAGCTCTCTGGCCACGCATGAATCCCATGTGCAGGAAGGCAGGAGACACTCCTGCCCACTGTGCCCATCATTTCTGCCCTGAAAAGTGTGGATTTGGTAGCTCCAGTGATCTGAAAGATGAGGTCCCAGCCTAGCACCACCTTCAAGATCCCCCAGCAGCAGATTTCTTATGTCAGTGAAGACCTGGGTTTTCTGTCTCCCTTCAACCACTGTCTCCTTCCTGCCAAGCCCAAGGAATTGGCACGTCGAGGGTGTAAAGTTTGCAAAGGCCACAAGCGGGGGGGGGGGGAAATAAGAGCTGGAGTGGAGGGAAAGGCAAGTTTGAGCAGCTTCACAGCACTGAGATTCACTTTGCGCTGAGGAGGATAAACACAGAGGAGAATTAGCTCCTTGACATGCCAGCATTCATAAATCTGGCTAAAGACATCCTGCTACGGGGGTGGAGTGGGGCAGGAAGACCCTGGAAAGGATTAATCCTGTTAAATGATTTGAGGAAACACAAACCACGTGATGAAATTGGATTACCCAAAATAATAGTTAAGCTATTAGTCATGTCTATTGTGTGGCAGGATAAGTCAGGACAATGTAGGCAGGAGAAGTGAAATGCAGCATCACTACCAAGGGGGTAAAATCCCCCCAGGAGAGGTGACACCTCCAAGCTCATCCAGGACTGGGGAGGTGACTCACATCCCCAATATTTCCCCAGGATAAGCAGTTTTGGCAGCTGGCTGTTGTAGCCTGAATGGTTTTAAACTTTCTCTGCATATAGAAAAATCAAGAATTTAATATTAGCAACTTAACTTGGAGGGGAAAAGCGCAATTTTCATATGGTGCCATGACTTTGGGGCCATGGATTCTTAAATCTTAAATCCTCTCCTTGGAGGGAAGAGGAGTTACTGCAAAAGGAGGTGAATTTGTGAAAGGAGAGGGGCAGGAAAACATCCGTAGTGGTAAGAGAAGTGCCAAAGAGGGATTAATGGGGACAGGATTGGTGCCCAGCCCTCTCTCGTGAGGGGGTGGAGGAGGAGGGGGGATTTTAAACAGCGGGATTAAAACAGTGCCACATCTAAAGTGTCTGCATTTTGTTTTGATCTGTCAAGAAAACAGCTCGATTTGCAGGAGGAATCACCCAGTCCATGAAGTTTGATGCTTCCCTTTTGAAACAGTAATAGCTTTTCCAGCAGTGCCTCTCTGGTTTCCTTCCAGGGGAGGGATGAGCAATTTTACCAGCTCCTTCCAGCGCAGGGAAGGAGCCAGAGGGACACGGCGGGACGGGCTTTGGCCAACCCCTCCCTGCTGCTAAACCCGGTGTCTGTGGTCTGCCAGTGCCAGGCACGTGCTCCAGCACGGGATGCACATGCACTGGACGGGTTTTATTCCCCACCATCCCCCGGCCAAGCCACCCAAGGGCTCCAAGGCCTCCCCGTGCCTCTGGCACACACAGAGCTCAGCTGCATCCCCCGGGAGGCGCCGGGTCCAGGGGCCCTGTGGGTGGCATCGGGCCATTGATGATCTGCACGGCTCATCAGCCAGCCCCAACCATCCACCATGGCTGATCAGTCAAGTCAGTGGCAAGTTTAACAGCTTTGTTTACTTCTCCCTCGCCGCTTCTGTGGCCAATTTGTTCCAATCACTGTGCTAAGAGAAAGACTGTTTTGATTGGTTTCTCACCAAAAATGAGCCACGGCTGGTGCCGGCTGGAGCAGTGACATGGCTTTAATTGTGTCATCTGGCAGAGAGAAACCTCCTCTCCCCAGTTCTTCCAGGCTCCCGTGCCTCAGGCAGCACGGAACTGACCCCAGGGTATCCCTGCTCACCTCTGCTCCCGTACCCCAGTGTTCTCCACAGAGCTGAACTCTCACTGAACGTCTTCAGGTGTGATTTGGGGAGCTCCAATAGCCCCTCACTGATTTTCCCTCCCACGAGACCGCTGATGGCAAGGAGGAGATACAAAACCGGGGCACCGCCCTGAAGTCTGCAGCTGATGAGCAATCAGGCTCATCCCAGCCTCCTGGCTTGGCAGGAGGGGGAAAGCTGGAGCCAAGATGAGATGGGAAATCAAGCCAGAGTTTTCCCCTGCACAGCAAGGTGTTATTATTAATCATCAAAACCCCAGAGTGTTTAAACACAACCCAACCCAGTAGCAGCAACTGGTGAATCGCGGCGAGCACAATCAGACACCAAACATGTCCTTGTCAGGGATACGAGTCTGGAATTCGGGAAAAGGTTGCAATCTTTCCTGTTTATTTGTTTCTGAGAAAAGCTACGTGGGGGAAAAAAACAGGCATGAGGAGATGAGCAAAGTTGGCATCTCTGCTCCAAGCTGCGGCGTGTCCACGTTTAGGACACAGCGTTAAATTCATGGTGCAGCCACAGTGCCCACGTGAAGATGGAGAGGTTTGGGAAGAGGTCATCACTGCTGTGTGTAGTTGGAGGTTTATTAGGATGGGAGCTGGAGGCTTGGAAGCCTTTCCTTGACTACCGTGGGTGCCACCCGCAAGGAAATACCTTTCCAAATGCTTTCTCCCCTATTATCAGCACAGTCGAGACCGCGTCTCAAATCCTGTGTCCAATTTTGGGCCTCTCACTACAAAAAACAACAGTGAAGGGCTGGAGCATGTGCAGAGAAGGGAATGGAACTGGGAAAGGGTCTGGAGCAGCAGGAGCAGCTGAGGGAGCTGGGGGGTCCCAGCCTGGAGAAAAGGAGGCTCAGAGGGGACCTTCTGGCTCTCTCCAACTCCTTGACAGGAGGGGGGAGCCAGGGGGGTGTGAACTCTGCTCCCAGGGAACAAGGGACAGGATGAGAGGAAAAGGCCTTAAGTTGCACCAGGGTAGGTTTAGATTGGATATTAGGGAAAACTTCTTCATGGAAAGTGTTGCCAATAACTGTCACAGGCTTCCCAGGGCAGTGGTGGAGTCACCATCCCCAGAAGTGTTAAAAAATGTATGGATATGGTGTTTAGGGACATGGTTTAGTGGTGGCCTTGGCAGTGCTGGGTTAGCATTGGACTCTGTGATCTGAGAGGCCCTTTCCAACCCCAACTATTCGATGGCTCTGTGATCATCCCAGCCCCTGTGCTCGAGGGCCAGCCAGCCATCAGCCAGGCTGCTCAGTGCTCTGCTCAGGGCTCTGCCCTCCTGGACTCCGTTCAACCCGAGCTGGAAGGCCCAGCCTTGTAATTTGGGTGGTGGAGAGATCACCTCTTGCCTGTGCTGCTGATAAATGAACACGGGGGGGAGGGTGGCAGCCGTGCCACTGAGGAGCCACATGCAGGGCCCACACGTCTTCATTAGGGAGGGAGCAGGCAGGAGAAGAGGAATAACCCCATACATCACCATTATGAAAATTTACCCTTAATAAAGAAATAATTTGGGCGATGCATCACGCCGGAGCCGTGCGGGGGGAGGGTGTGACACCACTCGGGCTCTGCTCCTCACTCCATCACTCTCACGAGGCTGTCACTCACTGGAGATGCCAGCATGAGCCACCCACTGTCCCTGCCCACCTCGGGCCTCCAAGAGATGCCAGCGCATCACCCACAAAACACCATCAGCTCCATCCACAGGGGATACCAGGGGGAAAGCGGGGTGGTGCCCACAGCACCCCACTGGCAGCTGTCACACGTGGGGATGGGAGGAGACTGTCACATCACACACAAGAACTGAAGGTACTGCTGTGGCAGTAAAGCAAAAAAAACCCATTCTCCGAGCAATTGCTGGCAATTAATGGCCGTTCCCAGGAATGAAATGTTAATTAATTCATTCCCCGAGCCATGCATTTATTTAAGGTATTTGTGGGTGTTCTTGGTACTTTTATTAAGCAATTAAAATGCGTCCAAGAAAATATTTATCCGTTTTAAGTAATTCCTAGTAAACACAATTTATATGGCAAGCGACCACTTTATTTTGAATTGTTAATTAAAAACGACGACACACTCCACTTCCCTGGCTTATAACACCACTGGAGTGCTGGTTCAAGGAGCAAACCCCCTGCTGGCAGCTCCCAAAATCCTCCTTGTGGGTCTATAGGATGGATTTGTGTGGAGTCCAGAGAGCCCCAGCAACCCCGTGTTGCCCTCCAGTAGTTCCTGTGCTGCTTCTGGGAGGAGCCATGGCCCGATGAAGACCTTTCAAAAGAAGATTTTGTTCAGCTCTACAGCCTTCCCAGGGCTGGGAAGTCAGTACCTTGTTCAGGCTGGCTGTGTGTTGAAGAATTCCAAGCCTGTGTGACAGAGCCAGAGGGATGTGTTTGCCAGGCTGAGCTCAGGCAGTGCTCAGGAGGATGATGCACATTGGTGACGCTCCTCCAGGGACTGACGCTCTGTAGGGCTCATTGTGCTCTTGCTCTGACTGTGGTGAGCTCTTTGTGGGCTCCACCAGCCTGGAAGCCCAGCCAGAAACAGGATTCTGGGGAAAAAAAGGGATGGAGCTGCTGGGTAAAACCCCTTGTGCAGAAGGAGACCTGGCAGACCAGCCCACTGAGAGCCTGGGAGGAAGCACGGGTGCATCATCCTGGGTTTTGGCAGGTTTTCTTTGGAAACCAGAGCAGAAGAGGAAAAAACATTGACAAATGAAAACCAAAACAAAACCCAGGCGTTGCTTGGGAGCTGACAAATCCCAAACTGTCCGTCCTTGTTTGCTTGCATGTACTCTTAGCTGGGAAGCGATCGATGGAGTCAGAAAAATGCTATTTCCCTGAAGAATGTCTCCTTAGAAAAGTCCCTCCCTTCCTCTTCAGTGTAGGCATTCTATTTTTTGTTCATTCTTTAATCACCAGCTTTTCAGTGCTGTCTGTAATAATCCCTTTGAAACTTGGATCAAAATATCTCTTTCCTGGTTGAAATTTGTTTTCCTCCATCACCCAAGCAGATTCAATTTGCAGAAGATACTGAATTGGAAGGCACCAGGTACTCCCTCAGAGAGGCCAGAGGAAAACAAAGGCACGTTAGAAATATGGGAAAGGAAATAACAAAATGAAACTCAGCCAAGAGGGGAAGAAATGCCCATCTGGGAAAACAGGCTGAGATGGTGCTTGGTGAAGAGAAAGGAAGAGGGGAAGATGTGCACATCTCTGTTATGGGGACAGGCTGGGAGAGCTGGGAGTGTTCAACCTGAAAAGGGAAGGCTCCAGGGAGACCTTAGAGCCCCTTCCAGTGCCTAAAGGGGCTCCAAGAGAGCTGGAGAGCCTTTGGACAAAGGCCTGGAAGGATAGGACAAGGGGGAATGGCTTCCCACTGCAGGAGGGCAGGGTTAGGTGGGATATTGGGAAGGAATTCTTGGCTGTGAAGGTGGTGAGGCCCTGGCACAGGTTGCCCAGGGAGTGACAGGAACAGGTCCTGTGGGCAGGATCCCCACAGACACACCCTCACCCCTCTCCTGGGGCAGGAGGAGCCCACCCTGCCCAGACCTGTCCTGCAGGGGGGTCTGGCTTAGGATGAAAACCAGCAGCAAACAGGGACAGGTCACTTTGCAGCCAAGTGATACAGGGAGAGAGTAAAGGAGGTAAATTTATATAGCCTGGAAAAGACCCTGGGAGGCATGTTTGCAATCCATAAATACCTTCAAGGGAACAATATAAATGAAAGGAGTCCCTGCTCTCCAGGGTGGACAAGGAGCCCTGGCTGGGAGCCAGGCTTGGTGCAACACGGCCTGGGAGACGTGAGGAAGAAATCATGTAGAGCCAGGAGGTGATGGATGGGGCTGCTGGAGCGTCCTCCCATCTTCTCTGCCCTCTTTTATTCAGATTCTGTTTATAAATAATTACTGAAGGGTTAATAGGTGAGTAGGACACGTTATGGGCTCGTTAAAACCCTGAGTAAGTTGCCCTCTGGCCGTCCACGCGCCCGTCACGGGAAGCTTTACAACAGGGTTATCAGCTGCTGTTATTAAAAACCAATTTGACATTATAAAAGATCTATACTGCTCGTTCAGCCACATTGATTTAGCCGTGTTAAGCCTTGGAAAACGGGAGCAAGAACCTTGATCTCTGCTGAAGCACGAAAAATTGCTGTTTGTGACACATCTCCGCGCTCGGGAAATCCAGTTTTGCGGAAGCGATGGGTTTTGAACCAGCCATAAAGCACCGTGCCACGGTTGTTGGGGGGTGTTTTCCCAAGCAGCTCCAATGTCAAATAGCTCTTGGAAACCTTGGCCTCAGTTTTGCAACATCCAGGAAGATCTCAGCTGAAGTCTGCCCGGCTCAAATCCACCTGCTCCGGCTGGTTCCAATTCCCGGTGCCCTCCCTGTCTCTGCTGGGAGGAGGAGCTGCAGGCAGGTGCAAGGACATGACCCAGAGAGCCCACAAGGCACTTTATCCTTATTTTGAAGCCTCCTCGTCCTTTGCAGAGCAGGGAAGCTGGATTTGTGCAAATTACCAGGGAAGTGCCCGGCACAAGTGAAGCTCTGGATTCTCCCAAAGTTTTGGGACTGCACCCCATCCCATTGAGCACTGCAAGGAAATGGCCTCATGTACCTGGCATCTCCCTCGAGCACCTGAGGAGCAGAACAAGACCCTTCAGAGGCTGGAAATTTGCTCATGGCTGGGAGCCTCTAGGGGGACAAAGTTGTAAAAGGACTTAAAGGAGCAGAAATGTTTCTGGCAAAGAGCACGAGGCATTTCAGTGCCACTAGTTGGAATTTCGCTGTCCCTCGAGCATTCTACCTTCCCTTCTTCCTTGCTTTCATTCATCAGAAGTTCCTGAAACGTGGATTCAGGCCTTTGTGACCAGCAAACCAAACAGGAGACGAGAACATGCGTCCTCTCCATCCCACAAGCCGTGCAAAGCTTCAGGGACAAGATCTCAGAGCTCTGTCGGGTCCCTCCATCCCTCTCCTGCCCCATCTCCGAGGAAGAAGCTGCTGCTGCAGCACTGGCAGATGCTCTCCCCGATGGGCAGCAGCGTTCCTGCGGCAGGGGGGCAGCGGGGCAAGGCAGATCCCGTCGGGAGGCAGGGAAGCGGGACGCTGAGATCTGCCCTGCTGGCTGACCCCTCGCAAGCCGCTTGGCTCGGGTTGCAGTTCCCTCTGGGAGGAGAAAGGCGTCACCAAAGCACCACCGACCGCTCAGACCTTTGGAGCAGCACCTAGAAGGCGTCGCTTGTGCTGATTTTTTCCATAGGGAACCTCCCTCATTAACACACGGAGCGCAGCCCTAGAAATAAAACCGGCATCTCCTGATTAATTACTGAAGGGGGAGGCCGGGGAGGAGCAGGGGAGGGGAGGGAAGCTGAAGTGGCCAGTCAGCATCTGTTAGAGGTGCAAAGATAAATGGAATGTGAGGGCAGGTCAGTGCATACAAATCACTTCCATCTGCCCACGAACAGATCCCAGAACGCCGTGTCATCAGGGGGGCGAGGCTGTTCGGAGCTGGCAGGAGTCACTGAGGGGCACATTAACAGGTGCTCGAGGCTCTGGCAACACTCAGGGTGTTCTCCGCCCTGCCACGGACCAGCATTTCACTCTCGCTCCAGCCCCGCGGAGGCACTTCTGTGCCTACAGAGCCTCGGCAGGAGCTCCCTGCAGCTCCAGTTGTCCTTGGTGCCTTTGGGGCAGCACTGAAGCAGTGGGGACCCAGCAGAGCTATGGGAGTGAGCAGAGAGCAGCAGGAGACCCGTGGGAGGACTGAGAGCAGATGCCTTTCACCTTGAGGGAACAGCCTTCCCAAAACCACCCCACGGACCCCACATGAGAAGCAGCCTCTGTGGCTCCTGCCTCTCTCCAGAGCCCATCTCCCAGTGGGGCATCTTTCCCAGCCCATGCAGCACAACCAGAGGAGGGCAGCCCCAGGACAACAGGGAAGAGATTCCTCAGGCAACCCTCTCTCCCCAATTTACCTATCACTTGTTGGGGGGGGGGGGGTTATTATATGGTTTTTCCCAGGCTTTCTTTCCCTTCCCCCAAAGAGTGGCTGCATTTTCACACTGCCTGACAGCATCTCCTGCCTTTCCCACCCGTTCCCGAGTGGCAGGTTGCCAGATGGTGCCCCATTAGGTCACATTTGCTCATTGTTTGGCAAACAGCGGCTTAATTCAAGTGCTGAGTTGACAGCTTGTTCTCCAAGACAATTTGCAAGTCGCAGTGTTGCAAATGCCAGCTTGGCTTTTCGGGGGAATGTTATTTCAGCTGCCTTAAAGGGATAAAGTTCTCTTTGACTGGGGAAAAAAAAATAAAAGGAAGAAAAGGTTAAAAGTGGGGGGCAGCTGAAAAGGTTTTCAGTGGTTTTGATGTGGAAGGATGTTGTTGGCAAGTGTTCAGGAAGGGACTGTGTTCCCATCAGCAGAGACCCTCCATGTCCCATCCCTCCATCACTGAGGTTTTCACAGTTCTAAGGAAGGAGGTGCATTTCCCAACGAAAACAGGGAAATAGCAGCTTTGGAAAGGTCTCAGTGGGGATACACATACACATCACTTTGGTGGCCCCTCTCCAAAAGCTGCAGCTGCAATCTCCACATCCCTACATCCCAGGGAAGGGGACGGTGCTGAGGACACATTCATGTCCCTCCTAAAGTCAAGGGCACCCAGTGCTGTGCTGCCCCCAGCCCTACGACCTGTGCACACATGGAGACGACAGGAGACACACGACAGCAGCACCATGGTGATGCTCTGTTTGCTCCAACAGGTGGGCGAAAAAAGGCCAGGTTATAAAGGAAGCCTCTGGTGACTTCTATGAAACCATTGTGGACCACACCTTCTTCTTTGAGCCCGTCTCCTGCGAGGTCACCAACGCCCTGGGCAGCACAAACATCAGCAGGACCGTGGATGTGTACTGTGAGTACCCTGAGTCCAGATTCCCAGGGTGAGCAGAGCTGCTCAGTCAAGGGGACATGGCTCAGTCTGACGTGTCCAGGGTGACCAGGACTTGCTGGGCTCTCCTGCTGCTCAGACTTTGTAAATGCTCCACTGGTGGGACCCCCAATTTCCTTATGAGCTCATGGAGTGGTCCCAGGGGAGCTGGTCCTCTGAGGCTGCAGCAGTACCCCCTGAGCTCTCTGGTGTGAGGGTTCTGGCTGGCACAGCCCAGCACTGGCAGTAACCCCGGGCTCCTCTGTGCAGTTGGGCCCAGGATGGCGACAGAACCACAGTCCCTCCTGGTGGACCTGGGCTCGGACGCCGTCTTCAACTGTGCCTGGACTGGGAACCCCTCCCTCACCATCGTCTGGATGAAGCGAGGCTCGGGCGTGGTAAGAACTGCTGTGGGGAGGGGGGCATGCTCGGGGCAGGGGGTGCTGTGGGATGCTTCCCATGGGGCAGAACACGTGGTCTGGGAGCTCCTGGCTGGATGAATGCTGGCTCCTCTTAATGCCAAGGAGTCCCAAGAGAGAATTGATTCCCATGATGATGGACATAAGGGTTGAACCCTGACCAGAGCAGTGCTTAACATCTCGCTGGTGGGCAGTGGTTCTGCAATTCACCTGCAGGCAGCTCCTTCTGGGATGGACCTTCCTGGGATGGTCCTTTCTGGAATGATCCACTCTGGTATGGTCCTCTCTGGGATGGACTTTCCTGGGATGGTCTTTTTTCTGATGGTCCTTTCTGGGATGGTCCTTCCTGGGATGGTCCTTCCTGGGACGGTCCTTTTCGGGATGGTTCTTTCTGGGATGATCCTTTTTGTGGTGGTCCTTTCTGGGATGGTCCTTCCTGGGACAGTCCTTTCTGGCTCCCAGATTTGGGAGCTCACATCCTAGTGCATCCATCCTGGCTCTCCCTGCTGTGGGCTGGAGCCTGTTTGAGTCCGGGGAGCCTGGATCTGTCCCAGCAAACTTCTCCACATCTCTCTTGTCCTGAAAAGCACATGGAGCTTTGCCAATCATCATCGTGGCTCAGTTGGCCTGGGGGGGGTGGGACATGCTCTGATCCCTCTTCACAGACAAGGAGGGCTGAGCAAAGCCCCTGTGAGAAGCTAAGGGAGGGCTGAGATGTGAAACCCATCCGGAGGCACAGGCAGGTTTGGGTTTGAAAAGCACCTTTCAGCTTCACCTGGGCAGGGGTGTCCTGGAGTGGATGAGGCAGCTCTGCCACACACAGCTCAGGGCCGGACCCCCACAGAGTGAGAGGGGCTGCCACCCTCCTCCTCTCTACTCCCTGGGGCTTCAGGGCATGTGAGGCATTAACTGCTGGGCTGTTTGTTCACAGCCATAATGACCCTGGTAGAAGGCCTTCTCCTGGGAAGTAATTACAGACTTGAGAGAAGCCGATGGCTGGAATCAGCTGAGGAACCCCAGCGGGTCATAATCCCTGGGTGTTTTCCCATCTCACAGCTGTGTTGTTGTTTCTCTGGGTTGTCATCATTGCAGGCAAGGCTCTCACCTCGCAGGCAGCTGTCCTGTGTTCTCAAGGCCGATGGAACGTGCAGAGAGGCTGCAAGGAGCCAGGCACAGTGGGAACAAGGGCTGCCTCAACCCTGTGCTCCAGCCCCAGCCACTCACCAGGCCTTGCCTTCACTGCCCAGCAGTGCCAAGGCACAGCCACCTTCTCCTGTTTTATCTGGCTCCCTCCAAGTGAGGTCCCACCAGCTTGGAACATCTTGGAGCAGGGCAAGGAGGGGATTCTGCCCCTCTGCTCTGCCTTCATGAGACCCCACCTGCAGAACTGCCCCTCGAGCTCTGGAGTCCTCAGCACAGGAAGATGTGAACCTGTTTAGAGCAGGTCCAGAGAAGAGCAGGGAGATGCTCTGAAGGCTGGAGCCAGCTTGGACAGCTGGGGGGGTTCAGCCTGGAGAAGAGAAGGCTCTGGGGAGACCTGAGAGCCCCTTGCAGGGCCTAAAGGGGCTCCAAGAAAGCTGGAGAGGGACTGGGGACAACAGATGGAGGGACAGGACACAGGGACAGCCCACTGCCAGAGGGCAGGGTTAGATGGGATATTGGTTGTGATGGTGGTGAGGTCCTGGCACAGGTTGCCCAGAGAAGCTGTGGCTGCCCCATCCCTGGAATTGTTCAAGGCCAGGCTGGACAGGGCTTGGAGCAACCTGGGCTAGTGGAAGGTGTCCCTGCCCATGGCAAGGGTTGAAATGAGATGAGCCCTTCCAGTACAAATCATTCCATGATTCTCTTATCTCAGGCTCAGGATAGACCCTCCAGCTCGTTTAACCCAGTGAAGATGCTTATACTGGTCAGCAGAGCTGCCTTCATCTTCCCAGAGGGATGCTGGCAGGGGGTGCTGCTTTGCAAAGCCATCAGCACCCAACCATCTCAGTGGGATGTGGGATCAGGGCTGTTTGTTTCCCAGCCCCTCTGCTTCCAGATCCAGGTTGATGTCTCACAAGATTGCCTTCTTTCTTCCTCTTTTCCAGAGGAGGCAAATCAGAGACCAAAAAGAGGGTGAGAGCCCAGAATGAGCAGGCATTGTATGGATAACTCTGGAGATCCATGCTAAAACAGAGGGTTTAAAAGGGATCTGACACTCTGTGCCTCTACCTCGTGCCAGGTTAGGACTGAGACCCCCATCTTCTTGCTCCAGGGAGATCAAGATCCCTGTCCATCAGCACTAATTCCTGGAGGCATCAGCTGTGGGAGCAGCAACCAGCAGAGCCAGGGGCTCCCCCGGCTGGTGGGCACTGGAGGCAGGAGAGGTTATGGGCTGTGGTCTGCAGAGCCCTGGGGAGAGAGCCAAGGGCAACTGTAGGAGTTTTCTCCCAGGCATTCCACTCCTTGTTTTAGACCTGTCATGGTTTTTTAAATACCAGCAGTGCCAGGATCCTGCTGAGACCCTCAGCCAGGTCCCTCTGCTGCTGCGATTTTCCAGGTTTAATAGAGCTGCTCATTGCACAGTGGGGGCAGGGGGAGAGCAGACACGTTGCAGCCAGTCTATAGGGGGGGCTTGCCAAAGCCAGCTGAGATTTCCCTGGCTGTCCAGACACAATTCCCAGGCGTCTGCCACCTCTCCCACCACTTCTGGGCTTGAAATCCCCGAGCCAATCCCGGCAGCCTCCCCTGCACCCGCGAATGTGGAGACACAAGTGTGATTCTCTCCAAGGATTTTCTGTCACTGCAGCCACCAATATTTTTCTCTTGTAGTTTGAGAACTTACAAAACTGGAGTTTGTAAAAACTCAGATGAATAGGAACAGGATTTATAATTCCAAAACCAAAAAAACCCTGTGGTGCTTCTTTATTCCTTGGCCAAGGGCAGTCAGTGATGTTTCCGTGCCGCCTCAGACTTTGGGCTCTGGAGCTGGCAACACACGTTTCTCGTGACTCAGGTCTCTTGTAACTTCTGAAAAGCATCCCCCTCCTCTCTTCCAGGTCCTGAGCAATGAGAACAAGCTGACCCTGAAGTCCGTGCGCCAGGAGGACGCCGGGAAATACGTGTGCCGGGCCGTGGTGCCGCGGGTGGGCGCGGGCGAGCGGGAGGTGACGCTCACCGTCAACGGTACCTCCTGCTCCCCATCACCAGTGCCCTCCTCCTGTCCTCCTGCTGCCAAAATACCCCCTCAGAGATTTCCTTTCGGAGGAAATCCCACCCCCAGTTGGACCAGGGAGGGAGGACAATAGGAGCAGAGTGGATTTTGTATTTATTCTCCTGGAGATTCACGAGTTAAAGCAAAAAAAACCCCCAAGGTTAGCTCAGCCCCACGTGGTTCCTTATTACCAACAGGGGTTTACTGAGTAGCTGGGAGCTGGCATCTTTAAATCTTTAATAGATTAATCTTGCAAAACCCTCACAAGGTCGGAGAGCACTGTTGTCTCTGTTGTACAGCTTGAGAGCTGGGAATTGAGCCTGGAGCTGAGACCAGCAGCCTAATAACTGTCCAACCCACATGAGGATCCCCCCGAGGATTCCTGTGAGGATACCTGTGAGGATTCCTGTGAGGATCCCCCTGAGGATTCCTGTGAGAATACCTGTGAGCATCCCTGGGAGGATATCTGGGAGGATTCCCAGGAGGATACTTGTGAGGATACTTCCACGGCTGCTTGGGACTCACCCACCACGGTGTCAGGATGTTCCCCAGACCCACACCCAGAGCTCTGGAGTTTAGTGATGCCCTGGCCAGGACCCTACAGCTGCTGCTAACAAATTTCAGCCTAAATACGACAGCGAAAGAGCCGGGTGGGCTGCAAATGGGGTAAACAGAGGCTAAATTTTGCTTTGTCTCTCACCTGCATGACAAACCAGCAGGTTTCAGTCCCCACTCACTGTCACAAGAGAAGGAAACAAGAAGGAGGCAGCCCAGGCAGCAACAAGCCTTAATTTTAAATGCAGGTAATGCAGATGGGTGGATGCCCCAACCTGGAAACATTCAAGGGTAGACTGGACAGGGCTCTGAGCAACCTGATCTACTTGAAGATGTCCCTGCTCACAGCAGGGGGGTTGGACTGGATGACTTTTAAAGGTCACTTCCCACCCAAACCATTCCAGGATTCTATAATCCTACAAAGGGAAGCCAAGGGCAACACAGCAGGGGACTGGAAACCAACCACTCCCTGTCTCCGACTCAGCTCCTCGACGCCTGAATCCTCCTTCCCGGCGGCTTGCTGGGCTTTAATTACAATTAAATGAGCTCATGGAAAACAAAGCAACAAATTAGCACAAACAAAGAACCTGCTCCTTCCCTGACACCTACCAGGCACAGGGATGCCTTGAATGCAGAGCAGAGGGTTCTGCAGGCTCTGGGAATTCGGAGCATTCGGCAGAGAAAAGCTGCTCCCCAGAGCTTTGCAGCTCCCACCTGGCAAAGCTGAGGGGGAGCAAATGAAATCCAGGAGTGGGGTTCACTGCTCAGCTCCCAGGAACCGACTGCCTGCAGCATCCCATCCCACAGGATGTGCTGCTTTGGTGCACCCCAAAGGTGACAGTGTTGGGACATCCCATCATCGGCGTTGGACCAAGGGAGAAGCCCACACCTCCAGCTCAGGATGGTGTCCTGGCCCCCCAAGTGAGGAGAATCAAGCCCCAGAGCAGCGTTCCCAAGTGTGACATCACCAGACAGCAGGGCTTGGCAGCCTGTCCTGCAGCTGGAGCAGAGTTCCAGCTCCAGAGCACAGCTCGGTGTGTCTAATCCAGCTAATGAATTCTGCTGGAAGCCTGTTCTTGCTGTAATTCGAGAGGGAAGTTGAATGCCTCATATTTGAAGTGCTTTTAAATCCAGAGGGTGATACAATTGTCTTGGTGCCTCTCTCCGTGGGCTGGGATTCGTCACAGGAAAATTAGGCATTTAGAAGTGTCTGTTCTGGGCTGGCTGCACAGACCCTGAGCAGGGCACATGGGCTTTGGAGGGGCTGATCCTTCCCCCAGAGCACAGAGACCCCGACTGAGGGATCATCCAACCCAGTCTGAGCCTGCAGTCCCACCTGCACCAGCCCATCCGCTCCCAAAATTATCTGAAATCGTGGCACAACGATGCTGAGGGGGGAGAACATCCTCCTGCCCTCCCCACGCAGGTCTGTGGGTACAGAGCACCCATCCCCATGGCAGAGCCAAGGCCACCAGCCTGCAGGAGGCAGATAGGATTCAGAGTCTGGTTAATGGGAAGGAGGATTATGCAAAGCAGCAGCATTTGGCAGGGCTGAAGCAGCAGAGGCACGAGGGAAGGGAGGAAGACGTGGTTGCCATCATAAATCAAGCAGCAGCTGGATTTACAGCAAAGCCTCTCGATGCTCCTGACTGCACCCAGCCTGGTCACAGCTCCCACCCTGGCAGGAGAAGTCCCCCAGGGTCCCCTTCACAGACAGATCCCCAGCGGTACCGTCTGTCTGTCCGGGTTGCTGAGCAGGGACACCAACCCTGCCCACCTTGCTCTGCAAGAAAAGGTTTGTCAGAAGGGCTGGACAACTCCAGGTGGCTAATCCAGGATGTAATTTGCCCGGGATTCACCCCAACAAGGAAGCTGAGCATGCCCAAGAGCTGGGAGCAGGGCAGGGCTGACCTGGCACCCTGCTTGGGCAGGAGCACGTCCTGCTGTCAGGGCATGGGATGTGGAGCTGCTGGAGAGAGTCCAGAGGAGGCTCCAGAGATGCTCCAAGGGCTGGAGCCCCTCTGCTCTGGAGCCAGGTTGGGAGAGCTGGGGGGGTTTACCTGAAGAAGAGAAGGGTTCAGAGAGACCTGAGAGCCCCTTCCAGTGCCTAAAGGGGCTCCAGGAGAGCTGGAGAGGGACTGGGGACAAGGGATGGAGGGACAGGACACAGGGAATGGCTTCCCACTACCAGAGGGCAGGGTTAGATGGGATATTGGGAAGGAATTCTTCCCCATGAGGGTGGGGAGGCCCTGGCACAGGTTGCCCAGAGAAGCTGTGGCTGCCCCATCCCTGGAAGTGTCCAAGGCCAGGTTGGGCAAGTTTGGAGCAACCTGGGCTAGTGGAAGGTGTCCCTGTCTGTGGCAGGGGGTGGAATGAGATTGGCTTTAAGGTCCCTTCCAACACAAACCATTCTATGGTGGTGCTTTGCAATATTGGGCAGCACCAGCCAGCCCAGGGCTTCTGCAGGAAACAAGGAGTTAAACCAAACCCTTCTGCCAAACCATTCTGTGCTTGGCAGGAAAGGTTCAGATGGACTGAAGCAGACTGGAGCTAAGGCCATCCTTTCATTCCTGAAGGCTCCTGCTCCAGCCTCCTCTTTTGTGCCAGGCGCCAGGACCGCGCAAATAAATCGGGACCGACGTGCTAAAAATAACCTCCCCCAATAGCTCCATCATTTATATCCATAGCAACATTGCTTAGAGCCTTTTCCCTGCCTGTGGGCTGTCTCACACTCGGTGCTGAATGCCAGGCTGGAGACTGGCAGCTTTCATAAGGAGCCAGAGCCTGGTGGAGAATCAAACGCCGGCCGCGAACGCGAAGAGGCTGCGACTTGGTGCTATTATTTCCGGGCATGTTCATCTCACAAATGGTCTTTAGTCATCCACTATTATCATGATGATAAGCCTTCGACTCTGAACTCCTGAAGCAATAATAAAACCCGAAGCCATTGGCATTTGTGCCATTTAAAATCCACTCGCCTTGGGGAAAATGATCCTTTTAATGATTATTAAGCCATTTTTCTCTAGCGTCACCCAGTCTTGGAGCACTTCCAGAATTCAGAAGTAACATACAACCATTGAAATGGAAAGGAGATGGTTCTTTTGATTATTATTATTTAGGCCTGGCCTTCAGATCCCATCACTGCTCTGGCCTACAGAGGCAAGATCTTTAATGGCTTTGGGACATCACGTGAGCAAGAGCATCACTGACCGCAGGATCTGATGCCTGATGACCGGGAGGCAAAGCAAGGATTCAACCCACCCCCACTGAGACCTTTGGGAAAGCTGGGCTGTCAGCGATGGATAAGGAGAATTCACACCTTGGGATCATGCCTCGACCAACATCTTGACATTTAGGCAGAAAAACATAACAAAGTGTGGCGGGTTTTTTTGTCTTCTTCGATCAAAAGGGGCACGAAAGTTTCCCCTGACGGCAGCTGTGCCCATTCCATCAAAACAAGTCCTGACCTTCATGCCAGCTCCTGCTATTCCTGATGTTGACAGCAGCTCCCTTCCAGCAGTATTTCCTGAGCTGCCAGAACCATGGTCCCCTGGTCAGTGAATTGTGCTTCACCGAGCTCATTTCCATCCATCTCCCCTCAGAAACAGCATAGGTGAGGAGGGACAGGGCTGTGTCTCAGCAGGAAGCGGGGGGGAGTGTGCAAGTTTGCTGCAGGAAGGGGTTACTGGGATGATTCCAGCAGGCAGCTGTAACGTGTGAATGCAACCAGAGGGAAGGATTTAGTGTTTTGGTACATTTTTGTGCATTCTGGAAATTCATAAATGGGTGATTGGAATGAGAATCAGTCAGGAATACCCAGGTGAATATTTGTCCCCACTTTACCTCAAACCCTTGAGACTTCTTAAAGGAACACGTCGGTTGCAGGTCAGGAAAATGGGAAAAGTCCGTGGGGAAGGAATGGGGAAAAATCCACAAGGCTGTATTTTCTGAGAAACCCAGAGACAGACTCCAAACCAGGAGTGACACCCAAAATTCCTGAGCTGGGGCAGGGGCAGATCTGCCAGCCCCTGCCTGCCCCCTCTCCCTGCCCTGCAGCCCAGCTTGGTGCTGCTTTCTCTTCTGCCAGCAGCAAGCCACTC
This sequence comes from Chiroxiphia lanceolata, assembly GCF_009829145.1. Lineage (NCBI taxonomy): Eukaryota > Metazoa > Chordata > Aves > Passeriformes > Pipridae > Chiroxiphia > Chiroxiphia lanceolata. The sequence goes on along the minus strand of NC_045659.1, from coordinate 5,505,459 downwards.
ATGGAAATGCAAATCTGCTTTAATTAAGGAGGTTATCAAACAGCAATTAGGATCCCAGCTCTTGTGTTGCTCCCTTGGGGTCTCCCCTGCAGGGCTGTTGGAGAGTGAGGGACACACCAACCCCACCAAGCCATGATCCTCTAATCCCGCCCCTTTTCCCCTAATCCCAGGATGTCACCAAAGCAGGACAAGGACATTTCCTATCCCGAGCTGGCTCAGGTGGTGTTTTGGCCTCGTATTGCTCAGAAATCCAATGTGGGACAAGGTTTTTCCAGCAGAAACCTCTCCACCACATTGGGCAGGCTGAGTGCAGGTCACTGAGGGTGCCCTGAAGGTACCAGCTGCGCCTCCTCTGCCCTCCTACCACTTCCTAAAACCCCTGGGGATGGTTGCCTATGGAATCTGGGAGAGCACAGAAGAGGAACCAGGTGGGATGGGATCCTGCTTTGCTTATGGAGCAAACAGCCCTCCTCAGGGGCCAGGTTCACTGAGGAGAAGGGGACAGGGCAATTTACACCAGGGATGGGGGAGCAGAGATGGGGGACCCTGGGGATCTGTGAGGGCTTTGCAGAAACCCAGCAGAGCCCAAAGTCCCCACTCAGTGTCCTTCTCCATCACGGGAGGTGATGGAGCTGTTGCTCCACCCCTGCCCCTCAGAGATGGACCCCGATGTCCCTCTGTAGCTCCACTAATACCCCCCATGCCCAGCAGTCCCCACGGCGTGCCAGCAGCCCTCTCCTCTCTCCACAGGGCCCCCCATCATCTCCAGCACCCAGACCCAGCACGCCCTGCACGGCCAGAAGGGGCAGATCAAGTGTTTCATCCGCAGCACTCCCCCACCAGACCGCATTGTGAGTATCCCCCCGGGGCACGGCGGGTGCCTGGCACACCCCGGGCTGCCCCGGGCTCACCCCCCTCTCGCTTGGCAGGCTTGGTCCTGGAAGGAGAACGTCCTGGAATCCGGGACCTCCGGGCGCTACACGGTGGAGACGGTCAGCACGGACGAGGGGGTCATCTCCACACTGACCATCAGCAACATCGTCCGGGCTGACTTCCAAACCATCTACAACTGCACTGCCTGGAACAGCTTCGGCTCCGACACCGAGATCATCCGGCTCAAGGAGCAAGGTGGGCACTGCTGGGGGGCTGCTGGGGGCTGGGGGGCAGCGGGAATTAGTGCCCAGCTGGGCTGTGAGAGTGGGGAGAGGCTGTGACAGGCAGGAGGTGCCCGGGAAAGCTCTTGGGATGCCAAAGAGGAACTTGATAAATTAGGAAATTAGGAAGGATGGTGACAATGCTCCAGCCATGGTAGCTGTAGGATTGCATCCTTAGGGTACCTGGTCCTGGCAGAGGGCCAGGAGGGGGGCTCTGCCTCTGCTTGGTAAGGTGTTCCTGATTTTACTGTCCTGCTGAAGATGGAGGGCACAAGATGATCCTGCACCACTTGTTCCCTGTCCCACAGCATGAGGTGATGCCACTGCCCCGGCCTGGAAGATCATTTATAGCCTTGGAGAGACAGGAATGGCTGCTCCAAGCAGACCCCACTGCTCCACGGTGATGGGAGTGAGTGGGAGGAAGGTGTTTGGGCTGGTGGAACTCTCCATCCCGGCCACCAGCCACCAATGCCAGCACGTTTTACAGGGCTGGGCTTACCCACCCAGCCTCAAAGCAATTCCCAGGGCGTGCCCAGGAGATTTCCACTCCCAGGGCTCTCCATAGCAAGGGAGGGAGACGGCTTGTGTGAGGAATGCTTAGCTCCTGGAGGAACTCCAGTTCTCCTCTATTTTATTAAATGCCAGGGCAGGCAGGTGGATTGTTCTCATTAAGCCATGATTTATAGGCAAGGCTGGCGTCCAGATTAAATCAGAGCTAAATGAACCCCTTAAAATTAGCCTTGGGCTTCTTCCAACGCAAACAGAGCCAGTGGTTTTTCCAGGTCTCCTGCCAGCCCGCGGGAGCGCTCGGTCCCAGCGGAGGGTGGCCGGGCAGGCTCGGAGCTGAGATCCCACCATCCCTGCTAGGCCAGGCAAGGGGACAGCCCTGCCCCGGGCAGGGGGACACTGAGGGTGGCAGAGGCCATCCCCTTCACGGGGACAGCCCTGCGGCCAGAGCACGGAGCGGAGCAGGGGCTGAGCGCTCAGGAGGCTGCGGTGGGCGCTTGGGCTGTGCCAGGCTGTGGACACTTGCTTTATTTTCAAACAGGTACGGAAATGAAATCAGGAGCTGGTATTCAAGCAGGTATGGAAATCATGAGCTGACCGTGGATGTGAACTGTCCCCAGCCATTACCACACCTGAGGGCCCGGCATCCTCCTCCTGGCCCCGCAGCTTTCCGGCAGGGCAGGCAGGGCAGGAAGGGGCGTAGGGAAACTGCAGGGCAGTGACTGGGGCAGGACTGGGGATTTGGAGAGGTCAGCAGAGCTCCCCTCTGCCACTGACCCACTCTGCAGACCAACACTTTCTGTGCCCCAGCTTCCCAGACCCCGAGAGGGGGATGATGTTACACGGCTGTGTTTTAAATGCTGCAGAAGTCCCAGAAAGTGCCATTATGGGACAAAAGAGAGGGAGAAGTGCAAGTTTCCAGGGCTATTTGCAGGCATCAGCTTGTTTCAGCATCGTGGGAGAGTGCTGGCCAGCCTCCATTGGCCCCAGAGCAGGGCTGGGTGGATCTTGGAGCAGATGCTGTGGGATGTGCTGCCCTTGTGCCTTCCTCATCCCCTGCCCCAGACCAGGGCTCCTGGGGGAGCATGTGGCCAGCAATCTGCTCCTCCTCAGCCTGCCCCTCCCTTTGGGAACTGTGCTTGGAGGGAGTGGAGAGGCTGAGCAGGGGGATAACAAGGCTCAGGGGCTCCAACTCTGACCCCCTCCCCATAAACATGATTTCATACTCCACCCCCCTTCCCCACACCTCCCAAGCTGCTGAGTGGATAAATCAGCTTTGCTGGCTGAGCCACAGTCTGAAATCCCTGCTGGAAACCCAGCTCCAGAGTTTCTGTAGGCAGAAGGATGTAACCCCAGCTCTGCCTCCCACAGATCCTGCCTGCACATCCCACCCCACAGCCTCAGCCCTGGCATGGGCCATCCCTCCTGTCCCAGTCTTTGTGGCACCCTCAGGAGTTTGGGAAGGATGACAGAGTTGATAAGCCATGGGAGAAGGCAGGAAACTGGGATATAAAACTGGCAGGGGCTGTGAATGATGGCTCTTGGGTTAACTCATCTGTCAGCCTGCTCAGATGCCATTTCTCTTTCTTAATAATATTAACACATTGTCTTCTTCTGCACTTCATCCTTTCGAGATGCTCATTTGTTAACCTGCAGGGCACTAAGGAGAGCAGTTGTGTGGTGGTTTGAAACTCCCAAGAATCTAATTTCTAAGTTCAAGCCCCCCTCCCACAGTTTGCCCCTGTGAGAGGGTTTAGTGATGGTATGGACTTGATATTTTTTTCACCTCATGTGGAGAGTTTTCAGACAAAACACAACCATTCATTATTGGGGGAAGGGGAAAATATTTCCAAAGGTTTATTTACACACACATAGATATATTTACATTGAATTAAATTCCTCTTTTCCTTCTTAACCTGCTCCTCTGGCTGCCCCCTCCTCTCCCTCCCAGGGGAAGCTGAGGCACAGAGAGGTCAGGGCTGCACAAACTGCAGTGTCCCAGGGGCAGCAGGGACGGGGGAGCGGGGAAGGAGGCCCCAAAACCCTCCCCGGGCTCCTCACCGAGCCGCTTGCCAGCAGCCAGGGTGGGTCCCGGGGGGGAAAAGCCACCTCTGGGACCTTCATCCCGCTTCATGCTCCCTCTCCTTCCTCTTGCAGAGTCGGTGCCCATGGCGGTGATCATCGGCGTGGCCGTGGGGGCCGGCGTGGCGTTCCTGGTGCTGATGGCCACCATCGTCGCCTTCTGCTGCGCCCGCTCCCAGAGGAGTAAGTGTGTCCCCCTCCTCGGGAAGGGGCTGGGGGAAAACTTTGGGGAGGGGGCGAATCGAGTGGGCCAGGGAGAAGCCAGAGCCTGAATTTACTGACGCGGCACCAGCACGAGCTGCTCCTCGTGTTGGTCTTCCAAATGTTTGCTGCTCCAGTGTTGGGAAGGTTGGAACACCAGGCTGGAAGATGAGGGAAAGAATTTCATCCTGGTCAGTGGTGTGCAAGGAGCAGAGGTATTACAGAGACCAGCTCAGAAATAATGGGACCAACAGAGCACTTGGATATTAGGAGAAGGACTCATTTCCTGCCGGAGTGACTGCAGATTCCTCTCCCAAGACAAACACTGGAGCATTGTGGCATCATGTTGGTCTTCCAAATGTTTGCTTTGCCCGTGGGAAAAGGGAAGTGTTTGTGGGAAAACGTGCTGATCCCTGTTAGCAGCACAGGCAGCTTAGGAGGCATGCAGGAAACCTCTTAATCCCTCCCCTGGAGTAATCCTGATGTCCAAGAGGGAGAAGCATCCTCCCTGTGCCACACCAGTGCTTAAAAACCCTCCACGCTTCTGCTTCTCTTTTAATTCCAATTTTCCTGACATAACATGCATATTCCTGGCGGGAATGACAGCCAGTGGAGGGATTTCCATGGGATATGTGGGTTTTGGAGTCTGGCTGCAGTGGGAATACAAGTTAAAGTGACATTAGAGACATAGGTAGAGAAGGAGGGGGAAACTGTGGGATCGAGTGGCCTCATTAAAAGGACACCAGGAAATTAAAAAATTGTTTACTCCATGAAAAGGCACCAAACCAGGAGGGAGAAGAGTGTGATTGTCTGGAGCATCCCAAACCTCTGGGGAAAGGAGAAATTCTCTGTAGGACTCTGAGCTCCCGAGGCACGTGGTGCAGATGCCAGGATGCCAAGCTCTGTGTGTGTGTGCCAGAAAACCCAGTTGTTTTATTTCTCCTTTTATTTTCCCCCCTTGATGGTTTGCAAAGCAATGAGAGGCACGAGGCTGCTCCCAGATCTGGTTCAGACACACAGACTCCCAGAGCAGAAATGTGTTTAATTTCCAGAGCAACAATGATGCCTCTCCCTGTTTTATCCCTTTTTTTTTGAACTCTCACAGCCTCCGTTAGAAGGAATTAACAAGTTAAATGGGGGAATTCGTTAATCTTGCTTTTTGGGGAAGGACTGTGATGGACAGGACCCAAGAGCAGGCCAGTTTGATGTTGTGGAGATCATTTGGCAGCGATGGACGATCCCAGCATCTGAAGGAAGCAGGGCCAAGCCGTGTTCCCCTGTCCATGGGCTGTGCTTTCCCCACACCACACCCTCTGGAGCAGGGACAGCCTGTGGTTCATTAGCTCCCTCTCATCTGACGGAACCAGATGGTGCAGAGCTCTTTACAGGACACACAATTGCACGGGAATGTCACAATAACAGATCCCAGACATGGTGAAAATGCCAGGATTTAGTCTCTCACAAGCTGGAGGCGTTCAGGTCTTTGTGGGGAAAAGCCAGGGGAGGACAACCCCATCGCACCCAAATGCCTTGTGTGATTTATCCCAGTGATAAACTGGGAAGAAGAGGCATTTTCCTCACCAGGGCAGGGAGGACACATGCTGGGAAGAGGGTACTGGGGACACAGTGGCAGGGTTTGAAGTCCCTTTTTCTCTGCTGTGTTTCCGGTTCTGTCCTGCTTAGAAAGGGCTTTTGGGTCTTGATATGCCACGAGCTGCTGGGTCTGGGCACCTTCCCTGCTCTGCTGCTCTTCAGCTCCTCCCACAGTGTTTCCCTGGGCAGAGGTTGGCAGCATTCCTGGACCAGGGAACGAGTCCCTTTGCTTCCCACAAGGCTCCTTTGCCTCTTCACTTCAGGATCAGAGGAAGCAAGAAGAGATCATCCAAGAGCTCCACACCTGCCCTGACCTCCCTTCCCTCCCCAAAGTGAAATGGGAGGAGAAGAGCCAGACTCAGCCAGGGCAGCAGCAAATCCAGGGTGCAGGTGGGATTCCCCAGCCTGAGATCCATGCAGGGGGTGCTGGTGGCAGTGGGGCCACTCAGTTCCCCTTCACATGGCTCCAAAAGCCACTTGGAGCTGCCAGAACAGGGTCTCTCCTCATTTTTGGGGGGAGCTGGGAGCATCAGCAGCTGACCCGGCCCTGCAGTGATGCTCAGGGTGCAGAACCCTGCAGGGGAAGACTTGAGTGTGCCAAGGGAGCTTTTACACCAGTTTCGAGGTGCTGATGCCAACTGGAGGCTGTGGCCACTGTCTCCAGTGTTGGGAAGGTTGGAACACCAGGTTGGAAGATGAGGAAAAGAATTTCATCCTGGTTAGTGGCGTGCAAGGAGCAGAGGTATCACAGAGATCAGCTCAGGAATGATGGGACCAACAGAGCACTTGGATATTAGGGGAAAGACTCATATCCTGCCGGGGTGACTGCAGATTCCTCTCCCAAGACAAACACTGGAACATTGTGGCATCATTTCCAACAACAGCCTGGTGCAGGCTGTGGGAATAGTTGTGTGGAGGGGACACGGTGACCCAGCAGCAACTCAGGGGAAGGAATCTCCCGACCCAGCCACTGACCACAACTAATGGCACTGGAGGAGGCAATTCCTGGCCTTGTTTTGGGGAAATGCAGGAAAAAAAGGAGAAAAAAAAGGACCAGGTGCAGACACACTGAGCCTGGAGGCTCAGGAAAAGAAAAAGATGACTTTAGTGCACATCTGGTGTTGTATCTTCGGTGATTTAACGGCCCAGAGTTATTTAAGGGGGAGCACTCCTGGGAGAGGAGGTGCAAGACAGTGATTAGCTTCTCCCTGTGATTAAAGACAAAGGCTCTGGCACCAGGAACGTGGTCCCAGCAGGAAAAAAAAAAAATAAATAAAAGGAAAAGCTGTAGTAACTTCCCAGCAAAAGGTTTTGCCTTGTGTCCTGAGACTTGGGGAGGTCTGGGGGCTGCAGATATCGAGGGCAGGGGATGCTGAGAGAGATGAATTCAAGGATGGAGCTCCAAGTTGGTCTCGGTTGCATCATCCAGTTTGGTTTAGAGATAACCCCCCCCCCCCCCTTTACTGGACTGATCCCTGCAATCCTGGCCTGGCAGAGCTCTGCTGGTTCTGTCAGCTGGAGGCAGATCTGACAAACCAGCGGTTCAAGGCAGTTTTGGGGGCCGGGAGGGCTGGCACAGCCATCCTGGGAAGTGAGAGCCAGATCCGAGGCTCGAGCGCGGCTTCAAAGCCGTTGAGGTCTCACTGCTCAGATTTGCATCCGTGTCTGCTTTTCATCTCGGCTTTGCCGCCGCCTCTGCTCCCGCTGCTCCCGGCCCTGGTTTAATTCTGCTAAAACGGCTTGTTTGAAGCACGCCTGACACCTTCAGGGAAGGCAGGGAGTCTCTCCAGGAATGTTTCTCTCTGTTCTGCGGGAAAACAGGCTGCTTGGAGATGACAAAATCATCCCCGGCCATGTCTGTGCTCGTTGCTTGGCCTTTTCCACACGTGTCTGCACCCTAAACTGGGGAAGGCTTTCCTCAGGGGCTCCCAGCACCCAGGCAGAGCTGGTCCTGCCCTCAGGAGCAGTATTTCCTATGAATCAGCAGACTGGATAATGATTCCATCACCTGTGTGAGCAGTTCTGCTGCAGCCCAGCCCCTGTTAACAGCACCATGAGTGTGGCAGAGACCAGCCAAGCTCCCAAAGGAATTCCAGTAGGAATCCGAGCTGCCCAGAGGTGACATGGTAATATTGTTCCCTTAGTTCTTGCATGAACTTGCTGAGCCAGGTTTATTTTCCCTGGTGCTGCCAGGCATCCTCAGTCAGCTCCCTGCAGATGCTCCACCGCTGCCTTGGGCTAAACCCCTTCCCCATCTCCCTCTTTTCCCAGATCTCAAGGGTGTGGTTTCTGCCAAGAACGATATCCGCGTGGAGATCGTGCACAAGGAGCCGGCCTCGGGCAGGGAGGCGGAGGAGCACCCGACCATCAAGCAGCTGATGGTAAGGATTTTCTTCCCCTCCCTAAGCGATTGCTCCAGGCGTTTGATGGTAACGAGCCCAGGCACGTGTCCTTCGTCGCGTAATCCCCGCTCAAGGCAAAGATTACATCCTGCTCCGGAGATCCACATCCTCCTGCCATAAAAACTCCTCGAGTGACACCTGGCTAAACGAGGAGGGAAAGCTGGGAGGGGTTTATTGCAGTGGCCCGGCTGCCCTCGGGGCTAATTGCAAAGCAAATTTGCCACCTCAGGCGGGGACAGCTGCAGAGGGAGGGGAGGCACACAAGGGGTGAGCACGAGGTGATAACGAGCTCGTTAACCGGGGCTGCTCAGAGGATCCTGTGGGCAGAACCAGGGTGTGGATCTGGGAGCAGATCCAGAGGGTGCTATGGGAGATCCAAGGTGTGCACACACAGCTGGGAGCAGATCCAGAGGGTTTTGTGGGAGATCCAAGGTGTGCACAGAGCTGGGAGCAGATCCAGAGGGTTTTGTGGGAGATCCAAGGTGTGCACACATCCAGGAGCAGATCCAGAGAGTTCTGTGGGAGATCCAAGGTGTGCACACATCCAGGAGCATGTGCACACACAGCTGGGAGCAGATCCAGAGGGTTCTGTGGGAGATCCAAGGTGTGCACACACAGCTGGGAGCAGATCCAGAGGGTTCTGTGGGAGATCCAAGGTGTGCACACACAGCTGGGAGCAGATCCAGAGGGTTCTGTGGGAGATCCAAGGTGTGCACACATCCAGGAGCAGATCCAGAGGGTTTTGTGGGAGATCCAAGGTGTGCACAGAGCTGGGAGCAGATCCACAGGTGTGGGGCCAAAAGAACGGCAAAGAAAGGCAAGTGGCTGTAAAAGGAGAGTGAAAAGAGCAGGTGGGAAGGGGAGAAGGGATTGAAGAGGCCAGAGGCTGATTTCTAGCCTGCTCAGTGGTTTTTTCCTCATCTAACCCTCAGTTTTTTGGGCAGGACTTGTATGTCCTGCCTGCAAAAGCTGTTCCATGAATTCCCAGTGGGAAGGCAAGGCTGAGTGTCGTGGTGTGGGTGGAATTGCTTGCTGGAATTACCAGAATTGCCAGAGCACTTACACAGCCAGGGAGCCTTGAAGGAGGAGGCAGGAGGAGGTGGAGATCTGGCACCTTATCCCAGAACTGCTGAGGTTTCTCTGCAAGACCCTTCATTCCCAGCAGGGCTTTGCCCTGAGAAATCCACAAACCCATAGAGGGATTTGCAAGGCTGGAAGGACAGAGGAGGCTGGGATTGGGTTTGGAGCAACCTGCTGGGATGAAGGGGAATGAGAAGCCTCCTGTCCATGGGACTCTGTACATCATCTATGTGATCAGCAGCACCAAGCCCAGCTCTGGTTCCCATAGAGGGGTCTGGAATTATCCCAAGTACCACTCCAGGCCATAACCACCACGTTGGAAGCACACACAGAAGAGGAGACACACACGGAATATTTACCATTGTGAATAAATGAGGAAGAGGATGGTCATGGGAGGCCAGGCACAGGATCTTGGAAGTCATCCTGGGGACTTTCCTGGGGTATTTGCCGGATCCAGAGGGTGATTCCACATCAGTGTGTGCCCTTGGTGGGGCCGGGAGCGGAGCAGTGGGAGCTGTGCCAGGCACGTTGCAATGAGGATTCTGGCAGGGTGGAAACGGTGCAGAAAAAAATGGCAACTTTTGTTTGAGAACCAGCAAAAAAATGCCTTCTGGGGAGAGGTTACAGAGCTCCTGGGTTTGCCAGCCAGATCTGCGAGAGGTGATTTGGTCACAGCCCGGTACAAAAACCAAACAGGGTGGCAAAGGCGAGGGTTTTCAGATACAACATGACAGAGACTCACAAGCCTGGCTGCTGGACCAGGAGAAGGCGATTCACCCCCTCTCCTGGCCAAATCCAGGCATTTTTCCTGAAAATACAGCAGTTGGAAATAACATCCTTGGATCAGCACTGTTCAGAAGTTGCAAGAGATGATCCGTGGTCTCTGCCGCCCATCCTGGGTGGGTTTGGCACTGGCTGGGACAACCTACCTGCAGGGACAAGGCATCAAAGCCCCCTCCCCACCCTCATCTGCCCTCTGCAAGGACATTCCCAGGAAATACTTCCCAGTTTCTTATCTCTTTGGAGTCCCAGGTACCTCTGCTCTCCCTCGTCCCGCTCCTCGCTGTGTCCAACAGCCAGTGTGGACACCCAGCCTTCGGGTGCTGAACAGATCCCTGAGGAAAGGCTCCAAGTTTGTCAATGAAATGATGGATCAAGTCAAAAACTTCCTCTTGCTAATAAGCAGCGATGAGGCCTCTCTGGCAGGGGCAGGGGGCAGTGCCCAGCACCTCACCCCAGGACTTTCCAGCTCTGCCCACTCCCTGTGCCACCATTAGTCCCCCTCTGGTTCCTCATTTGCCTTCTCTGAGCTTCCTGGGAGATGTCCATCCCAGGCTCAACCTCGACAGCGTCCTTTGGGATGTTCTTCTCGCTCACCACACCTGGCAGCCTAATAGCACTGGGAATGTCGTTGCCATGCCGGGCTCGGGATCGTTAATCGGATGTTAAGGAGGAGCGGCCGCGCTGGCAAACAGCTGCTGTCTCTGCACTCCCCGTCCTGTCCCCATCCCGGCCCCTCAGATCTAGCACAGCCTGACCTGCTGAATTTCGGGATCCTGTGCCCTTGCTCCTCGGTTTCCCACCGTGTCCCTCTCTGCTGGAGCGTTCCTGGCTCCGGAGGGCCAGCGGGACCCTCCTTCCTCCCCCAGACGCTGCTGCCTTTGTCGTTCTCCAGCCATCTGTGACCTCAGCGGCTCGCCGCGCTTTTCACAAATAATTATTCATGCATCTCTAAATTCATTAACACCTTAGGATACGCGTCACGCTGGCTGATTTGCATATGTTCACATCGCCTCAGCGCTGCTCCCCACGCTCCTGTTCTGCCAGGCAGTGCCTACAGGCAGGGAAAAGGCTGCCAGCTCTGGTGGCTGCAGGCAAAAGAGCCCGATAAAGGGTCTGATCCTGGGAAAAACAAATCACAAGAGCGGCATTCTCCCTCCTGCCGGGATGCTCTGTGTCAGTCTGGCTGAGCCCGGGCTGGGAGGAGAGGGATGAGGAGCATCCTCAGCCCAGACGTGGCGTCACACCCTCTGTTACCATGGCTGGGTTCATTCCTGGCTGATTGGACCTTCTGCATTTCCCCACCTGTGAAATGAGGCTGGGGATCCCAGAGGAGCCACCCCCACTGCCTGGAGCAATCAGAGACAGTCCCAAAGTGACGGACAGGCAGGAGCATTCCAAGTCAAAAGGGTGATCGAGGCATCACCTCGGGTTCATATTTGGGGTGGAACAGTGCAAATAACCAATCCAGTGACAGGTTGATCTTTTCCTTGCTCTCCTTTCATTCCTGTCTCCTGAAGCCCATCCCGCTGCTCTGAGGGCTGTTCCCAGTTCGTTCACAGCCGCCACAGGTGATCAACACCAGACATTTTTTCCAACCAGGAGCTCAGCTCAGTTCCCCATAGAAGAGATAAACTCAAAGAAGCAGAATTCCCACTCAGGGTGAGGCTCATCCCACCTCCAGCCCAGCAGACACGGCATCCCTTTCTCTGCCTTTGTCCCTGAAAAATGCTCCACATGCCCAGAGGCCGGTGCCACCACAGCACTGGGAAGCACCAGCAAACTCCAAGCTGGCAGATCCAGGTCTGGATCAGAGCCAGGCTGCACCTCCACGACATCCAGCCTCACCTGGGAAGTCCAGGGCACATCCCTCCTGCACAGCCAACCCCTTCCAGTGGCACCAGCCCATCCGAAAGCAACATTTTGGGGAGAGGTGGAATGAGGTGGTGCAGTTTCAGCTGGGATGGGCAGCACACACCCGTGGTGGGAGTTCACATCACCAGGCAACCGAGGCCAGAGCTGCTGTTTGAAGGTGATAAAGCCTTGTCCAGCTGGGAATTCCCAGGATTTATTTTTTTTTTTAATTCATGGGCTTGTCTCCTCCCTGCTGGGAGCAGAGGAAGCCACTGTTTGGGAATCATCTCCAATATCCCTCACCCTGGTAGGGTCTGACCCACACCAGTGCTGCCAGTGGCATCCAGTTGCCCAACTAGCAGGAAATATTGTAAGGAAATATTGTCACCCGGAGTGAGGGGTGGGGAGACACGTCGAGCCTGCCAGGTCTGGGGGCTGCTCAGGGACCCAGAGCAGCATTTTACAGAACATATTGTGTCCTCAAATGAAAGCCAAGAATTTAGTATCCTGTTGGATTCGCCATCCCAGCTGCAAGTGGCTTCAGCTGGTGGTGTGAAGTGCATCTCTCAGCCACCCTGATCCAGGAGGGACTGGTGAGGTTTGGGCTTTACACCTCGATGCCCAACTAGCCCGGGGATGGTGAAGGCTGCTGGCACCCGGTACTGCCAAGCAGGATTAAGTCCAGCACGACATTCCCGGGATTGGAATGGCGCTGGCAGGAGGGGAATGACGGGCACGCGGCTCTGACAGGCGGGTGCATCCCCAGCCACGTGCAGGGCAGCGCCGAGGAGCACACTGGTGCTGTCACCGGCTGGAGAAAGCCACGGCTCCGGGAAAAATAGCCCGGGAACGACGCTGGAGCATCCCGTGCCAGCGCACTTGGCCATTCCTGGTCTTTCCATGCAATTCCCGCTCTCCCTTCGTAATGCCCATTAATATTGGTGACGAAGTGAACTTCAGTCAACTTTCCTTCCCTCCCGGTGTTTACCCAGAGGCGGCAAAGCGGAAGCGACGCTAATAAGCATCTCAGCACCTGCTAATTAACGCCGTAAGGTCACCCCGGGGCTGAGCCGCCACGCAGGTTTAACAAAGGTCACGTTAATGACCAGCTGCAGTGGGGGAGTTGGTGATTCGGTGATGAGATGGCACTTTATGGGGGCTCCCTGCAGCCCCCAAATCCACGGGGTGCGGCCGGACCCAGAGCATCCTGCCAGCCCCGGGCACAGGCAGGGTCCCCACAGGACGGGAGGGGCATCCCGGTGCCTGGATCACTGCCACCATCCCTGCAAGAGCTACGTAAAACGGCTTAAAATACCCCGTCAAACCTGACGCTATTTCCACGGAGGTTTGGTCCCAGCGGGACTGGCTCCTTGGTTCCCACCTCTCTTCTCCCCTCTCCACCCCTGGGTCTTGCCCTGCCCGCCCGGGTCACACACGCCAAAACCCAGCCAAATCCAAGGAGAAGTGGTTTTTCCTTTTCTTTCTGAGCCAGGACTTGTGAAACCCTTCTTGCGTTAACACCCCCAATCCCTGCCTTTGCTAGGATGCTTTAGGGGATTTAAGGGGTCGCTGGGGCTGGCAGAGCAAAAGAAACCTCCATATCCCATTTTAGTTGCACTGGTTTAATCCTCGGCAACACTTGTATTTATCCAGGTAAATCAATGGCTGATAGAGGTTTTTTTTCCCTAGGAAAACTCAGGTACTTTAATTTATTGCCTTTAACAGCCACATCAAAGGCTTTCGGGAGATGAACAGCAAGTGCCGCAGGGTGAATTTCCACAGCCACTTACCACCTTAAAGAGGAGAGAATTTGGGCAATAAAAGGGGATTTGAGGGCTGCTTTGGGGCTGTGATCCCAGAGAAGTCGGGCTGGATGCGCCCGATAAATCCGGGAGAAGCTAAAAAAAGGCAACCGAGAAATTGGTTGATAATTATTCTGCTTCCTGCACAGTCCCCCGTGCCGAAGGAGGGGTAATTAAAGCGTAATGTAATTAATGTGCACCTTGCCCTTCCCCCCCCGATCACGGCCAGCCTTCAAAGGAATACTGAGGTGACCAAGTTCAGCTGAGGAGGGAAGGATGAAAAGAAGGGGGGGAAACCAGCAAAATAAGGAGATTTTGAGGGTGTTGCTTTGGGCAGGTGGTGCAGCTCCAACCCTCACCACGGTAAATAAATTCACTTCCTGCATCGCCGGGCCTGTTTTGTCCAAAACAGAGGGGAAAAACAACCTGTAACCCAGGGAATCGCGAGGCTTTTTTTTTCCGGCTCCGCTGCTCTCCGACACCGCCCCGCTGGGGCATCCCTGGGCACAAACCGGCTGGTGACAACTTCCCTGTGCCGTGGGGCTGAGGACGGGTGTGGGGCTCAGCCCACGTGGTGTGGGTGGTGGTGGAGACAGCCGGGGGCCACCGAGGGCCAGGGGTCACTGACCCCCCACTCGCATCCTTTCCTAGATGGACCGGGGGGAGTTCCAGCAGGATTCGGTGCTGAAGCAGCTCGAGGTGCTCAAAGAGGAGGAGAAGGAGTTTCAAAACCTGAAGGTGAGTCAGGCCCTGGGGACATGGCCCCACTCATGGTCCCCAACCCCATGAAGAGATGGGGCTCAGAGCCCCCCGGGTCATTCCTGGCAGGGGGGCTGCACGCCGGGGTGCCAGGCACAGCTCCCTGTGCCCACCCCCGGGCAGGACCAGCTGGTCCCTTGCCTGGCATTGCTGCTGCCAGGCTTTCTGTCCTTGGGCCATGTCCCCCGTGCCTCCAGTGCTGGCCTGTCCCAGAGGGCTGTCCCTGTGTGGGGAGGGATGATTTGGTACCCCTGGCACTGTTTTCTGGCCCCAGCACCCTTTGGGAGGGACAATATAAAGGTGTGTGCCAGGAGAGGGCAGTGCAAGGAGCACCTGTGCCCCGATCTGGAGGGGGCTGAGCAGGGTGGGACACGTTGGTGGCACGGGAGGACATTGCTGCTGCGGGTAGGAGGGGTTGGTGGTTGAGGGTGTCCTCCAAAGGGGGGCTCTGAGGATGGTGGAGGGTGTGGAGGAGACAAGACTGAGGGGAGACTCATCGGGGTCTGCAGCTTCCTCCCGAGGGGCAGCAGAGGGACAGCACCGATCTCTGTGACAGGACCCGAGGGAATGGCTGGAACTGAGTCGGGGAGGGCTAGGTTGGGTCTCAGGAAAAGATTCTTCCCCCAAGAGGGTGGTTGGGCACTGACCAGGCTCCCCAGGGCAGTGGGCACAGCCCCAAGGCTGCCAGAGCTCCAGGAGGTTTGGACAATGCCCTCAGGGACAGGGGGGGATTGCTGGGGTGTCTGTGTGGGGCCAGGGGTTGGACTCAATGATCCCTGTGGGTCCCTCCCAACTCAGGATATTCCATAAGTCTTGCACGTTCTGGGTGAATGGGCAGCGTGGGCGCCCCAAATGCCACAGGACCCAGGGAGAGCGGGCACCACCAACCCACCCCCGCTTTCTGCCACTCTGCAGGACCCCACCAACGGCTACTACAGCGTGAACACCTTCAAGGAGCACCACTCCACCCCCACCATCTCGCTGTCGGGCTGCCCAGCCGACCTGCGCCCGGCCGGGAAGCAGCGGGTGCCCACGGGCATGTCCTTCACCAACATCTACAGCACCCTGAGCGGGCAGAGCCGCCTCTACGACTACAGCCAGCGCTTCGTGCTGGGCATGGGCAGCAGCTCCATCGAGCTGTGCGAGCGCGAGTTCCAGCGCGGCTCCATGAGCGACAGCAGCTCCTTCCTCGACACCCAGTGTGACAGCAGCATCAGCAGCAGCGGGAAGCAGGACGGCTACGTGCAGTTCGACAAGGCCAGCAAGGCCTCCGCATCCTCCTCCCACCACTCCCAGTCCTCTTCCCAAAACTCAGACCCCAGCCGGCCCCTGCAGAGGCGGATGCAGACGCACGTTTGAGCCCCTCCGGGGGCCGCTCGGGACCCTCCGTGTGGGCGCCGTGGCGCTCGGACAGTGGCGCCGGTGGGAAGAGGCCGGATCCAGCCCCCGGAGCGGCGCTGCGGGGCGGGGGGCCGGCCCAGCATCCCCCCCCTCCCCGGTACATGCTAAGCACAACCCCGCCGAGGACGCGCTGAGCCCCGGGGAGCCGGAGCCGCCCCCTCCGCGGGGCTGGGGACGCCCCCGGCCCCACCGCACCCCCCCCAGCCGCTCGCCTCCGCTTCCTGCTGCCCTCTCCCACCCGGCTCCTTCCCTTCCCTCGTCGTGTTCGGTGTCCATACTTATAGAGTCCGTTTCGGGGGGGTTTCGGGGGGTCCCGCCCTGTGGGACAGGATGGGGGGGACATCGGTGGGACAGGGACCCCCCGGGAAGGACCTCTCCGGCTGTATCGCGGCGCCGCGGTCAATACAAGAGGTGTTTCTCGTGGCACGCCTGGGCTGGTGGCCACCCCGCGGGGACAGCGGCTTTTCGTGGTGACAGTTTGCCCGGCCCAGACCTGGCCTGGAGCCTGGGTGTGCCATGGCCTCCTGGGGGAACCCCCAGGGGGGCAGAAATGGCTGGTGGTGGAGGGAAACTGAGGCACGGGGCAGCTGGGAGCCCACAACCCCAGCATGGGAGCCAGGACATGGGGCGTCACAGCAGGTAAGGGGACATGGGGACAGGCCCCCCTCTCTGCATCTCACAGCCCCAAGACTCCCTCACACACCCCCCATCAAGCCCCAGGAGCACCCAGCCCATCCCAGCCTCAGCAGGACCTTTATTGGGTGCCAGCATGAGCCCCAACACCCCCATCCATTGGTTCCCCCAACACCCACAGCCCCGCACGGGGCAGAGGGGACCCTACAGCAGCAGGGAGAAGGCACCAGTCGACCCCTCCATGGGGGGACGTTGGACATGCCAAACACCCACCTCCTGGAGCCGAGCACCCCACCAGCCCCCCACCCAAGGCCCCTTGTCCCTGACACCAGTGGCACACGGGCCCCAGGTGAAGGCTCCACCATAAATAAGCATTTAAATTAATTAAATTAATCTGCACCCCCAAAGGGCCCCGGCAGACCCCGAGGCCAAGCACCCCTGGGTGCCCCCACCCGGGGGGGCTGCGGGGACGAGCCCCCGCGCCAGCGCTAAGGCACAGGACGGGGCTGCCGAGTAAAAAGGACATTAAAAAAAAAAGGGGGGGAATTAAATATCTAGGAGGGGATCCAGGGGAGGGAGGAGGCAACACAGGCCCCCAAAGGCTCCCATTCCCTGCAGGGAGGGTCCCGGGACCCCCAAGATCAGCCCCTTGGCAGGGCCCTCGTCCGAGTGATGAGGGGATTAAGGGAAAGAGAAAGTCCAAGGCAGGGGCTCCTGCCCTGCCTCACCCCCACAGGCCCGCTGGGAGGGAGGACCCCCCACCCCTAAAGTCCCCTCCAAGTCCTTGGTAGCTTCAGTGCGTTGGTAGAAAAGGTGCCGGGGGCTCCCTGCGCCCCCCCAGAGCTGCCCCTGCCCCGGGGACCCGCGGCCCAGCGCGGCCCCCCAGCCCTGCTGGCTCCGACAGCCCCGGGGCGCGGTGACGGCGGTGACCAGGACACTCAGCCCTTGGGCAGTGACCAGGACACTCTGCCCTTGGGCAGTGACCAGGACACTCTGCCTTCGGCCGTGTCCCCTCATGGCGGGCGCTGGTGTCCCCTCGCAGGGGGGGTGACATCCCTGCCATCCTCAGAAGTAGGTGAGGTTCTTGACCAGTCCCAGCTCCAGCATCCGCTTGATGGCCACGGCCTCGTGTGACACGTTGTGCTCCGACGCCTGTGGGACGGGGAGCAGGGGGTGACACCAGGGACGAGGGGTCAAGCACTTTCCTCCCGCCCCTCCCAGCCCTCCGGCTTGCCCACCTCACCAGTGGGAGTTGAGCCCCCCAGAAAGAGGGACAGAACCCTCCCCACTCAATCCCCCTGGCCACAAGCCCTTCTCCTCACACATAAACACAAAGGGATGGATCCAGCTCTCCATGCCTCCAAAGACACTGGGCTACAGGGAGAAGTTGGATGGTGACCATCCAACAGTGGGCCTCAACACCCACCATGGGAGGGGAGCAAGAGGTCTCCATGGGAGGAGGCTCCCACACCACTCAGCATCACAGCAATGCTCTCCCGGGCTGCCATCCCCCATCCCAGGGAAAAATGGGGGGGAGTGTGGACAAAATTGTGGGGCAGACACTTACGGCCATGGACTTGAGTGTGACCTGTTCGTAGTAGTGGATGGTTTGCTTCTTGTTGCCCGAGTCGGGGTAGCCAAAGCCCGCGATGTGCACCAGGTCGCAGAAGTGCAGCGCCAGGGTGATGGCCAAGAGCCCCGTGGTGGGCTTCTGGGGGACAGGGGCAGAGAGCCACAGCCTTCAGGGAGACGCACGGGGACAGGCTGTTCCCCCTCAGGGGGTGCAGGGGGGACCCCACCCCTTACCTGTTTGACCTTCCGTGGTTGCTTCATGGGGAGGTTGAGCACTTTAGCAGCAGTTACTTCCATGTAGTAAGGGTTGAGGACGCGCACTTGCTCCGGGTTGGCGTCCCAGATCAATGGGGGCTGCTTCCAAAACCCCTTCCGAACCTGCAAGAGGACAGAGATGTCCCCAGGGGTAGGATGGGATGAGGGCTGGACTCCAGAGCAGTCAGCGAGGGGTCGGACTCGCTTCCCCACCACGCTCACCCTCTTCTTGTCGTTGAGGATGGCCTCCATCCACTGGAAGTCCATGGGCTTGAAGGGCACCAGCACCAGCAGCGTGTCGGGGTTGTTCTCCGTCCGGGGGTCGAAGTGGGCCGACTCCGGGTAGAAGAGGCGCATGGTGGTCTTGGAGCCCACGTCCTGCTCATAACCATGGACCGGGGCGTTGTTCAGCCTTGGGTGGGGGGACACGGGGACATCACAGGTGTCAGCCCCCGCCGTGGGTGGCACCGGGGAGGGAGCGGTGGCACAGAGCCAGGGCCGTACCTGATCACGACGTCGTAGGTGTTGATGGTGTCGCCCATGGAGCTGTTGCGGAGCCGGTGGCCGTTGCCCACCACCGCACACCTCCGGCACTTCAGGCTGCGAGAGAAAGCCCAGTCTCAACCAGATCTGCTTCAAAACCAGGGTGGTTTTAACCCCCAAGGGGGGTTTAACCCCTCGTTGCCCAGTCTCCAAACCTTCCCGCACTCCGTCCACCACCCCTGGGGGTTGCAGAGGTTCATTTTGCCAAATCCCGGGCCCACAACAGATGAATTCCACCCCTCATGAGAAAAAGACAGAGAGAAAAGCCCCTAAACCCACCCCGGTGTTACCTCTGGATGCTCTCGGGCAGGGAGTAGTGGGTGATGGACAGCAGGCGCAGGAGGACGTCTTCTGCAAAGCAAGGGCCAGCAGAAGGTGAGGAAGGCAGCTCCTGCCTGGCACAAGGCCCGGGGTGCTGCCCCATCCCTGCCGATTTCCTCCTGCCGTTAATCCCAGGTCTGGGTGGATAATCCATGGCTGGGGTTTAGTAAAGCCTGGCCCACCCTAAACCCTTTTAGAGGGTCCAAACGCACCCAGAGCAAGGAGATACCAGCTGCAGAGTCCAAAAATCAAGCAAATAACTTGGGGGGGGGGGGCTGAACAGTCTCCAAAAAGCAACCTGCAGCAGCTTTTCAGAGGGAAGCTGAAACCCCGGGGAGCAGCAGCAGGACAGACAGACAGACCCACAGAGCACTGCCAGCACTCACCACTTCCCTTGGTGCCGTAGGGCAGCTCGTAGAGCGACGGTGTCTTCACCCAAAAATAGTCCTTCAGCTGCAAGAAGAGCGGGTGGTCCCTCGTGTAGCTGCCGAGGAGCAAAGGGTTGGTGAGACCGGGATGGGGGGGAGGCACAGGGAGGGGGGTCCTGGCTCTGCATCCCCCCACTCCCTCCTCCCTGCCCCAAAACTCACTTCCCGATGAGCTGCGCCGCTTTCTTTTCCACCTCCCCAAGGGGACACATCGTCTTGTTTTCTTGGACAGGGAAATAAAAGCTGTAAGGGAAGGGGTTAATTAAATCAAATGATGCCAGTCCCTCTGCACCCCCCTCCTGGCAAAGGGGAGGTTTCAGCACCCCACGGTGGGATTCAAGCCATGCCAGAGATATTTAAGGCCAGCACTGCCTTGGATGTTTATCTGCTGGGCTTGCAGCCTTGCATCGGAAGAGGTCTCTCTTGCCCTGCTCATGGACCTCACGCTCTCTGCTTTCCCCATCTCCCATCAGCATCACTGGCACGGGGAGGAGAGTGGGGTTTTCCCATCCTCTCGGGTTCAGGAAAACACCGGCATTCACCAAAACCCCCGCAGAGCCCAACCACCACCACACACCGAGGGGGAAACCTCGTGTCGTGCCCCCGTCCTCCGGCAGCAGCCAAGGATGCTGCCACCTCCCTGCTCCCCCGGGATCCAGCCAGACCATGCTCCTGCATCCCCGTGCAGGACGGAAGGGAGGATGCCACCTCCTGGGAGTGAAGGAAAGGGCAGGAGGTCCTTTAAACTTGAATGAAAGGCACTCACAGCTGTGTGTACCTGTCTTCCCGGTAGATCGAGTACCAAACCATCACCAGAAACAGCGCCAGCACCCCGAGTATCTTCCCTCCTGCGTGCCCAGAGGGGAGGGGGAGAGAAAAAACACCATCAGGCCAGTACCCTGGGGTTTGGATGATGGGATGTGGGGTCCCACAGCCCTCTGGGGATGTCCCGGTAGATCCAGGCCAGCAGAGCTTTGATGGGGAGCGGCCGGGGTTTGGTTGACACCGTGCTCCCGAGAGCAGCAGTTGTGAGACACAGCCAGGTGATTTTGTCCTGGTTCCAAAAGCCACGACATTTCTGTTTCCGCCTTCTGTCAAAGGCTGGGCAAACATCCGTCTTTCCAGGTGCCTCACCCCATTTTTGTACCATAAAGTTCCAGGTGCCTGAACCCGGAGGTTCAAGGACCCCAAAACCACCCTCCCTGCCAGAACTTTGCCCGTGATACCGCAGCACTCCATCACCCAGCTGGAGCTGCAGCAAAGCAGCATCCAACCCCCAAAAGCCAGATTTCCACATGCAAATCCCCCAGTCCCCCCATCCCTGCCTGGACAGAGGGAGATGGGACTCACGAGACTTGTTGATCATTTTTATGAGCAGGAAAGGGATCAGGCGAGGGCCGGAGCTCTCATCGTGGCTGGTCACCTGCGGGAAAACAGGAATGGCACTGGATGAGGGCAAAACCCACAGGAGCCGCTCCAAAACCCCATCCAAAAGGCATCACCCCCTGCCTGCCCATTTGTGATGGTGTGAGGGTTCCCCAAGGGATTTATTTATTTAAATCCACATTTCTGCACTGCCAAAGGGTTGGTTTGTAGAGTTTATCAAAGCCAGGCAAGCCCCCGCGCTTCCTGAGGAGCTTCAGCCCTAAAGGTTAAAGGACAAAGGGAAAAAAAAAAAGAAATTAAAGAGGAAAAATGAGCTCTCAGTGGGGTTTCAACCACAAAATCCCACGGGTGGTGATTTTAAGCCCAGCTTAAGCATCCATCTGGCACCAGCAGCTACAAAGCCCAACGTGCCACCCCCGCCACCGAGCCAGGCAGAAAGGGCAGGAGCAGCCGAGGGGGGTCAAACCAAAGAGCATCACGAACTGCAGGAACCTCCAACGCCTTCGATTCCTCCATCCCGGCCCCGGGAAGGGGGTGCCCCGAGCTCAGTCCCCGCGCAAACACCGGCGGGGGAAGTGGCGCGACTTTCGTCTTCCTCCGAAACCTCTCGCTCCTGGAATAAGGAGCAAAGAGCCCTGATCGGAGCCATCCCGGGATCGGCCCAGCCCAGCCCACCAGCACACGGCAAGGATGGAAGATTAACTTACCAGCAGGGAGAAGCTTAGGGGTACATGGGAGGCTTTGCTCCAGGGAGTGAATTCTGCTCTAAGCCCGGCTCAGAGGTGGGCTTGGCTTTGCCACCCCGTAACTGAGCTCCTCCCTGCTCCGAAATGTCTCCGTGAGGGAGGAAGGAGTGTTAAACGCCAGCCAAGGGCAAAGGAGCACACCCGGGCTGGCAATCAGCTCCTCTCCATCACTGAAGGATTAGTCACCTGGGGGGGGCACCCACCTGACATCCCTCCCTGCACCTCCCTCACACTCCCTCCTGCTTAACGAAGCACCGCTAATGAACCCGGCACCTGCCACCTGCCCGGCAGGGCCATGGCCTCACCCGGCCAAGAGGGAGTCAAGAGCAGCAGTTCTGGGGGCAAAAATGTATCAAGAATGAGAAGAATTGAGACTCAAGATGGTCCCACGAGAGTCAGGCTCTTCCCTTCCTCGTCACGGGCTCCTGAAGTTAAAAGGGCAGGAGGGCAATTAATTAAAAAGGGCAGGAAGGGCAATTAAAAGGGAATTAAGGACAATTAAACTGTGCTAGAAGCAGTGGGATGGGACATCAGGCAAGGAAAACTGTCCATTTGACAGCAGAGAGATGGGGACAGAGACAGGGACTGGTGATGTGGTCCCCTGGGAAAGTACCTGTCTGCCCTGAAATGCTTTTCCTTCATAAATCATGTCCCACCATCACCTGGGGGCCCCAGAAAGGGGAAGCAAAACCCCCCCATCGACAATTTACACCCCAGCTCTCATCCTGCATCCGTATTTCTGGCTCAATAAGCCCCTCCTGCCTGGAAAGATGAAACCCATGACCGGATCTTCAAGGGTGGGAGCACTTAGGGAGAAGGAGCTGGGGGGGTCTCACCCCTTTGCATGTAACGATTTCTTGGGAAAAGTAAAATTAGGGGCAAGTGAAAAGCAGCTTGTGCTTCCTGGGGGTTTTTGTTCTACGCAAAACTGGCCATGAAAGCCCTGAGGGGGAAATCCACCCCACAGCTGGAGGCTGGTGATGCTTCTGGGGGGCCTGAGCACCCCTCTTCACCCAGGGCTGGGATGCTGTTGGGCATCAGGACCCAAATTTAGCACTAAATTCACCCCCCAGCTCTCTCCTTGGGTGCCAAAACACCCCACCGAGCCCGTTTCACCCCTCCCACTGGGAAAATCCGCTCTCCCCGCAGTGTTTGCCCTTACATACCAGCTTTTCTTTAATTGTTTTGTTGGGTTTTTTTTTGAAGGCTTTATGATCTTTTCTCAGGCTTGTACGCACAAGCTGGGCCCGATGCAAAATTTATCTAAGGCAAACACGGCTAATAATCCCCGGGGTGAAGGAGCACTGTTTGGTGAAGCGTTCCGGGAATGCGGAGCAAAACAGAGCACACCCAGCTGCCCCCGCGCCCGTGGTGCCTCTGGAATGAGTTCAAGCTCGGCCCTACCAGATCCACAGCCCAAAACAGAGCAGCTGCCAACAGTGGGAAAGTCTGAACACTCCAAGCCAGCGCTCTGGCTCCTCAGGGGGCTGCTGGGGGCAGCGATGCTGAAGAGTCCTGCTGGTCCCCACAGCATTCCCGGTCCTGCAGTGTCCTCAGACCCTGCAGCATCCCTGTCCCATCACAGCATCCTCAGAGCTCCCCATGGCAACTCTGGTCTTACAGCACCCTCTTGCAGCAACCCCAGTCCTGCAATATCCCTGGTCCTGCAGCATCCCTGTCCCATCACAGCATCCTCAGAGCCCCCACAGCATCCTCAGAGCCCCCCCAGTGTCCCTGTCCCATCACAGCATTCTCAGAGCCCCCATAGTGTCCCTGTCCCACCACAGCATCCTCAGAGCCCCCACAGCATCCCTGTCCCACCACAGCATTCTCAGAGCCCCCACAGCATTCTCAGAGCCCCCCCAGTGTCCCTGTCCCATCACAGCATTCTCAGAGCCCCCATAGTGTCCCTGTCCCACCACAGCATCCTCAGAGCCTCCACAGCATCCCTGTCCCACCACAGCATCCTCAGAGCCCCCACAGCATCCTCAGAGCCCCCACAGCATCCCTGTCCCATCACAGGGCCCTCGGAGCCCCCCCCAGCATCTGCCAGGTCCCCCAACAGAGACCTCTCATCACAACATCCTCTCTAGATCCCCCACCACAGCATCCCAATCCAGCAGGGAGAGACTCCATGCTCATCCCTCACCACGGCTCCCTCGGGGTCAGTCCAGGGCATCGCCTGCCCCACCAAGCCTCGGAGCTGAGGGGAAAGTCCCGGCTGGATTCAGCTCCCCACACCTGGGAGAAGCAACTGGAAAAGCCCCTCTTTGATATCAGCACCCCCACAGCTCCTGGGCTGGGGATTATCGCTGCACAAAGGACTCAAAAGCCCTTCCCCCCTTCCCCACCCTGTGTTCCAGGAAAGCCCCACCCCGGGATGCTGCAGAGGCAGCTCACAGCCAAACCTCACAGAGTTTCCCTGTCTCCCTCCAACCTGGAGAGGGATTTTGCCCGGCAATTTTTTACCATGTCCCCTGGGAGATGCCAGCAACACCCCAAGGGGCTGACCTTCCTGCTGGGAGAGGATCTCAGAAGAGCTCATCCCTGTATGTCCATCCATTCATCCATCCATCCTTCCATCCATCCATCCCTCAACCTCAACAGCTCCAGCATTTCTGGATTTAAGTCATGCCAATCCACAGAGTGGCAGCAGGAATTTAAAGGGAATTTAAAGCCATGGAACAAGCACAAAGGTGGGGGGTGGTTATAAATTCCCCCAGCCCATCCTGACATGGATGGATGGTGATCCCAGGCACCCATTGCCATCCCAGCAAAGCATCGTGGACCAGCAGACCATGCAGCAAAAGCTCTTAGTACTTTTATGTTTCCATGGTAACCCCTGGATTGTGGAAAAGCGTGACACGAGGCAAGGACACCTCTCCTGTGCTCCCACCATCCCAACCCACATGTTCATGGGACACAGAGCCACCCACTGCCTGGTCCAGATTCCCTGGGTGAGAAGGAAGCTCAGTGGAGAACAAGCATCTCCAACAGTTTATCCCAAAAAAACATGCATTTATTTTTAACTGGAGGAGTGTTGGATTGTGCCCGAGGAAGGGATGCACCAGCAGTCCCTGGGCATTCACTCTCAGCAGTGGGAACCACTGGGAGACAGACAGACAGACAGGACAGCACAGACCCCTCCAACCCCAACCAGACCATCTCTCCCGAGCTTTCCAGGCACATGGAGCTTTCAGGAACCAGCAGGGCAGATCCCACATTCCACTGAGGACAACACCCAGGATCGACCCCCAGGGAAGCAGTTTACAGCCCTGGGATCTTCCAAGCCCCCATCCCATGGGATTTCTGCCCAGTAGGGCTGGGATTGCTGGAGGAGCCCCGGCAGATGCCGACGTACCCCCCACGCTGTCCCAGTCCTGCCCCGGCACAGCCACCGCGTGCCAGAGCCTGAGCACAACCTGGGAGGCGGCCGGGGGCGATCCTGCAGGGAAAGAAAGGATCCAGCCAATTCCGGGCACTGCCTGCGCTTGGCAGATCATCAAAGGCACCCAAATCCCCAGCCTGGCATCCCAAACCTTCCTCGCCCTGGCTGCTGTGAGCTCCAGGTGCTCGGGGAACTTTTTTTCCAAGCTGGGAGGAAAAGTGAGACCCACAGCGGGGAGAAAATCCTTGTGGGATTACAACAACCGCCGTCACAAGCCCAAAAGGCAGCAGGGTCTGGATTTCAGCCCCCTCCAAGGGACGCTGCATGGGATGGGGATTCCAGGAGGGAAACAGGGATACTGAAAGGGGACCAGGAATACTGGGAGGGGACAAGGGATGCCAAAAACCAGCAGGGCAAAGCGACAGCAAGAGCAGGAGCTGTAAGTGCAGCGGGCCAGGGGGAGGCAGAGGATCGTGAGGACACAGCACTGCAAAAATCAATCCCGCTGGACAGCGGGCACAGCCCCACGGAGGGCACGGAGCCAGCCCAGCCCGTGCACTGATACCCACATTTATCCTATTTTAAGAGCCCTGCGAGTCACTTTAAAGGAATCTTAATTGCCCTCTTCACGGAGAGGCAGCGCTGTTTCCTTCGACCGTGGTATCCCAGGCACACAATAACCCGGCCAGAGATTTAAGATAGGGGAGAACAACCCCTCGCTGGCATGTGAGCCTTAACAAAACACTCACCCGTGACCAGGCTGCAATTCTGAAACTGGCAACGGCGAGTAAGCTCAGGTACAACGAGTCTTTCCATGGTGGCAGGTCCCCAGGATAAACCTGGGCTGCTTCTGCCTTCCCGTGGCACTGTTGGTTTTAATGTGCTCCAGAGCCAAAACCCGATTCAGGTCAGTGCTGACTCCACCCTCTCCTCTCCCCCATTTATTTTTTAATCCTTGCAGCAGAAAAAACACAGGGTGGGACCCAAGTGCCTTCCTACATCCCCAAAACACTGACTATGTGGGTACACCTGAGCATCCCACAGCTCTGGGGTAACCCCATGGAGCTACAGGGCTTCACCTCGGGGAGTTCAGCTACAGTGTTATAGGTTATATATAATTATTTATATTATATAATCACTCTTTAATACTTAAAAAACTAAAATAAAGACCCTTTCCTGCTGGATGCACTCCAGAGGTTATGGCTGAGCTGCTGGAAGCCAGCGGAACCACTCACAGGGGAACAACCTCCCTCTCCGAGGGTGGACCCCCAGCAGAGATGATGGGATCTCATCCCTGAGCCCCCACCACCGACCCAGCCACCCCCTCCTCCCACCTGCCCCGCCCTGTCCCCATCTGCTGCCACTGTCACCTCATGTTTACTCTCCGCTATCTCCGTCCTCAGGGATCGTCCAGGGATGCAGGCGGCAATGGTGAGAGTAGCTTTGGCAACACAGCTTTGAACCCCACATTTTGGGCTAAATCCCCCCCAAAAAGCGGCAGAAAGGTGGGAGGCAGCAAGCTGGGGATGCAGGCAAGGTGCAGGCAGGAGGCTGGCAGCCTCTCCCCGCTCCCCCAGGAGCAGCAGGCAGAGCACCCAACAGGGAGCACCTGCTCCCTTACAGTCCTGGGAGGTAAAAACTAAACCATGGAGATGTTTCAGCCCATCCTCAACCCAAACTCAAGCAAAGCCCGATCCAAATCCAGCTCACCAGGGAAAAGGGGTAGGTTTCTCAAGCCCCAGGGCTGAGTTAGCCCATGGTCTGCTCCCATCCCTAGTGGCTTTTGCCTCCAGGAGTCCCCTTCTGGGGGCTCAGAAGCTGCCTGCAGTCACCACCCCCTTTGTAAGGCTCACTTAGCACCTTAACCCTCCATCTGTGGTTTCCCCTCTGCTTCCTGTTTTGCACTGAATTTGGAGGAGCAGAACCCCCAGAGCAACCCCACAGCTCAAAGCTCACGTCTGTCAACCCCGAATCCCCCGGGGATCTTGTCTGCTCCTTTCTCCCACATTAATGATCATGGAGGAAGATTCCAGGAAATAACTCGCTCCATCACCTTGCACCCCCCGTTAATCCACACTGGGAGGAGGATTCCTGTCTCAGGGAGACCTTTTCCTGCATCCCCAGCAGTGGGAGAGGCTGAAGCTGGTCCCGTCAGGGCAGGGATAAACTGGCAGCAGGTCGTGGCTACTTACGGTCCGTCCTCTCGGTCCAGGCGGAGCAGGCAGGAGCTCGGTGGGATCTACGGGGCCGTCCTCTCTTCCCCTAGGAAAGGGAAAAGGGAGAACATCCTCAGGGCTACGGCCACCCACACTGGCAGCACACAAGGGACGTTTTGCTTCGCAGCCATCCGCCTTTGGAGGATCCACGGATCCTTCTGGATCCCCAGCCAGGGCAGCTCGGAGCACTGACGGGGAGCCAGCCCTAGAGGAGCAGGAGCAGGGCCTTGACGAGCCACCACCGTCACAGAGGAGTCTGTGCTCTCCAAAAAGCCACCCACCTCCCACCCACCTCCGCAGGCACCGGCAGCACCGGGGCTGGGCTGCCGGCGCCTCTTAAGGAGGAGGCGTGGCAGAGCAGAGCAGAGCAGAGCACAGACCTCCCCGCAGGTTTCCCCAACACCTCCTGGCCTTTCCCACCGAAATCCCCCTCCCTGACTCACTCGGACTTTTAGGAAGGCCCCAGGAGATGGAGTGATGCCCTTTATCCCAGAGAAAGGGGGATGCAGCCCTGCTCTGCAGCTCTCCTGCCTTCCCACACGGAGAACACTGCTTAATCCCACATCTCCACCATCTTCTCCTCAAAAACTTTCCAAACTGCACATCCCCACCTGGCAGTGTAATATCCTCATGATCTGAGGAAGGAAAAGCCCCGCTGAGAAGCTGCCATGCACAGAAACCCTCCTGCCACAGTGCTGCTCAGAGAAAGCCTCTCTGCAGGGGCAGCCACTCCACATCCCGAGTAACTATCCCAGATACCGAGGGGCGAGGTGGGCTGAGGGGGAAAAGGAGCCATCCAGGTGGAGGGAGTGGGATAATGAGCCAGCCAGGTGGCACAAGCCCACTGCTATCCCAGTTAGTCCCTGGGATAAACCACACGAGGAAGAACCTCAATCCCATTCAATGCAAAAAAAACCAGTGACACAGGTGAGGAAGACAAGGCTCACTCCCAGCTGCTGCTCGAGCCCTGGCAGGGAAGGTGCTTCCAAGGGGAAACTCTGAAGGGCTGGAGGTTTCCTTACCTCTCTCTGCCTTCTCCAGTTAGGAAAGCAGAGATGAGAAGTGCAAGCCTTCCCCACAGCATGCTTTGCTCTTAATATCCCATTAAAATAACATCCCATGCAAGAGATGGGGAAGGAAACCACTTCTTCTGGATACTTCTCTGCAGGGACCAGGCTTTCTGTCCATGTCCCGGGATGACAGGGATGGCTCCATCCCAGTATCACCCATTCCCTCTCCACTCAAAGAGCATCTGCTTCTTCCTTCCATCATCATTTGCCTTGGGGAGCGATTAACCCAGAGGGCTCAGGACAATCAGCAGCCAAACCAACTGCACTTGGGGTCACAGATTTCACCTTCTGGCACCAGAGTCAGCCCTGAATCCACTGGAGCATCCGACATCGCTGCCAACAAGGAGCCTTTTGATTTAGAACCATGAATTGTAGGATCCACTAACGAGGTTAAATCCTCCCCGGGGAGCTCCTGCTAAAGCACTTCATGGTGCAGCATCAGCCCCGTGCAGAGGAGGATGAGGATGCTCGGAGCTGCCTGGGGGTGGGCAGGGGGATCCCAGGAGGATCCTTCAGCCCCACACGAGTAGGAGACTGTGGTACCTTAAAGCACATCGGCCCGGTCGGGAGGATCTGAGGTCTTGCCCCAGGCTGGTCTTTCCAGCTCGACTGGAAGAGCCAGGAGCTGGATCGCCGTTGGTCTTCCTGGGATTGTTTTCCAGCCTCTCGGGCGGTCTCCCCGCCACTGGCTGATGCAGTCGGCCATTCCCAGCCCAAGGTCCAGAAAAATCCCCTCACGGATCCGGCATCCGACAGGTCAGGAACCGCTGTCTCCGCCACTCGCCGCGGGCGGCTCAACCCATCCGGCAGCTGATCCCGGCAGGAAATGAATGTCCCAGAGCCCTTGAGAAACCCTAAACAAGTTGGATTTTGCTCCTTTCCCTCTCCAGGTATGCTGTCGGCCTCAATTTCCCGCCCTGCCTATCAGTTTAATCGTTTAAATGATGATTCTCAAATTTGAGGGGGGAAAGGGCACCTTGTGCCCGCTCCCTGACACCTCCCTCCGGGATGCTCATGGCTTTGGGCAAAAGAAAATGAAAACATTCCTTCCCCTGTCAAAGACTAAAGCCAGCCAGGATTTTTGAGGGGCTCAGCCCTGGTGCAGGAGCATCCCTGTGGGAAGACAGGTATTCCCCAGGCAGGAGGGGACACAAGCAGGGCAGGGATGAGCCACCAAATCCCTCCTGTCATCATCCTCCCCCTCCAGGACCAAACCCCCTGGGGGCTGTTAAAATAGAGGAGGGGGAGATGGAGACGGAGTCTGTCCCCCTTCCACCCGCCAGACCTGAAGCGAGGCAGCCGTCCGTCCGTCCGTCCGTCGGAGCTCCATCGCCGGCGCCAACCTCCCTCGGTTAAAATTACCTCCCGAGGGGGGAGAGAGCAAAAGCCAGGTTGGGAGGGGAATAAAAGCCAGGTGAGCTCATCCTCCTCCAGAGAAAACGTCTCCACTTGGCATGAGCGAGGTGTTTCCAAGCCCGGCACATCCCTCACGTCACCCCGATCGCTGTTGCCCCGGGACCAGCAGCTTATTCACTCAGCAAGCATTTAGTGGGAGATAATCCAGCTGCTTCCCAACCATCCTTTGGCCGAGCCAAAGGTGTAATTCCAGTGTGGGATGCGATTTTTGGGAAGAGGTTTCCCTAATGGTCATCCCAGCAGATGCTCCCTGACCAGGAGAGAACGGAAGAGCCGCCACCAGCAGAACCTCCACCTCAGCTGCAGCTTTTCAATTCTATTAATAATTTATTGAATTTATTAAACTACTTTATTAAAAATAAAATAATTTAATAAACCTATATCCTATCAAATCCCTGGGAATAGGAAGAAAAGCAAAGCAAAGCTGCCCAGCCAAGCCGGATTATCCAAAGCAGCGACCGACCTAAAAATAAACCACCGCTATTTAAGGATGAGCCTCCCACAATGAACCCCCCCAAAAAAAAAGATAAAAGGAAAAAATAGACATGTTTCCAATCTGGGGTGTTGAGCATCACCCACCAGACCAAAAAAAAAGCCTATTTTGGGTTTATTTCCTAGCCAAAGTCTGTACTTCCAAGAGAACAGCATCACCAGGCTTAAAGCTGCTGATTTCCAGACACCCCATGCAAATAAATAATTAAGATTTAAAGCTGCGTTTGCATAATACAGATAATCTGTCGATTTAACTTGTAAATGCAGGGGGAATTAAGCAGCGACGTTGTTAATTAGGCAGCAAAGGGGCCTGGGAAGCCCCAGCTCCACGGTGGATGCTGGTGGACCACGAGGATGCTGAAGAAGCTGAACATGCTGGGGGATGCAGGGCTTTGGCAGTGGGACCAGGTGTTGGGGCAGGTGCCGTGGTGGGACCACCAAAACCTTGTGTTCATCCATATTTTAGCTGAGCAATCCCCCCCAGCTCCTCCAGCAGGAGCTGCCCATCCCTTCCCGCCCTCGAGGGCTGCCAACACCCCCCTCCGAGAAAAAAGGCAGTGGGAAAAGAGCCCGGGGTAAGATTTCTGAGGACAAATCACATGTTTAGTTGCATAAAGAGCCGGCTCTGACAGCCGGGCTCTCGGCTCCCCCACCCCAAACACCGGACCCCGCCCGGGAGCAAAACCTGTTGAGCCCGAATGTGCCTGAACAGACAGTTCTTTGTGATTTTTTTTTTCCTTCTCTTTTTCCGTTTGGAAGCGGCCGCTGGTGATCGCACAGGGATGGGCCCGAGGACTTCCCAGCCCTTGGCACCGCTCCTGACTCCTTGTTCGGAGGCAGCACCGCGTTTAACCCCTAAAGCCCCTCTCTCCCTTTCATTTCTGGCACCATCCCCCTTCCCACACCCTGCTCCTGTTCAGTCCTGCATCCTCCCAATCCACCTGCATCCCTCCTCTCTGCATTTTTCTCCCTTATTTCTCACTTTCTACCTTATTTTTCCTCTTGATGCTTCGGAACTCTCCTCCATTCCCAACCCAGACGGGTCTGATCCGTCCTCATGCTGTAAAATCCCACCCCATAAACCCCATGCCAGGGGGTTGGACGAGCCCAACAGCCACAGAGCTGCCAGGATGGGGATTTAATCCACATCCAGGGGTGTTTCAGTATCCCCTGGGGGAATGCTGGGCTGGCAGTGTGCACACAGCATCAGCAAAGCCCCAGAGCAGCGTTTAAGCCTCCTCAACTCTTGCTCTGCACCCTCCTGTCTCAGTTTCCCTCCACTTGGGGCTCAGGGAAGCTTTGCCCCATTGACAGTGCAGGCAGGGGGTGCAGAGGGACCCTGAACTCCATCCCAGCTCAGGGATCTATATTTTAAAAGAAATTAAAAAACCACCCGATGTCGCAAGAGGCTCAAACCCTGCCGGGGCATCCACCCCAGGGCTCCTTGGGCAAGGCCACGGGGCGAGTCCCAACCTCCTGCCGCTGGCATCGGCCTCTGCTTAAAACATTAAGGCTCGGCTGACTCAGCCTGGCCGGATATCGGGAGGTTGAATCCAGCCGGGAAAACTTGGTCGGGCTGGGGGAGACATTTTGCAGAGGGGAAGAGCCGGAGCAGGAACGGCATCTGGAAGCGATTGGAGGCAAGGAGCCTCTCCCAGGCGCAGCAGGGAATTCCAACGGCGTGAGCTCAGGTTAAAGCCTCCTTCGCAGACCCGGGATTAAAGAGGAGAACCAAACTGCAGCACGTTTATAGATTTTTAAACCTGCAAATAACGAAGGGAAGGGAGCCAGCTCCCTGCTCGGTCCCACATGGACACGGCTTTGTGATTTCGGGTCATTCTGATTTACAATTAAAAAAAAAACCAAACAACTAAATTCCGAAAAGGAGGAGAAATCTCTCCGTGGATTTGTGGATCCAATTTCAGGTGTCGTGTACAGAGTCCTCCTTTGGCACTGCCTTGTTTCACCCCTGCACCTTCCATCCCCTGGGACTCCTGTATCCCACCTCTGAGCATCCCTCACCATCATGGGCTGCATCCCACGATGGTCCTGGAGCGGTAGCAAACCCAGGAGCATCCCAGCATCCTTGGGATGGCATGGAAGAGCCGATGGAGGATGCCAGCCTAGCTCGGGCAGAGTGGTTCTCCACAAGGAACCTCTTCCAGTCATCCCTGAGCCGAGGGACACGGAGCAGCAGCACCCACGGGTGGTCCAACCCGCCTCCATTGGACATTCCAGTAGAGCGATTTATGGTAGGGCAGGATTCACAGGGGATGGGCAGAACCCAGCCCTGCTGTGCCCCACCTCGCTCCCCCAAATTGCTGCCCTGACCCCACAGTAGGCACTCACCCGCATCCCGCCCGACTCCAGCGCTCCCACCCACCTTCCCGGCGGCGCGGCCGTCGCCATCCCGCGCCGATCCGCGCCCCGGCGCAGCCGGACCAGCCGGGAGCAGCGTCCCCCGACGCTGCCAGCGCTGCAGCCCGGAGGTCTCCGGCAGGCAAAGCACATCCTGGAGAGCAGCCGCAGCCTGCGCCAGCCCGAAACCACTCCGAGCATCCGCCAGCCCCAAGGAAAACCAGGAGGGAGGGTGGCTCCTTCAGTTTTTCCGTTCCCCGACAGCCAAATCCCTTTTTCCTTCCTCCAAGGACACTTTCCAGCCTGACTCTGGTCACATGCAAGGGGTCAGCAGCTGGAAGGGCAAGAGATGAGCAAATACTGGGGGCTTTTCCTCTTGCTTTCCAAGAAGACACAGGGTTTTCCTGGAATAACCTTGATAAACATGAGGATTGCAGCAGGAGGAGGGAGAAGTGCAAAAGGAAAGCGAGGGGAACTTAAGAAACACCGAAAAAGAGAACCAGAAGTTGCAACAAGCAGCGTGAAAGTATCAAATCATTTCCTTTCCTCCCTTGCAAAGCCAAAACTGCTCCTGCGACTGTTCCTGGCACCAGCGTACGAGGGGGGTCCCAGCCTGGGATGGGGAGAGCGGGATGGGGGCCCAGAGGGATCCAGGTGAATCCAGGACACCAACCTCTGCAGGAGAGGGACCACATCCCTGCTCCTCACAGAGTCCTCAGGCTACACCCAGAGCAAACAACCAAAAGGGGGAAAATAACATAAAAACAAATTTTTTTTTTTATTATTATTTTTTTCTAAAGCCCAATAGGGAAAGTTGTGGAGAAACAGACTCCGTGCTGCCAGCCTGAATCAGCTCTGGAATATTCAAAGCTAAAGCAATGGGGCCATCACTTTATCCAAGAGAATAAGCAACAGAATACATGGGATTTAGAGATATTGCCAAATAATTAATTAGCGGGATTCAACCTGAGAGTTGCTGCCAGCTGAAAACCCCTGGAAACAGGCGTGGGGAGGGCCCTGGTCTCAGCATTCCCACGTCCTGCAGCCTGGTATCCACCTCTGATGTTGGTTGCAAGGATGGGGATGACACAAGCTATTAAAGTACAGGCTTGGAGATGCCAGTATGTCTGCTTCAGAGTTTAAAATGATTTTAAAGGGATGTTTTCACTCCAGGTATGGGTTTCCCCTCCAGGGTGGGCTGGGGAGCAGGAGGATGCTCCAATCTCAGCTCTTAAAAACACCCTCTGGAAGGCACCCTACATGGCAGATCTCCATGGTGGACATCCCTCAAAATCAGTGTGCACAGACAGTTCCTCCTCTTATATTTACATTTTCAAAGGCCTTATTCCTTTGTGGAATTCAGTGCCTTGCTGGAGCAGCTGCTGTTAACTCCCTGCCCGGAGCTGGAGGAGCGAACAACCCTCTAATGATGTAGGTAATTAAGGACAGGGATTAGGGAGAGACCAGCAAAGTGTGTGGATCCCATCCATGAGCATGAGATGTTCTTTAGAGGCTGGACACATCGTTAGGAGCCAGAGTAGGAAGAGGACACTCAAACCCATCAGTTCTATCACTGATCCAGGGTTCTGCCCTGCCCGGGGTGTCCGTCCCATGGAAAGCCTCGGCAGAAGCAGCTGGCAAAGCCTGGGCAATCCCTCTTCTCCACCACCTGCCTCCAAGAGCAGTCAGAGGTAGAGCCCGGCAGAGAAGACAGGGAAATTCAGCAGAGCTTCCCCAAAAACTCCACCACAAGACTTTAATTAGCTCATCTTGCCAAGAGATGGGGATCGGAGTCACCAAGCAGCCGGCACCAACCCACCGGGCATCACCCTCCTATCCCGGTGGGAGAGACGCATCCCATGCCCGGTGTCTGAGCTGAGGAGCACAAAAAGCCCCTGGAGGAAGGTTTTCCCTTTGTTCTCCGCTCCCCAGAACAATAAAACCCCACCAGTTCACCCTGCAAAGACCTGACATGGAAAGCTCAACTGGGAACAGTCTGGCTGGTCCTTTTCCTGCTGTCTCAGGGCAAGCATCCTCCTCTCTCCCCGGGAACAAGCCTGTCCTGTGGGAGAACAGGGCTCCAGGCACACATGATGGGTTGGGATAGGGTTCATCCTGCACCAACATGCCCAGATCCCGCTCCCAGCAGCTCTGTCCACACCAGGATCGGGTGGGGGATAAGCAGGGACCCCTCCTACCCCTTTGGGATCACCAGGCTACCAGAGCACATCCATCGACCAGGCAGAGGATGCTCAGGGATGGGGAAAAAAAAGGCTCAGACCACTTAATAAATCCTCCTCAGCCCGTTGTTCTGTGGCGAGAGAGAGCGTCCTGAGCCACACACGGGGCACGTCCTCCCCTCCCAGGGCCTCCGGGAGGATTTTCCCTTCCTTACCGCGGCTCCCGGGCATTCCCACCACACAGACTCGCCGAAACGAGCCCCCCCGGCGCTACGGGGAGACGCCAGACCCTCTCTTCCCAGGGCTCTCGGGGTGGGCTCGCCTTCCTCGGGAGCGGCCGCAGGCAGGAGCGGTGCCGAAGGCCGGCTTTTCCCGGCGAGACGAAGGGGTTTGTTTTGCCGGGAACGGGGCGGCAGCAGATGGAAGGGCACTGGGAGAGCGGGGGTTTTCCTCTCGCCGCTGCCCACGCTCGCTTCAGGCATTGATTAAGTGCGTTAATTAGAAAAATCACCATAATAATTATTAGAAAACCCCAAAACACAGAAATAAAGCTACTCTCTCCCTTTCCGATGTGCCGCGCTCGCCGGGACAGCGATGCCGAAGGTTTGGGATGCCCCGGTGGGGGTCCGAGCTGGGTTAACGGGGGTCCCCCCCGTATCCCCGACCTGAACCCCCCAAACCAGCCCTGCCCGGGCGCTGCCGAGCGGGCAGCGCTCCCTGCCCTGCCCTGCGCCCTCCCAGCGCGGGATCCCCCCAACCCGACCCCTCCAGCCCTCCCAAAAACCACTGGGTTTTGCTTCCCCCCTCCCCTTTTTTTTTTGCTCAACACCCCTCGACTCGCAAACACGCTCTGGAGACGCGGACCCGGGGGGGCCCGGGGGGACACGAGGGGACACGAGGGGACTCGGGGGGACGCGGGGGGACACGGGGGGACCCCCGGGCTGCGGACTCACCATGGGGCGGCGCGGGGGGGTCGGCGCGGCGGGAGGATGCGGGGGGTGGGTGCGGGATGCGGGGCTGGCCCGGAGGGGCGGGCGGGGGGCGGACACGCTTGCGCATAGCGCGGGATGGGCGGTGGAGGGAGGAGGAGGAGGAGGAGGAAGGAGAGAGGGAAGAGCATCCCGGGAGCTGCAGGCGCCCGGTCCCCGCATCCTCGGCACGGGAGAAATGGGGGAGGCCAACCACTCCTTCCCCTTGCCCTGCGGACCCACAAAAATCATAGCGCTGGGGGCAGCCCAGGCCACTCCCCGAAATGCCCCAAAATTGGATCACAGCAAATTTTTAGGGGCGGGCAAAGCTTTTCCCAGCAGGTCACCGAGTCAGGGGTTTGCATCGTCTCCCCATTGAACCCCCACGAGAAGATGCTCTAAACCATCATGAGACGACACACGGAGGATCTGGGGTTGATTTTGCTTAAAATCGTCAACCCATATTAAGTATTTTTCTTTTTCTTACAAATGAATTAATCCCCACTGCAGGAATGCCCCATATCCAGCCACCTCTTTCTCCCAGGGGATTCCATTTCCATCTCACCCCACAACACACAAAATCAGCAGTCAACCTTTTGAAGTTTTTTGTTTCCCTCAAGATTTTTTTATTTCTGCAGTCCCAAACCCATTTCTCCTGCGCTGGGGTGGGTTTTGCCAACCCCTGAGGCACCATTAACGCTGATCTTTAAATGGGAAGTATTGTCAAATATTGGTGCTGGAGGAGGCAGCTCCTTGCTAAAGGCAGCAAAGTTTATTCTTCTTTTTCAAGCAAGAGACAGCGGGAACCTGGAAGGCACCACCAGCTGAAGACTGACGTGTCTAACACCAATATTAATCAATAAAATACTCGTGGAGCTCACGGATCCAGTTTTGCCAAGGGAATTTCATCAATATTTGAAAAGCATCCTCACCTCATCCTTCATCCTCCCTGGGATGGGGTTTCCTGGCCATTAAGTGGGGCAGCGTTTTACTCGTGGTGACAAGAAAAGTCACCATAATTAGGTTTTAATTGCCACGGGCTCGTAGACAATCCAGGGATAATTAGTGGGGCCGCAGCTCAGCGGGGGGAGCTGGGATTTGCTTGAAGGATATTTTGACCCTTGGTCTCGTGGGTTCCCCCGCTCAGTTTATTGCATCTGAAAACAATAACCAGCGTTCAATAAAGCTCCAGCAATAATAATGCATCCCAAATGTCTGTTCTTACCGTGCCCCCAAGACAGAATATTAAAAGAGGCTGCAAAGCTTCGCTTCCCAGGATCTTCTCCGGGTCCCCAGCAGCCCCCTCCTGCTGGTCATGGTGGATGGGCTCGTTTTGGGGTGATGGTCTCCATCCCCAGCATCACAGTTTGGGGAAACAATGGTGATCCCATGCCAAGCATTGGACACTGGCTGTGTCCATCCCACAGGAACATTGGGACACCTGCACGCAGCAGTTGTGCACTCATGTACCTGTGACATACCTGCATTTCCTACTCACATTTTGGGTGACCCAACTCCCTTGGGTGGGCCCAAAAACCAGCCATGAGCTTCCTGTGGCCACCAAAGCCCCAGCAGACAACAGGGTTCTAAAACCCACCAGGAAATGGAAATGTATTTGCTGCCATAGCAGAGTGCCAGGAGCAGTCACTGCTAACGACTACACCCTACCCTAATATTTCATTTCCAAAGGATAAATTGCCAGTTGGATTAATTCAGCATGATGAGTGGCGAGTAATTTGGAGAAGAAAAGTGGAGAGTGGGGGGGGAAATCCGGGCTGTTTGAGAAGTGATTTTGTAACGAGCTCTGCCATCACCCAGTGCAGAGCCAGTCGGAAATAAAAGGGTTTAGGGAACGCCCCGGCTGCAGCAGCAAGGAATGGGACTGGTGTCCTGCCTCAGGAGGGCACGGGCAGGAGGTTCTGCCATCACACCACGGCTCTGAAAGGGTGATGAGGCCAAAGCAGGCACCAGGCAAGCAGGATCTGTTAATAAAGGAGGAAGGGGATGCCCTTGGCCAGGCTCGAAGCA
This sequence comes from Chiroxiphia lanceolata, assembly GCF_009829145.1. Taxonomy (NCBI): domain Eukaryota; kingdom Metazoa; phylum Chordata; class Aves; order Passeriformes; family Pipridae; genus Chiroxiphia; species Chiroxiphia lanceolata. The sequence continues at coordinate 5,467,844 of NC_045659.1, read as the reverse complement.
TCTGCTCCACAGGGACAAGAATGGGGTGATTCATGCCCAGCACAAGCTGGCTTTGTCCTGCCGACCACCTCGACTCACCCTTCCCCAAGCCACAGCCTGGGAACACTGTCTGGTTTTGCAGACCCAGCCCCAGGACCTCAAAAAATCCTTTGAAGGCTCCAGATCCATCAGAATCCTTCCCATTGACCCCTTCTCTTGGGACAGGCAGGGACAGCCCCCCATCCCTGGCCCCATCTATCCCACAGCTCCCCAGGGAGATGGGTGATGCTTACTAGTCTCCCAGGAAAACGATTCCTCCAGCAGGAGCCAGACAGATGGTCTGTGGAAGATGTGCTGCTTGGTTGTCTCTCACAACCCTCAGAGAGTCTATTTTCAAGACTGAGGGTGTTTTTTCCGTACCTGAGGACCAGGGAGGCTTCTCAGGAGACAGGATGGGTTATTTAATCATCTCCCTGGGTTGGCCTGGGTGGGGACATAAAACTGGGATGTTCTCTCATCCAGGAAGACCGAGCTCCCTTTTGGCACAGAAAATGCTCTGGTATTGAAAAAAAATCGTCCTTTTCCCTTAGCAGCTTAAAACCTGGGGAAAAGGAGAGCCAGGGGACAGCCAACCCCACTGACCACCTCCAGATCCTAAAGCTCCCCAGCTCCCCAGATCAACTCTGGCCCCTGCTGTGCACTGCTCCAGAGGTAGGTAGAGCTGAAGCAAGAGGGAAAGGCTCCCCCAGGAGATCACTGCAGTTTTCTTACCATGGATTGGAGTTTTAGACTCATAGAATAAGTCAGAAAATACCTCTAAGATCGTGGAGTCCAACTGTTAACCCAGCAAATGGGAATTTCTGAAGGGAGATAAGGAAAGGTGGCTGCATCCAGCTGCTCTGCCTCTCCCTGCTACTAAAAGGTACCAGGGAACTGCCTGACCTGAATATCTATAAATGGGATGAGCTGAGCAAAGCCCTGGGGCAGCCCTGATGATGCCACTTGCACTCCAGCCAGCTGCTCCATCACAGCAGCTTCCACGCACAGCAGCAGCCCTGAAAAAAACAAATCACATCTGGTTTTTCCTCCCATCAGCAAAAAAAAAAAAAAATAAAAAAACCACACAAAACACCCCTGTTGGAGCTCAGCGTGTGGAAAGGAGCAAAGAACTGGGTGCCAGAGAGATGATTCCTGCGATTCCACCTCGGTTACTGATCAGAAACCAGAGCCCCTTCTGGCACCAAGAGCTCATGAAGAATTTAGAGGTTGGTGTCCAGTGGAATCAGTGGCTGGGTGGCAGAGCAAGCTCTCTCCATACAGAGAAATTGGTTTTTCCCACCACAGTGGATCATGAAGTCCAACTCCTGGCCCTCCCCTGCCCCACCACCCCCTCGGCAGAAGGAAGAGCACTATTATTTTTTTTTCCCCCCCCCATAATCTTTGCAAAACCTTGAGCAGGCTCTGGTAGGAAGGGCTGCCCTTGCACACAAGGTCATTTCAGATGGAGATGATGAAGGAGCAGTGGAGGTGATGGCTCTGGGGCTGGGATCAGGCAGCACACAGCGTTTGTCTCCACGGAGCCGGCCGGGAAGGGCGAGGACTCGGTTACTCACTGATTCATTTGGAGCAAGACACCCCTCCCTGCCCCAGGAAAGCTGCAATCCCTTTCCCAGGGGTAAATTCATAGGAGATACATGAAGCTTTCTAAGGACAGTGTGCTTTTTGGACCCGTCTGTCTGGCTACTCCCCTGTCTGGGCTGACATCTGGGGACAGGGATGGTCCTTTGGCTGGAGAAGATGGATACACACAGCTCCTCCTGCCCAAACCCTCCTGGATGCTCGCTGCATCCCAGAGGTGCCCACTCCAGGGTAAAATCCAGCACACTCAAAGGGGTTTATTCAATCAGTGTTTTAATGGACTTCAACAGACAACACAGTTTCCATAGCAAAGGATCATCAGCCCCATCTTGTACAAAAACAGAGTTAAAAAACACGAAAGCAACAAAACCTTAAAAAAAACCAAAAAAAAAACCAGTAAAAGAGCTATTCATTAAAAAAATATGATACAAAAGCGCCTCTCCCTGCTCACACTTTTCCTGCCTCCTGGAATTTCTTAAACAGGGGCTCATCAGCCCGCAGGGGGAAGGTCAGGGCCCGTTTCTGGTAGAAGGTGGAGTCCACGGCCAGGTTGTCGATGACATCAGCCAGGAGATGGGCTCTCTCCACGGAGCTGCCCGGCGCGTCGTGGCCCGCGGCGGTGAAGTGCACGTGCAGGTGGTAGTAGGAGGGCTGGTAGTGCAGGTAGATCCTTAGCTGGGAGCCTGGCACCCCAAACCGCTTCGCTATGGCCTCCTAGGGACAGGAAACACACAGGTCAGGACGGCCAACACCCGGGGATGGACGGAAAGGAGCATTCCTGGATGGCAAGGAAGGCAGAGGGAAAGGCAGAAGGGATTTCTGCTTCCTCACTGCACGGGAGAGGGGGAAGTTGTGAAGGGCAGAGCTCTTCCCACCCTCTGTGCCTCGGCAGGGATGGAGTGATGCCTCCAGCTGCCCCACTTTTCTCCCTCCGTGACAGGACGTGCTCTCCACTCCTATCATTTTCCCTTCCATCCTTATCGCTCCGGCTCACTCAGGGAGTGACAGGGATCCTGTGACCAGCCAGTGTAATTAAAGCTATAAACAGCACCAGTGAACTCCTGCTCTATGCGCTGCAATCCCCTGGCTAATCTCTTAATTAATCTCCCACTTTCCCCAGTGCAATTACTTTCCAAAATCTAACGCAGTGAAGGAAAGAGAAGCTCCTGCACATCTATCTCCCAGACACACCCTGTGGAAAAACACGTCAGCTGGTGAGGATGGAAGGAGTCGGGGAGGAGGCTGTTGATATGGGGAGGATGGGGAGCTCACTGTTAACAGGAAGGATGGAGCACTCCTAAAGCACCTTTGACATGGCATGACCTGGGAAGGTGCTGATGGAGAGCAGGGATCGGGGTCTCCAGGCAGAGAGAGCAGCACAGCCCTGTTTTGTGATATATCATCTCCTGGTTATCGGTTCCCAGGCAGATGCTGTGCCAGAAAATCCCAGCAGTGCCCTGGCACAGGCAGCTGAGCCCTCCCGGGCCAGGACAGTGGTGTGGGACCAGCCTGAGGCTCACCTTCCCTTCCTGCAGGACGTTCCTCAGCAGCGGGAGGTGCTCGGCCGTGAGGTCCCGCAGAGACTTGATGTCCCGGCGGTGCACGACAGCCACCAGGTACAGGTCATCCAGCTGCAGAGACAGAGGGGCATGCAGGGGGCACAGAGAGAGCAGATGGAGGCAGCAGCACTTTGGACCTGACACACCATCCACAGCTTCCCAGGCTCTGTTATATGGGGATACCTGTGTCATACAGGGGTACCTGCCCTCGTGTTCAACCCACACCCAGGCTGGGCTGAATCTCCCCATACAGGATGTGCTCACCCACAAACCCACTGCACCTCAGAACATTTCTGGACAAACTGGGGTTTGTCCAGGAATAACCAGAAGAGAACAGCCTCATCCCAACCAACAAACAGCGGGATGACAAACGCCTTCTCAGCTCTGAAGGCAGATGGAGTGATCAGCTCTTCACACCACGAGCACCGCGCTCGGTGCTGCCCCTGCACATTCACAACATCTCCCTGAGCACCTCAAAAATGCTGTCCCTGTGGCACTGAGGCTGGAGACCTGCTGCAGGTGCCCACCCAGCCACGTGGGGGGTCACCAAGGTGCCTGGGGTCTGCCAGCACCCCCCGTGCACACTCCATGGCCTTCTCAGAGATTCATCTCCCTGCTCAGATGAGGATTTACAGTGAACCACAGAGGCCAAAATTGCAACTGTAGATTTTTCCCAGTGAAAAGCTTCCCACTTTTCCACTGTGCAAACAGCTGGCCACTCTCCAGTCACAAGCAGTTCTATAAATAACAATTTTTGAGACTAATTGGTCACTGTACAACCTCAGGGCACTGAAATATGCCCGTTCAGCAGCTCTCAGCCAGACCTTTGGCATCTCCTGGAGCTCTTATCACATTCAGTGTTTAACAAGACATAAGGTTGTGGATCATTACGCTTTAAAAACATTAAAATCCCAGTCTCCTTCAGCTCAGTTAGTGACTTTCTAATACAAACACTGAAGGGTTTGGATGTGTGAAACCCAGCAGATCTCTTCAGCACTGTGAGAAACCCACGTGGCTATTTGGAAACAGAGGCATGTGCCAAAGGATGCTCTCAGGACCCTCAACAGGGCTGTTCCATGTGATTCCCATGCACAGCTCCAGAAAAAGACAGTGTATCAGGTTGTGCTCTTTGGCTCCAGGCTGGCTGGTGGGAGGGAAAACAAACAGCTCCTCTCCTTAGAACAACATCTGCATGTTGCTGTTTGAAACAAATAAGCCTGTTGCTAAAAAGGCCCGGAATGATGTCATGGCAGGCATCGCTTCAGGCAACGCCTCGGGCCTCCTGCGGGTTTGAAACCAACTCAAAAGTTGTGGAGGGGAAAAAAAACATACCAAAAAATTAAAAAAAAAACCCAAACCCAAAAATCCCAGTGATAACAAAAACTCCAAGAAACCACCTCCAACCACTACTGAGGCTGGGCAGCAGGAACCCAGAAGGTTGAGGACGGCAGGTTTCACAGCGCGAGGGAGAAATTTTCCTCCCATCCATCAGCCTAAAATAATTCCAGGTGAATTTGCATGATTTGAGGGCCAGGTGCTAAGCGAGTGCGAGGCAATGCTGCTGACAGGACTCGTGAGGGAGGGCTCAGAGAGTCCTGCTGGGAGCTGTGTCTGCTTCCCCGGCTCCACTCGGCGGCCTCGCTGGCTGGGTGGGATGCGGCGGGAGGAACCAGTGCTCCTGGAGGAACCAGTGCTCCTGGGAGGAACCAGTGCTCCTGGGAGGAACCAGTGCTCCAGGGAGGAACCAGTGCTCCTGGAGGAACCAGTGCTCCTGGGAGGAACCAGTGCTCCAGGGAGGAATCAGTGCTCCAGGGAGGAACCAGTGCTCCAGGGAGGAACCAGTGCTCCAGGGAGGAACCAGTGCTCCAGGGAGGAATCAGTGCTCCAGGGAGGAATCAGTGCTCCAGGGAGGAATCAGTGCTCCAGGGAGGAACCAGTGCTCCAGGGAGGAACCAGTGCTCCTGGAGGAACCAGTGCTCCAGGGAGGAACCAGTGCTCCAGGGAGGAACCAGTGCTCCAGGGAGGAACCAGTGCTCCAGGGAGGAACCAGTGCTCCTGGAGGAACCAGTGCTCCTGGGAGGAACCAGTGCTCCAGGGAGGAATCAGTGCTCCCGGGAGGAACCAGTGCTCCAGGGAGGAACCAGTGCTCCCAGGCAGCCCCAGGGCTGGCAGGATCAGCTCTGGCTCAGGGTCACCCACAGCCAAGATGAAATTCCTTGGCTCAAAGGCAAAGCTGACAGCCCTTCCTGGGATGCTGGCTGGCTGCCTGGGAACCAGACCAGCAAAGGGCCCGGATCGCTCCAGGGATGACCAGGGTGCAGACAGCAACTCAGCAGTCAGGGAGAAATCCAAAAGATCCTGTTCAACATTCCAGGAGGCGACAGGAGCATGGGGAAGCCTCCCCTAAGGACAAATCCTACCACTGAGGTGCTCCCTGACCATGCCAGCTGGGAGACGTGGATGCAGCAGGTCTCTAGGGGAAGCTGAAGCACAAATTTTAGCCCAATCCTGATGTGAATTGCAAAGCTTGGTTGCAGCAAGTAAGGATTTCCACCAGACTGCTCACAGCTGGGAGAGGGACAGCATGCTGCATGTTTTAGGGTCCTCAAATACTGTCCCCCCTGGAAGGGCACTGAACAGGGCACAGTGGCACAGCCTGAAAGCCTGACTTGTTGCAAAGTCCCTCCAGGAAGAAGGTAGTGCCTCCGGTGAACAAGTGGAAATTCGAGCTTGGTTACCCCATCACAGCTCAGCAGGGGATTTTTGGAGCAGCTGATGTGCAGGGAATTCACGGGGAGCAGATACCACCCTGCAGTGGTGTCTGTGCTCCCCAGGTCACTCCCCGAGACAACTCAGCACCGCACCACAAACAGCTGCTCCCCACACGGACACACAGGATGGTGCTGCCCACCATTGCAGGCTCGTGTTCCCATTTTTTCGAGTTTTAGTTTCATTCCTAAGCCTTAATCATATGGGAAATTTCCCTGCCTGACACCTGCAGAAGCAGATGAGGATCAGAAACACAAAGGGGACTTTTTTTGACGCCACCAACTTCCCGGGGAGGGGGGAGGTGTCTGGAGTTTCATCTCCCCAAAAGTACAGCGTGAAAGGGAGGTGGAGCACAAGGAAATACTTCTCAATTTAGGATTACTGCCTGGGCTTAAAAATCATTTTCACCAAGTGGCCACTCCCCCGAGGGGTGAAGAAGCTGCTCAGCAGCCAAGGACCATCTGCTTAAAGCTGTGGAGGAGAGTTAATTGCAGCAGCCAAAGGATAACATTCTTGCACCTAAAGTCAAGGCTTGCAAAAAAAAACCCAGAGAAGCTCAGCAGGAATAAATATGCAGGTTAAAAAAACATCCCAACAACATCTGGGCTGATACAGGAGAGGAAGTGAACCCAATAAATACATGCCAGCAGCAGTGAGAACAGCCTGGGTTCTGCAGCATCCACAGTGGGCACAAGCGTGAACACAAGGACACAGGCACCCACTAAAACTCTCATCAGGGTGCTGTTTGTAGCCTGAAAATGGACATTTCTTCTGGATAACCTTCAGACAGGCAGCATTAGAGGAGCAAACCAACCTGGTTTTGATTCCACTTTAAATCTGGAACTAGAACAAAGCCATTGGAAGGATCTGGGTTTTCATGGACGATTCTCTCGGTCTCAGCTTTCTTCTCCAGGATATTATACACCCACTGAAAGAGAAACATATGATTTATAAACCAGCAGAGAATATAAAACCCAACATCTCAGGTGCATTTAGCCCAAGCTCATGGATTATTGCACATTCCCTGCAACTAGAATATAAAAAAACCCCAACTCCAATGGTTTGACTTTTAGGACAACCAAATAATTATCCATAAAACCCTCCAACAACCAACAAACTACAGGATATTATGAGCACTTCAGTGAAAAGCAGTGGAACTCAGCTCTTGTGGGGCTCAGCACACATCACTTGCAGCACCGTGGAGCTGTTTACACTTTTTTACCCCCCAAGCTGCACCAAAATCTTTACAACAGGGTCTGGGAAGGGAACTTGGCTGATTTTGTTCCCTGTCCAAAGAGGAAGGCGCAGATTGCTCACAAGCCTGAGCTGGATGCAGCCCTGGCTGCTGGCAGCTCCTGGGGTGGACACAAAAGGCCTGTGTTTTTTGGGCAGTGCACATCTCTTGGCTCCCTGGCTGATTAGGAAACAGCTCACCACTCTTCTTCTTCCATATTTATAGTTCCAGCCTCCAGACTTCTGTAAGCCCTGCTCTGGTTAATCCCCCCATGCTCCTCCTGCAAAGCAAAGCACCATTCAGAGAAGAGTTTTGGAAATGGCAGAGACCAGGGATCAGGAACAGAGTAAAACCAGAGAAAAGCATCTTTGCTCTCTCTGGTTCCCAGCCTGAGCTCCAGCATCCTTCTTTACACCTCCAAAATGCACATTATGCTCTAGCTTAAGCCTAGCTTAAGTACTGCCAAGGGAGTCCCCAGCCATACTCCCGGAAGACAACGTAAGGCAGCAGGAAATTGCTGGAGCTTGGAAGCTGAGAATGTTTGGAAACATCATTTTCCCCACCCAAATATGGGTATGGAACATCCTGGTTGCCCCAGGTGGGTAAAGGAGGTGCAGCCAGTCTCACAAACAAATCTCTCTGGGTGCTGTGCACACCAGACACTTTAGGGGAACTCCATCCAGAGTTTAATTAACCTAATCAAAACTTAGCATCACTGTGAACTGACGTGAATACATCTGGAGGGAGAAAGCAACTTCTCCTCCCCTGATCTGGGGTTTTTTTTGCTTAAATTTCTGGCCTTTTCTTCTCAGCAACACCTTAGAGATTAGATTCTCCCAGTGATTCTGGAAAGCATGGCACAAGCTCGCTGTGCTCTGTGACCCTGGAAGGAAAGCTCAGCAGGAAGCTCAGCAGGAAATGGAAATGTGGTCTTTGTTGGGGTTTTTGTGCCTGCTCTGATCACAAGTGCCAAGCTATCAGTGCCCTAAATAAGTTCACTGATCAGATGAGCTGTATTTTAAACCCAAGGCTGCCTCGTGATGGGGCAGGTCCCCAGCTGACTGACTGCCCCTGCTGCTCCCAGCACAAGCCCAGCGAGGAGAACACATGTCCAGGGACTGGTACCACAATAAAACCATTATCCTGAAAGCATCCACGCTCTGCATCCTCCAGCAGGAAACACAGACGGCTCTGTGGTCCCCTGGTACTTCTGTTACCCTTCACATTTTCCTTTCCACTCGGCAGAACCAGTTGGATAAAGACAAGGAGCAGCATTATCAAACCCCAAAGGTCAGGGACTGACTGTGCTGACCATGATTCCTCAGCAGATGTTCCTGATGGTCACCAGGAATGTGTTTCCATGTACAGAAATCAGCTCACAAGCACTTGGTGGGAGAGGCAGAGTGAGAGCTCAAGCCATTCCTGAGGGCAGCTGCTACACCAGGAAACTCAACAGCTTTGGGAGCAAAAACATCCTACAGGCTGTGACCAGGTGGAAACACACCCTTGCCTTTCTCCAGCTAACAAATGCTGCAGTTTAATGCAGCAGGAAAGAGGTGGGGGGGGTATCCAAGGCCCCCTCATTGGTTTTGGGGGCTTATTTTTAATGGATCACCTCAGCAATCCCAGGATTTGTTTTATTCCCCCTTCTGCACAGGCTGGCACAAATTGGTCCCTACAGACTTGTGCTCCTTTGGTCCCTAAAGGAGAAAGTTAGGGAGGGGGAAAGTCAAAAAGGGGAAAAGTCTGGGTCTCCCTGGGGCAAGGAGAACGCTAAAAGTAACAGTTTCACCACACAGAATATGGACTGAATATGAATGGCAGGAGCTGCAGCCAAAGCCCGAGGAGTGAGTTCTGATGCAGGAATCTAAGAGCAATCTGTGCCTTTCCATTTACACAACACCCCAGAGACTCCTAAAAAGCCCAGAGAACAGCACCAACGCCCAGGGAGCCACCCTTGGAAAGGAGGAGTGCCTCAGCTTTTCTCCAGAAACCCTGGGAAAGGCAACTCGGAGTACAGGTCCAAGGCAAATGTTTTTCTGCAAAGACAGAAAAGGATGTCCCAGCCAGCCAGAGGAGAGGGGGCAGCACCACAGAGCCGACAACACAACCAAAAGGGAGATGGGGCAGGGCACTCCCAGCTCTACAGCCTGGGCTCTGGAGGAGACTTTTGACAGCCCAGAGCATTGGAGACCAAAGACATCATCTCTGCAGGGGCAGGTGGTGGTTTCCATACCTGGATGCTGAAGCTCTGGGACTGGATGAAGGGCAGGGTTATGTTCTGGTAATCCTCCCAGGTCTCCCGGATGAGGTGCACTTCGTGCCGGAGGTACTTCTGGATGTGTTTCTCCGTGGCAGGGTACACCACTGTGGCCTTGATCTCTAGGAACAAACACGGGGACTGAGTTACCAACCCACATTTGCCTCCTTCAGTCCCCAGTAAATCTGTTTTCTCTTTCAATAAATGCCACACTAAGACATTTTAAAGAAACACCACTAAAACAGCGTGAGGGAAAATGGACATGGAAAGCAAACAACTGCTTTAACCTCCCACACTGCCACTGCTTTTCTGGAGGAAGGAAGAGCCAACAACACAGCCAGGGCCTGTCTTTCCAGTCCAGGTGGAGGAGTTTGCTGTCTGGAAGGGTTTTCCCACACTTGTTCTTTCAAGCCTATCAGCAACATCAGGGCAGAGCTGGAGCTCCCAGGGCAGGGTTTATGTGCAGACAACAACCAGGATGGAAACACGACCCCAGGGACAGGGATGCTGCTTCCTCATACTCTAATCCAAAGCTCACAGGATGCACCCAGCAAATTTCTCCAGCCACAAACCCAGAGGAGCTCCAAGAAGCAGCTCCTTCCCAGAGCTCTCAGGGTGCTTGGCCTCGAGGCTCAAGTGCAGGAGGCAATGAGGTCAAGGGTACAGGGACAGATCCAGAGCAAATAACGTGGGCTGATGGGTCAACACAGAGCAGGATGAGCCGAGGGAAGAGGGCTGAGTGACCCCCTGCCCACAGAAAGCATTTCCCCATTTACTCTGGCAGAAAAAAACATCTTCTGTTTGCCTTAAGATTAGAACTTTGCTGTCTAATTTCTGTGGCATTAAACAGGTTGCAAGTGTTCACCTTGTTGACCTGGCAGCTCTGACGTTGGCAGCAGTAAATCCTACCCACAAGGGGTAAAACCCTTGGCAAACATCCCTCTTTGGCCAAGATTGGACGTGTGATACAAAGCCTGACACAACTCCAAGGGCATGGGAGTGCCTCTGCCTCCCCAGCTAACACAGAGCTGCCATAAACATCAATGCAAGGAGGAGAAAAGCCCTGTGAGCCCAGGCAAACCCTGGGCAGGCTGGACTGGACTGAGGCGCGTGGCTGGGGCACTGTGAACGCTACAGTCTGTGCCCAGGGTCTGCCATGGAAACCCATGACCAAAGCCATGCCTCGTGCTTTATATATGTTTATATGTTAGTCAGACACTGAATATAAACACCTATTTGTTCCTAGAGCCAGGATTTAGGGTGGTTTGAGCCTTTTTTAGTTTTCTGGTTTCTGTTTTTTTAAGGTCGGTGCTGTACAAGCTCAGAGACTCTGCCTTTTCATTCCATGCCAAACCCAGCTTAATGAAATCCACAGGAAAATGCTGGTAACATGAAATATGAAAATGCAAACCACAAGGGCAGTCTGGTCTGATTCCCACCATACACATGTTCAAACAAGGTTGTTTTCCAGGACTCTATTAGCACTTCTAGTAGGATGATGTAATACCAAAGAAAAAAAGACAAGGCTGTAGCTCTCCTCACTTAAAAAGACCAGCAAAGCACTGGGGAGAAAACAAAAAAGGCAAAAGATAAAATACCACAGCCAGCCTCAGGCGGAAACTTCCACAGTTTAATTTTAGACCCCAAAAGAAGAGCAGGGACTACAGCAGAAGCCCCTCCATGCTGGGTGATGGTAACCACAGTGCCTGGGGTTGCAGGGGACCCAGAATGACTTCCCTGACACCCCCCCAGTTTGGAGAGGGCTGCTCACATTGGGGGAGAGCACTCGGGGGGCTTTAAATCAGAGATCACAGAACTCCTGAACGTGCAGCTGCGGCTGAGCAGATGTTTGCAAGAGGAGAGGGGGAGAGGCTGTGGTTCACTAATGATCATTTCCCTTCTAAAGGTCTCATCAACCCCAAAATGTCCCAGCAATGCTAATTAGCATCAATCACTGCAGCCAGAGAGGCTGTTTGATACTTGCTCAGAGCCTCAGAGTCCTTAGGAGCTGCACACAGGATGCCCAGGCTTGGACACAGGAACCATCCACCGCGAGACTGGGCTCGCCCCGGGATCGTTCCAGCGCTGGCGCGCGGCCGCACACTCCCCTTTCCAGGCCTGCTCCTGGCAGGCTCCACGTGCACCAGAGCAGCACGTAGGCTGTGGGGCACCCAAAACCTGCCCCAGCCTGGAAACAGGGTAAGGAACCACTGGACATGTGATGGGGCTTTCTGAGCTGGTGGAAGGGTCAGGGATTGTCTCCCCTCACGCCCAAGTCACATCAGTTCTCAAATGCCAGCCCCGGACATCACGGAGCATCTGGGGTTTATTCTGGAAGTCAGGATCGACCATCAGTTAACCAGAGGTTATAAAAAAAACTCAGGAGGTTTAACTGAAGGAACCTGGATGAGCAGGAGGTGCAAATACTGCCATGGCAGAGAAAACTGACTGGGCTGTTCACCCTACAAAGGGTGTTTGAGGGCAAACACCACGCTGGGAAACTGCCCAGGAGAAAAGGATGCTCAGATTCACCAGACACACACTCCTCCCTTCTTCTGCTAAAAGCAAGAGAGGAAAACACAACCCAAGACACAAGAAGAATCAAAACACCAGCTCAGTTTGGGGAACTGAAGGGAAAAAGAGCTGAAGGCAGCTGTTGCCAGGAGGAAAGGATGAAACACAAAGTAGAGAGAGCTCATGCACATAGGAAAGGGCACTCCAAGCTCACTAGTGATGCCTCTTCCCCTTTTGGGCCACACTGTCCCCAGACTCTGTCAAAATTCTCCTCCAGGCCCATCAGTGAGGAGAGGGCTGGTGGTGGCTTCTCCCACCCCACTCAGCAGCACTGACATGGAGCACTGTCAGCCTGTTTTAAACAGATTTAAAGCTCCCAGGGAGCCACAGGGCAGGCAGAACCTGTTTCTGCTTTTGGGCCTGTGGTGTGCTTTTTCCTCCCTGTGCTAGCAGGAAGCTGAGTGTTGGTTTACAACGTGCCTAATCAACTTGACCATCAAGTGCAGGAAGTTGCCAAAGCCAGGGAACAACAGAGACGTTTCATTTGGACTCTGACAGGTTTTCTTTGCCAGCCTTGTTCCTGCCACATGCAGCTCTGGGCTGCCTTCCCATTATCAGGTGTCTCCTTGGATGCAGCCCTAAGTAAATATAGAATGCTCTAAGCCAATATATAATGCCTTAAGCCAACACATAGCACACAACCTCCCTCGCCCTTGCTGCATAAAGAGTTTATTTACTTTTAGGATCACAACTGCACAGGGGTCACATGGGAACACCAGAGTCCAACCCAACCCCAGCCAGGTACGACACAGCTTTGGCTCAGAGAGCTGGGGCTCTCCTTAGTGAATGAATTAAAGCCCAAAAGGATAAAGCTTGCAAGAGCTCCCAGTCTCCATGGCCAGCACATGCCAGGGCAAGCCAGGGGCAGTGCCAGTGACTCAGCTGCCTGGGCTCTGGGGCTCATCCCAGGATATGGTGGGTTCAGCTGCAACAGCCACTGCAAAGAGGAAATCTGCAGGTTACCACCCCTCAAAACACAGAGCAAAGCATGGTGATACCTCCCACTGTCCCCCAAACCACCCCCACACTCACACAGCTTCAGGCTCCAGCTTTTGATTTCAGTGTAAATGTGAGGTTTCTTGGCTGGGCAAGCCCCAGAGGCAGCTGGAGCATGGAAACACCGGGAGACAGACAGGCCTTCCCAGTGCAGCTCCTGCAAGTTTCTTCAGCTCCTTGCTGACGGAAACCAGCCTCTTTTTGGGACAGAGATCGTTTCCTGCATGACTGAAAACTTTCCTTCCACACTCTCCTATTTTTCCCATAATTTCTCCACCCTGTGTTGGAGTGAGGGAGCCAGAGTATCTCCCGTTGTGCTTGGTTTTAGATGTTATTAATAAGCCTGAGCCCCATGTAAAGGTTCCTTAAAGGACTGATAAGAGCCCTTACATGGTTTTGGTGCTGTGGAACACGCAATCCTGCAGCAGCCAGGCAAGAGGAGACTTTCTGCTGGAAACATTAAGCTCTCCTTGCTGAACGGGCATGAGGAGCTGGATGTCATCAGGGAACAGGTTGATTGAACCATCTGGCTTTTGCAATCAATCCCTGGCAGCAGGAAAATCTTTGCCGTTATAAAGTCAGCCCTTTGTTTCCCTGCAACAGAAAGGCCCAAGGCTTGGGTTTCCTCCACCACTATCTCTCACCTCTAGGCATAAGCTGCCTCTTAAATCAAGGCAACATCCAGCAAGTGGCCTTAAAATAAGTCATGCGCTTTGGTAGCAGCGCAGCTACACCAGCTCTGATACTACTACTCCTCACAAACTCGCTCACAAAGTTCCCTCTCCTCACTCTGGGGGTTTGGGTCGCCCTTCAGATGAACTCTGACCATTATTGGCTGGTTTGGAAACGTTATATTCCATTTTAGCTTTGACATATGCAATAAAACCAATGAGCCGAGCAAGACTCATCTGGTGCCGCCTTCACGCCGGTGTGCTCCCAGCCCTGAAAAAAAATCTCATCTTTCAGCAGCAGCAGAGCAAAATTCATCTTCCCACAGCAAAATCCCTCTTCCCAGGCTGGAGGGGAGTCGTTTGCTCAAGTAACATGCTTTGTCTGGCCTCCCCTCCCCTGCCTTCACCACGCAAACAAGCCGTCACTGCACGGGGCCTGCGTGGGCTTGACTGCGCGGAGGGAGCGGCACCAACATTTCAACAAGGACAGGGTGAAGGAAATCTCCACTGTAGGCTGTAAGCAACTCCAGCTGAATGAAGAAACCTCGGGGACTTGGGACCACAGAGGTGGCATTGGGAACTGCACTTGGGAAAAGCAGAGGGACAGGGAGGCAGCTCCTCACACCCTCAGCACACCCGAGGCACGAGTGACTCACCGTCACCATTTCCTCAGTCTCGAGGTTTATTTAACCTTAGAAAGCAAGGGCTGAGTGTGGGGGGCTCAGCTGCCCAGGGTGCTGTGAAACTCCCCAGGGGAATTCCTTTATCCCACATTACCACAACCCAGGACTGTTCCATGAACTGCTCAATGCCAAAGTTTGAGCTTTTCTACAAAATATTTTACTGTGTCTTGTACCCAGGTGTAAACCTGCAAGGACCAGGAGACAGACTCCTGCATCTCTCTAACCCTGCATCCAGACCCCCTACAAGGGCTCCCTGGGTCTCCACACAACCACTCACCATCCCAGGTCAGTCAAACCCCAACACCCTCTGAGGCCTCACAGGCAATTTCTCCAGTTTAGGTTTTTAAGCTGCATTCCTCACATCAACCTCGTCCTCGGGCCGTGACTCAGCCCACAAGGGCAATTTCCTTCCCCTCCTGACACACACGGGTGTTTCCCCGGTGCCAGCCCAGCTGCCCTCCAGCCATGTACCCACAGAACAGCTGCTGGGTGCTAATTGCTCGGAAGGAAGAAGCCTCCTCGCTCTCAGCTCCACCACAGGGAGCCTGGAGAGCAGCTCCAGCTCCACAGTGCCCTCCTGGTCTCCTGCCCAGGGGTGCTCAGCAAGCAGAGTGGTGCCAAGGAGGGGTTAGAAGTAAAGATGCACCACTGGGTAATATTTATGCAAAAACTTACCTTTTAAAGACAGATTTAAAAGTTCACTAAAGAGATAAAGCTCAGCAGAAAAAAAGCCAGAGTCTTATTCCCCATTCAAATCTGCAAGAGGGGTTTCACACCTGGCATAAGCCTTAAAGAAAAGGAGGAATTCTACTATCAGAGTAGTGCTGGAGTCACACAGCGCTGCTGCAAGGAAGGCAAAGGCTGGCAGGGCTGGGCTGCAGAGCCCTCGGGATTTCAGGCTTGCAATGCCACCTCGTGGGAATCACTGCAACTCCAGCCGGGCTGGAGCACAGCAGGAGCCTGAGCAGGAGCTTTTCCAGCTGAGGAAGCGTGGCTTTAACATCTTCCCACAACATCCGTGGTGTTACAGTGTTTTCCTGCCACTGAAACCTTTAATTTTGAGACTTCCACAGGACAAGAGGAGCTTTGCACAACTCACAAGCTCCCAAATCCAGACAGTGCCTCCTCCTACACTGTGGGAACAGAGCTAAAACAGGAGTGCTTTTTGGAAGGCACGTCAAATATCCTGAAAATTTAATTTGGGGCTGCAACCAAGTCTTACTTAAAGGCAATCACTCAGATTAATTTTGCCTCTGTTAAACCTGTTTGGCTGTTGTTGTGTTTACAGAAGAGCTGACATGGCATTTATCACTACACTTCCAGAATTAAAGCACATACCAGCATTCATGTGGAATTAACTGTGGGAGGTGATTCTGCCCCTCTGTGCAGGTGAGACTTCACCTGCAGAGCTGCCTCCAGCTCTGGGACCAACATCAGAAGGACGTGGAGCTGCTGGAGCAAGTCCAGAGGAGGCCACGGAGATGCTCCAAGGGCTGGAGCCCCTCTGCTCTGGAGCCAGGCTGGGACAGCTGGGGGGGTTCACCTGGAGAAGAGAAGGATCCAGGGAGACCTGAGAGCCCTTTCCAGGGCCTAAAGGGGCTCCAGGAGAGCTGGAGAGGGACTGGGGACAAGGGATGGAGGGACAGGACAAGGGGGAATGGCTTCCCACTGCCAGAGGGCAGGGTTAAATGGGATATTGGGAAGGAATTCTTCCCTGGGAGGGTGGTGAGGCTCTGGCACAGGTTGTCCAGAGAAGCTGTGGCTGCCCCATCCCTGCAAGTGTCCAAGGCCAGGTTGGACAGGGCTTGGAGCAACTTGGGATAGTGGAAGGTGTCCCTGGCCATGATAGGGGGTTGGCATGAGATGAGCTTTAAAGTCCCTTCCAACCCAAACCATTCTAAGATTCCATGATTAAAACTGAAGTACCTGGCCTGCCCAAAGCCCACACCTGCTTCCCAGTACAGGACACTTTTCCACCATGACAAGAATCCCTCTCACAGAGTGACAGCCTTCCACTGAAGCTCCCCAATGTGTCCATCTGTCCTTGTCACAGTCTGTTATTCACAGAGTTTGGTAACACACAGATGTGTGAAATCAGCAGGGAGATGGGGCCAATCCCCCCAGCACTTGAGGTTAACCCCTCAAACATGAGCTGCCTGCCCTTACCAGGAGACAAAAACAGAGCCTGTGAGGTGCCAACCCTGGGATGAGCAGGAGCTGCACGTGCTCTGCAGAGGCTGTTTTCAATTTAAACCTTCTGGGAAGAGACAACTCTTACCTGAGTAACTGACAGCAGTGACAAAAACCCACAGAAAGCCCTGGACCCCCTAAGCCCCTCTGCACCTTTATACCAAGGCACAGATGAAACAATGGCTGCTCAGCAGCTCATGAACTGAGCCACATGTCCATGGCGTGGGGAAAAGGGAATGATATGGAACAATATCCAAACCCTGGGAGTAAGACATTTCCTTCAGAGCAGCAATGAGCACCCAACCTCACCAGCTGGGCCTGCTGTGCTGCTGTCACCAAACCACAGCTGGGGTGGCAGAGCCATGCTCGGCAGCAGCACTTGTCCATGTCGCTGCATCCTGGCCTCTGGAGCGGGCAGGAAGCACATCCCAGCATCCCAGCCACTCTTCCCAGGATCCCAGGCCCAGGGCACTCACCGCTCAGCTCTGGGGGAGGGCTCAGGTAGAACGTGCAGTAAATGTCGTTTTGCATCTGCAGCTCCGCCTTCATTGCCTTCTTCAGCAAGTCTGGGATCTTCTCCTCCTGGAAAGGAGTCTTTTCCAGGATGACTACAGCATCTGTCCCCTCTCCAGAGAGGCCAATCCTCTGGAATAAAAAGGGATAAAGCGGTCAGCAATCACGGATCCAGTGCTGGGGGGGGAGTTTGAGGTCAGGGACCACAGCACACACCTCACAGCCCCTCAGTCCAGTCCAGCCCATCCAAAACCAAGAGGCATGTTTGTCCTGAGGCACAGCAGGAATTTGGCCCCCATCAGGGAACACAGGTGGTTTCTGGGGGAGCATGGGATGTGGGCAATGACTCAGCCTACCTGCACCTCCCCGGATGCTCCCAGGATTCCCACTGACACAACAACCCTGATTTCATCTTGGATGCTCCCCAGCTGACCAGGCAGAGCCAGAGGGCCAGGAAGAGGGCAGAGACAGGTGTAGGGATTTGCACCATGGACAGGGAGCATGTTTTGGGGCAGGGAGCACTCACTACTGCCCTGCTCTGAGGAACCATGGCCCTGATCCAGAGGTGGGCTCAGCGGGGTGGTTTTGGGAGCTGCTGGGTGTGGAACACCCCCCACCTTGAATCACTCCTGCCTGTACAGGACCCAGGTGAGGCCTCACCACATAACCCAGAGAGAGCAACACCTGGGGCTCCCAACCCTGCCAGGCTCACAGGGCAGAGAGGAGGTCTGGGACCAGTTGTTCCCCACTGACCAGCAACCCACTGTCCCGAGACTGGGATGCATATCTCCAGAAGCCAGGAGTTGAAGCATGGTTCCCACGCCACAGCCAGGTTCTCTGGCCATAAAGCTCCTGGACTTAAAACAAATTTCCCTGTAATGGCACTCAATGGACACGTCTATACTATTTACAGCCCCAGAGCCAGCATCCTACTCGCAATTCAACACCACTTTACCCGGCAGGCACAAAAAAGCTGTTCGGACCCAAAAGCAAGTTATACCAGTAAGAAACAATAACCCGAGGCCTGCAATAACGAGCAGCAACCGCCTCCTGCCCCAGTTTGGCTGGAGTTGGGATGGGATGGTCGGAGGGTCCCCGAAGGCTGGACCCGCGGGGGGGCGTGGCCTCGACGAAGGGGCGTGGCCACACAGCGCGCGCCGCAGGTGGGCGGGGCCGAGTCTTCAGCGCGGAACATGGCGGCGGCCCAACCGCCCCCCCACCCCGCCGCCGGTACCTCCGCGTGCAGGAACATGGCCTTGTCCCGCGCCGACTCCCGCAGGACGCGCCGCACCCGCAGGTCCGACAGCGAGAAGGCGGCGGCGGCCCCGCCATTCTCATTCTCGCCCTCCTCCTCCGCCCGCTTCCTCTTCAACTGCGGGGTCTCCGCCATGGCGCGCGCGCGCGGAAGTGCGCATGCGCGGCGCCCCGGGACCCGCGACCTAAGAGCGCCCCTTGGCGGCCCGGAGGTCTCACGCGCCTCTCCCCCCCCCCCCGGCTCCTCCCGCAAAACCCACGAACCGGGGATGGAGACAAAAATAAAGAATCAGGAAAACCAGAAAAATTTAAAACTTCTGCATTTTCGTAGTCCCGACGATCCCGTGCAACGTCTACCCTGCTTTGTCCTGCCCGCAGCCCAGCAGGCGCCATGTCAGCTCAGTGGGGGTCCCGGGGGTGTCAGAGCCCCTCAGGACAGGGAACACCAGCGCCACAAGTTGCTCTGGAGATCCCCAGACCCACCCGATGTCAGAGCGTAGTGTTTGTATGATGGATGTCCCTGTCCCCGCCAGGGGGTTTCAGCCACTGGATGGAGGTCACACCACTGTCCCCCACGGAGGTGAGGAACATCCCGTTCTTGCTTCCCAGGTCTGCTCAGAGTGGCTCAGTGTGGTGGGTCCATCGGGACGTGGCTGCATCCAGACCTGGAGGTGACAGCACCGTGATATCCATGGGGATGCATCAGCCTGCTCCCAGCACTACTCCATCCCACTCGTGGAGCTCCGGCACAGCTCCTGAAGGTCTGCAAAGCAGATAAGCCTCATTAGCAACCAATTTACCTAAAAATCAACTCTTTAAATAAACTTATGGCATCTGGTCACTTCCCATGGTCCTTATCCCAACAGAGTGATGTCTGACCAGCATCCCAGAGGATACTCACAGCGCAGGACGGTGTCCCTGATCTGCCTGAAGCTGTTCTCCTTCAGCGCCATGGAGATGTAGTAGATGTTCCGCAGCTCCTTGGGGTACTCCCTGCGATCCACGCCCCTCAGCACCGGGATGGTGCGCCCGTTGGCCATGGGGGCCTCGGCCAGCGCCTGGTGCATCTGGAACTGGCACCAGGGGTCCCTCAGGAAGGCGGGGGTGATGAGCAGGACCCAGCAGTGGCTGCCCCGCACGGCGTCGCACAGCTCCGTGCCCAGCGCGCTGCCCGCCACCGCGTCCCGCAGCTGCAGGAAGCAGCGCAGGCTCTCGGGCTGCCCCTCCAGGTAGGACACCAGCTCCTCCACCAGCTCCAGGTCCTCCTCGCTGTGGCACACGCACACGTCGTAGCTCTTGCCCCACCGGGGGCTGTCTGAGGCGCTGATGTCCGGCACCGGTACAGGTGACAGCGGGATGGAGCTGGTGGCCGAGGAGCTGGAGCTCTTGGCAGAGGAGGAGGAGGAGGAGGAAGGTGAGGATGAAGCGGAGCGGCTGGAGTTGAGGCTGCTCTCCACCGAGCTGGGCTTGGGCTTGTGCAGGAGCCGCCTAAACCAGCCTGTGGAGTGAGACTGCAGTGAGGTCTGGGGGGCTCAGCACCCCATGGGCTTCCCAAGCACAGCATGGCCAGATCAGCAGGATGCCTCCAGGTGGGAAGGGCTGGGCAGGATCTCACTCTGATCCCCCAAAACCACCCTGGTCCCAAAACCTCAGCTACCATTGACACCTGGACACTGTCACATCACGGAGGGGATGGAGCCAGAGGGTTTATTCCCACACTCACCAGCCATAGTGGGCAGCACGCTGCTCAGCTGCCGGTGGCCAGTGGGAATCCTCTCCTGGGAGCAGAAAAGAGGGATAAAACACATATATGAGGAGAGCAGGAACGGTTCTGTGGTGGGTCTCATCCCCAGGAGCTCAGCAGGGTCTGTTCCAGGGAATGTAGAGCTCTGAGGTGTTCTCAAGCAGCCCCAAAATCACCCCCAGCAGCGTTTTCCACATCTGCCTTCCCAAAATTTGCTGTGAAGGAGCGTTTCCCTGTGCTGGAGATACACACCTGCAGTGAGCAAGGCCGAGAGCCAACAGGCAGGAGAGACCCTCATTCCTGGCAGCGGGGAAAGGATCCTGTGGAAGGGAGAAGGATCAGCAGGGATCACCAGGGATGGACTGGCTGCTGGCAAACCAGAGACAGTGTGGGTGATGCCCAGAGCTGTGCATCCTTAGTGCCATCTGCCATTCCTGCCTGTTCTCTGCCAGGTCCTGCCATCCCATACCCTGGCATCGTGCTCCCAGCACCATTTGAGGTGCCCAGACCCTCCCTGAGGGCACCCAGGAGCAGCAACATGGGAAACAGCTGCTGTTTCCCACTGCTGGCATCATCCCTCCCAAAACTATACACCCCAAGTCACACTGAAGCCTTTCCCCTACTCCAAGAACAGAGCAGGACTTGGAAAATGCAGCAGGACCCCAGCACAGCCATGGAAACCACAGTGCCCCAGTGTATCTGGAACAATGAGCATGGACAGTAACAGTGGGGGGAAGTTTGGGAGATACTCACCTGGAATGCAGAGGTCTGGCACCACAGCAGGGAAGGGGGATGCATCAGCCCCTGGGTTCGTCAAGAGAAAAGATCTGGGATTACCTAGGTGGGAAAAGAGGGATAGAATGCAGTGTGTTCACTCTGGAGTCCGATGGGATCCACAGTGAATGGCAAGGCTAATCCATCCTTACCGCTTCCACATCCAGAAGTGCTTCCCAATGAAACTGCCCCAAGGTGGAAGGGAGGACAGGGGCAGCCACCAGCTTCCCAGGGACAGAGTGGAGGAGCTGCCCCGTCTCTCCAGTGCCCGCTCTCCAGAGTGCCCCTGGCTGGCAGCAGCTCCAGCCTCGGCCGGGGCATGTGAAAGCGGGCGGGGGAAGTGAGCTGGGACCGCGGGGAGGGGAAGCCCGGCCTCCCCAGGGCCTCCCTCCCACATCCGCCACTGCCCTCACTGCCGGTGTGTCACCGTGCCCAGCCCTCCCGGCACCTGGACCCGCCCACTCCCTGCTTCCACGTCTGCCGCTCCCGCTTATTTAAGAGTTAAATTTACCAGAAAAGGTATTTTTTTTCCCCCAGAAATCCTCCCTGTATCTCTCCTTTCCCAGGTCACATCTGCCCGTTGCTGCTGGTGGCAGCCACTGCCTTCATCCCCTCATCACCCTCAATGCCTCTGACGCCTCCATGCCCTGGGGGAGACAGGCTCCAGGTGAGTCTTGGTGCCACCTCCCAGGGATTTGGGGGGGGTCTCAAGGGCCTGCATGCCCACCCAGCTCCCTGACAGGATGTTCCTGGCATGGGGCTGCCCAGATGTGTTCCCCATGTCTCTCATGCTGCAGGACAACGTGGTGACCTCTGAGGTGGACACTAAAGCCTTTGCCCACCATGCCTGAGCTGGTGGCTGGGAGTGATCCAGGAGGTCTCCCACACCCCCTGTGACACCGGGAGGTGGATGACTGGAGGTCCAGCCCCAGTGCTGAGCCTCTCCCACCTCACCTTGAATGACAGCAAAGCCCCCCTGACCTACAAGCGCCTGCAGAGGCTCCTGGTATCCCTGGGACCCCTGAAGAAGACAGCCCTGGCACTCATACAAAAGCATCTCCAAGGTGAGCACAGGGAGGTCCTGAGCATGAAGATGGGTCAGCATCTCCCACTGTTCACCTGAAGCAGTGATGGCCATCACACCCTCACTGCACACCCTACTGCAACTGTGGGGCCCCCACCCTGGAGGAACTGGGCCAGGGCCCCACCAAGGTGGGTCCTCACCTCTACCCCAGCACAGAGAATCATGGAATCCCAGAATGGTTTGGGTTCAAAGGGATTTAAAGCTCATCTCATCTCATTCCACCCCCCTGCCATAGGCAGGAGCACCTTCTACTTAGACCAGGTTGCTCCAAGTCCTGTCCAACCCAGCCTTGGGAGACAGCAGCACTCACTTGACTCAACACATTCATGAAGAGGATGGTCAGCGCCCCTCACCCACATTTCAGGGCTGCTTCACCTGCCCCCACCCCAAAATATGACCCCTCCATCTGCTTGCAGGTCAACTGGGATGACAAACCCCCACACCTCCATGCCTGGAGGCAACTATTTCCCTCAGGGATAAGCCCCAAGTTCTCTGAGCATTCCGAGGTCACAGCTCGTCCCCTTGTGACCCATTTCCCATTAATCCCTGCCCTGACACTGCTGCCACCGCCCCAAAAACCAACTCCCTGCCCGAGGACACGGCCCAGAGGAGGGCGTCACCTGCCCGTGTGAGTCACCTCACCTGGAAACCCCCCCGGGCTGCCCCAGAGGGGGAACCTGAGCGAGGGTGAACACACAAACCCGAGTCCCGACGGGCAGCACCTCCACCCGCATCAGCGATAACGTAACCATTCTTAAAGGAGTAATTAGGAGCAATTAAGCAGGCACGGCTCGATTCACAGCGTGCCTGGACCCACCAGCACCACGCTGAAATCCCTGCAGCACGAATTTCAGGTCAGTCATCACGGGGAGCCTGCGGTTTGCGAGATTGCCTGGGGAATTAGGAAATGGTGAAGACAGGGTGCTGCAAGGCAGGGTCAAACAAAGGTGTTCGGGTGAGAAAATAAAGCCGATTTCCCCCCTAAATAGACGATCAACGTGCTTTCACTTCTGACGCCAATACAAAGCGATGCGCAGCTACTCAAAAGCCAAAGAATAGCTTCTCTCCCTGGAAAGCTCCAAATACACCCAAATTCCGACACATAGATGCCTGAAGGCATCGAAGCGGCCCCCCCCAGGGCCGGGCACCACTTGTACCTCGCTGGGGTCGCGCAGACACGAACGCAGGCGGTGGCAGGTGGCGGAAGGGGTAACAAGGCACGGGAGCACACCCAGGCCCACAACAGCTGTCCCAAGCAGAGGAGTCTGACTCGTGATGCCAGACCCGGCCCCTCACACCGGCACGCGACAACCACCACCTCACAGTCCACGAGTGCATCACGCATGCGCCCGCCGCATTTTATAGCTCCGCGAAGCCTCGCGAGAGCACCCGCCGTGTTTCCCACGCCGGATCCCGCCCCTTCCGCTGACAGCCAATGGGAGGGCGGGGCGAAAGGGGGCGGGCCAATCGCCGGGGGGGCGTGGCCGGGCGCGAGGCGGCTGCGCGCGGCGCGGCGGCGCGGCGGCGTGTCCTCAATGGGGCCGCGCGCGCGGCGCCAGGTGCGTCTCGGGCGCGTGCGGCGGGGGTGGTTGCCATGGGGACGGGGCGGTTGCCATGGCGACAGCGGCCCCCATGATATGGGAGGGGGGTTTCCATGGCCGCCGCCGTGAGGGGACGGGGCGGCCTCGGGGTGGGGGGGGCCGGAGGAGCCCGAGGGGGCCAGGGATGAGCCCGGTGGGACTTCTGACGGCGTTGGGGGCGCTGCGGCCCGGTTGTGCCCACCCCCCAGCTCCGCGCCCTCGCTCTCTATAAAAGCCCGTTTTCATGGATGTTCCCCCTCCGGGGAGAAACCTCGGCCTCCTCCCCGCCCGCTGAGTGCCCGTGTTGTTGCTTTTCCCGCAGGTTTAGCGAGGAGGGGGCGCGGCGGAGAGGACAGGTAAGGCCTCGGGCATCCCTGGGGGTGTGAGCCCCCTGCCCGCTTCCCTTCCCGGAGTCACTCCTGGAAAGCCGGCGGGCTCCCGTGGGAGCTCTGGGATGCGGAGCTGTGCCGGGCTTTGCTGTGTCACTCCCTCTCCTTGCTCATGGAAGCACGTGGAGGATCACAGCGTTGAATGAAAACCTCTGGTGTGTTTTAACTCGCACCCGAGGGGGCTGAACCTGGAGTTCTTGTGGCGTGGGAGGAGCAGGGCTTGTTCTCCTCGATCCCACTGTCCCTGCAGCCTGTGCCCTTCCAGTGTGGTTCTGATCCACCTCCAGTTGCAGATCCCACGTGGAGGGACAGAGCTTGGGAATTGGCCAGGGCCAGCTCAACTTGAGGCTGAAACATAGGGGGTCTAAACCATCTTATCCCAAAGCTGCTGGGTTGAGAAAGGAGCTCGGAATGACGCCCTCACTGGTGGTGGTTCTGCTCAGCACTCAAAGAAGCTAAAAATAATGGATGAGCAATGGATTTGTACTTGTTTCTGTATGGAATTGGCAGGGGCTGCTCTGGAGGAGCCCATCTTCCAGCACAGAGCTGATCACTTGGCTTCAGCTTCAACATCCAGGTGTAGCTTCCCTTTTGTTGGGTGCTGAGTGTGGAGGTGATTTCAGCAGTGACTTCCCCATGAGTGGGGAAAACATCCCATTAATTCCCCATTTCAGTTCTGCAGGTTGAGTGCTGTGGTCGTGTTTTGTACAGTTACAGCGAGGTTTTTGTAAATAAACACCCTGTGTGAGCCTCAGCCTTGGTTTGACACGCTGTGTTCAGGTATTTGCTTTTATCTGGGATACACCTGGAGTTCCTACAGCTGGATATGTCTGTGTTATACAGGGAGTGGCTGTGCTTGGGTTCACCCAGTGCTGGTGGCTTGGCCATGGTTTAAAGCTGATGGTTCCTTGCTGGAAGGCTTTAGGATAAAGTAAGGGATTTGTGTGGTGTGGAGGGGAAGGAGAACCCTCTTAGTATCCCTGGTAAAGGTGATGGAGACAAGGCTGGCACAGGGGAACGGGGCAGCTGAGCCAGGAATCCATGGAGTGTGATCTTTACAGACCCTGCAACTCCCTGTAGTCCAAATAGCTGGAAGGTTTCTGACATCTGGATAAGGCTGGAGAGACACTTCTTATCTTGTAAGTGCCTGTGGCTCCCTCTCCTCCATGGCACCTGTGTTCCCAAGGGGATCCTGTGGTACCTGGGGTGTTTTTCCCCATGGCAGTGCCAAGCTCTGAGGTAATTCCATTTCATTTTGGCCACCTTGGGTGTGTTGGCACAATCCATCCCCCTGGGGAGCAGAGCTTCTCCCCAGGCCTGAAACCTGGAGGTTTCTGTTTCTTGGCTAAACCTTTATGGCTTGTTTTTAAGAGAAATAAGAACGTTTTTGGTTAGTAAGAGAAGTAAGAACTTTTTTTAGGCTGTGCATATAATGGATTTTTTGTTCCTTTTTGCCTCTCTGCACTAAATAGAAATGAAGGTTGAAGGTTCATATCTATCAGACAACCGTTTCTTGGTGATTATAATTCTAAAAGGTGTTTTTCCCTGAGTTCAAAATGACTTTTGAAGTGTCCTTATTGCTTTAGAGGCACTTAAAAACTGATTTGATGGCTCCACTCCTGCTGTTGATGGCCTGGGAATGCGTGGGGGGAGCGAGGTGGGAGTGGTGCTGAGGCAGGAGGTAGCAAACGGGGGAAGGCAGTTTAAAAGCCTTGATATTTGAGGCTTAGCTGATAATTCACAACCCAAAGATAATATGAACTTAAATTATATCCAGTTTAGAATGTGTTCAGTGATGTTTAAGGAGGCAGGGGGTGAAAACCAGCTCTCTGAGGTGTTTTAATGATTTATTATTGAGCAACCTGGCCCAGTGGAAAGTGTCCTCCATGGCAGGGGGGTGGAACCAGATGGGCTTTAAGGTCCTGTCCAACCCAAAACATTCCCTGATTCCACTGTCCAGTTTTCCAAGGCGGTCAGGAAGGAAGAGCTGCACACAGGGTGTGTCTGAGCATCTCCCAGAGTCCCTGTGCCCTGTTCTCATCATCAAGCATTGAAGGCTTGTGGTTTCCTCGATTACTGGGATGATTTCTCATGGGATCTGTGCCGAACCTTGCAGCCCAGCCGAGGTGTCCTACCTGCAAGGAGCTGCCCTGTGTCACCTGCTCTGCTGCCGGGGAGCAATCGCAGCACCTTGTTTGTAGGACAAACCCTCAAATCTTCCCGAGGCTGCAAAACCTGCAAGACCCTGTGATTCTGGGGTCAGCAACTCTCCCCCAGCATTCCCTCTGGGCAAAAGCCTTGTGTCTCACAGAGTTTGTGCTGGGCTCTTCATTACAATTGGTAGGAAAAAAAGCAGAGGAGGGTGAACAGCTCTGTCCGCTTTCGTTTCCTTTTCATAGACTTATTTGGGAGAAGCAGCTTGGGAGAGGACTGTGTGCTGGCAGACCTTTTGTGTCTTGTGTCACAGGCTGTTGAAAGAGTTCTCAGACTCCACTTCCTTTCCGTGGGCTTTGAGGCCGTTTCCCAGCGCCTGCAGGCACATGGTGGGCTGGGAAAGCCTTCCCTCATCACCAGGGAATGAAACACTCTCCATGGCTTTTCGGAGCCAACAGAAATCTTTTTGTCTTTTCTTCCCTCCCACTGTTTCCCAAGTGGCAAGTTTGCTGACAGGCCTTGCTGGGAAGGAGGGGGAGCGCTGCTCCGAGGTCTGGGCTCTCCGGTGAAACGCTGCAGTGCCAGGACAGATCCCACCTCGCTGTGCAAAACAGCCCCGTGATTTTATGGTAAAGGAGGTTGAAGGAAGTGGATGAGACGGTGGGGCAAAGTCCAGAGACAAAACTGTGCAATTCTCAGCCCAAAGGTGATCTGAGAACGATAACAAACCCGGGATTTATCCGCCTGTGCAAAGCTGGCTCCGCAAAAACCTGCTGTCCAGGTGGTGGTGTGGATGTGTAGTGACTTTGCCTGTGGTGATTTGTCTGCCTTAGAAACTGGATGGCTTCTACGGTGAGCCTGGGCAAGGAAACGTTGTTGGAAGATGGAATGCCACCTGCGAAGAAGCCCAGGTAAATTAATTACGCTCCAGTGAATTTCTCCCAACAAGAGCTTTTTCCTTTGCCTCGCTTTGTTCTTTAGGGATTGTGACCCCTGGCGCCTGCGGCCGTTTCGCTTCCTGATCCAAGAACCACGTGCTGGCTCTGGCTGTGCCCTGGGCCTCCTGTGGAACAAAGGCCTTCCCGCCCAGGATGTACTTTTTTGGGAGTTTAACCCTCAGCCAGAGTGTGAGGTTGCACTCAGAGCTGTGTTTTACTGTCCTGTCTGCACACGAGGTCAGGTCAGACACGGTGGTTGTGCTCCTTCACTTGAGCTGGATGGTGGTTCCCAGGGAGTTACATAAATTAATGTGATTAAGCTGCATGTAAAGGCTGAATAATTGTGCTCTGGAGGCTCCCCGTGCTAAGAAATAGGTCGTGTTACAGTTCTGTGCGTGGGGACCTGAGTGGGGCACACCCACACTCCTGTCCAAGGCTGGGACTGGGGCTGCTGTGAGCTCAGAAGTTCAGGCATGAACAAGCAGCTAATCCATCTGGGGAGTTGTCTCCCACTAATCTGACTTATTTATGAGCTCTGGAGGGCTGCAGGATGATAGTTCCTGTGTGGTCTCAAGGTTGTTCAGTGACCATGGAATGAGCAGAAAAGAGGCCGGGAGATTATTTTTCCCTTGCTCAGGATATCGGGGCAGAAACAAGTGTATTTTGTCAGCAGGGAGTGGAATGCCTCTTTCAGAGATGTCATGCAGGACATTAAGACTTGGCTATTTGTTATTATTTTGGATTTCGCTCCCAACAGTGTTTTCATAGTAGCTCATTAGCATAAATACTGATTTATTCCTTGTGTGTGAGGCCTCCAGTCCCCAAATTAAACCCTGTTTATCAGCACTGACAGTGGGGCCCTCCTCGAGGAAAGGGTTAACGTGTCTGTTTTCACAGGCAGGAGCTGAGGGAAAGCAAAGCTCCATCTGTGTGGTGTCGGTTTCCTCTCCCCTTCTCACTAAATATCACGTGTTTGCTGATAAAACCCATTCCTTCCAAGTGAGCTGCTTCCCTGGGCTGCTGCTCCAACCCTCTGGGAAGCTGCAGCCGGGCCCCTGCTGCGGAAAAGCAGCTGGACACTGGGCAAGGCAAAGGCAAGGAGCAACACATCTGCTCAGTACATGACACATGTCACGTTTTAAAGCACTGGGCAGGTGTAAAGCCAGGAAAATGTGGAAGATGGGAGCAGGAGGAAGGAGAATACAGCCCTGCAGCTCTTTCATGTGACTCTGTATCCATCTGGGCTTCCAAAAGATTGACCTGGAGCATCCCGCTGACATTGCAGGTGTCACAGGGAAGGGGTTGCTGGTGCAGTTCAAGGGGCTCAGCAAACAGGCTGGGGGGTGGGAAGGTCCCTTCCGGGGCAGAGCTGGGAGGAAGCCTTCCCTTCCTTCCTTCTGTGCTGGGATAGATGGGGCTGCTGTGTCCAGGCCCCTGTTCTGCACCTTGTTTGAACCAGGTGGTGTTCCCTCCCCATGTGAGTCCCATCCATACTTTGTCCCAGGATGTAGAGTGTGTGTGTCTCATTCCACACCTTTCCCAGGGCCTTCAGCCTTCCCTCAAGCTTCCAGGTAACTTGTATTAACAAGACTTCCCTTATTCCAAATTCTCATTGGATTAACTTTGCTTCAGAAGCATTCCAGGGGCTTCAGAAGCATTCCAGGGCATCACTGACTTCCCCAGTAACCATCCCAGTAACAGACTGGATTTCCAAGTCTGTTGTAATTACATACCTCATGCTGTGAGCATTTGTGCTGCTGATCCATGTGCATGCTGTCTTTTAGGGATACCGAGCTGCTCCTCTCTTCCTTTGTTTATCAGAGGGCCCTAATGGACATGTTGACTCCAAATTCAGGCAGGGGGTACCTCCTTCACCCTCGGTTTGTGTGTCCCACCACCCCAGACACTCCTCCATCCGTGGTGGTACCAGCTATGCTCCTTTCTCCTCTTGCAGGAAGCTGTTGCCAAGCCTCAAAACCAAGAAGCCTCGGGAACTCGTTCTGGTGATTGGGACAGGAATTAGTGCTGCAGTTGCTCCCCAGGTCCCAGCACTGAAGTCTTGGAAGGGGCTGATCCAGGCCCTCCTGGATGCTGCTATTGACTTTGACCTCCTGGAAGATGAAGAAAGCAAACGGTTCCAGAAGTGTCTCCATGAAGACAAGAACTTGGTTCATGTTGCCCATGACCTTATCCAGAAGCTGTCTCCGGTCAGTTGTGCTGCAGCACTGCACAGATATTCCTTGAGTGTGAGATTTGGCTCTTGGAAATAGCCAGATTTGGTTCTCCAGCAATGCAGCCCCCATCCCCAGCAATTGCTCTATGTACAAGGAGGTTACTGTGCCAGGTTCCTGAGGCACAACTCTGCTGTGGACACAGATTTGGGGTATTTCACCAAGAGGATCAGGGGATGGAGCCCCTCTACTGTGAGGAAAGGCTGAGAGAATTGGAATTGTTCAGCCTGGAAAAGAGAAGGCTCTGGAGTGACCTAATTATGGCCTCCCAGTGCCTGAAGGAGCCAACAAGAAAGATGGAGAGGGACTTTTTACAGGGGCCTGGTGTGACAGGACGAGGGGGAATGGCTTCCCACTGCCAGAGGGCAGAGTTAGATGGAATATTAGGAATAAATTCTTGGCTGTGATGGTGGGGAGGCCCTGGCACAGGTTACCCAGAGAAGCTGTGGCTGCCCCATCCCTGGAAGTGTCCAAGGCCAGACTGGACAGGGCTTGGAGCAACCTGGGCTGGTGGGAGGTGTCCCTGCCCATGGCAGGGAGTGGAGCGAGATGAGTTTTAAGGCCCCTTCCAGCCCAAATCATTCTGGGATTCTGGGATTGTGCTGGGGGGGAGAACCCACCTTGGTGCAGCCAGAGCTCTGTGTTTGCCCTGCAAGGACCCAGAGCTTTGCAGGGTCTTGGAGAAACGTGGGTAGTTTTTCATGGGGTGTTTGGCTCGAGGCGTTCAGGGCTCTGATCTCGGTCTGTCTCCCCTTCCCAGCGCACAAGCAACGTTCGCTCAACCTTTTTCAAGGACTGTTTATACGAGGTGTTTGATGACCTGGAATCTAAAATGGAAGATTCTGGGAAGCAGCTGCTTCAGTCTGTGCTTCACTTGATGGAAAATGGGGCCCTTGTGTTAACCACAAACTTCGATAACCTGCTGGAGCTGTACGCAGCACACCAGGGGAAGCACCTCGAGTCTCTCGACCTGACTGATGAAAAGAAGGTAAAGGATGAGGGTTTCTTTTGTCAGGGCTATGCTTGGGATGCTGCAGGATGTGTGCCTTCACGCTGCCTGAGGGGATTGAACTGATAGCAATGGTTTAACTGGTGTCAGACAAGCTCCAGGCAGAGGCAGCTGACCAGAGGAATGGGGAGGAACGCTCCTTTCTGGAAGGCTGTGCTTTGCTTGCTGGCTGCCATCCAGTCCTCAGGAGGAGCCCTTCAGCCTGGTATTTCTTTGATCTCTGTCCTTGAAACTTTTGACTTGGTCTTGCTTCCACATAAGGCTGAGTTTGATGTTTCTAACTGATATGGGAAACTCTGTGGGAGACACAAAGCTGAGCTTTCTATTTTTGTCATGTGCTGCAAAGTGCTTTTGGTGACAGAGCACGTTTGGGGCTGCAGCCTTCAGGGCCGTCTCTTGCCCTGTGCCTTCTTTCTGCAGTGGCTGAATGGCTCGTGCTCCAGCCATGCTCTCAGAGCCATAGGTGCTGACTTCACACAAACGTCCCCTCCTCCTGCCCCAGTCAGGCTGTGAAACCCTGAGCCACCTCCCCATTTCAACTTTTCATCCTGGGTTTTACTGGTGGGGAGCATCTTGTCATTCTGTTGTCATGTTAAATGCACCCCAGGTGTGTGTGCTGTGCAGCCCTTGGCCTCTTTCCATTCTGACTCATTTCTGTGCTTCACGTTTCCTGCATGACCTCTTAATCTACGTGGCTGGAAGTACTTACAGTGTTACAAATAAGCATTCTAATTACTGCAAGCTTAAACGAGCTGAGGTCTGCAGGAGTAAACTTAGAGCCTGGGAAGTGGCTGTCTGAAATGGAGGTCAGCTGGTGAGCTCCCTCAGAGCCCAGGGGCCAAGAATAAAACTTTGTAGGCTTGAGAAACACACTGACTTAGGATTTATAGGGGGGGGTTCCCCTTTTTTCTGCTGGGACTGGTGTATTGATTCGTTGTGTTCCCATTGCACTGTGTTGTGCAGGTGCTGGAGTGGGCTCAGGAGAAGAGGAAGCTCAGTGTCCTGCACATCCACGGCGTCTACACCAACCCCAGCGGCATCGTCCTGCACCCGGCCGGGTACCAGAATGTGCTGCGCAACACCGAGGTCATGGTGAGGCCACAGGGGGTCCTGGGCCTTGTGTCACCCGGGCACAGGCTCAGCTGAGTTAGGACTGAGGGTGGAGGGAGAATTCATTCATTTGGGGAAATAAGAG
This sequence comes from Chiroxiphia lanceolata, assembly GCF_009829145.1. NCBI lineage: Eukaryota > Metazoa > Chordata > Aves > Passeriformes > Pipridae > Chiroxiphia > Chiroxiphia lanceolata. The sequence goes on along the minus strand of NC_045659.1, from coordinate 5,436,426 downwards.
GGGTGGGTTCTCTAGCCTGCCAAGGTGCTGAAACAGCTCCCCACGCTTGTGTTGGGGGTCACTTGCTGCAGAGCCTCATCAGGGATAAGGCAGGTGCTGTCTCTTGTGTGAGGATGAAGCTCACCTTGACCAAGAACATCTTTCCCTTTCTTAAAGCGAGAGATTCAGAAGCTCTATGAAAATAAGTCCTTCCTCTTCTTGGGCTGTGGTTGGACTGTTGATGACACCACGTTTCAGGCCCTGTTTTTAGAGGCTGTCAAGCACAAGTCAGACCTGGAGCACTTCATGCTGGTGCGGAGGGGGGATGTGGATGAGTTCAAGAAGCTCCGTGAGAACATGCTGGACAAGGGGATCAAGGTGATTTCCTACGGGGACGAATACGCCGACCTGCCCGAGTACTTCGAGCGGCTGACGAGCGAGATCGCCATGCGGGGCCGCACAGGTACGGGGACACTTCTTCACAGTGTTCATAGCCCCTCTTCTCCACACTCCATGGAGATTCCTTAAGCCTTTTTTTTAAAAAAAAAAGCCTCCAAGCGTAGCTGTATTTGGGGTCACTTTTATGAAGTCACTGCGTTCCGACAGTTTGAACAGCTGTGCTGCTTCCCACACCTCCAAACTTTGCTTTTCACGTGCAGCTGTTTGTTCCCTTTCTACTGAAGGGCCATCTCAGTCTCACTGACCTTCACACTGCTCAGCCCAAGCCAGTGCTTTAACGTGCACACAGAAATCTTAAAAAGGGGGGAAGTGGGTTTGCTGGCCAGAGCCTTGCTGGCAGCTGTTCCGAGGGTTAAACCGCCCCGTGGGCAGCTGGTTCCCACAGGGGCTCCTCACGGTCACCTCCACCTGCCCCTGCTCTCTCCTCTCCCCCAGGTGTGCCCAAGGAGGGGCAGCAGCTGAACGGTTCCACGGCTGCCCATGCTGAGAGAAAAGGTAAGGAAGGCTCTCCCAAGCCAAGACTTTGTCCTGTGTGACTCCCTGGAGTCCCAGGCGGGTTTTCAGCCTTTGCTTCCCCACAGGATGCAGCACCTGAGCCTCAGCCCTGCCCTGAGCCGTGGGGAGCTCCCAGGATGGGCCCAAGCACGGCCAGCAGCCCCAAGGGGGCCAGAGCCCATGGAGCCAGGACCCTTCCAGCAGGGAGCAGGCTGGGCAGAGCCTCCTTGGACACCTGGTTTAACGTAGCTCATCGTGGTTCTGGGGGGGCTGCGAGTGCCTGCGGAGCGCGGTGCCCCCGAGGGAGCTGCAGCCTCCTCTGATTTCATACCTAGTGCTTTTATATTCTGTATTCCAATTTTCAAAAAAATGAAACTTGAGCTTTTTTTTTTTTTTTTTTTAACTGGAAGCTCTAGTTTTCTAGTCCTGTCTTTATACTGTACAGTATTTTGTATGTTGAAGTTGTATTAAAGGCCTGCTCACTGAACTTTTGGCTGGTGTCTCATTGACAGGCCCTCTCACACCTCACACTGGTGGGATTTCTTCTGCCCCCAGCCCAGGAGGAAACAGGTCCTGGCTGGAGGCAAGTTATTTATACACAGAGAACAAATTATGAAGTTTATTTTATACAAATCATGTCTCTTAGCAGACAGCATTCAATTTATTGCACTAGAGCACATCTGCAATACAGAGCTACAAGACATTGTCAGAGAGTTTTGTATTATTCAGTGTAGCACTTCCAACCGGGATCAAGAGGCACTCAGAGGGGGGAGAAAGGGTGCAGGAAAGCAGCAAGCAGCCACCATTCTCTTCCAGTATTAATGTGGTTTGGTTTATTTCCTTTTTACTAGCAGATACCGCTGAGGCCAGTGGGCAGGAGCCAGGCCTGCTGCCTTCCCCCTCCACACCCGGCTGCCACAGCTCTCCAGCTCCTGCCCAAATATGTGGTGTCTGGGGACCCTGGAGTCCTAGTGAGGGCAGAAATGGAGGACCTTAAGGCAATTTAGCATTTCCCCTCCGGCCCAGCACAGGCTGTTGCCTTTTTTTTTTTTTGGTTTATCAGCTTCAGTGGAGCTGCTGTGAGCAGCGACATTAACAGCCAGGTCTAACACTGCTCCTAAGCCAAAGTCCCTCCTGCCTCCTCCCTAAGCTGGCCTAGAAATCAAAAGCAGCTCAAAAAATGCCTTGAAACCCTCCAAAAAGCACAGCAGGCCCTGGCGCCACCCACCCCCCGTGCAGCACGAACAATACAAAGCTCTGGATTCGGCCTCCCCGCCAGGGAGCCTGCGTCACTGGGACAGAATGGAGGAACCCAGGGCCGGGCTTTTGCTGGATAAAAGGGGCTTTATCCAAGAAAAGTACCCCTCGTGCTGGTGTTCCTTCATTCTGTTCTGCACTACACGGGAAGGACTAGTCGGTGACGGGGTAAAGCATGTTCTTCTGGGACATCTGCACACAGCGGTTTGGTGGCTCAGGCCTTCATGAGCGCGGCGACCACGGCCTTGGCGTTAAGGCTGCGCAGATCACAGTAGGTTTGTCCGGTACCAACGAACACGATGGGCTTGCTCGTGATGTAGGTCATGGAGATAGCGGCGCCAACCTGCCAGGGGACAAGTGTGCAGCACCTGAAACCTGGCACTTCCCCCTCAGGGAACCCGTCAGGGAGCTCATCCAACATTCGTCCCCCACATGGTGAAACCACGCCACTAAATTTGGGTCAAAAGCAAGAGGGAAGTGCAGGAACATCCCGTGTTCGACAATTCCCTCCAGGCACCATCCAGCAGCTCTGTGCAGAGTCTCCTCAGCAGCCTCCTTACCTTGTCGTCGATGGTATCAAACTTGGTGAGGACGATCCCGTCGATGAGCCGTGGTGTCTGGGCCATGGAGTGATCAGCCAGAGCCTTGTTGAACTTGACCTGAGGGAGAACGAGGATCCAAGAAATGCAGTTGTGGTGCTACCACTCACTGTAGAGCCTACAGAAACAGGTTTTTTCCTCCATCTCTCAGGAACAAAACCCTCCAGGTGCTCACCAGCTGATCCACAGCCTCGTTCCCCACCAGCGCCTCCCCGACAAACAGGACCAGGTCGGGCGCGTTGACGGCGATGAGCTTGGCCAGCGCGGTCATGAGGGGCGCGTTGTCCTGCATGCGACCGGCCGTGTCCACCAGCACCACGTCAAAGCCCTGGTTCCGCGCTGGGGGGACGGGGAAGGGCCATGAAGGATGGGGGGGCGGCCTGAGGGACGGCGGCTCCCCCCGCGCCGCACCTACCGTAGGAAATGGCCTCCATGGCAATGCCCGCGGCGTCCTTGCCGTAGCCCTTCTCGTAGAGCTGCACCATGGTGCGCCCGCCGTGGCTCTCCGGGGGGTGCAGCGCGTTGAGGCGCCGGGTGTGGGTGCGGAGCTGCTCCACGGCGCCCGCGCGGAAGGTGTCGCAGGCGGCGATGAGGACGCTGAAGCCGTTCTCGATGAGCCAGAACGAGATCTGCGGGTGGCAGCAAATCAAACGTGCTGGCAGCCACAGCCTGACCCCATCACACTGCTCCCATGATCCAGGAGGGTCCTGCCCTACCTTGGCCAGGTTGGTGGACTTCCCCACGCCGTTGACGCCGCAGAAGGTGACGACGTAGGGCCGGCGGTGGCGCTGGGCGTCCATGACATCGCGCAGCACGTCCACGCGGCGCTGGGGCTGCAGGATCTGCACCAGGGCCTCCTGCAGCGCCTGCTTCACTGTCGAGGTCACCGCTGGGGAGGGTTTGGGGGGATGGAAAGAGGACCAGTCACGGCTGGGGAACGCTCCTGAGCGCCAGATCGCTCCCCAGCAGGAGGCCACATGGACACTTACTGGTGAACGTTCCCATCACCTTCCCTTCCAGCTTCTTGGCCACGGACTCGCAGAGCTGCACGGCAATCTCGGCTGCCACGTTTTTAGCTTTGAGAGAGAGAGCGGGGAGTCAGCACTGCCCAGGTTACATGTGCCAGACAGCAGCATCAACATAAGCATGGAGCCAGTGCTCAGGATCCCCACCGGACCTGACCACTGCCCCCCTTGTGCTGCACTGTCAAGAGGTGAGACAGTGGAATCCACTGACAGGAATCCCCTACAGTTCCTGTGGGCAGGAACATCCCAAACCATTGGTGTCACCCACACCGGGGCCCACCCAAAAGAGCACGAGAAACCAGGTCACTGCAAATCCAGACGTACCAATCAAGTGATCCTTCATCTTCTCCAGCACAGGGTCCATGTCCTCTCTTGTCAAGCTCTTGGAGCCCACCAGCCCCTTCAGCATGCCAAACATGCCCCCCAGGCCACCCTTCTTCGCGCTGCAGAGAAGCAGAGGAGGTACCTTGAGGTTTGAGAGCAAGTTGCAAGCGGACAAACACACCGGTTTGCCCTTCCTGCATTACTGGTTAGACTGGAGGAGGAGTCACAGGAGAGAAATCAAGGCCCATGTGACAAGCAGAGGCTGCAGGAGCCTCTACCTGGGTTTCGAAGTGTTCTGGACAACCTTCTCCTCCTCGGCTTCGTCCTCACTCTCATACTCCAGGTCGTAGAGGCGCCCGGGCTCCCGATTCTTGTCCCCCAGGGCCTGTGAGGGGGAGAAGCAGCTTTAGGGGCTGAGTGCCAAGATCTCTGTTTGATCCCTTCTCATCCAGCCGTGGAGACCAGGCTGGGTTCACAACGCCCAACTGAGCCCAGAACAACACGGAGTGCCCTGACTTTCCCTCACCATGTCGGGGTCAAACTCCTCCACAGGACAGGCCTCGGCGCTGCCGTTGGTAGCGGAGTTACTGTAATCGAGTACTTTGGCATTAGAGTTCCCCAGATCCCACACCCGGGGCTTCTTCCCCTTCTCCTTCTGTGCGTCAGGCTTGGGAGATCTGAGGAAACAAAAGAGCAGGACACGCCTTGTGTTCAGGGCAGGGGAGCAGAGCCATCGCCTCCTCAGAAGGTGTGAAAAATAAAAGCCTGCATTACCCAAAAAGGCAGAAATTAAGGCTAAACTTGGCTGATTTGGTCCCCAGAGTTTATATTTCTGAACTTTAACCCTGTATGGCACCGGTTCCCCTCGAGCCAGGCATTGATGCATCGCTGCTGTCTGCTCACTAAAGACAGGTCTGGACCTCTCCCAGGCACATGCTGAGTTTCTGGGTCTCTCCCAAGCTCTATTTCCCCTTCAGAACCCCCAGCTGCCCTTTCCCAGTCTTTCCAGCAAGGAGAGAAATAAGGAAAAGGGAAATAAGATCCAGGAAAGCGAGGTCTGACTTCCAGGGGTCACCAAAAGGAGAGACTCAGCCACGGTCTGGTTCAAAGCACAGGCAGACTGACAGTGCTCTCATCACGCACTTGGACTTCTCCCCGGCTTTCATGTGTCTCCTGAAGAATTCCTCCCGGTTCTTCTGCAGGATTTCATCCTTGGTCAGCTCCTCCTTGTCCCCTGCTGCCGAGGGCTGTTTGTCACCCCCGGATGCTTTACTGGGTGCTGCAGCAGCTTCAGTTCCTGATGGGAAGAGTCCCCACACAAGCTTAGACCAGCTCCAAGCGGGCTGGGAAAGCACAGGCTGGAACACAGAGCTCTGGAATATTCTACCCCCCCCCCCAATTTATCTTCCCCATGAACTCACCCTCTTTTTTGGAACCTTTGTTCTTCTTGTTCTTGACCTTCTCCTTTGGTTTCTCCCCCCGGGTTTCAATCATACACTTGACAGTCTTCTGGGATTTCAGAGACTGCTCAAACGTCTTCATTACCGTGGGAGCTCGGACTCTGCTGCTCTCCTCTGCATCCCTGTGGGAAGGTGACCCATTAGCCTGGATTCCGGCTCTTTTTCCCCCTCCCAACTCTGCTCAAAACAGAAATGTAACACAAAAACCAGGCTGTGGTACCGGAGGAGGCGCATGAAGTCATCTTTAAAATCAAAGGTGCCATTTAGGAGGCCCAGGGCCCCTTTCTGCTGGAACTCGTTGCGGTACTTGTCTCTGAACTCCTTGTGGACATCGTCTATCAACTTGTCCACGTAGGTTAGAGTCAGGATCTTCTGGAAACCCACCTGCCAAGGGGCACAGCCAACAGACACTGCACTCCCAGCTCATTTAACAGCAGCAAGGGAGCAAAAACCTCTCTGTTTAACTCAGAGTAGGCAAGCTCCAGGCTGCGCTTTCTGCTCTGCTTTCCCAAGCTTTTAAAATGCCCCCAAAAAGGTAAAAACCAGCCCAAAGGCAGCACCAACACACACAGGCTGTCTTGTGGCAACAAAGACACATAGCAGAAGGTCAGAGAACTTTTTGTTTATCTCTAAGTCCACAGGGAAGCTTGTGTGGATTTATGGAGATAAGGAGTGGGGAGAGTGAAAGGGAGAGCATTAAATGCTCTGTAAAGAGAAGGGGGCAACACATTTCTGGGGTTATTTTTAAATAGCTCTGGAAAAAGTGAAGTTTCACGAGGCTGCAGGTTCTATTTGAGGTTTGATTAGTTTTAATCCTGTTGCAGACGATTAAAATAAGCTACTCCTGCAGCGGTGAAGGGCTGGGAGACACCTGTGCCCACCCTCTGTGGGGAGCCTGGCTGTGCTGGGGGCACTGCTCGGCCCCTCTGAGACCCTCCCAGAGCCAGGAATGGCAAGACCCTCATCAAAATCCCAGAGCCAGAGGAGCCAACCAGTCTGGGAGGCAAGGTCCAGCCCCAGGCAGTGGGAACAGCTGTTTGCCCAAAGCACAACACACTGGAAATTCTCCCCTCTCTGTTCTGGGACAATCCCCCTCCCTCAGGTCTGGGGGCACCCCAGGAGGCTGGAGGGACTCCCCTGCCATGCTGGGGGTGCTTGAGGGAGGGTCTCTTACCACAAACACCAGCTCAAACTGGTTGTCCAGTTTGTACTTGAGCGTGAGGGCCTCATGGGTGAAGGAGTTGTTGCCTCCTCGCTCCTGGGAGAGAGGAGCTGTCAGAATGGGGGTGCCAGCAGCGTAGAGACCCCCCCTCATCATCTCTGCCATCCCCCGTCCCCAAAAGTGGCCCACAGCATGCCTTACAGGTGATCCCACACCCCTCTGGGCAGGTGGCCCCATTCTTCCCCCTCAACTGGGTGATGCCACCGACCCCCAGAGGTGATTGTGCCCATGTCTCTCTCCAGACAGGTGGTCCCACCTGTTCCTCCCCCACCCCAACAGGTAGGTGGTCCCAGTCCCTGTCCCCTCTTCCCCCCTCACCAACTGTGTGGGCTCACCTGAACGCCCCCTCCCCAATTAGGTGGTCCCCCCAAATCACCCTCCCCAATCAGGTGATCCCACCCTTCCCCCTGCCCCAGATGGGTGGTCCCAGTTCCCCCCCACACAACCAGGTACACGTTCTCCCTTATTGTTCCTCTTCCCAGATGGTCCCAACCCCATCACCCTCTCCATAGGTGATCCCACCCCCCCATCAGACCCGTGGTCTCACCCATTCCCCCCCCAATTAGGTGGTCCCAGTCCCTGTCCACTCCCCCCCAGCTGTCTGGGCTCCTCTGACCCTCTCCCCCCTCTCAATTAGGTGGTCCCACCCCATCACCCTCCCCAGTTAGGTGGTCCCAACACACCCTCCCTGGTACATTGTCACCTCTCCCTCTCCAATTAGGTGGTCCCAGTCCCTGTCCCCTCCTCCCCCCGCCAGCTGTGTGGGCTCACCTGACCCCCCTCCCCTCCCCAGGCGGGTGGTCCTCTCCAATCACCGTCCCCATAAGTGGTCCCACCCCTCCCCCGCCCCAGGTGGGTGGTCCCAGTCCCCCCCCAACCAGGTACACGGTCTCCCTTATTCTCCCTCTACCCCACACGCTCCCAACCCCACAGTTGATCCCACCCCTCCCCCCAGACCCGTAGTCTCGCCCATTTCCCCCCCTCCTCAAACAGGCAGGTGGTCTCGCCCACTTCCCCCCCCCTCCGCTGCCACCCGCGCTGTTACCCCCCCCGACCCCGGGACCTGCAGGAGCACGGAGCGGATGAGCGCGTTGACGGGGGCGGTGGCGACGGGCCCGCGCACGCCCTGGAAGCACCAGAGGACGAGACCGCCCTTGCTGAAGATGGTGAAGAAGTCGAGCATGGCGGCGCCGGGCCCGGCCGGGCGCACACGTCGCTCTGCCCCGCCCTTCCGCCGGAAGCCACGCCCCCTTAGCCCTGCGCTCGCGGGGCCAAGAGGGGCGTGGTCGCGTGGAAAGGGGGCGAGGCCGTGTCACGGGGTCGACACCGAGCCTGCCTTGTCAGACGAAGCTGTGTGTTAGTCTTACTGCTTCAGCTGGAACTGGCCTTCCAAGCACAGCCGGATTCCTGGAATTAAATCCGGGAACGCGCGCGAGGGGCTGAGCGGGGGGCGTGGCTATAAGGAGATGGGGGCGTGGCTAAGGGGAAAGAGGGCGTGTTTGCGGTCGAAAAGGGGCGTGGTTATGGTGGAAAGTGGCGTGACCATGCTGCGGTGCGGACGCGTGTTGGGGCAAAGGGTGGCGGGGGGGGGGAGACCCCCATGGGGGGGACACGGGGGGACCCCCCGACAAGAGGGGTGTCCGAGCAGAGCCCTCCGCACTGCGGCACCGCGCGGCGCCGATTTCCTCCGCGGTGAGGGACGGGGATGGCAACGGGGAGGGAGCAACGGGGGGGAAAGGGGAAGGAGGGGTTGGGGGCTGGGGTCCGCAGCGGGGATTTGGGGGGGGGCTTGTTCGTGGGAAGTGGAGGGGTGTGTTGGGATCGCCGAGAATGGGGAGGGGGTGAAAGGAATGCGGAGTTCCAGGGAATGCGGGGGTCCCGGGGTGTAGGAGGTCACTGGGAATGAGGGGCTCGCTGGGGGGGATGCAAGGGTTATGGGGGTATATGGGGTGGTCCTGGGGGGAATTGAGGGGGGGTCAGGGTGTGTTGGGATCGCTGGGAATGGGGAGGGTGTCAAAGGGATGGAGAGTCCCAGGGAATGGGGGGGTTGCTGGGAACGGGGGGGTTTTCTGGGAATTGAGGGTCACTGGAAATAGGGGAGTCGCTGGGATGGTTATGGGGGAGTCCCTGGGGGAATGGAGGGGAGGTCGGGGTGAGAATGGGGAGGGGATCAAAGGAATGCGGAGTTCCAGGGAATGTGGGGGTCCCAGGGAATAGGAGATCACTGGGAATGGGGGGTTCGCTGGGGTGGTTATGAGGGTATATGGGGAGGGGGGAGTTCCCGGGGGGAATGGAGGGTTTATAGGGGTATATGAGGGATCCTGGAGGGAATGGAGGGGGGATCGGGGTGTGTTGGGATCCCTGGGAATGGGGGGGGGGAAGGATCAAACGGATGGAGGGTCCCAGGGAATGTGGAGGTCACTGGGACTGGGGGATCGCTGGGGTATGTGGGGTATACAAGGGCATATGCTGGAATCCTGGAGGGAATGGAGGCAGGGTTGGAGTGTGGGATCTCTGGGCATGGGGAAGAGGTCAAAGAAATGCAGGGAATGGGTGGTCCCAGGCAATAGGGGGGTCCAGGGGATGCAGAGGGAACTGGGGTGGTCTCAGGGTGTGGAGAGGATACTGAGGGCTCTGAAAGGGAACTGAAGTGGTCCCATGGGATGCAGAGGGAACTGTGATGGTGCCATGGGATGCAGAGGGTACTGGGTTGGTCCCAGATGGTACTGGGGTGGTCCCATGGGATGCAGAGGGTACTGGGTTGGTCCCAGATGGTACTGGGGTGGTCCCATGGGATGCAGAGGGTACTGGGTTGGTCCCAGATGGTACTGGGGTGGTCCCATGGGATGCAGAGGGTACTGGGTTGGTCCCAGATGGTACTGGGGTGGTCCCCTGGGATGCAGAGGGAATTGGGGTGGTGCCATGGGATGCAGAGGATACTGGCGGCTCTGAGAGAGAACTGAGGTGGTCCCAGGCGATGCAGAGGGAGTTGGGGTGGTCCCAGATGGTACTGGGGTGGTCCCAGGGGATGCAGAGGATACTGGGGTGCCCGGGGGGACTGCCAGCTGTGCCCCCCAGGCCTGGCAGCCCCCCCATGTCTCAGCAGAGCTGGGGCAGACCCTGGGGCGCATGGGGCAGACCCTGAGGGATCAGGTGCCGGCGGCGGGGAGCGCCTGGGGGGGCTGGCTGCCCCCGGGGATCCACCCCGACCCCCGGCCCCCCGACGAGGCCGATGTGGTGGTGGTGGGGGGCGGGGTGGTGGGCTGGTCCGTGGCCTACTGGCTGAAGGTGCTGGAGGGCCGGTTCCGGCGGCACGGGATGAAGGTGCTGGTGGTGGAGCGGGACCCCACGGTGAGACACCCCCTCCCGGGGCAGGGTGTGACCCCCCCTGAGCCCCTGTTAATTGCTGGGAGGGGGGTCCTCCCTGTCAGTATTCCAGAGCCTCCACGGTGCTGTCGGTGGGGGGGATCCGGCAGCAGTTTTCCCTCCCGGAGAACATCCAGATGTCCCGATTCTCCGCCAGCTTCCTGCGTGACATCAATGTGTGTGGGGCTGGTTGTGTGAGCGGGGGGGGTGGTTTGGGGGGTCCCAGCCCTGCTCACTGGGGTCCTCTCCTCTCCTCACAGGAGCACCTCGGGGTTCCCAATGAGCCCCCCATCGACATCCAGTTCCAGCCCTCGGGATACCTGTTCCTGGCCTCCCCAGAGGACGCTGCCAAGCTCGAGGCCACTGTCCAGCTCCAGAGGTGGGGGATACACACAGGCCCCCCCCACAGGGGGAATTTTGGGGAAGGTAGGGGTCATCCTGACCCCCCCTCCACCTGCTGGCTGTTCCCAGGGAGGAAGGGGCGCAGGTAGCCCTGCTGTCCCCCACCCAGCTGAAGGAGAAATTCCCCTGGATAAACACGGAGGACGTGGCTGTGGCATCCTATGGTATGTGGAGTTGAGTGTGGGGACCCCCCCCTTAACACCCATCCTTACCCCCATAACCACCCTATATCCCCACCCTGCTGGATGCTTCCTGCATTTCTGGCTTTATTTATGGAAGGGGAGGTCCAGCCCACCCCAAACTGCATTTTTAGGGGGGGAGTCACACCACAGTGCCCCCCCCCTCTACCTATGTCCCCCCCAGGCCTGGAGGATGAAGGTTGGTTCGACCCCTGGACCCTCCTCAACGCTTTCCGGCGCAAAGCCACGTCCCTGGGGGTCCACAACTGCCGCGGGGAGGTGCGAGGTGAGGAACGGTGGGGGTGGGCACTGGACCCCACTGGGGCCTCCACTGGGGACCACCACCCCCAGGAACCCCCACCTTAACCCAAAACCCTCCAGCTTTTGTCACCACAGCCGATGACCCAACCCCGGTGGCAGCGGAGTCCGCGCGCATTAAATATGTGCACGTGAGTGTCTGTGTGTGTGTCTGTGTCTGTGTGTCTATGTCTGTGTGTCTGTGTGTGTGTGTGACCCCCCCAAAACTCGTGGGTCCTCCAGGAGTGTCCATGACAACCCCCCTGCCCCATCTCCACGTGGGATCTGTACAGGTTGAGCACGTTGTCTTTCTAATTCAGAAGGACCCCCCCGAAGTTTTCCAGAGTTAAAGACCCCCTTACTGTGAATGAAGGACTGAAACCAGCCAGAAAGGCCTTGCATGAAGCAAAGTGTGGATCTTGATTCTGTGCACAGGCTGCTCTGGGGGCATTATTTGGGCTGCCCAAGTCATGGCAGCTGCCCAGGAAGATCATGTGTGTTGTTTGGAGGGGTTATTCAGGGTGGCAGTCACTGCTGGGATGTCTGCCCTCACTCCCAGCCTTTTCTGAGAAATGTTGAGGCAGCTGAAATGTTTATCTGGTTGTGTGTGGTATATGTAGGTTTTATGAAATGAGAAGAGCTCACAAAATTGCTGCAGTGGCAGGAACTCTGTCCAAAGCAGGCCTGTGCTGTATCAGGTGGCTGGAGGGCCGATGATCCATGACTCTTCACAAGTATTTCAGTTATCCCTGGGAATTCCTGTGACAGGAGACCCAGAAAGTGGACCTTGGCCACCTGGACAAAGACCTCAAGCCCAAACTACTACAAAAGTAGTTCTGCTCTTGGCCCTGCATGTGATCCTGGAACAAAACACTCCAAGTCTGTGCCCACCCCTCACAGATCTACATGCCAGACAGCCTGGAGTACCAGCCTGTCGCCTGCTCCATCGTGGTCAACGCTGCAGGCGCCTGGGCCGGGAAGCTGCTGGAGGCTGACGGGCTCCCCAGGAAGCTGTGCCAGCCCCCCCTGCCCATCCAGCCCAGGAAGAGGTATTTGGGGGGCTCATGGTGGGGTGGGCACAGCCTGGCAGTGCACCCTCTGTGGTGGGTCAGAGTGGGGACACATCCCAGCACCTCTCCTTTTTCCAGGGAGAGTGAACCCCTTGGCGCTATTTTGGGGGGGCACCTCAGCACCCACCACCCTTCTGTCATGGGGGAGGATTCCTCAGGGTTTTTTTGGGGGGGGGCAAGGGGGTCATCCTGGCACCCACCACCCCTCCATCTTCAAGGGGATGGAGGGATGGACCCTCTTGTGCTTTATTTTTGGGGTGGGGGGCTTGCATCCCACCATCCTCCAACCTCAGGGAGGGAGGGTGAACTCCCTTAGTCTTTTTTTTTGGAAAGGCGGTGTTGCATCTTGGGGCTCCCATTGTCCCTCCAGTGCCCCCAGCCCCAGTACCCCCATTATATTCTCATACTCCCGTTCCAGTGTCCCCATTATCTCCCCAGTATCACCTGTTGCCCTCCCCCCCTGACCCCAGCCTCAGTATCCCCAGGATCCCCCCAGTATCCCCAGTGCCCCATTACCCCCTCAGTGTTGGCAGGCCCAGTGTCCCCCCCAGTGCCCTTATTACATTCCAGTGCCCACAGTCTCAGTGTCCCCACTATCCCCCCAGTACTCCTAATATCCTCTCAGTATCCCCTCATTATCCCTCCACTGCCCTCAGCCCCAGTGTCCCCATTATCCCCCAGTGCTCCCAGTGTCCCCATTATCCCCCCATTACCAGTGCCCCAGTTATCCCTCCAGTGCCCCCAGTCCCAGTGTCCCCATTATCCCTTCAGTGCCCCAAGTCCCAGTTTCCCCATTATCCCCCCAGTACTCCCATTATCCTCTCAGTATCCCTCCATGCTCCCATTATCCCCCAGTGCCCCCACTCCCAGTGTCCCCATTATCCCCCAGTGCCCCTAGTCCCAGCCCCTCCATTGTCTCCAGGAGCAACATGACCCCTCAGTGTTATTTTTTGGGGCGTCCCCACATCCCAGCCCCTAAGATGGGGGCAGGGGCAGCACCCCTCACCCTATTTTTTGGGGGCTTTCCCAGGTACGTGTTCTGCTGGCATTGCCCGGATGGCCCTGGGCTTTCCTGCCCCTTCCTCGTGGACACTTCAGGCGCTTATTTCCGCCGGGAAGGGATCGCTGGGAACTACCTGGGCGGGATGAGCCCCCCCGAGGTGAGCCCAGAGGGGTCCCCCAGGTCACTCACCTCCCTCTTCTTTATCAAACCCTGTGATGAAGGTACCCCCAAAATGCCAGGCAGCGGAAGGATTCCAGGAACAGGGAAGGATTCCCTGGGCTTACAAGGGAAAATTCCTAACAGTTCCTGAGAAAAACATGCCCCTCTGGTCTTCCTTGGCTTTTGTCATTGCTGCCTGATGATGAACATCTGTGAGGGTTTATCTCTGCTCAAACCAAAGGGAGAGAGCATGGAAGCTTCCTCTGGAATGCAGGAGTTAAAAAAACCATCCAACTATCTTTGAGGAAGGTGCTTCTCCTTGGGCAGGAACCAAGCTCCATCCTCCTGGCTATATATCTTCCTCCAAGGGTATCTGTAGGAGTCGGGTTTCAGGAAAGGGTGTAACTTTTGGTTTTCTATAACAAAAAAAAAAAGGGGGGGGAAGACAGCAGGTAAGACATGATCTGGGTTTGTTGAGCCTTCCATTCTTCGTGTTGATTCCTTTTCAGATTTTCAAAACAGGTACAGTTGCCAGACATGATTACCAGAAATGACAGATTGAAAAACATACAACCAATAACCACTGCAAAAACCCAAACTACATGATTTAAATAGGGACATAATAAAAACACCCTTTCCTGAAACCCGACTCCTACAGGTATCTATAATTAAAGCCGCCCCAATCCATGTTTCCCAGGAGGAAGAGCCGGATCCCAGCGACCTCTCGGTGGACCACGACTACTTCCAGGAGCAGCTGTGGCCCCGGCTGGCCCGGAGGGTGCCGTCCTTCGAGTCCCTGCGGGTGCGGGGGTCCTGGGCCGGCTACTACGACTGCAACACCTTCGACCATAACGGGGTGCTGGGCCCGCACCCCCGGCTGGAGAACCTGTTCCTGGCCGCGGGCTTCAGCGGGCACGGCCTCCAGCACTCGCCCGCCGCCGGCAGGGCCGTGGCCGAGCTGGTGATCCGGGGCCGCTTCGAGAGCCTGGACCTGCGGCGCCTGGGCTGGGCCCGGCTGGAGGACGGGGAGCCCCTGCGGGAGGCCGGCGTGGTCTGACGGGGGCGGGGAGGGGGGACACCGAGGGGCGGCCCTGGCACCCCCTCCCCCGGCCGGATGAGTGTCCTGTAGGAATAAAAGGGGCAGGTGATCAGTTAATGGGGTCCAGACCTGTCGTGCTGCCTCCACCAGCGCTGCCAGTATCCTCAGTCGCAGTGTCCCCATTATAACCCCCCCAGCTTCAGTGTCCACATTGCCCCCAGTATCCCCACTATGTTCCCATATCCCCCAGTCCCAGTGTCCCCAGTATCCCCCCAGTGTCCTTATTATGTTCCCATACCCCCAGTCCCAATGTCTCCAGTATCCTCCCAGTATCCCTCATTCCCAGCAGTATCCCTGTGTTCTCATACCCCCAGTCCCAGTGTCCCCAGTGTCCCTATTATGTTCCCATACCCCCAGTCCCAGTGTCCCCAGTATCCTCCCACTATCCCCAATATCCCCCATTCCCCACAGTATCCCTGTGTTCTCATACCCCCAGTCCCAGTGTCCCCAGTATCCCCATTATGTTCCCATACACCCAGTGCAATGTCCTCAGTATCCCCCCAGTGTCCCCACTACCCTCATTCCTCCCAGTATCCCTGCTGTGTTCCCATACTCCCAGTCCCAGTGTCACTATTCTTCCCATATCCCCAGACCCAGTGTCCCCAGTAACCCCCCAGTTTCCCTATTATGTTCCCATACCCTCAGTCCCAGTGCCTCCAGTAACCCCCAGAGCGTCTAGCCCCAGTTATCCCTATTACCCCCCCAGTTATCCCCAGTATCCTCCAGCCCCAGTTATCCCTGTTATCCCCCCACTATTCTCATTATCCCCCCATTATCCCCCACCATTCCCAATATTCCTCAGCCCCAGTTATCCCCATTATCCCCCACTATTCCCAGTATCCCCCATCCCCAGTTATCCCCATTATCCCCCACTATTCCCAGTATTCCCCATCCCCAGCTATCCCCAGTATCCCCCATCATTCCCAGTATCCCCCATCCCGTTATCCCCATTATCCCCCACTATTCTCAGTATCCCCCATCCCCAGTTATCCCCATTATCCCCCATCATTCCCACTATCCCCCATCCCC
Organism: Chiroxiphia lanceolata; assembly: GCF_009829145.1. NCBI lineage: Eukaryota > Metazoa > Chordata > Aves > Passeriformes > Pipridae > Chiroxiphia > Chiroxiphia lanceolata. Next base: position 5,421,002 of record NC_045659.1, on the reverse strand, counting down.
AGTTATCCCCATTATCCCCTGCTATTCCCACTATCCCCCATCCCCAGTTATCCCCATTATCCCCCGCTATTCCCACTATCCCCCATCCCCAGTTATCCCCATTATCCCTCGCTATTCTCAGTATCCCCCATCCCCAGTTATCCGCATTATCCCCCACTATTCCCAGTATTCCCTATCCCCAGCTACCCCCAGTATCCCCCATCCTTCCCAGTATCCCCCATCCCCAGTTATCCCCATTATCCCCCACTATTCCCAGTATCCCCCATCCCCAGTTATCCCCATTATCCCCCGCTATTCCCACTATCCCCCATCCCCAGTTATCCCCATTATCCCCCATCATTCCCACTATCCCCCATCCCCAGTTATCCCCATTATCCCCCTCTATTCCCAGTATCCCCCATCCCCAGCTATCCCCATTATCCCCCACTATTCCCAGTATCCCCCATCCCCAGTTATCCCCATTATCCCCCACTATTCCCAGTATCCCCCATCCCCAGTTATCCCCAGTATCCCCCATCCCCAGTTATCCCCATTATCCCCCTCTATTCCCAGTATCCCCCATCCCCAGTTATCCCCATTATCCCCCACTATTCCCAGTATCCCCCATCATTCCCAGTATCCCCCATCCCCAGCTATCCCCATTATCCCCCACTATTCCCAGTATCCCCCATCCCCAGTTATCCCCAGTATCCCCCATCCCCAGTTATCCCCATTATCCCCCTCTATTCCCAGTATCCCCCATCCCCAGCTATCCCCATTATCCCCCACTATTCCCAGTATCCCCCATCCCCAGTTATCCCCATTATCCCCCACTATTCCCAGTATCCCCCATCCCCAGTTATCCCCATTATCCCCCATCATTCCCAGTATCCACCCAGCTCTCCCAGTTCCCCCTCCTCGTGTAGGTGGCGCCTCCTGGCGGCGGGGCGGCCGCAGCGCGCATGCGCAGCATGGATGGAGGGGCAATGTGGTAGCGCGGGAACTGGCGCACGCGCAGTACCGGGGAAGGCGCCACTGCCCACCAAAGAGGCGTGGCCACTGGCGGTGGGGCGTGCCTTGCGGCAGGGGGCGTGGTTGTCGAGAGGGGGCGGGGCTTGAGACAGAGGGCGGGGCCGCGGCAGTGCCCGTGCGCGGCGCATGCGCGGTGGGCGCGGCCGGGCCGTGTGAGCCGGGCCCGTCCCGCCCGTCCGCCCCCGGCCCGGCCCCGGTGAGTGCGGGGGAACCGGGGGGCAGCGCCGGGGGGGACACACGTGGGGACACCCCGGGGACCGCGCGGCAGTCCTGGGGAAACCGGCCCGGAGGGAATCTGGGACCTCCCACCCCACACACACACATGGGGACACTGGGAACAGCCCTGAGGTAAAATGTGCCCCCGCCCGCATTATGGGGTCACACAGACCCCCGGTGGGCGGGAGGGGGTTCTGCCTGTGAGTAACTCCTTAGGAAACCTGCAGGGCGGTTCTGGCCCCGCAGCTCAGGCCCCGCCGGGGTTTGACTCGGAATAACCAAAATAACCCCCTTTTTTTAATAATTATTTTTAATTGTTCGTGCCCTGCGCTGCGGCGGCACCACCGACGTGCCGGGGCTTGTGGCTCCGGAGCCGCCGGGAGCTCCTGCCGGGGAGCGGGGAGCGGGTTGAGTCCTGGTGGGAGAGCACGAGTGTTTTCCCTTGATTCCCTTGTTTTTATTTCTGTGGTGCTTTTCCAAGAGCTGTTCCGCAGACCCTGTGGAATGAGCGGCACGGGTCCACTCCCGGGCCCTTTGGAGCAGGGTCGGAGGGCCGGGAATGCTATGAGAGGTCACCAGGGTTCGATTTGAGCTGTAATTCCCGCTGTGTTCGCTCCCCGCAGGCTCCACCTGTTTCCCGTCTCTCCAGGATGAGAGAGGCCTGGGCCCGGCTCTCCCCCTCTCCCTGTAGTTGATAGTTTGGGAAGCAGAGGTGATGCTGGAGTCGAGATGGCCGACAGCGTGAGAACCTTCCTTCATGACCTCGTCAGGGTGAGCTCCGGGTCCCCGGCCCTTCCTTCCTTCCCAGGGCACCCGGGAACTGAAGGAAAAGGGGCTCCAGGTGTATTTTAACACCATTGTTTGGTGTGTCTGTTGCTGCTGAATCTCTGACAGGTTTCTCTTGGGCACAAATTAGTGTATAATATGTTGTCGTTGTTATCGTACTAATTTTCATTATTAAAATGTATAATACATATAAAGTGTATAATACATATAAAATATATATGAAGTATATAAATATTATATATATAATATATTAAATATAATATAAACAAAATGTATACTATATGAAACATATATATTAAACCTAGAATATATATAAAATATAATATAAATAAAATATAATATAATATATATATACCCATAATATATACACAATATATGAAATAAATGAAATATAGAATATATAAAATATAATATAAATAAAATGTATAGTATATACAAAATATATGATGTATACAAAATATATGATGCATATAAAATATAGGATATAAATAAAATGTATAATTATACAAAATATATGATGCATATAAAATATAGGATATAAATAAAATGTATAATTATACAAAATATATGATGCATATAAAATATAGGATATAAATAAAATGTATGATACATGTAAAATATATAATATATATAAAATATATATGAAACATACTATACATTTCATATGTCATATACTTTGCATTTATAATATATAAATACTGATATATGTTAATGTATACATTATGTTAATGTTACAGTTAATATATTAATATTACTGTTGATTATATTTAATATGCAGAAATATTATTACTGATACTATTATGTAATATGTAATACATTATCATTATATATAATATATATTGTATTATGTATTAATAATATATAATATGCTACATATATAATATTATATATTAATAATATATTATAACCATGACCATGGCAGCTCTGCCCCAGCAATAAGGTTTGTGTGAACTCGCTGCTCCCACCCTGCCTTCCATCATCCAGGGGTAAATACAGCCTTAAAAACTGTGCTGTGACACTGAGCATCAGCTCGTGTCCAGAAGTAACTTGTGTTGGGGAACTCGCTGGGTTTGATCAGACACCTGTGGTGGGAGGAGCTGTGTCCTTTCCTGGTGCTCCCACACCATCTATCCCAACATGGAATAAAGCAAAACTTCTGGGCACATTCCTAGTAACAGGTTTGCAGTGATGTGACTGGTGGGAGGATGTTTCTGGGGCGAGGAGAGATGCTTTTATTTGTGAAGGAATGAGCATCAAACCCATACGTGCAGTCAGACTTTGCACATCCCAAATATTTGTGTAATTCCACTTTATTGGCCTCAAAATGCTGGCAGGGGATGAGGGTCCTCCTGCCAGACAGGGCTGGGAGAGATCCGACTCTTTGGCTTCTGCCAGGGTTATAAATAGTACAGATTGGAAGGGAAATCACACCTTTACAGAAAAATTACTGCTGCTCCTGGAGATGCTGGAATGAGCAGTGATTTAGGTCACCAGGCCACGGAAAGAGGTGGTGGTGCTGCTCCAGGCCTTGGCTCTGGCTGAGCCGGGTGCTGCTTAGCCAGGGAGCTGGGCCAGCCGTGGAACCAGGAGGGCTCTGATGGCACATCCCATTCCTTCTCTCTCCTTGTGCTGCAGGGAATTAAGGACTCCATCTGGGGCATCTGCACCATCTCCAAGCTGGATGCCCGGATCCAGCAGAAAAGGGAAGAGCAGAGGCGCAGGAGAGCCAACAGCGCACTGGCCCAGCGGAGGTTTCACATGGAAGAGAAGAAGCAAGAGAAGTGAGTACAGGGCCCAGCAAGTCAGAAATGGGGTCATTCCCTTCTCCTCTGGTAGCCAGAGCCAATAAATGGGAAAAAGGTGGCGTGAAACTTCCTTTTTCCGCTGCATAATGGAGCTGGAGCTGTGAGATAAGAAGTCGGACCTTTTATGTTTCATAATTAGCTTGAATTGCCACTGGAAGGTGTGGAGCTGTGCATGCTGACAGAACATGGATTTATGGGTTTCTTTTCCTCCTGAATCCTCATGCTGCCTCAGATCCATTGTTTTTTCTGGTAGTCATGGGATCAGGGAAGAAGCAGCAGCTCAGCTCCATCTCTTTTCCCCAGGCCTGCGGCATGTGGAGCTGCAGGATCTCAGTGGCTCTGGAAATGCCAGAATTATCTCCACGTGGGAGCAAAGAGCATCTGTTCCCATGTCTGACTCCCAAACTGCACTGGGATGTGTCTCTGCTGCCCTGATTACACTGGGCTGGCACCTCACACAGTGGTTTTGGGAACATCTGAGACACTTCCCAGTTTTTCTGCCCAGCTGGGTGGTAGGCTGGCTGAAAGGGGAAAGAAAAGTCTCCCTGGATCCCAGTCCTCCCTAGGGCTTCACACATGGGCTGCCCCTGAGGAATAATATAAATTTTAGGGGCACTAAACAGCTAAATTTTGCTGGTTTTCATTGTAACAAAGTCCCTTTGGTAGCAGGAGCTGACTGGGAAAGTGCTGCAGAGTCTCACAGAGCTGCTCTTGTGTGTCCAGATAGCGACACCAAAACCACCCTGAGCTGAAACAGTCTCTGCTGAGACCAAAAACCACCCAAAACTCCCTAATTTTATTGTGGCAAGAGTTTAAGGAGAATGTTGCCTGAGATCTCCAATAAATGCTTAAAAATCTGGAAGAAAGCTTTGCTTTTCTTCCGTTTCAGTGCAGATTGTGGGAATTAATAAAGGCTGAAAGAGTCTCCCTGATGTAAATGTTGTAGAGAGCTGGTGTGAGTCTGTGTGGGGATTCCTTCTGGGATTCCCGTTTGGATAAAATCAGGTGCACCACTGTCGTGGAGCTGGTTCTTGGGGATATTTCCAAGGTGTCCCAAGTGTGGGGCAGAAGCTTTGTCCAGGTGCTGGGACATTAACAGGTCTCTCTCCTGCAGTGAACCCCGGATAGTGAGCCGGATATTTCAGTGTTGTGCCTGGAACGGAGGTGTCTTCTGGGTACGTGGAGACTTCTTATTTTTCATGTGTTTTATTTTAAAACCCCTGTGGAAAGCCATGTCCTGCTCCAGCCCTCATGCTGAGAGCTGTTGGTCTGGCAGCGGGAAGTGCTGGATGTTCCCATCCCAATGCTGTATTTTAAGGGATTCACTCTGGGATATAGGGCCATAGGCTCGCTCAGGAGACCCACACATGAACCCATGAGCTGCTTTTCCAACTCTCCACCAAAATATTCAACTCCTGCTCTGCTGCAGCCTGGGATACTGCTTTACCAAGTGGATATTGGTGTCCTAAAGACATTTCCTTGGCTCTGACCTTCCCATGGCTGCGTCATGAGGCTGATCCTAATGGAGACAACACTTTGCAGCCTCATAAATCTCTGGCTTCGTTCTCCCATTGCACTGGGGCAGAGTACAAGGGATGGGCATGGAAATGTTCAAGTGCTCAGCTGTAGATTATGGCTGTGTTTAAGCAGAGATCCTCGTTGCTCTGTGTTTATGGATCACTGGGGGAGGAGAGGCACATCTGCCTTCGGATCCATGGCCACAGGAGCACAGAAATGACCATGCAGAGCCTCACTGAGAACCCTTGTTGTTTGTTTTTCCCTGCAGCTGAGTCTCTTCTTGTTCTACCGAGTGTTCATCCCCGTCCTTCAGTCGGTCACGGCGCAGATCATTGGTGGGTGCCTTTCCCCTCTGGGTGTTCTGGGGTGCTGAGCAACCCATGGATGGGTTTTGGGGGTCCCAACACTCACTGAGCTGTTCCTCTTCCTCCCTGTACAAACCCATCCCATCATTAATTGTTCAGTAGAACAATCCAGCCATGGATCACCCCGCTTGACAGCCTCTGTGTGTTGGGGATCCAGCCCGGGGGTTTTACCACTCAAAACACATTTGTCGATGTATTTCTGCAATTAAATAAAAAAGCAAGTGGGTGAAAATGTGCTTTTAGAGACATTTAAAGCACTGCAGTCGGGAGAAATTCCCCGGAGGCTGTGCCAGGGAGCTTTTGGAGGCTCCTGTCCTGGTTCCTCACGTGTGTCCCTGTCTGTCTCCCAAAGGTGACCCGTCCTTACACGGCGATGTCTGGTCCTGGCTGGAGTTCATCCTCACCTCCATTTTCAGTGCTCTCTGGGTCCTGCCCCTCTTTGTGCTCAGTAAGGTTGTCAATGCCATCTGGTTCCAGGTACGTGACAGGAACCTGGGCCCTGCCTTGAGCAAACGGGGGGAGTTCCCTCGCTGGGTGGTGTGGGGGCACGAGATGAAACCCCCCTCCCCAAAATGCGCTCTGGGCGGGCAAAAGCAGCTCAGTAACGTCATCCCAGGTTTAATTTCCCTGAAGTTCCTCTTGAGCTCCCTTTCCTCAAGTCCCCCTCTCTGGCAGGACATCGCAGACCTGGCGTTCGAGGTGTCGGGCAGGAAGCCTCACCCCTTCCCCAGCGTCAGCAAGATCATCGCAGACATGCTGTTCAACCTCCTGCTGCAGGCGCTTTTCCTCATCCAGGTGAGAGGAGACACCAAGGAACCGCCGTGCTCCACCCCGAGTGGCCCCCTGTGGTGGTTCCCCCCAAATCCTGAGCGTCCCTCAGTCCCCTGCTCCTTTTCCATCCCAGGGAATGATCGTGAGCCTGTTCCCCATCGACCTCGTCGGGCAGCTGATCAGCCTCCTCCACATGTCGCTGCTCTACTCGCTCTACTGCTTCGAGTACCGCTGGTTTAACAAAGGTGAGGGGCTTTACCTGCATTGAGGGTTTCTCTACTCAAGGAGTGTCCAATTCTGGCATCAGAGGCTGATTTTCCATCAGTTTTTATATGGAATGAAGAGCAAACATGAGCCAGCACTGTGCTCAGGTGGCCAAGAAGGCCAATGGCACCTGGCCTGTCCCAGCCACAGTGTGGCCACGGGACCAGGGCAGTGCTGGGCACTGCTGAGGCACCTTGAGTGCTGTGTCCTCGCTGCAAGAGAGACATTAAGGGGCTAGAGCGTGTCCAGAGATGAGAACACAGCTGGGGAAGGGTCTGGAGCAAAAGTCTGATGAGGAGCAGCTGAGGGGGGCTCAGCCTGGAGGAAAGGAGGCTCATGGGGGACCTTCTCACTCTCTGCAACTCTCTGACAGGAGGGGGGAGCCAGGGCAGGTCGGGCTTTGCTCCCAGGGAACAAGGGACAGGACAAGAGGAAATGGCATCAAGCTGTGCCAGGGGAGGGTCAGGTTGGACATGAGGAGGAATTTCTTCATGGAAAGGGTTGTCAGGCGTTGCAAGGGGCTGCCCAGGGAGGTGGTGGAGTCCCCACCCCTGGAGGTGTCCAAGAAATGACTGGACGTGGCACTTGGTGCTCTGGGCTGGGGGACAAGATGGGGGTCGGGCACAGGTTGGACTTGATGATTTTGGAGCTCTTTTCCAGCCTAATTGGTTCTGTGGTTCTGTAGTGAGGGTCTCTCCTCTCCGTGGGTCCATTCCCACGGGGTTTTCCCCTTGGCAGGAATCGAAATGCACCAACGGTTGTCAAACATCGAGAGGAACTGGCCCTACTACTTCGGCTTCGGGTTACCACTGGCGTTCCTCACGGCCATGCAGTCCTCCTACATCATCAGGTGGGAAGGAACTCTGGCCCCTCCTCCTCTGACACCCACCAGACCCACCGAGTGCCTCACATTTTATTTTATTATATTTTTCCCTTACAGTGGTTGTCTCTTTTCCATCCTTTTCCCTCTCTTCATCATCAGCGCCAACGAAGCCAGGACCCCCGGCAAAACCTAGTGAGTATCATCCGCCCCTCCCAGCCCCGCTGCCCCCCTCCAACACCACTCCCAAAACCCCGGGGGGGCGTTCCCGGCATCGGGAGCTGATGGATTCTCTTCCTTTGCAGCCACTTCCAGCTCCGCCTCTTCTCCTTGGTGGTTTTCCTCAGCAACAGACTCTTTCACAAGACCGTTTACCTTCAGTCCGCCCTGAGTGGTGCTTCCTCCTCTCCTTCCTCCTCCTCCTCCTCGCCCTCCCCCGCCAAACACGCGGCTGCTCCGGGGCACTGAGCCGCCACCGCCCCCCGGGGAGGGGGGACACCACGGGCCTCTCCGCGCCCCCAGGGACAAGGCAGGACCCAGCCTGACGAGGCGTCGCTGTCGGTTCTGCGTCTCGGGGCGGGGGGGGGCGGAAATCTGGGTTTTTAACACCTTTGTGAGTTTGCAGGGGCCGGGTCGTGCCCTGCGCTTGTTTTATAGCGACTCTTTTGTACGCCTTTCCCGTGCCATGTCCCCGCCCCCGGGCCAGTGGGGCGGCCCCCCCCCCCCACGCCCCGTTCTGCCGTTGTGTCTCCCCGTGTCCCCGCTGCCCCTCGTCCCCCTTCCCGCTCCCTCCATGTGCCCAAACTCAGGTCGCGGGAGGGGGGGGCGGGTATTTTTGGGAGTCCCCGCTGCCGTCGAGCACAGTGTGTCGTCCCCCCCCTCCCCGTGCATGTACCGTTTCTGTCGGGTCGGGGAAGGAACCGGTGATGACGTTCAAAACACCCCTTTGGATATTTTGGGCCGGTTTATCAACTTTTCTCTAGTATTTTCACACTGAAACATTAAAACGGAGAAACCACGAGTTCTCAGCCGTCCCGCGCCTGGCCCTGTGTTTAATGCGGGCGAGGGGGGTTCCCTTGCGCCAGGGAGGTTCACGCTGTCGGTGCCTCCGGGGGTTCCCCCGAGCGCCGCCCACGTGGCACCGCCCACGTGGCGGGGCCGACCTGCTTCCGCTTCCGCCCACGTGACGCGCCCCAAGCCCGGACGGACACGTCACGGCTCGCTCCCCGCCGGCCCCGCCCGCCTCGCGCTCCGCCAATCGAGAAGCGCCGTACGCGGGGAGCCCCGCCCCTCGACTGAGTGCGCGGCGCCTTAGCCAATGAGGGCGGGCGACTCTGGAGTGGCGTGTGCGGTACCCAATAGGGAGCGGGCGCGGGCGGGGCTGGCGGCGGCGGCGGTGAGGGCAGGGCGGCTGCGCGGCGCGGATGGAGCGGGCGGAGGGGCCGCCCTGAGGGACCGGCCGGGACGGGCTGAGGGTGTGAGTGAGGGGGGCGTGGGGGGCGCAGGGCCGGGCAGTGTGGGCTGTGCGGGCTGTGCGCTGTTGGACGCCTGGGCTGTGCGGAGAGCCCGGGTGCGCGGGGAGAGGCAGCTCTGGGGTGAGGCGTGTCTGGCTCTACGAGGGGTGAGGGGTTCTGGGGTGCCCAGCTCTTGGGGGGGGCCCTGGGTTTTGGGGTGGGTGGCGCCGTGGGGTGAGCCCCCGCGCGTGTGGGGTGGGGTGGCGGTGTTTGTGAGGGGCTGGAGCCGTGCGGGGGGTCGGGGGTGTGCGGGGGGTGCTCTGTGTCACCGGGAGCTCCGGTGGTGACCGGGCCCCCCGGGGCAGAGCCAGAGGTACCTGCCCCCCGCCGTTATCAGCTGCTTCATTGCCGCGGGGCATCCAGGAAATATCCACCGCACGGGGCTGTTCCTGCACCCGTGCCCAGCGTGTGCCTGTGAGAAGCACTTCCAGGGCACGGGAAGGTTTCCTTCAGGCGTAGTTTGTTTGATTATTTTTTTATTATTATTATTTTTTTTTTTAAAATCTCAGCCCATCCCAATTGTGTTGTAGCTCATAGACCCTGAACTGGGGATTTATTCACCTGGGACTGAGCCTGCCCGGGGCAGCAGGAGGGGTTTTCCTCATTGATTGGGTTCAAGCAGGACTTTAAAGAAATCTGAGTGTTTTCAAGAGTAGAAAGGTGTTAAAGCTGTTGGTCTCTAGTCACAGTTTCACTTCCTTGGTGTCTGACCCCAGAATTTCTCGGCTTTTGCTCCACCCAGGGAGGTTGAATTAAACAGCCACGTTGTCTAGTGTGAGCAAAGCTGATTTTTACTCTCCTTGTCTGCATTAACAAACCACTACTACATCTATATATTTAACAAATAATTCAAAGTGGGAGCAACCAGGAGCTGTTTGTACTTGCTGCACGTGAGAAAAAGCACCAATTTCTTGTGTTCTCCATGGGTTATATTTTTTGTGCATCACTTGCAGGTGGTGGCTAAACTTCAGAGAGCAGCTGTGGGGAGGCAGAGGCTTTGCTCAAAGCTTACACAGGGTTTTTGTTCTGTACACAGAGAAACAGGCGCATCCTCTGCCCTGGAGAAGTTCTGGGCTCTGTGAAGGGAGGAAACCAGCCAAGACTTGGGGTGACTGCTCAGGTGAGGGCGGGAGGGGAGGGAGGCACAAGCACCCGTCAGGGCTGAAGGGTGGGCAGGAATGGGGGGTTAAGGTCTGAGTTCATGAAGCCTTCAGGGGTCTGAGTTGTTCCTGTTGGTGTCCAGGTGTTCCAGGATCCTCAGGCTCTGCCTTGGATGTGAAACATGACCAAGCTGGGGTTTCTCCGGCTCTCCTACGAGAAGCAGGACACGCTGCTCAAGCTCCTCATCCTGTCCATGGCAGCTGTGCTCTGTAAGTCTGTGTCCTCAGGGATGACCCCGGGATGGAGCTGATTCTGCTCCTTCTTCTCTTCTCATTCAGGCTGTGAAGTTCTCACCTGCCTTTAAACTACCATAATCCTTCTGTGCCTTTTCCTTTGAAAACTGCCTCTTTCTTTACCTTCCCATTGACCATTTAATACAGAAGCTCTTTTAATCCAGCAAAGAAGCAGGACATCCGAGCTCGGGGAGCTCTGTGTGTTCACTCTGCCCCTTCTCTGTGTTTGCAGCTTTCTCCACGAGGCTCTTTTCCGTCCTAAGATTTGAAAGTGTCATCCATGAATTTGACCCGTAAGTTTTTCTCAGTTCCTGGGGGCTTGTTGGGTGTTTCCTCTCCTGGAGCGTGTGGAATTAGGGTAGTGTGTGCCAGGCTCAGTGAATCCCCATGGAGGATGTGGGACTTGGAAGGCAGGTTTCAGTGCAGCTTGGTTTTCCTTCTCCACACCCAAAATGCACTCAGTACCCAGGGCTCTTCCTGCAGCCTGGGTCCAGGAGTGGCCTGCCATTGCTTTTCTGCTGGAATGGGGTTATTCCCTGTTTGGGTGCAGCAGCAGAGAGGGCTCCTGGGACAACCTGTGTCTGTGTCCCAGGCTTGTCGCTGATTAAATCAGTCCCAAGGGAGACTGTTACCTTTGCAAACCCACTTTTAACCCCCATGGGAGGAGGGAGGAGCCTTTGCAGCCAAGGTTTGGGGACGGTTGAGGGAAACTGGGCTGGTTCCCTCCGTGTGGGACGCGCGGGATGGGCCCTCACAGCGCCTCGTTGCCCTACAGGTACTTCAACTACCGCACCACCCGCTTCCTGGCCGAGGAGGGCTTCTACAAATTCCACAACTGGTTTGATGACCGAGCGTGGTACCCCCTGGGCAGGATCATCGGGGGCACCATTTACCCAGGTGAAGCTTCTGCCGAGCCAAAACACACCTGGCACGAGGGAAAATCGGGAGAGGGGTGGGGAGTACCCATGGAGCACATCCCTGAGTGCCAGCTGGGACAGAGGGGAGCTCGGGGATGCGTCCTGGGCAGCAACTCCCTCCTGGCCAGGCTGTGGAGCGCCCTGAGGAAGGTGTGTCCGTGCTGCAGGTCTGATGATCACGTCGGCAGCGATCTACCACGTGCTGCACTTCTTCCACATCACCATCGACATCCGCAACGTCTGCGTGTTCCTGGCCCCCCTCTTCTCCTCCTTCACCACCATCGTGACTTACCACCTCACCAAAGAGCTCAAGGTATGGGGACCACCGGGGTGCCCCTCACAGGCTTGGGCTTTCCCGAGGAGCAGGGGCTCTTTGCTTTTTAGGAGAGCAGCTGGGTTGGAGTCTTGGAGGTGACCACCACACTCCTCAAAACCCTCACCTCCTGGGAAGTGGGAGATCTTTTTCAAGCTTCATTTCCACACTCAGATTTTATTCCTTTGAGTAATAAAGCCCCTAAACCCCGATGTTTCCCCCCTGGCTGTGTTTCTCCCAGGATGCAGGGGCAGGGCTCCTCGCTGCCGCCATGATCGCGGTGGTGCCCGGGTACATCTCTCGATCCGTCGCCGGCTCCTACGATAACGAAGGTGAGTTTGTGACCCCCAGGGAAACCTTTAAGGACTGCTGGGAAATGGAAAATGGTGATAAAGGTGCTGCAGGGCACGACAGAGGCCCAGGGAGCCCTGCCAGGTTTGTGCCGTACGAACCCGACTGATCAGAGATCTGAGGTGTTTCTCGCCCATGCAGGGAAGAAGAGGGAGTGTTTCCCAACTCTGGCAGCGGGTGTACCCTGTTCCCAGTATCCTTGTTTGCCAATCAGAAAGGGTTTTGCCACCCCCACAGACTCCACCTGGGACTGGAGCTACTGTGTGGCTCCCCCATGCTTTTATCTCCATTCTGGGAGTGACTGGCAAAGACAGGAATTTCACTGTCAATGCCTGGGCCAGAGGAGGATCCAGGTTCCTTTCCAGTAGCTGGGCTTTTGGGGGCTGTGTAAGGAGTTCTTCCAGCTGGTGTGCCTGGAAGAAGCCACCTGAGCTGTTACTTGCAGTGAGACACAAACCCCTCAGTGCTTCAGTCTAGAAATTGGAGATGAAACGCTTCTCCCAGGTTTCTCTTTGTACAAGGTGCTCTTCCACCTTCTGATGGACCATCAAAAGCATTTATATGTATGTTTTTGATGGATTGAGTGCTCTGCTGCACCCCAGGGGTGACATTAAACCCTTCTGGTCCTCCTGCAGGTATTGCCATATTCTGCATGCTCTTGACCTACTACATGTGGATCAAGGCTGTCAAAACTGGCTCCATCTACTGGGCAGCCATGTGTGCCCTGGCCTATTTCTACATGGTGAGTGCCCCCTCTCCCTGTGCCGGGGTGATCCCAACTCCAAGGTCCCTCTGCTTATGGAGATGGGAATCCACAGTGTGCCATTCCTGTGGCTGTGTGTCCAGGGAGCTGGAACCTCCATGGAGAGGGAAATGGAGTGGGTGCTTGCTTTATTCATTTCCACTTCCCAAACTAGTGGGTTTTTTGTAAGGTTTTATTAGTAATGTTAAAAAGTCCATGTTTGTGCCACCTGAGATGTCAAAGATGCCCTCAGAGCAGATCCCAGCTGGCATTGCCGTTGGGTGAAAATCCTACCTGTGATCCCAGGAAAACCAAACCTGCCACATTTCACCTCTGCATCTGTTCAGTCCTGGAACTTGTGGGTCTGTCTGCTTTGTGTCTCACAGGTCTCCTCATGGGGTGGCTACGTCTTCCTGATCAACCTCATCCCCCTGCACGTCCTGGTGCTGATGCTGACGGGGCGCTTCTCCCACAGGATCTACGTAGCCTATTGCACAGTCTACTGCCTGGGAACCATCCTCTCCATGCAGATCTCCTTTGTTGGCTTCCAGGTGGGCACCAGGAAGATTTGCACACTCGGGGGTGGGTTGCAACAGAACAGCAGTGTGTTGCCACCTTGTTTCCCTTCGTGCTTTGCAGTTGTAAGTGGGTGCTGGCTCCTTATTCCAGCTCCCATGATGCTGATTCCTTGCCACCTTTGGCAAAATCAGCTTTCTGAGGTGCTGGATAACTTTCAAAGCTGCTGATAACCTTCATGGCACTGGTTGCCTGCCATAAAAATATCTTTGGATTTGATGAAGGCAACACTGGTGCCGTTGTGCGTCTTGGTGTGGCAGGAAATGTGCCTACCTGGCTCATGTTTCCAAGAGAATCCAGTTAACTTTCCATGTGGATTCTTATCAGAATCAAAGCAGATGTAGGAAAGGGACTCGTGCCAGCTGTGCCAATCACAGGGAGGGAACATCTGAACATTTTCCTGTGACTTTGGCAGCGATTGTGCCGAGAAGTGATTTGTGAAAAAAGCTGATAAAGAGTGTGACAGGGCTCTTGTTCTGCTCTGTGTCTGACCCTGCCTTGCCCTGCTCCCAGCCCGTCCTCTCCTCGGAGCACATGGCTGCCCTCGGAGTCTTCGGCTTGTGCCAGATCCATGCCTTCGTGGACTACCTCCGGAGCAAGCTGAACCCCCAGCAGTTCGAAATCCTCTTCAGGAGTGTCATTTCCCTGGTTGGCTTCGTCCTCCTCAGCATCGGGGCCGTGCTGATGCTCACAGGTAGCCAAGATCGTGGCCATAATGAAGGCGTTGCACCCCCTTTCCTTGCTTCCAAGGGCATGGAATTTGTCCTCTGTGTTGCTGTGGTGTCAGTGCCTGTGAGCCCCTTCGAAGGGGGAAGCTGGGACCTGCCCAAATTTGCGCGTTAGCAGGGAATATTTAAGCAGCAGCTGCAGGATCTGAGGGGCAGAGACACTGGGCTGGTGCTGCAGATACTGAACCTTGCTTTGTAGTAGCAAAGAGATGCCCAAAACAGAGGTTGGGTGGAGAGGAGGGTTTTTAGGGTAAAATTGCCTTTTATTTCCTTTCTAGAATGGCAGGTTTGAGTAGTAGAGATGTTGAACGAGGTCTGGGGTTGCTCATTCAGCCTCACATGTGCTTCCCTGGGAAAGCATGTGTTGGCATTGCCGGTAACTCTCTGCTGGATCCAAAGAGGAGTTGTTTTCTCCTCTTTCTAGGGAAGATCTCCCCGTGGACGGGGCGTTTCTACTCCCTGCTGGACCCTTCCTACGCCAAGAACAACATCCCCATCATCGCCTCCGTCTCCGAGCACCAGCCCACCACCTGGTCCTCCTACTACTTTGACCTGCAGCTCCTGGTGTTCATGTTCCCGGGTGAGTCACCAGCCCTGAGTTATTCACCAGAGGGTTTGTCCTGCCTCTCCTGGGGTGCTGAGCCTGGGGGGAGTGCTGTGTGCCTGGTTTTATGTCATTTCTGGGCTGACCTGTGTCTCTCCCCCACACAGTTGGTCTCTATTACTGCTTCAGCAACCTCTCGGACGCCCGGATCTTCATCATCATGTACGGCGTGACCAGCATGTACTTCTCGGCTGTCATGGTGAGGGCTAAGGCCTCCTGGCTTCTAACAAAGCTGATTTAATTTATTTTTCTGTACTTAAGGATGATGCTTTCCCCCTGAGGGTTCTTCTCCCTTCCTTTAATATTGTTTTTTTGCTCCTCTGTGTGGTGAGGTTGCAAAACTCACTGGTTTGGGTGTTACTTTCCTCAGGCCAGTGCCACCCACTGATTGCTGTTCCTTGTGCCCTCAAGCCGAGCT
This sequence comes from Chiroxiphia lanceolata, assembly GCF_009829145.1. NCBI lineage: Eukaryota > Metazoa > Chordata > Aves > Passeriformes > Pipridae > Chiroxiphia > Chiroxiphia lanceolata. The sequence continues at coordinate 5,405,889 of NC_045659.1, read as the reverse complement.
GAAAACCCAACCAAATTCTGCGGATTTCCAAGCAGGGATTGCCTACAAATGGCTGCCAATGAACCCATTTCCACTCTTCCTCTGGCACCCCAAGCCCTAAATGTGGTTGAGTTGTGGTATGGAGGCATTTACTAATCCTTGCCTCCACCTAAGATTAGTGATTGAAGTCATGTTGGCACGTTGGCCCATTTTGAGTGTCTGAGATTGTGGCAGCTCCCCATTACAAAAATCAGCCACAATTTATCCACAGAATTTGAGGTGCTGGATTAGGAATGGCATCAGATTCCCTCTTCTCTTGCATCTCTGCCTGGATTCCTTCTCCAGCAGTTCTGCTGTTGCCGTAGGTGCGTCTCATGCTGGTGCTGGCCCCAGTGATGTGCATCCTGTCCGGCATCGGGGTCTCCCAGGTGTTGTCCACCTACATGAAGAACCTGGATATCAGCCGGCCGGACAAGAAGAGCAAAAAGCAGCAAGACTCCACCTACCCCATTAAAAACGAGGTGCGTGCCGGGCCGGTTCAGGAGGACGCCTGATCCTGGCGGGGCTGAGTGTGGGGGCTGACGGCCTCGTCCCTCCAGTGCTGAGACCCTGGGCTGCTCCCGCAGGTTGCCAGCGGCATGATCCTGGTCATGGCATTCTTCCTGATCACTTACACCTTCCACTCCACCTGGGTGACCAGCGAGGCCTATTCCTCCCCCTCCATCGTGCTCTCTGCCCGCGGTGGGGACGGCAGCAGGATCATCTTTGATGACTTCAGAGAAGCCTATTACTGGCTGCGGCACAACACGCCGGAGGTACACGGTGGGGTTGGGGTGTTGGGGACCCGATATTTCCCACTGAGGCGCTGACAGCACGGCCCGTTTTTGGGTGTAGGATGCAAAGGTGATGTCCTGGTGGGACTACGGGTACCAGATCACTGCCATGGCCAACCGGACCATCCTGGTGGACAACAACACCTGGAACAACACGCACATCTCCCGCGTCGGCCAGGTGGGTCCTTCCCTCGCCCACTGCCTTGCCTGGCTGTTCTGGGCACCACATATTGTGGCTGACGCCATGTTTGCCCCAGGCCATGGCATCAACAGAGGAGAAAGCCTATGAGATCATGAGGGAGCTGGACGTCAGCTACGTGCTGGTCATCTTTGGTGGCCTCACCGGGTACTCGTCCGATGGTAAGATCCCTCTCCGAGCTGGGTCAGACCCATCCTGGGGTGCTGGTGCCAGCTGGGGCCGAGGAGTGGAAATGGTGCCAGAATGCTCCTCTCTGGACCTGCACGTACCTTCTTAACTCTCCCTCAACTCAACTTCTTGCTCTTGGCCACCCAAATCAATCCGTCTACTCACTCCTGCCCCCCCAAGCTCAGCTTGACTCCTTATTCTTTTGCCTGAACTCAACTCTGTGCTTTCACCCCGACTCAACCCCTTGCTCTTGTCCACCCAAGTCAACTCCAGTCCTCGTTCTTTGCCCCCCAACTTAACTTGTTGCTCCTGGCCCCCAGCTCAGCTCAAACCGTTGCTCTTGGCAACTCAACTCATTTTTTTACCCCAACTCAACCCCTCACTCTTTGCCCCCCAACTCTCTGCTGTCCACCTTCCAGACATCAACAAGTTCCTGTGGATGGTGCGGATCGGGGGCAGCACGGACACGGGGCGCCACATCAAGGAGCACGACTACTACACCCCCACTGGGGAGTTCCGTGTCGACCGCGAGGGCTCCCCGGTGCTGCTCAACTGCCTCATGTACAAGATGTGCTACTACCGCTTCGGCCAGGTCTACACCGAGGCCAGTGAGTCCCCTGAACCACCCCCCGTGAGGGTGACACCGCTTTTGGGGCGCTCCACCATGCCCTGACATCTCCAGGGCACGGTGTGGCAGCGCTGCCTGTCCTTTGCCCTCTCCCAGAGCGACCGCCGGGCTACGACCGGGTGAGGAACGCTGAAATCGGCAACAAGGACTTTGAGCTGGACGTGCTGGAGGAGGCCTACACCACAGAGCACTGGCTGGTCCGAATATACAAGGTACGGCCCCAGGACGAGCCCAGACCCCCCCAGTTTGGGGCAAAAAACCATGGAGTTCCACCTAATGAGGCTTTTTCTTTTCCCTGCCCAGGTGAAAGATTTGGACAACCGCGGGTTGTCGAGGACGTAGAGGAGCCGGGGGCGACCGCGCCGGACACGCACTGACCCAGCCTTGGCCTGTGCAGCAGAGATTGGGGGGTTTGTGGGGTCTGAGGGAGGGCTGTTCCGGGGTTGTTTTGTACCGTTTGTAAGCGCAGGCAGCGGCGGGAGGGCCCCCCTGCCCCGTCCTGTCCCGCCGGGAGTGACTTTTATATACACACAGGGCCGCCGCCGAATCGGGAGCTGCGGCTCTGACCCCGGGGCTGATCGACCGGGAGTCGCAAAGAGGATGAATAAATAAAACAAAAACAATTAAAAAAAAAAAAAAAAGAGTGGCGATTGTGGTGGGGTTTTATCCCTGAGTTCTGCCAGAGGGACTTTGGGGCTGTTTGGACGCTTTTAATCGATGGGGCTGGTGGGGCGGGAGAGGTGTCGCGACCTGCTCACAGGGGGACGGGCTTTAAAGTGAGGGTGTGGTCGGGCTGGGGGCGTGGCCGGGGCATTGCGCGCGCAGGGCGGGGCGGGGCGCGCGGCTCTGGCGGGAAAAGGCGGCGTGGCCGGAGCGGGGCCGGGAACGGGGCCGGGGCCGCGGCCGGGCATGGCCGTGCCCTTCGTGGAGGACTGGGACCTGGTGCAGACGCTGGGCGAAGGCGCCTACGGGGAGTGAGTGCGGCGGGGCCCGGGGAGGGCGGGTCGGGGTCGCTGCCGGCCGGGTCCGCCCCTTCCCTGCCCCTTGCTCGCCCCCCCACCCCGTGTGCCGCTTGCACACCCGCTGCTGGTCCCTGCGTGGCTCTGTGCCCGCTGCGTGCCCGCTGCTTGCTTGGGCATCACATGCCCTGTGTGTGCCCACTGTTTGGCTTTTGTGTGCACCTTGTGTGCCCACTTGTTTGCCTCATGCACGGCCATTGCTTGCCCTGTGTGTGCCCGCCGTGAGCCCCTTATGTGTCCTCTGTTTGCCCACTGCATCCCATCGCGCACCCGGAGCGTGTGTGCTCACACACCCACTGCCCCTGCCTGCTCCTGCACTCCCTGCCTGTTCCTTGCCCACTCCCTGTTCCCAGTGGCAATATTCCTTACCCATTCCCTGTCTGCTCCCTGCCTGTCTCTAGTGGCAGCGTTTCCTGACCGTTCCCTGTCCTCAGTGACAATATTCCTTGCCCATTCCCTACCTGCTTCCTACCTGTCTCTAGTGGCAGCATTCCCTGCCCATTCCCCATCCCCAGGGGCAATATTCCTTGCCCGTTCCCTACTTGCTGCCTGTCTCTAGTGGCAGCATTCCCTGCCCATTCCAGGCCCACTCCCTGTCCCCAGTGGCAACATTCCTTGCCCATTCCCTGCCTGCTCCCTGCCTGTCCCTAGTGGCAGCATTCCCTGCCCACTCTCTGCCCTCAGTGGCAATATTCCTTGCCCATTCCCTGTCTGCTCCCTGCTCTCTACCTGTCTCTAGTGGCAGCATTCCCTGCCCATTCCCCATCCCCAGGGGCAATATTCCTTGCCCATTCCCTACCTGCTCCCTGCCTGTCCCTAGTGGCAGCATTCCCTGCCATTCCCTGCCCGTTCCCTGCCCGCCCCAGGGTGCAGCTGGCCGTGAACCGCCGCACGGAGGAGGCCGTGGCCGTGAAGATCGTGGACATGAAGCGCGCGGCCGAGTGCCCGGAGAACATCAAGAAGGAAATCTGCATCAACAAGATGCTGAGCCACGAGAACGTCGTGCGCTTCTACGGGCACCGGCGGGAAGGGGCCACGCAGTACCTGTTCCTGGAGTACTGCCGCGGCGGGGAGCTCTTCGACCGCATCGGTGCGCACGGGGTGCGGGGGCCTGGGCCGGCCGGGCAGCTGGAATTGTAAATCCCAAAGGATTTGCTCTCGAGTTTGCCCTTCTTGTTCCCCACGCGCAGAGCCAGATGTCGGGATGCCGGAGCCGGAGGCGCAGCGGTTCTTCCAGCAGCTGATCGCCGGCGTGGTGAGGGATGCCCGGGATTGCGGGTGGTGGGGATGCCGGGGGGGATCCCCGCCCGGCGCTGACCCTTCCCGGGATTCCCGCCCGGCGCTGACCTCCCCTCCACCCCCAGGTGTACCTGCACAGCATCGGCATCACCCACCGCGACCTGAAGCCGGAGAACCTGCTGCTGGATGACCGAGGTGTGGGGGGCGACACACACAGCCCTCTCTGACCCCCCTTGAGTTTTCACCTTTTAATTTTTAAATTTAAATTTTCATCTTTTAATTTTTAATTTTTTTTTATTTGAATGTTTCATTTCAATTAAGTGTTTTAATTTTTTAATTTGAATGCTTAATTTTTTCGTTTGAATTTTTAATTTGGGGTTTTAATTTAATTTATTAATTTAAATTTTATCACGACTTTTTAATTTGAGGGTTTTTAATATTTTTAATGCTTTAATATATTAATATTTAAGTTTGTTTCCTAATTTAAACTCTTAATTTGAATTTGCACTTTAATCTGAATTTTTGATTTATATCTTATTTGTGTTTTAATTTAAATTTTAAGTTGAACTTTTAAATCCTAATTTGAATTTTTGTTTGAACTCGTGTTCTAATCTGAGCTTTTAGTTTAAATTTTTATTTGAATTTAAATTTGAATTTTCAGTTTGATTTTTTGATATAAACTTTTATTTTTAATTCAAGTTTTTAATCAGGATTTTTAATCTGAATGTCTAATTAATTTTTTCATTTTCAGTTGCATTTTTAATTTTAGTTCAAGTCTTTCATTTCAACTTTTAATTTCAATTTTTTATTTTTAACTAGAATTTAATTTCAATTTTTTATTTTTAACTAGAATTTAATTTTAATTTGTAATTAAAATTTTTATTTGAACTTTTAATTTAAACGTTTAATTTGAATTTATAATTATAATTTTTATTTTCATTTTCTACTAATTTAGAGTTTAATTTGCATTTTGAATCAGTTTAAGTTTCGGGGTTTCAATTTGAATTTCTGATTCGAATTTTTCGAATTTAAATTTTCGGATTTTGAATTTCCATTTTTTAATTTGGGCTTTCCGCTCCCGTTTGGGCTTCAGACAACCTGAAGATCTCGGACTTCGGCCTGGCCACGGTGTTCCGGCACAACGGGCGGGAGCGGCTCCTCAACAAGATGTGTGGGACTCTCCCCTACGTGGCCCCGGAGCTGCTGCGGCGCCCGGAATTCCGAGCGGAGCCTGTGGATGTCTGGGCCTGTGGAGTCGTGCTGACAGCCATGCTGGCTGGAGGTGGGATACAGGGATGTGTGGGATGCACAGGGAATGATTTGTGGTGCTGGATGGAGATGGGATGCAGGGATGTGTGGGATGCACGGGGGGACACGTGGTGCTGGCAGGAGGTGGGATGCAGGGATGTGTGGGATGCACAGGGGGGACACGTGGTGCTGGAGGGAGACAGGAATATAGGGATGTATGGAATGTACAGGGGATGATATGTGGTGCTGGTGATGGGAATACAGGGATATATGGGACGTATAGGGGGGACATGTGCTGGCAGGAGGTGGGAACACAGGGATGTATGGAATGCACAGGGGGGACATGTGGTGCTGGCTGGAGGTGGGAATACAGGGATGTAGGGAATGCATGACACGGTGCTGGCTGGAGGTGGAATACAGGGATGTGGGGGGGGGACATGTGGTGCTGGCTGGAGGTGGGATACAGGGATGCATGGAATGCACAGGGGGACACATGGTGCTGGATAGAGACGGGAATACAGGGATGTATGGAATGCACAGGGGGGACACGTGGTGCTGGCGGGAGGTGGGATACAGGGATGTATGGGATGTATAGGGGGACATGTGATGCTGGCTGGAGGTGGGATACAGGGATATGTGGAATGCATGACATGGTGCTGGATGGAGATGGGATGCAGGGATGTATGGGATGTATAAGGGGGGCACATGCTGGCTGAGGTGAAATACAGGGATGTATGGAATGCATGACATGGTGCTGGCTGGAGGTGGAATACAGGGATGTGGGGGGGGGACATGTGGTGCTGGCTGGAGGTGGGATACAGGGATGCATGGAATGCACAGGGGGACACGTGGTGCTGGCTGGAGGTGGGATACAGGGATGTAGGGAATGCATGACATGGTGCTGGATGGAGATGGGATGCAGGGATGTATGGGATGTATAGGGGGGACATGTGGTGCTGGCAGGAGGTGGGATACAGGGATGTGTGGAATGCATGACATGGTGCTGGATGGAGATGGGATGTATGGGATGTATAGGGGGGACACGTGGTGCTGGCAGGAGGTGGGAATACTGGGATGTCTCTAGGGATGTATGGAATGCAGGGGAGGGTGCAAAGGGCATTTGGTGGTGCAGGAGATGGAGGGGTTTGTACAGAATGCACAAGGGGTGCATGTATGGAATGCAGAGGGGATGGAGGTATGGAATGCTCAGGGGAAGTACATGGAATGGAGAAGGGTGCACATATGGAATGCAGAGGGGTGTATGTGTGGAATGCATGAGGATGTGTGTATGGAATGTGTAGAGGGTGCACGTATGGAATGCGTGAGGGGAGGTGTATGAAGTGCACTGAGGGGTGTGTGGGATGGGGAAGGAGCACGTATGACATGGGGTGGATGCATGGAATGCACAGGGGTAGGGATGTGTGAAACACAGAGCAGGAGGGTGTGGGATCCATAAGGGAGACGTGAAATGCAGGGAGGGGGATGTATGGAGTGTCTGTGGGGATGTATGGAAGGCATACAGGGATGCAAAAGGGTGTGTGATGTGTAAGAGGGGGTGTATGACATGCATAGGGGAGATTTGGGATGCATAGGGAGTACATGGGATGCATAGGGAGGTATGAGATGCATGGGGAGGTATGGAATGCATAGGGAGATATGGAATGTGTGTGGGAGGTTTGGAATGCATGCAGAGTACATGGGATGCATAGGGAGGTATGGGATGTATTGGGGAGGTATGGGATGCATAGGGGAGTATGGAATGCATGGGGGAGGTTTGGAATGTGTGCAGAGTATATAGGGAGGTATGGGATGCATGGGAAGTACATTGGATGCACAGGGAGGTATGGGATGTATGGGAGGTATGGAATGCATAGGGAGATATGGAATGCATGGGGAGGTTTGGAATGCATGCAGAGTACATGGGATGCATAGGGAGGTCTGGAATGTATAGGAGGTATGGAACATATGGGTCGTACAAGGGATGCACAGGGAGTTATGGGATGCGTGGGTGGTACGTGGGAGGCATAGGGAGGTGTGGGAGGCATAGGGAGTTATGGGATGCATGGGGAGGTGTGAGATGCATAGAGGGGTGTGGAATGCATGGGGAGCACACAGGATGCATAGGGAGATATGGACTATATGGGGAGGTATAGGATGCATAGGGAGATATAGAGTGCATGGGGGAGGTTTGGAATGCATACAGAGTACATAGGATACATAGGGGGGTATGGGATGCATGGGGGAGGTATGGGATGCATGGGAGAGGATTAGAATGCACGGGGAAGCATGGGATGCATGTGGAGCACGTGGAATGCATAGGAGAGGATTGGAATGCGTGGGGAAGCATGGGATGCATGGGGAGCATGTGGGGTGCATGGGGGGGTTTGGAATGCATGGGGAGCACACGGGATCAGCACTTGGCCTGGGGCATGGACACCTGGCACACACCTGGCACACACCTGGCACACACCTGGCACACACCTGGCACACACCTGGCACACTGAGTGCTGCAGTGCCACGTGTGTGCCCGGGGCTCGTGGCACCGCGGGGTGACGGCAGCGGGATCCCCCGGCAGAGCTGCCCTGGGACCAGCCCAGCGACAGCTGCCAGGAATACAGTGACTGGAAGGACAGGAAAACCTACCTCCCACCTTGGAAGAAGATCGATTCGGCCCCCTTGGGTAAACACGCGGCAGCACCCAACCCATGTGTCCACGTATGTGTGTGTGTACACACGTGCACGCACCGCGTTGTATTCCAACCCCTCATCTCCATTCCACCCCCTCATCTCTATTCCACCCTCTAATCTCCATTCCACCCCCTCGTCTCCATTCCACCCCCTCGTCTCCCCCAGCGCTGCTGCACAAGATCCTGACGGAGAGCCCCTCGGCGAGGATCACCATTCCCGACATCCAGAAGGACCGGTGGTACAGCAGACCCCTCAAGAAGGGTAAGGGGCCGCCAGGGAATGTGCTTGTTCCCCCGGATTTGAGGGTCACTGGGTGTCCTGTCCCTTTGCAGATGTCAAACGGGCCCGGCTCTCCTCAGGAGGGGTCACCGACTCCCCCGGCGGCTTCTCCAAGCACATCCGATCCAATATGGACTTTTCCCCGGTGAAGGCCGCTCTGGGGTGAGCCTCCACTTCCCTGCACACAGGCTTTGCAATTCCTTGTGCCCCGCAGGGCTTTCCCGGTGTTTTCCCCAGGAGGTGGCTGGGTGGAAACCCCTCACACCACCCCTGCGACCACCCCAAACCCTGCAAAACCCCGTGCAATTCCCACACTGGGCTCTCTCCAGCATCCCTAATCCCCGTGTCCCTGCCCTTGCCTTGCAGCGAGGACAAGGCGAGCTACTCCACGTCGCAGCCGGAGCCCGGCACGGGCGGGATGCCCTGGGAGAGCGGAGCGGGGAGCATCGACCAGCTGGTGCAGGGCATCAGCTTCTCCCAGCCCGCCTGCCCCGAGCACATGCTGGTCAACAGCCAACTCCTGGGCACGCCCGGCTCCTCCCAGGTCAGGGGCTGCAGGGGGGCACCTGGAACCGCCTGGAATATCGGGGTGCTGCCTCACAGTGTTTTTGGGATGCGGCTGGGCCAGTTGTATCCTCTCGGGATGTTGCCTCACAGTGTTTGGGGCGCAGCTCCGCACCCTCAGGGGTGTCAGGATGCCCTTTGCAGTGGTTGAGGGGCTGCTCTGTGGTGTTTGGGAGCAGCTTTGCCTGATATGGAATATCAGGGAGCAGCCTGGCAATGTCTGGGACACGGCTTTGTGGTATTTATCACCCCGGGGTGTGAGTTTGGAGGATTTGGGGCGCAGTTTGCAGTATTTTTAGTACCAGGAAACCACTTTGCCAGGGATTTGGGGTGTCTGGGGGGCAGCTTCTTGTCTGATTTACAACATCGGGGTCCAACACTGCACTGTGTGTAAATTGGGGTGCAACTTTGTATACGTGACATTAGGGAGCAACTGTAATCTCAGGAAGCAACATGATAGTGTTTGGGATGTGGTTGGGTGAAGTTTGTCATCTTGGGGTGCAATTCTGCAGAATTTGGGGGACAGCTTCATGTCTGAATTACAACATGGGGGTCCAACATTGCTCTGTGTACAATACTGGGGTGCAACTTTGTGGTTTACGTTTGACATTGAGGAGCAACTTCACCGTATATGGAATATCAGGGAGCAGCTTGGCAATGTTTGGGATGCAGCTGGGCAAGGTTTATCATCTTGGGGTGATGCCTCTCAATATTTGGGGTGCAAATGTGCATCATTTATGGTATCAGGATGCACTTTGCAATATTTGGGGGCTGCTCTGTGATGTTTGGGAGCAGCTTTGCCTGATCTGGAATATCAGGGAGCAGCTCGGCAATGTCTGGGATGTGACTTTGTGTTATTTATCACCTTGGGGTGCAAGTTTGCAGGATTTGGGGAGCAGTTTCACATCTGATTTACATCACTGGGGTCCAGCCTTGCACCATTTATACTGTTGGGGTGCAACTTTGCCTTAAATTTTTAAGATTAAGAAGCAACTTTGTCATATTTATAATATCAGGGAGCAACTTGGGACTGTGGCTGTTCAATATTTACCATCTCAGGGTGCAAGTTTGCAGGATTTGGGGTGCAAATTTGCAATACTTTTAGTACCAGGATGCCACTTTGCCAGGGGCCTGGGGGGCAGCTTCACATCTGATTTACAACACTGGGGTCCAACCTTGCACTGTGGGGTGCAACTTTGCATCATATATGTTACATGAAAGAGCAACTTGGCTGTATATACAATATCACAGAGCAACTTTGCAGTGTTGGGCAGCAGCTGTGTGAGGTTTGTGGGGTGCTGCTTCCTGATATTTGGGGTGCAAATGTGCATCATTTATGGTATCAGGATGCACTTTGCAGTGTTTGGGGGCCACTCTGTGGTGTTTGGGGAGCAGCTTTGCATCTGACCTATGGTATCAGGGAGAAGCTTGGCAATACTGGAGTGCAGCTGGGCAAGGTTTGTCATCTCGGGGGACAACTTTGTGGCATTTGAGGTGCAATTTTGCAGCATTTTGAGTAGCAAAACGCAACTTTGCAATACCAGGGTACAACTGCAGCATTTGGGGGGCAGCTCTGCATCCAGTTTATGATACTGGGGGTCCATCGTTGCACTGTTCATACTGTTGGGGTGCCACTTTGAATCATGGATGTGACATTAAGGAGCATTTTTGCCGTACTTAGTGTATCGGGGTCGAACTTTGCACTGTTTGGGATGTGGCTGTGCAGCATTCCCGGTATTTGGGATGCAGCTGCCGGCGCGCGCCATCAGGGGGTGCAGCTTCCCGCCGTTTCCCTGCCGAAAGCCGGGATTTTTATCCGAGCTGCGGCTGGAGCTTGGTGGGGTTTCCAACCTCTCTGGCGGGATTTATAACGCTCGGGGGGATGTGTTTTGGGGCCTGCAGAGCCCGTGGCAGCGGCTGGTGAAGAGGATGACGCGGTTCTTCACCAAGCTGGACGCCGACGGCTCGTACCGGGCGCTGAAGGAGGTGTGTGAGAAGATGAGCTACGGCTGCAAGATGAGCTGCACCAACCAGGTGGGCACCAGGGAGCCAAAATCAGGGGGTGGGACACACCCCCGTGCCGTTGCATCGGCAGGTAACTCAGGGCACCCCTCCCTTTTGCAGGTCACCATCTCGACCACGGACAGGAGGAACAACAAACTCATCTTCAAGGTGAACCTGGTGGAGATGGAGAGCAAGATTTTGGTGGACTTTCGCCTCTCCAAGGTGAGCTGGGGGGGGGGTCAGGGTGGGCACTCGGTGGTGGGTGCTCGGTGGGATTGGGCAAGGGTGTGCAGGGTGGGTGCAAGGGGATGAAGGGCCTTGTAAAGTGGGTGCAGGACCTTGCAGGATGGGTGGAAGACCATGGAAGGTGGGTGTGAGGGGATGGAGAAACATTCGGGGGGGTGCAGGGTGGGCTCAGGAGGATGGAGTCCCAGACAGGTGGGTGCAGGGGGATGTAACCCCCCCGCTGCTCCCTGCACAGGGCGATGGCCTGGAGTTCAAGAGGCATTTCCTGAAGATCAAGGCCAAGCTCAGCGACATCGTCAGCACCCAGAAAGTCTGGCTGCCCGGCACCTGAGGCCCTGCACCCCTCCTCCTCCTCCTTCTCTTCTTCCTCTTCTTCCTCCTCCTCTTCCTCCTCCTCCTCCTCTTCTTCCTGGCTGGGCTCCAGCGGCAGCACCCAAACGCCGTGAAGGTGCCCAGCCACGTATTTTAGATTGTGAAGGTTCAATAAAGCCCGGGGGGACACGGAGCGCTGCTGTTTCCTGCAAGGGGGAGGTTGTTGCAGTGGGTTGTTCCCTCTGGAACCTGCTGGAGGCGCAGCTTTGCTCAGCCAGCCTAAATCCCACGCCGGGGTCTCCACCGAGCTGTGCAGCCCTAAACCAGCCCCAAGGTTTAGGGGCCGACCCCCCCCTCGCCCCGCTACCGCCCCTCCCTGCCCTGTCTCAGGGCAGTGGCTGCCCTCGTTTTCCAGCCTCTCTAATTGCTTTTCGGAAGGACTAACGAGCCCGAGAGCTGCCAGGGGTTGTTAGCGCTGGAGCGAGAGAGGAGAGCCGGGGATTAACCCCATCCCCTCCCCCCCAAAAAAGAGCATCCCCCCAAAAAACCCACCCGAGGGTGCAAACCCTGAGGCATCCCCGCAATTTCTCCCCCAAAGCTGCGTCGGCGTTTAATTATTGGGGTAAAAAAAAACAAACCCGCCTGTTTTGCTTGTCTTCCCCCTTTTCTTTGGGTTTTTTTTTAATATCCCTTCCCCCCCGGCTTTTTTGTTTTCCTGGTGGGAACCCCCCTTGGGCGAAGCAATTAGCGGCGATTTTTTAATTGCATATTTATATTGCAGCTGGGGAGCGAGACCCCGGCAGCGGGCAAGGGGGAAGCAGGAAGACGCCGCGCTCCCGACCTTGTTTGCTTTTCAGCCGGGATTAAGCGCTTTTAATTGTCCTGGAGATCACAGATTGCGGCCGGGGGGGATAATTAGGCTGAATACAGGGTTTTCTGGTTCATTCCCCCCAGGAATTTATATTTCTAAGGGCATAAAAAAAGTAGAAAAGCTTCGGGAACGCCTCGGGTTGTGGAGGGGCACGAGGCTGGGCACAACTCGTTGCACGAGTGGGTCTCGCCGTCACAACAAATTAATTTATCACCTGTTACCTGCTGGAAACGGGATGTTTTGGGGAGTCACAGGTACGTTTCCCCCTCCCCAGGGTGCTTCAGGGACTGTCGTACTCTGCCGTGGTCCCGTGCCTCAGCCGAGCTTCATTATCCCACGGGAGTTTATTTTCAACCCTAATTTTTAGGGGGTTTTGTTTGGTTTTGTTTGTTTGATCGTTCGTTTGGTTTTTTGTTGTTTTTTTTTTTTTTTTTAAACTCCGTAGAGGGGATTATTTTCCACTTTCGGGGTCCGGGAGGGGGGGAAATTGGAGGGGGATGAAAGGTTTGTGCTGCGATGTGGCCGGTGAGGGGGGGGCTGTGCCGGGAGCGGGGCCCTGAAAGCGCCCTTTGTGCGGCCCCGCCGGGGACCCGGCGCGCTCGGAGGCACCGGAGCGTGGCAAATCCTAAAACCAACAGCACAGCCGGGGCGGGCGGCCGGGGGGCTTCTGCCCCCTCCTCATCCCGAATTCATGGCGCTCCCGGCGGGCGCACGGGGTTCCCTCGGCCTCCTCGCGGCATCCCGGGAGCCGGGGTTTGGGATGCGCAGTTAGGGGGTGTGCTGGGGGATGCAGGAGGGGAGGGTTCAAGATCTAGAACATAGGATTTAGGATGTAAGTGCACGGTTTGAGGGATGGAGGATTTAGGGTCTAGATAGGGATGTGAGATTTAGGATGGAGATGCAGGATGAGGGACGGAGAACTTGGGATGCAAATGAGAGACGCAGGATTTGGGATGGAGATGCAGGATGGAGGATTTAGGATATACATGCTGGATGCGGGATTTGGGATGTAGGTGTAGGATGGAGGATTTGGGATGTAGGTGTAGGATGGAGGATTTGGGGTGTAGATGCTGGATGCAGGATTTGGGATGAAGGTGTAGGATGGAGGATTTGGGATGTAGATGCTGGATGCAGGATTTGGGATGCAGATGCAGGATGCAGGATTTGGGATGTAGATGCTGGGTGCAGGATTTGGGATGTAGATGCAGGATGCAGGATTTGGGATGTAGATGCTGGATGCAGGATTTGGGATGTAGATGCTGGATGCAGGATTTGGGATGTAGATGCTGGATGCAGGATTTGGGATGTAGATGCTGGATGCAGGATTTGGGATGTAGATGCTGGATGCAGGATTTGGGATGTAGATGCTGGGTGCAGGATTTGGGATGTAGATGCAGGGTGCAGGATTTGGGATGTAGATGCAGGGTGCAGGATTTGGGATGTAGATGCTGGATGCAGGATTTGGGATGTAGATGCTGGATGCAGGATTTGGGATGTAGATGCAGGGTGCAGGATTTGGGATGTAGATGCTGGATGGAGGATTTGGGATGTAGATGCAGGGTGCAGGATTTGGGATGTAGATGCTGGATGGAGGATTTGGGATGTAGATGCTGGATGCCGGATTTGGGATGTAGATGCTGGATGCAGGATTTGGGATGTAGATGCTGGATGCAGGATTTGGGATGTAGATGCTGGATGGAGGATTTGGGATGTAGATGCTGGATGGAGGATTTGGGATGTAGATGCAGGATGCAGGATTTGGGATGTAGATGCTGGGTGCAGGATGGAGGATTTGGGATGTAAATGCAGGATGTAGGTGCAGGATTAAGGATGCAGATGTGGGATGTAGGATGTAGAATAGAGGATTCACAACATAGATACAGATGCAGGATGGAGTGCTTAGGATGCAGATGTGGGATGTAGGATTGGGAATGTAAATGCAGGATGCGGAATAGAGGATTTGGGATGCAGGTGGGGGACTTAGGGTTTAGGATGTTGATGCAGGACACAGAATGGAGAATCCAGGATGCAGATATAGGATGGAACATTTGGGATTTAAATGGGGACGTAGGATTTAGGATGCAGATGTAGGACATAGGATTTAGGACATAGAGGACAGAGGGGAGAGAGGATTTAGGATGTAGATGCGGGACACAGGGTGAAGGATTCAGGATGCAGATGTGGGGCACAGAATTTGGGATGCAGCTGCAGGGTGCCAGATGCAGGGCACAACAGAGGGGCTGTAGAAGGATTTAGGCTGCAGATGCATTTAGGATGTGGGATGCAGGATTCAGGATGCAGACACGGGATTTAGGAGGGGAAAAATAGAGGATTTAGGAAGCAGATAGAGGATTTAGGATGCAGACACAGGTTCCCAGATGCAGGATGGAGGATTTAGGATGCAGACACAGGTTCCCAGATGCAGGATGGAGGATTTAGGATGTAGATGCAGGTTCCCAGATGCAGGATGGAGGATTTAGGATGTAGATGCAGGTTCCCAGATGCAGGATGGAGGATTTAGGATGTAGATGCAGGTTCCCAGATGCAGGATGGAGGATTTAGGATGTAGATGCAGATTTCCAGACACAGGACGCGTGACAGGGATGTGGGATGCAGGAGAGGGGATGCAGACGTGGGATGCAAAACACAGGACATGGGATGAAAGGGCAGATGCAGGATTTGGGATGCAGATACAGAGCATGGGGCACAGGAGCAGGATTTAGGATGCAGAGGTGGGGATACAGGACAGATGAGGAGGGAAATGGAATTTAAGATGCAGAGGAAAGGTGCCAGGTACAGGGCATGGGTTGCAGAAGTGGGATTTGGGACGCAGAGGAGGGATGTAAGACACAGGAGGTGGGATGTGGATGCAGGACATGGAATGCAGCAGTGGGATTCAGGGTGCAGATGCAGGTATGGGGTGGAGGTGCAGGACAAGGGATGCTCCACCCCCAGAGCACCACGGCGCAGCGCCAGCTGTGCTCAGGGATCTTGCGGCACCCCCGGCGATGGGGAGTGCGTGCAACGAGCCGGGAAATGCAGATTTCTAAGGAAAAATTATCGCTTTCCGATCCTATACAGGGATTTCGCAGCTCGTCCCCCATCTGGGAGGCAGAGCCCGGCCGCGTGGCCACATCTGCCCGCCAGATGTGCCAGGGAGGGGAACGGAGCCCCCGTGGATGGGAAACCTCCCTGCCCCCCTCCCCTGCCGGGCCAGGTTGGGAATGCTGCTCTCCCAAATCACACCTGCTCTGGAAAAACGCCTGGATGGGAGCAGGGAGGAGCGGGAAGGAGGGATTGGATGGGACCAATCCGGCCTCGCAAATGATTTTCGTGTCAGATAAACTTTTGTGCTGTGGCTGGGGGAGGGTGGGGATGAGGCACAGCCAGGGTGCAGCTCCAGGGGGCACAGCCCAGTATAGCCCAGTATGGACCAGTAAGGACCCTGGGCCCTGGGACACAGGGGGCTGGGATGGGTGGGGGTCCCCGGTGAGGCCGGTCAGACCATCAGGGTTTGTTGGTGCCCTCGGGGTCCTGGCAGCAGGACAGGGATGTGGATGCTGGATGCAGGAGGTGGGATGAGGATGTGGGATGCAGGAGGTTGGAATGGAAATGTTGGGTGCAGGAGGTAGGATGAAGATGTGGGATGGAGATGTGGGATGCAGGAGGTGGGATGGAGATGTGGGATGCAGGAGGTGGGATGGAGATGTGGGATGCAGGAGGTGGGATGGAGATGTGGGATGCAGGAGGTGGGATGGAGATGTGGGATGCAGGAGGTGGGATGGAGATGTGGGATGCAGGAGGTGGGATGGAGATGTGGGATGGAGAGGCAGGAGGCAGGAGGCTGGATGGAGATTCGGGATGCAGGAGATGGGATGGGAATGTTGGGTGCAGAAGGTGGGATGGAAATGTTGGGATGCAGGAGGTGGGATGGAAATGTTGGGATGCAGGAGGTGGGATGGAAATGTTGGGATGCAGGAGGTGGGATGGAAATGTTGGGATGCAGGAGGTGGGATGGAAATGTTGGGATGCAGGAGGTGGGATGGAGGAGGTGGGATGGAAATGCAGGATGGAGATGTGGGATGCAGGATATGGGAAGGGGATGCAGGATATGGGAAGGGGATGCAGGATGCAGATGGAAGGTTCAGATTGCAGGCTCAGGACATGGGATGGTCTCAGGACAAGGTGCAGGTCTAGGAGGGGGAGGCAGGGTATTGGTGGAGATGGAGGACGTGGGATGAAGGGTGTGGATGCAGGACATGATGCAGATGCAGGATTTGGGATGTGACATGCAAGAATCGGGATGCACATGCAGGATGCAAGAAGTGGGATGCACAGGCCAGGACGTGAGATGAAGGGTGCAGATACAGGACACGGGGTGCAGGGCTCAGGGTGCAGGTGAAGGATTCGGGATGCAGGATGCAGCTGCAGGATGCAGATCTGTGGGATGGGCAGGGGGTACAGGTGTAGGATGCAGATGTGAGATGTAAAAGCAGGATGCACTGGAGGGTGCAGATTGGGGATATGAGAAGTGGGGTGAAGAATGTAGGGTGACATGTGGGATGAGATGGCAACGTGGGGTGCCAGATACGGATGTGGGGTGCAGGATGCTGATGGGGGGTGCAGGAGGCAGATGTGGGATTCAGGATGGAGATGTGGGATGCCAATGCAGCTCCAGGATGGTGATCCACCACTCTGAGCAGAGAAAAATGTCAGAAGCATTTCCCATCTGGTTTTTAAGGGCAAATTTGGAATTTTCCCCCTAGCATCAGCTTTTTGGGATCTGGAAATCCTACAGGTTTCCAGAAGCACTTTTATTTTCTGAACTGCCCCCATCAGCTCGGGGTCTGCAGGACAGAAATATGCATTTGAGAAAAAAACCCTTAAACTGGAGCAATTCCATCTAAAAACACCCAAATCCAGCATTTCCCTTTGCAAATCGGTGTCTCCCTCCTTTCTGCACAGCATTTCCCACTGTGGAGGTGCCTGAGGGGTTGGATTTGTTGGATTTTTGACTCGGGAGATGTTTTAGCTCTCGCAAAAGCATCGCAGCAGCCTCGGGAATGCCGCCACATTAATAAAAGCAAAAATGCAGAGGAGTCTGTTAAGGAAACTCCTGCAAAAATCCCTTCCAGAAACATCGTGGGCAACGTCGACTCTCAGTTTGTGCTTTTTTTCCCCTTTTATTTCATTGGGAAAATGAGTTTTGCAGGTCATCCAGTGCCCCGAGGATGGTGCAAGGTGGGTTTTTGCAGCAGGTTTGGCCCCTGGATCCTCCTGTATCAGTGTTGGGAAGAGAGATTGCAGGGAAAAACGTGGAATTTACAGCTTAGACCTGGAATTTGCAGGTTAAAAGCTACAAATATCTCCCTGAATTGGGGGATTGGCACCGTGGATGCAGCCTGGCAGTGATGCCAGGGACGCAGGAGAGGCCCCAGCAGTGCCTCTTGCCTGGCAGGCAGGAGAGGGAGAAAAATGCTTTAAAAAGGTAAAAAAAAAAGCTCCAAAGCAGGAGGCTGAGGTCATTTTCTTGGCGAGGAAGTCGGTTCCTTCCAAATGCCTCCGGGTCGGGTTTAATATCAGCAGAAACATTCTTGGGCAGGGTGGGGAGAAAGCGCTGCTCTCACCATCAAGAGCAGACCCTCAACCCCCAAAACACCCTAAAAACCCCTCAAAACACAACCACACCCCTCCAAAATAAGCCCCCAAATTGCCCAGACTGCTGCTTTGCAACGCCCAGGCATGGAGTAACTGAGCACTGGGGTAGGAGAAGTGTGAAACCAGCTCATGGAAGAGGGAAAGACTCCCTCCTGGGAGTGGAGAATTGTGTCTCTAACTGGGTTTTGAGCATCAATTGGCCCCTGCTGGGATTTTTGGGATGTGGAGAGGAGGAAAGCAAGGGAATATGGCAGGGAAAATGCCATTTTTCCCATTGTCCTGGAGGTTTTTATCACCACTTCATTCCCTTGACTGAGCATCATCTTACCTGGCTCAGAACCCACCACCAACCCCCCTGGGCAAAGGGACCTGGGTGCAAGGAATATCCTGCTGGAAAATGCATCGAAAAGGAGGGGGAAAAATTAGATGGATTGTATCTGCCTTGCTCTGCTCAGAGGGCTGAGCAGCTCAGGGACCTGTCGGTGTCTGGTGTAAGCCTTTGGCCGCCCTGCAGAGCTATTGTGGCTTTTCCAGGGATTCTACACATTAAGAGGGGGTGGTTTGGCTGAACCTCACCAAAAGCCAAACCAGAGCTCAGGGGGAGGAGGAGGTGGGAGATGCAGGGAAAGGTTATTAAAAAAATAGGGAAAAACTCTAAAAAACAGGAGCAGAAGGGGGGAAAAGAGTTTGGGACTGCAGCAGGGCAGGGATGTGGCATTGGCAGGGATGTGGTGGGTGGCAGGGATGCTGCACCTTGCTGGGGATGTGCATCCCACCAAAATCAAGTCAGATAAAACAATCCCCCAAGAGAACTGGCAGGATAAGCAGGATCAGGAGGGCTCTGAGCCTGCTGTGAGGGAGGCTGTGAGGCGATGCTCTGGCTGGGAAGGGGATTTTTCCTCCAGGCTTGCACATTCCTCCCGTCAGCAGTATTTACACGACGGCACCAGGAGAAATCCCAGGTCAGTCAGACCATCTCCCACTGGGTATTTCCCCAGTGCCACCACCCCACAGCCCCTTGTTCCTTCATCCTAGGTTTTTCTCCCTGATCCATCTGCACCCCACAGTTCCAATCCCCCCATGCAAAAGTTCTGCTCCAGACTCCCAGAGTGGTCCCTCCCAAAATTTTCCCCATCCCAGCACCCAAAGGTTCCCCTTCAGCCTTTTATGGGGCCAAGGTTGCTGCGGGGATGCTCCTGGGTGCTGGATTTGGGAGGGATTCCATGGGGTTGCTCCATCTCCGGGCAGTGCTGGAAAGACCCAGGAGCAATATCTTCTTCTGGAATAGGCACTGGGAAGTGTTGCAGTGTGCAGGTATTTACAGGAATGTGGGAATGCAGCACACAGGGATGCTGGCAATGCACAGGGATGTTTGTGGGATGCAGGGATGCAGCACACAGCGATGCTGGCAATGCACAGGCATGTTTGTGGATGCAGGGATGCTGGCAATGCACAGGGATGTTCCCAGGATGCAGGGATGCAGCACACAGGGATGTTTGTGGGATACAGGGATGTTTGTGGGATGCAGGGATGCAGCACACAGGAATGTCTGTGGACGCAGGGATGCAGCACACAGGGATGCTGGCAATGCACAGGGATGTTTGTGGATGCAGAAATGCAGCACACAGGGATGTTTGCAGGATGCAGGGATGCAACACACAGGGATGCTGGCAATGCACAGGGATGTTTGTGGGATGCAGGGATGCAGCACACAGGGATGTTTGCAGGATGCAGGGATGCAGCACACAGGGATGTCTGTGGACGCAGGGATGCAGCACACAGGGATGCTGGCAATGCACAGGGATGTTTGATATAATTCCCCCATGCTGGGTTTGTTGCCTGTCTGAAAACTTCTCTCAACATTTTAGCAGATTTGCGGGGGTTTGAAAAATTGGTTTGGGGGCTCAAACCACGACAGGGATGCAGGGATGCTGGCAATGCACAGGGATGTTTGTGGGATGCAGGGATGCAGCACACAGGGATGCAGGGATGTAGCATGAAGGGATGCTGGCAATGCACAGGGATGTTTGCAGGATGCAGGGATGCAGCACACAGGGATGTTTCCAGGATGCAGGGATGTAGCACACAGGGATGTTGGCAATGCACAGGCATGTTTGTGGATGCAGGGATGCTGGCAATGCACAGGGATGTTCCCAGGATGCAGGGATGCAGCACACAGGGATGTCTGTGGATGCAGGGATGAAGCACACAGCGATGTCTGTGGATGCAGGGATGAAGCACACAGGGATGCTGGCAATGCACAGGGATGTTCCCAGGATGCAGGGATGCAGCACACAGGGATGTCTGTGGATGCAGGGATGCAGCACACATTGATGTCTGTGGATGCAGGGATGAAGCACACAGGGATGCTGGCAATGCACAGGGATGTTTCCAGGATGCAGGGATGCAGCACACAGGGATGTTTGCAAGATGCAGGGACCCAGCACACAGGAATGTTTGCGGGATACAGGAATGCAACACGCAGGGATGTCTGTGGGATGCAGGGATGCAGCACACAGGGATGCTGGCAACACACAGGCGTGTTTGCAGTATCCAAGGCTGTTTGCAGCAGCGTGCAGGGATGTTTGCAGCAGCACGCAGGGATGTTTGCAGCACACGGGAACGTTCGGAGCATGTGGGATGCCAGGGATATTGGCAGTGCCCGGGGCTGTTCGGGGCGCACGGCCACACCTGCAGCTCACGCGGGTGCACGAAGCCACTCTGCAGTAACCAGGAAAACACCTGCAGCAGCTTTCCAGGCTTTCCATGCCTCAGTTCCCCCTTCCTCGGGAGTGAGGGCCGCGTGTCTGCTCCGGGCTCAGCCCCTCGGGGAGACCTGGCCGTGCGGCGGGAGCCGGGCTGGCGGCTCCGCGCTCGGCGCTTGGCGGGCGGCCAGGGCGGCGCTGGGGGCCCGCTGCTCGCCAGATGCGATAAGGAAAGGTTTGGATGGGGCTGGGGGAAAAAAAAAAAAAAAAAAAGAAAGGAAAAGAGGAGCGGAGCGGGGGGGGGGGGAGGAAGGAGGTGGGGGCAGGGGGAGAGAAAAAAAGGAAAATAAAAAAGCAAAAGCAAAGCAAATTCCTTGGCAAATCAAAGCAAAATGCTCGCGCACAGCCTTGCGTCCAGCCACCGGTCTTGATAAGGGGCTCCGGGGAGGAGGAGGAGGAGGAGGAGGAGGAAGAGGAGGAGGAGGTGAGGTGACACAGGGGACCCGACAGCAATTGTTCCTCATGGTAAAAACCCCATCAGATTTCCCAGTGCCAGGTGACAAGAGGGCAGGGAGCCCTCGTGCCTCAGTTTCCCCACCCTGTGCATGCAGGGGTGGGGGAAAGGGGCTAAAACTGCCTTGGAGGGGTTAAACGGGGAGATTTTCTGCTGGGTTTTATCCGAAACATATGTTTTCGCCACTATTCCAGTTATCTGGGATATTTCCTGCGTGTTTGCTCCTATGGCAACCGGCCCAGCATGAAAGACCTATTTACTGGGCCCGGGGATAAGGAGCAGCCATATGGTGTCAATTTTGAAGGCACTCCATCCCCTCCACCCGTCTCCTGTTCTCCCTCCAGAGGAGTCCACGGCGAGCGGGGTCCAGCGGGGTCGGGGATGGGCTCTGTCAGCGAGGGGAGGTGTTGGGTTGGGTTTGGGGAGCTCAGAGAAGGTGGTGATGGGCTGCAGCGGTGGCCTGAGATCCTTCAGGATCCTTCAGAAGACAGGGATGGACTGAAGGTACCTTCAGGATCCTCCTGAGATCCTTCAGGAGGTAGGGATGGAGTGAAGGGAACCTGCAGAATCAGACTGAGGTCCTTCAGGAGATAGGGATGGAGACAAGGGATCTACAACACTGAGCTGGGATCCGACAGGAAGATAAGGCTGGGGACAAGATACCTGCAACAATGAGGTCTGTCCAGGAGAGAAGGCTGAGGACAAGCTGCCTGTGTCATGGGCCAAAGGTCTGTTCAGAAAACAGAGCTGGAGACCTGCAGTGTCATCCTGAGGTCCATCCAGGAGACCAGGCTGGAGACAACCTACAGCAAGGCTCACTCCAGCTTGTCCTGGGGCAGAGAGGGGCTGGGGAGGTCCCATGGGCCATGGAGACTTCTTATCACCCACAGAACCCACTGCAGGGGTGCAGGGAGGTCTGTCCCACCCTCAACAGGTCCAGGTTCCTCATGGAGGTAACCCCAGTGCCCTGGGAAACCCAACAAACACTGCACAGGGACATTCTTTGCTCCTTCTGAAGGCTGGGGCAATTTTGGACCCGGTGCCCAATGGAGTTAAATGACCAAAATACAGGGAAATGGGGCAAAACTGCCCTCTAGTCTGCTGAAAAAAAAAGATTAAAGAAAAAAGAATACTTTCTAATAATTCTAATCTTCCCTTGTTGCCACTGGGCATTTGCTGCAGGGGAGATGATAAAGCTGGACAGGACCAGGCATGGCATGGGACAGGGGATTTTGGGTATGATTCACTCCCAAAGCCTCCCACAGAGGTATTTCGGATGCAAAACAAAAACAAAAACAAACAAACGCCCAAACAAAAAAACAACAACCAACCAAACAAACAACCAGGGGTTTTTTTTTAAGAAAAAAAGAAGTTTTACAAAAGTGACCCTTCCCACCAACCTCACCATTTTTCTTTTCATTAAGGAAAAAAAAAAAAGGCTTTCAGCCAAAGTAAACATTTGCAATGAAAGCGCGTGTTTGGGTCAAAAAACCACTTTTCACTGGGGGAGAAAATAAACCAACAAAAAGAAAACCCTGTCCAACGCATGAAGTGATGAGTTGGCACAGATCACAGGGAGACAGGAGCCAACATCTCTCCTTCTTCTCCTCTATCTCCTCCTCCTTTTTTTTCTCCATCTCCTCCTCCTTCCCCTTCTCCTCCTCCTTTCCTTTCCTTCTGTTGTCTCGTCTTTTCTCTCATCATTTTCATCTTGTCTTGCCTCTTTCCATCTCTTCATCTTCATCTTCTCTTTCCAGGTGATGTGTTTCCACACGTGCTCCACCTCAACACCCTTCCAGCCCTTGTGCCCCGTTCCTGCTCTGTGCTTCAGTTTATCCACTCAACACACATGAGCACATTCAGTAGCTGATGCCACCCAATGTCACCTCCAGGGTACCAGGCTGGGACCTGCTGTCCCCTGCCCAAAAAGGACCCACAAACCTTCCCCTGACAGAGATCACTGGGTGTCGATGGGCAATGGGGACCTGGCTGGGAGACGTGGGGACTGGGACAAGGGACATGGGACTGGGACAAGGGACATGGGACTGGGACAAGGGACATGGGACTGGGACAAGGGACCTGCTCGGGACTGGGCTGGGGTGATGGGACCTGGACAAGGTACCTCACAGGGACAGGTGACTGTTAACTGGGATGAGGCACCTGCTGGGAACAGGATGATGGGGAGCAGGACAGGGAACATACTGAGGATGTGGAGGTGGGAACTGGAATGAGGTACCTGCTGAGAATAGGATAATAGGGGCCAGGACGAGGTACCTGGCGGGGATAAAGCAAAGGAACCAGGACAAGGAACCCAGTGGAGCCCAGCACAGGGTGACAGTGACCACCCCATGGTGAATCATAGAATCATAGAATCAAACGGGTTGGAAAAGACCTCAGAGATCATCAAGTCCAACCCTTGATCCAACCCCGTCGTGGTTTCCAGCCCATGGCACTGATGCCACATCCAGTCTCACCTCCAACACCTCCAGGGATGGTGACTCCACCCCCTCCCTGGGCAGCCCATTCCAATGGCTGAGCACTCTCTCTGGAAAGAATTTCTTCCTAATGTCCAACCTAAACCTCCCCTGGCACAGCTGAAGACCCTCTTGTCCTACTGCTGGCTCCTGGGAGCAGAGCCCGACCCCAACCTGGCTCCCCCCTCCTGTCAGGGAGTTGCAGAGAGTGAGGAGGTCTCCCCTGAGCCTCCTCTTCTCCAGGCTGAGCCCCCCCAGCTCCCTCAGCCTCTCCTCACAGCACTTGTGCTCCAGTCCCTTCCCCAGCCTCGTTGCTCTTCCCTGGACCTGCTCCAGCCCCTCCATGTCCTTCCTGAGCTGAGGGCCCAGAGCTGGGCACAGCACTCCAGGGGTGGCCTCACCAGTGCTGAGTCCGGGGGAACATCTCCCACCCTCAGCCCCTCCACCCCGAGCTCCACATCCAACCCCGCAGTGGTGGGGTGAGGACGGGGGTCCCCACCTCGCTCATCCCCAAACCGCGGCGGTGCCGGGCGGCTCCCGCGGGGTTGGGAGCGCCGAGGGCCGGAGCGCCGGGAGCTGCCGGCTCAATGCCGGGGCCTCGCTCCCACGAGCGGATGAAAGGCTCCCTGTCCAAACGGCATTAGACGCGCTGCGAAGGCTCATTCCCGATCGGTCACGCTCCGAGGCGCAGCTGCAAAACCCCCTCCGGGAGCCCGGGATGCTCCGGGGGCTTTGTTCGGAGCAGCCCCGCTTCCTGGGGAACCGTGACAAGACGATGGGATTACGGGGCAGGAGAAATAAAATAAAATAAAAATCAACCTCGGCTTGGGCCGCGCTGGCTGGGCGGAAAAACAAAGGGGACCCTCGAATTCCCCCGTGCTCCTGCCGGGAATGATGGCCCCACTGTGCTTGGGGAAGGGGCACAGAGAGGGCTTGAGGGTCCCCAAGGAGGGAGGATGGATTTTTGGTGGTGTTCCCCCCCCCCCATTTCTGCTCCCAAATCCTAGCACTGAGTGAACAAGGAAAAGGAGGAAAAACTCACAAGGAAGTAGACTTGATGAGGAGGGAAAACCTTGTGCGGAAGGAAACTTCAAAAGGAGGAAAACCTCGAAAGGAGGTAAAGCCTTGCAAGGAAGGAAACCTCCAAGGAGCAAAATCTTGCAAGGAGGAAAACTTCACATGGAAGAAAAACTTTGGATGCAGGAAAATCTCACAAAGAAGGAAAACCTTGCAAAGAGGAAAGCCTTGGGCAAGGAAGGAAATCTTGCAAGGAGGAAAATACTTGAAGGGGGAAAACCTTGCAAAGAAGTAAAACCTTGCAAGCAGGAGAAATCTTGTGAAGATTCCTTGCATGGAGGAAATCCTTCCAAGGAAGGAAACCTCACCAGGAGGAAAACCTTTCATGGAGGAAAAATTGTGGACATAAGAAAAACCTCATATGGAGGAAAACCTTTGACAAGGAAGGAAATCCTGCAAGGAGGAAAACCTTGAGAGGAGAAAAACCATGCAAGGAAACACCTTGCAAAGCAGGAAAAGCCTTGCCAGGAAGGAAAGGAGGAAACCTTGCAAAGAAGGAAATACTGCACGGAGGAAAACCTTGCAAGGAAGGAAACCCTGTGAGGAAGAAAATGCTGCAAGGAGGAAAAACCTTGAAGGAGGAAAACCTTCCAAGGAAGGAAACCTCTCAAGGAGGAGATTCTTGGAAGGAGGAAGGGAGCAGGTTGAAGGGAGTGGTTCTGCACCTTCCTCCCTCCCGGCACAAAACCCGGCACGGTTTGGCCGAGGTTAATTGGGTTAGCACGGCTAAAGGGCGTAGCTTGTCCAGGCGCCTGCTCCCTAATGAGCATCTCATTTGAATCTATGCAAAATAGCAGGGAGCATGGAGACATGCTAATTAAAGCGATTGCTGTTCGCTAATTAAGCAGCAATTCCCCTGCCTGAGAGGGTATTCTCATGCAAATAGCGCCCGAGGAGGGGGAAAATCGCCCCAAAAACTGTGCAGGGAGGAATCTCAATTTGGCACCACCCCACGTCTGTGGAGCACCTTTGTTATAATCCTCATTTTGAGTATTTTTACCCCAAAAAAGTAGACTTGGTCTTTACTGTGCTGAGAGTGATCCTCAAGCCCTCGGCCTTTCCAGTGGCTGCCACAAATCAAGTGATTTAACACCCGGGCTGAGCCAACCCCGATTTTGATTCATTTTGGGGCGTTTTCTTCAGATTACAGGATTTTTCTACTCTTCGGTTTTGTTTTTGGTTTGTTTTTTTTTTTTTTTTACCCTTTTACACTTGTGGAAATAATGACGTCCTACAGGAAACCTCCTGAGGGATAAAATTAGGGCTGGTAAACACAGGGTAGTGCAGTGTATTGGTCTTGCAGGTTTGTCCGAAAACCAAGAGATTTTGTTCCAAGTCTGTTTCGCTTTTTTTCCTAAACCTATTTCTCCTTTATTTTTAAACACAGGAACTGTATTTCTTTGCAGCCTGCTCCGTGTGTCGCTGAAGCCTTTCCAGGCAAAACCCTCCTCAGGATACCAGCCACCGTGTGTGGATGCGACCAAAATATAGCAAATTCTCCCCTCTCCCCCCCCAAAAAAAGGCATGTTGGTCATATTTTGGGTGTATTTTGAGCCTTTTGGAAGGCCCACGTGCACAGGTGTGTGCTTGCACAGCTCTGTGGGTGCAGAGCTGCCAGGGGCTCAGTGGTCCGTAGGGAAATTCTCCTCCAGAAGCCATTTGCTTCACCTTGGGCTCTTGGGCTTTGCTGGACACTTGTGGAGCACCCTGAGGTTCCTTCTCTCTGTATTTCCTATCCCAACCTCCGTGTTCTCTGTGTCTGAGGAAATGTCTTGCTTAAAACTTAGGGAATTAGGGCTTGGAGCAACACGGTCTAGTGGAAGGTGTCCCTGCACACAGTAGAGGGGTTGGACCTGGACAGTCTTTCCTGTCCCTTCCAACCCAAACCATTCCGGCATTCCACGATGGAGACACCCTCTTTTGATGGGATGATGTCCACCACCGTGGAAAAAACAGCTCCTATTTTCCACCTGAATCCCGTTCAGCTGGCCAGGAGCCGCATCAGCAACCTCCCTTTATCCCAGGGCTGGGAGCGGGGCCGGCTGGGTCCACGGTCTCAGGGCTGCAGAGGTGCAGGTCCCGCAGATGCAGTGCCTGCAGGGGACACAGTGTGGGGTGCAGGGCGGTGTGGGCTCCTGCTCCCGGGGGTGCCTGGACCACGCATTCCCTGTCCTGCGTGGTCCCAGCCCTGGTTTGTTCGGGTGCCCGATCCTGCTGTGCCCGGTCCCGTTTGTTCGTGTGCCCTGTTCCGCCTGTTTCCCGTTTGTTCGGGTGCCCTGTCCCGCGTGTCCCCGGTTTGTTCGGGTGCCCTGTCCCGCGTGTCCCCTGTTTGTTCGGGTGCCCCGTCCCGCGTGTTCCCGATCCTGCATGTTCTTGGTCCCGGTTTGTTCGGGTGCCCTATCCCACGTGTTCCCGGTCCCTGTTTGTTCGAGTGCCCTGTCCCGCGTGTCCCCGGTTTGTTCGGGTGCCCTGTCCCGCGTGTTCCCGGTCCCAGTTTGCTCGGGTGCCCTGTCCCGCGTGTTCCCGGTCCCTGTTTGTTCGGGTGCCCTGTCCCGCGTGTTCCTGGTCCCGGTTTGTTCGGGTGCTCCATCCCGCGTGTTCCCGGTCCCTGTTTGTTCGGGTGCCCTGTCCCGCGTGTTCCCGGTCCCGGTTTGTTCGGGTGCTCCATCCCGCGTGTTCCCGGTCCCTGTTTGTTCGGGTGCCCTGTCCCGCGTGTCCCCGGTCCCAGTTTGTTCGGGTGCCCTGTCCCGCGTGTCCCCGGGTCCCGGTTTGTTCGGGTGCTCCATCCCGCGTGTTCCCGATCCCGCGTGTCCCCGGTGCCGGCGCAGGGACCCCGCGGCGCCCCGCGCGCACGTGCACCCGCCCCCCCGCCCCGCTCCCCTTAAAGGGCCCGCACCGCCGCTCCCGCCGCCCGCTCCCCCCCCTCCCCAGCGCGGTGGGCCCGCCCGCCGGGACACCCGCGCTCGCTCCCTCCCCCCCCTCCTCCCGGCGGTGGTTCGCTCCGCGGGGCGGGGCGCGGCGGCGGCTCCGCCCCCGACACGGGGCGCCGGTGGGAGCGGGGCGGGGAGGGCAGCGGGGCGGGGGGGAGATAAGCGGCGCCGGGCGGCCGGGCGGCGCTGGATGGAGGCTCCCGCCCGCCGGGACGCCCGCCCCAGCCTGGAATGTCCTGGCGAGCTGCCGCCGCCGGCGAGCGGGACCGGCACCGGCAGCAGCAGGACCGGGACCAGGGAGGGGGCGCGGCGCAGAGGTAACGAGCGCGCGCGCGATTCCCGCCGCCGGCGCGCGAGTGATGGGGGGGGGGGCGGCTCCCGGGAATCCGTGCGGGGCTCCCGGGAATCCGTGCGGGGCTCCCGCGGCTCCTCCGCTGCGCCCGCAGGTGTTGGCTCCTGTCACCCCCCGCACACCGCCCGGCTGCGCTCCCCGGTGCCGAGCGGGGCGAGACCCCCGAGCCGCCGCCGCCGCGCTCTGATTTACGGTCTCGTTTCTCCGCTTGAAGGAGGTGCCGCGGAGGGGCACGTCCAGCCTTCTTGACCGCCTTAAGATTGTTATCCTCGGTGCTTTTAACCTGTAAGGTCACTTTCCTCCGCAATTAGGGCGGTGGAAAGTCGGTCCCTGAGGCGGGAGGCGGTGTGTGATGCCCGAGGACTGCGGCTGTAAAGCATTCTGGCATCTTATCTCTAATTATTGCTGTTATTGCGTTAAGCTGCCTCCATCCTTACAGCCACACGAATCTTGAATTTTAAATGATTTTCCCGTGCTTTGTCTGTCTCTTTGCCAAAAAAAAAAAAAAAAAAAATATAAATTATACAGTTCCTGACTTCTAGTGGAAGAACTTTCCAGCCGTCTATCCCATGCTTTCAATACTGATGTTTTTTAAACCAAGAGAGACGTGTTTTTCGCTGCTGGGCAGAAAACAGGCGATGTTTATTTTGCCCCTGCCTCGCAACTGTGTAAAGGATTGGTGAAGGGGGTGAAGTGATGCCTTAATGTAGCTTTTTCTTTTTAATTATTATTTTACTGCTTTCCCCAACTGTTTTGCTGCCTCTGGTCAGGAGTAGCTGCGCCGAGCCTGGGGCTGTAAAGCTGTCAGCTCTTGAGGGGCTGTTTACTCAGCGAGTTCTGTCTTTCACACATGCACCAGAAATACAGTTTACCAACCCAAACAGCAGCCAAGGTTACCCGGGAGCGCAGAGACTTCGGTTGTCCGGGGTTTTATCCTCCGTGGCCCAGCATTTGCCTCGAACAAAGCAGGTAATCCTGGGGTGCTGCTGCCTGGAACCCGGAGGCTTTTCTGCTCATCTGGGAGTTTTGACAGTTGCGATTTATGGGATGTGCAGGAGAAAAAGTGCTCTTGTGGTGGTGGTTGCTGAGGGCGGCAGCCCGCTCCTTCTGCGTTACCAAAACTCGCGGCGAGCGTTTCCCGGCACTGTTTCGTGATGCTTTTCTGTTAAACTCGATATTATTTGCCCTAATTGCACCCAGAGTGCTTTTGTTCCCCCAAATCGAAACGGGTGGCGAGCGCCGTGTGTGAGTCAAATGCGTCGAAACCAAACCCTGCTCTTTCGAAGCAGTTGCAAGCCTGTCTCGTGGGGAGGGCTTGGTAACGGAGTGACTAGAAAGAAGTTAACATTTTTGTCCCATAGTTACCCCCCCCCCCCCCAAAAGAAGAGGGAAGCTTCGGCCTGGCTTGGTTCTGCATCCCAGAAAACCCACAAGTTTATGGAGAAACCCATGACTTGCCCAAAGCTATTTAAAATGGACTTACAGATAGAAGTACCAAGGTGGGATCCTCTGGGTTACCTGTTGTGTTAAAAAGGATTTTATTTTTTTTCCTCCTCAAGGGGTAGGAAGTGAGATGGGCTCTGATGTGGAGGGATTAGTAACTCACCCGAGGATGAGTGTGGTGGCTTTGTCGCTTGGATTAATGTGATTTACACCCTTAAGCTGCCCCGACTGCCCCTAAAGCCATGCCTGTGTGTGCAAGGTGAAGTGTGGGAGGGCAAGCTCCGATACGCCATGGGGAAGCAGCTTGCAGGGTTGGTTTTTGCCATCCTTCATGCAATCTTGGTGATCTTTCATCCTTTTTCTGTGGTGGGACACCAGCTCTGCATTCTTTGCCCACCAGCCCCTTGGGATGCTGGTGGTGGTTTGGTCCGGGCCCCCCCTGTGTGCTCCCTCTGCTGGCTTGCTGGGCTGCACTGGTGCTAAACTTTGTGGGTTTTACCCCAAAACTGAGGAGGGGGGTGAAAAAACGTGCAAGGAGAGGCCTGACTGTGCTGGGGTGAGTCCCTCCAGCGCTTTCATTATCTCAAGGTGTGCTGTAAGCCCATAAACCGAGGCTCCTGCTTACTTTGGCTCGCTGGTGTGTCAGAGGAATAAGGCAGCTGTGCTCTGACTTCAGGTGATGTCACTTGAGGATTTTAACTGTCAGAGCTTAAAAATACCCTGGCTTGTTTAAAGACTGCTTCTGCAGATGTGGGAATGGGGGAGCAAGGCAGTCGATTGGCCCATGTGAGTGCACAGCCGCTCCAGGGTCCCGCATCTCATAAATCCCCCTCTGCTGTCCCCCAGCAGACCTGCTCTGCCTGACGAGGCCTGGGGCGTGCCACCGCTGTGACATTAATTGGTGGCTGCTGGAGGTAAGGCACACTGCTCTGAAGTGTAAGACCAGCAAGGCTTCGGTGCCGGAAAACTAACTGTGAAGCGTGTGATGATTAAATGATTTTGGGAATAAAGCTGCTTTCTGATGCGATGGCACGGTCAGCAGCACCTTCTCCCACATGGCTGTTGGTGTGACTGGGTGTGTGAAGGACCAGCTGCTGTGATTTTGGGTTGTTTGCAGGGCGGGGTGTGAGGGGCTGTGGGTTCTGAGCTGATCTCTGAGTGTTTGTATGTGCACGTGTCTGTCTTTGCTGCACAACAAAATTTGTGGAAAAAGTTTATGCAGGTTGTGTGAGCTATTTCTAATTCTGTATGAGAAAAGGCATTGAACTTCACATGGGTTTCCTGTATCTCCCACTAAACCTGCTTTTTACACCTTCTCCAAGAGTTCCTTCACCTCTTCTCATTTTGCCAGGCTTTTTAGCCTATGCTGGAAAACCTCCTACTGTGCATCTTCCTCATTCTCATGCCCACAGTTGTGACTCTTGAGGGGTTTCATTGCTGTGCTCTGGTCTTGGCACACAGTCTTAAGCAAAACAACATGGAAATGTGGTGAACCTGCTGCTGAACCTGGTTCCACGAGGCTTTGAAACCTTTGATTTAGTACCAGAAGCCCTGAGACCTGAGCGAGTCTTCACCCCCAAAGCTGCTGGGATCGGGTTATCTAGGGTGATGTTTCCTATGGAGTCGCTTCCAATCGGCATCTCGGAAATTGACTGAACAAGTTTCGTTTGGCAACATTTTATTTGTCTATAAATATAAGTTACTTGATACTGTAAACTTGACCTGTGTGTGTAGAGTCAGGTTTTTGTCTCCTACTTTGCTTATGATCTCTTAACTAGTGAGGGGCTCCCTTGAGCTGAGTCTGCCCCTTCCTTGCTGCAGTGGTTTGCTGTCAGTTCTCTGGGTTTTGGTGTTTCAGTGGGCTGGGGAGCTTCAGAGCCAGTTCCTGTCTGCAGCTGGGGTGATCAAAAAGCCTTGTATCAAGTGGAATTGGTCAAATTAAATGGGAATTCCCTTTAAATGGGAATTTGCAGCTTGTGCTGCAATTCTGACTCTTAAACTGGTACATGGGCAACAATCTGGGTTGTCTGTCCGCTATTTTTGCTATTTTGAGCTATTTTGTTAACAGGTGAGCTGGTACTCAGTCTGTTCTTCAGGCATTTTTCTTTTTCTGCTCGCCTTCTGCTCTCCTGGAGGCCTCCCTGAGCAAACCCTGCTATTGTGTGTCCCTTTCTCCTACATTGCTTTCTCTGGGATGGTGTTTGTCCTTGGTAAAATAAGCAAAAACCTCTTTTCTATATTACTTTGGCTGGCAAGAGGTCTCCA
The DNA here is from genome assembly GCF_009829145.1 of Chiroxiphia lanceolata. Lineage (NCBI taxonomy): Eukaryota > Metazoa > Chordata > Aves > Passeriformes > Pipridae > Chiroxiphia > Chiroxiphia lanceolata. The sequence goes on along the minus strand of NC_045659.1, from coordinate 5,374,194 downwards.
GCTACCCTGGCCCAAGAATTTCTAGACAAGATAGTTTCTCTCTCTGTGTGTGTGTGTGTATATATATAAACTTTTTTTCAGTTGAGTGTTCTTCCAGTAATTTCCTCGGTAGATGGCTCAGTAAAACTTCCAGGGCTGAGTGTGTCAGAGTTTTCCACTCACTTTCCCCAGCTCACTTTTCCCTTTCCGGTGGGGATGATGATTCTCCAGTGACAGTGATCACTTTAGGGGAAATGCTTGTTCAGCCCTGTGAGGGATTGAGCCTTGTGCATCGAGACCACCTGCCTTTCCCATTAAGCCCCTGCTTGCTCTTTCTGTGCGTGAAATATCTGCTGTCTTTCAACAGGAGGGAAAACAATCATGTAAGGTGGGTTGTTTTCCCATTTCCCATACCTATGAGATGTCTTGAAGCTCTTCTAGCCAGGTGGGATTCTGCTTTTTTCTTTTTTTTTTTCCCCTTTTTTCCCCCCTCCCCGGCTCCTTGGGCGCAGTTTCACGTTACAGCTCCATCCGAGGACTCGCTGCTGCAGGAGGTGGCAGGTACATTCCTGCCTCTTCCCCTGCTGTGGGAATCCAGCAGTGGAGCAGCCGCAGGGGAGTGACTCCAGCTAACCCTTCAAAAAGAAAAAAAAAAAAGAAAAAAAAAAGAAAAAATACCCAAGCCCCAAACTTTCCTGGATCTTGCCCCGCAGTTAGAGTTGTTAAATCTTCCACTCGGATGACTGGGGAGGCCCCGGGGGGCTGGGGGTGGGGGGAGATGGCCCCTTTTGGCAGCAGCGGCTTTTAAATTGGTTTTGCTGTCTTCTGAACCTGCTCGCTCTGCCGCCGAGCCGAGGGGCCGGGTGCCTTCCATCTCCTGCCTCTGGAAATGCCCAACTGAACCGGTTCAGCTCGTGGAAACGGCCAGGAGAAAGGATAAAATCGCCCTCCAAAGCCCGGAGCGAGCGAGGCCAGCTCGGCTGGGATGTTCCCTCCGCCTGGCAGCGGGAGGGAGCTGGGGCGGGGAAGGGAGACCATCCCTCTGGCAGCGGCCGCGCTCCGGGAGGCTGAGCTGAAAGGTGAAACCGCACCCTCGGCCTCACCTGTCTGTCTGATCGTGCCTTTGATTTATACCCCGGGTTCTGCTGTTTAGCTTTCCCCGCAGACTCCAACCATTGGATCTGATAACGAACCAAGTGGTTGAGCCTTATTTGTTTAATTCAAAGAGGAGTTTAATATTTCCTACCTCGCAGCGTGCGGAGGCTCTGCCTCGCAGCCCGTGGTTTTCCTTGCAGGGAACCTGTAAAGTGCCAAGACAAGGGCAAAAGGGCTCAAGCTGTGAGCAGCCCCTTGTTGGAACAGTCTTGGCAAAGAGGCCAGGCACCACTAGTTTACATTTCTGGGGGTGTTTTGTCTCTGCAAAGGTGGCTGAGGTTTGTGCTGCCTGTGAAGTGTTGTTCCCTGCCAGCTCACCTTCCATGTGCTGGTGAGCCCTGGTGCTCATGGAAGGGAGCTGTGGGGACCTTCTTGGCCCACCTTAATCTTAGGTGAAGAACAGATGGGTCCCAAATGCCTCTATAATCACACTGCAGCATCTGCTGGAGCACTGAAGGGCAAGCAGGTGCTGGAGATGTCCAACCTCCTGGAATTTTATTTTGTGTAGGCACCTTGTGTCGGAGAGCAGCCTGCTCTAGCTGGAGATGCTCCTCTTCCTGGAGGGGCCTGGCACCAGGGGTTTCCTTTCCCAGTCCTTAGTGAGTGAAACAAAGCATTTATCTGGGTAAAAGGCTTCACTCTAAAGAATCTTACAAGAAATTAATCTTTTTTTCCGTGCCAGTTTGGAAGGTAACCCCCAGGTAACTGTTCCTCTCCTGGGGAACAGCAAAAGGGGACAATGTGGCCCCTTCTGAAACAAATTAAGCTGTTTGTTCCAAGTTGAAATCCCCTGCTTGGTGCCAGGTTGATCCAACTAAAGTTACTGTGATCAGGTGGTATGTTTTTGGTTTTAAATATTTTTCCTTTTTTTTTTCTTTTTTTTTTTTTTCGCTTGGTGTTAGTTGAGAGCTGATAGATCGGCCCAAATAAGGCCATGAGAAAGGCTGGCCATTTCCAGGAGGATCCACAGACAGTCAGTGCATGACTTGTTGCCTTTATCTCTGAGATCAGGAGATTCCTTTGCAGTGATGGATTAATCCACTCCTGAGTGAATAATATAACCGAGAACAAGTAGGAGCCAGCGCTCCAAACAGATGATTTGTTCAGTACGTGTGTGCCTCCCTTCCCCTCCCCCTCTGAAAAGTGTCTTTCTTCACCGTTTCATTCAGCCTGTTGAAACCTCTCAGCAACCTGTGCCTGCGCCAGCCCCCGGCCCGATGGAGGGTGAGGATGGGGCTGTGCCAAAGGCCTCTGCTCCCAGGTGCAGGAGCAGATAAACCACAGCCCCAACGAGCCCAGGATGGAGAGGAGGTGCCCGTGGGCTGCTGGGGCTGTGTTGTCACCTGTCTGCACGTTTTCCTCACTGTAGGTAGAGGTGTTGATGCTGGCACCTGCCCAGGGTGAGCTTGCAGGGCTCCGGTCCCTCGGCAGCAATGACTGTACCCCAACGTGAGGCAGTGGGCTCTTTGTCTGGGAAAAGCTGTGTGTATGGGAACTGGAACAGTGGGGTTGGGGGAGTGAACTCACTGGGCACAAGGGGATGGCAGTGGATGGCTTCAAACAGGAATACGATGTTTAGGAAGATGGTTCTTCAGTTGTGCCAGGGTGGATCTGCCAGGCTGGTACCTCGCTGGCAGAGCCTCAGCCCCTGGAGCTGCTTGGGAATGTCCTGGAGCTGTGCACCAAAGGCCTCCCAGAGACAGTCCTTGTTAGCACACATCCAGGAGGATGCAAGGCCGGGAAGGGAGTTGCACAGCTACGAGCAATGGAATTCACGTAGCGAAGTCGGTTACCGTCCCCATGGATATACTGGGATAACTCTTTGGCAGCTCATGAGCTGTGTCTTCTTGCTTTGACATCTTGGAACGCATCAAGGGCTGGTCCTGTTGATAGGCTCAAACAGGCTGTGAGGGTGTGAGATGCCTGGGGAGGTCCTCCCTCTTCTTGGGGCCCCCCAAGGCTGTCACAGTCCTACCGGGAAAAGCTCCAGTAGCTCAAAGTCAGGTTGGTGAAAGTCCCCAGCTTTGGCTTTCCTTGTGTCATGAGTGCTGGTAGCCTCACCTTGATCCCACGCACTTGGCCTATGGGATTGGAAGCACTGGTGGAAGCTTTCAGCTGCATTTTGGAGAATTTCTGTGCTGCGTGGGGCAAAGGCAACATCTTTAAAATGGCATTTTCCCTTTGGAGAATGGGCTTTGCTGCTGTTGGCTGTATGTAATTTCTGGGAGCTGAGGAGTTTTGCTGCGTAATGTTCCAACTCCATGTAGATTAAATGTATTGCGGAGTCAAACTAAACAATAGCATGTGGTTTTCCTTTGTTCCCCCCTTCCCCACGATAAGAGTTCACAAAAGTTCCCGAATTAGGGCTCTGTGTGCATATGCTGGAGCGTAGGCTCGGATTTTCATAAAGTTTGCTGAGGGCTGTTACTGCCGAGGAACTGTTCACGTTTGCGATCCCTCCGGGAAATCTCTTTGTTTCTCAGGAGCCTTTTCCGAAGGTGTGTTCCAGTGTAACACTCAGTTACTTGTTGCCTTAAATACTTTGCAGTGACAGTGTATCACAGCTTGATGGAGATTTGAGACTCCTCTAATAAAATGCAAGGGAAGGAGGAAAACCCCGAGGGTTTTTTGGAACAGAAGATGTTTTCTGTTCCTGCCACTAATCTCTGTTGCAGAATGAAGTAGGAATGTATACTTTAAATCTTTGTCAGGGTGTAGAAGGAAGCTGGCAACGGATGTAATCAAAAATGTTATTATCAAAACTCTCTAAATATGTTGAAATTTCAAGCTTAATGATATAATTTTAAATGCAGCTATTCAGACTGAGGCATGTTTTTGGGGTGCAGATTGCACTTCCAAATTGCTGTGTGTGTTGGGATGGGCCAGAGAGGAGTTAGGATTGCAGATGGTGGGTACTGCAGAGGTGTGGCTGGAGTCTCTTCAGCCCTCTCATCTCCAGTGCCCTGGTAAATTGGGGCATGCTTTTCTAAATTATTGGCTTTGGGGCTGAGTGCTTTAAAAATGGTCCAGTTTCCAAGTTAGCATTTTTCCTAATTAGTGCATTTCTCATGGCTTGTAAGTAACCGGCACACGTGGAAAGTGTGTGTGTGCATGTTCAGAGTTTGTCTGAAACAGCTCTGGGCACAGCAAAACACAAGGAAGCCACACCAGAATCAATGCACAGTAGCACAGACTCAACCCAGTGCAACAGGAGACAGAAAGCTTCCAGCCTTAAACTGCTTGGAATAAGGGAACTGGGAGTAACCTTCACCCTTCTGACTGTTCCTTGAGCAGAGAGGCTGCAGGTTGAGGGCACAGGAGAAGCTGAAGTCCTTCTCTGAGCCAAAGGTGTGAAGCTGTTTATTTTCACTGGGGCAATGTATATATTGCAGGAGGCAGATGCTTGCCTGCTCAGCCCGAGCCTTCACTGCCTCTCTGGGCTCTGGCGAGTGTACAAGTGTTGTCCCTTCTAATCCCTCAACATTAAACAGTCCAGGCACCTTTCCCTGGCTGAGCCTGGGACTGCTTTACAAAACACACAGAGAGAAGCCAACAAAAAAGAAACATTTGCTTTCTTTGCCAAGTTTAAATGAAGAGTAATACCGTGGTGCTGCTTAATCTTGTTTTTCTTGCTATCTGATGGATGCTAACGTGGGATGGAATCAATCCCGGCAGCCGGTTATCTTTGCAGGGCCTCCATGTTGCTGAGCTCGGCATTAAAGTCTTGTGGGGGAGTTGACGTGCTATGAGGAGTCTGGAACCTTCTTCCTGCGTGGCAAAGCCGCAGCAGCAGTTTCCCATCTTCCTTTGGGAAGGTGTCTCACGGAATTGCCGGTCTGCCGTTGGACATCCGAACAGAAATCCTGTTCGGCAAAGCAGGATGTGTCTGTGCGAGTGAGAACAGGGCACAGTCAGGTGAACCTGGCGGAAATTTCTCCCTGGTCCCCCGTGATGAAACTTAACTCCTTTCCTATCAGTTGCTCGTGTTCGAACTGGTTCTGCTGGGAACAGCTGCCATGGCCCCGATCCTCGGGAGGAGGTTTGGGCTCTGACTCACGACCTGCCGCCGTGTGCCGGTGCTGCCCCGGGCAGGGGTCCCTGCTGCTGGCAGGGCTGAGCTGGCAGTGCAGCAGAGCTCGGCTGCATGAAGCAGCAGGGCTGGAGAAGCAGAACCCTTGGGCCACAGCTTCATGGTCACTGCTGCCTCCCTCCTCTGGATCGAAGCTCTCCTTTGGCTCCGCTGGCACGAGGAAGGAGGCGGGAAGCTACGGCCAGTGCTCAGTTGCGCAACACCGCTGAGCGAATCCAACCCAAAGCCTCCCTCTCCTTCCCCCCGTGTTCCACTGCCCCTCTCCTCGCCTGGGAGCCTGGTCGATTTGTTGGAGCAAACCTGGCCTGACCAACGTGACTTTCTCATTTATTTTTCTGCCTAGCTGCTGCTTTTATCTGGGCCCGAGGCGGAGGGGCTTGTTTTGCTAAGGAATATTGTCAGTCGTGTCAGGATTCCTTCCCTCGAGGTGAAGAAGCGCAGAAGTGTGTGTTTGCCGGAGAGTTTGGACTTCAGTTTTGAAACCAGGTTTGGTCTTTCGAGTGTGGGGGAAGGGAGGGGAGAAGAGCAGTAAAACTGAATTACTGTAAGGCTGGAGGATGGATTGTGCACAGGCTTGTTTCAGCTGGGGAGGAAAGACTGGGGTCTTTCCTGCTCTCTCCCTCAGCTGTCCCTGGTTAACCAGTTTGATTTTAATAAGCATTGTTCTGCCTGGAGCCTGAGTCCAGCAGCAGGGAGTGTTGGCATTGCCTGGGATGGCATGTGGATGTAACAGGAGGGGAAGCAGCAATCTGGAGTGGAGGGCAGCACTTTTGTTTAGCAAACAGAGTCAAAATGGGTCCGTTGCTCCGTTTTGTGCACGATTCCAGCCGTCTGCAGGCACAGTGAATTCTGGAGGTGACTAACGACTGTAACACAGGCTTGGCTCTCCGGTTCCAGCGCGCCTCCCATATCCTGCAGCCATGAGTTCACAGGCTCCTAATTGCCTATGATGTAAGACAGCAGTAGATGAGGTTGCTATAAATTCTGGCTGCAGGTGTGGATTTAATGGTTGTGCTTCCCTTTAAGGGCTCACGGATAGCATGGATCCCTGCAAGTTACAACAGCCCAAGTTGGACTCGGGCTAAGGCAGCTAAAAGAACCCATTTGTCTGCGTTTTTTAGAGCTGTTGCTTGCTGGAGGCTACCAAAGGACGAGGTGTCAGCGTTCATCTGGAATCGCCTCAGGAATGAGCTCGCTGTCCTCTAGCAGAGCTCAGCCATGGTTCCAATTCTTTTCATCAACCTTCTCCAGCAGCAAAACTTCCCAGGCATGAGAGTGCTGCTGGAAGTGGACCTTTAGGCAGCCTGTGTGGACACAAGGGCCTTTGTCTGAGAGTCTGACAGGTTTTTTTTTTTTTTTGATGACCAGAACAAGCCTGTGGTTCTAGTCTTTTCTATTTTTTTTTTTTTTTTAATTCATGCTTAATTCTGATTATAGGACCCATGAAGATATAACCATGGGTGATGGTCCTTGACATGCAAAATGCAGGCTTTTTGGAGGGGAAAAGACACCCCTTGGGGCAATAGTGCAGCTTGCTGTGGTGTGTGCACCTGTAGCTCGGATAATTAGGCCAGTGAGTTCCCCTGCTCCCTTGAGAAAACGGGCATGGCTCACTTGGAGTTGGGCTTTGTATATTTTTCTTCATTTTTACGCACATTCTTGCAGTCCAGGGTTTATTAAACATACTGGGGTGGTGCTTCATGAGTTGATCTGAGGCCTCACGCTGTTCAAGTGCAAAGTTCCCATTCTTGGATGTCCTTTCCCAGCCCCTCCTTTGGGCCGGTGCTCCAGGACTGCGAGGGGAGCTGAAACTGCTCCCTCATCCAGGTGAAAACCGAATCTCATTTTTTCTCTGGCTGAGTTTTCAGCTGGATCTGCCAGCAGCTCTGACTCACTCGCTGGCCGCGGGATCCTCGGTGCAGATTGGAGAATGCAAGCCAGGTCCTGAAGGAAGGTGTTGCTGCCCTCCTCGGCAGCGGCCCCTCTTTAAATTGGCTGGAAAACTGGTTACGAAATCTCGTTCTCGGTAAAAATCAGAGCTGGAAAAGCAAAGCAGGCGCCTCGCTCCGAGGCTCAGGCCAGCCCTGGGGAAGGAGCAGGGAGGGGGTGTTGGCAGAAGGACCCTTGGAGACATGGCTGAAGGGGAGCAGGGCTGTCACAGGTGTCTGTAGGTATTTATGTGCAGTGCACTCTGCACAGGTGTTGAGCTGAATGTGGGGAAGAAAACGGGAGTAAGAGGCGAAGCACTGCCTGGGCAGGAGATAAGGAGAAGGGGGAGGTCTGGGGGGCCTCAGAGAGCAAAGGGTGAGAACTTTGTATGTATTTGGCCTACAGTTACTGTGATGGAACTGTTAAACTAATGATACCCTCAGCTCCCTTGGGGGCTGAAAGCCCTGATTTAGGCATTTAAGCATAATTGCAGCCCAGCAGAACTGTATATCAGGCTAATGCTCTGTTCTCTAGCTTCCCCCGAGGCCAGAGGAGGCAGGAACCATTCCCACTTCATTAGCGTGGCAGCAGGGGGACTGTCTCAGCTCTTTTGCTGAAGTTAATAATAAAATTAACCTAATTGTTATGCCCGTTTGTGGGGAAGAAAGTGTGGCTTCTGTGGTGATTTATTTATTTTTCTCCTGATGTCTGTCTTGCTGGATGGGAACCCCAGGTCTCCCCCCTCAGAGCAGGGATGTGTGTCGGGAGCAGACTCGTGACTTTTGTGTTTTTTGGAGTGTTTTTGGCTGTGTGTGCTGAGGAACAGTACACAAACTGTTAAATTTTCTTCCCCAGGCTCCCCCAAATCCATTTCTCCAGTCCATGCCAAAGCATGCATTCTTCTATCAAGACCATATGTACGCCAAGACCGAGGTTCTAAAGTCAAGGTGTTTTTGAAATATTGGAGTGCAAATTAAGGATCTGAGTAATCTTAACTGTCTTCTTAAAAAAAAAAAAAATAAAATTCTCTATCAGCCTCACATATAACTCAAAGGATTAATGGAAAGCTAAACTTTGATCCGAGTCCAACAGCTGATACCAACCGTGAGACTTTCCAGGCCTGAAAGCAAAATAGAAAAATCCAGTGAAAAAGATCTACTGCTCCATCTTTGAGGCATGCAGCCTCTTGGCCATGCTTTGGGCTAATACTGCTATTTTTTACTTAACCTCTTCTTGTGTCACCTCTGTGCTGTGCCACTGGACCTTACCTGTACCAGGTTGAGTAAATTACTGACATTATTTAGGGTGTGTGGGAAACACATCTGCCTGGTTATTAAGGAAGGCCATCAGGGCTTGGGAGTCCCCTGTCCTTGCTGGGACTCAGTCACTGTCTGGTTTGCTCAGCACTGTTTGTTTTTCCTGCCATCTGCCACCCGAGCAAACACTCGTTCTATATTTTGACAAAAATAGCAACTTTTAGGTCTTTAAGGTCCCTTCCAACCCAAGCCATTCTATGAAAATTAGAGTGCTATTAGTGCTGCACAACTGATAAAGGATTTTAGCCCCCAAAATTGCTCTTGGGATTCATCCCTGATTCATGGGGGGGGGTGTTAAATCATCTGGAGCAAGAAAAAAGCTCCATGTAAGGCTGCTTATAAAAATAAATGTTGCATTAAAAGGAGTAAAAATACCAATTGAATCATTAAGTGGGAATCCACATAGAAAACACTTGGATGTGACTTAGCACCGATGGATTTGGGTGCCAGGCATGGGTCTAGGCAAAAAAAGTGGAGGCATTAATGAAATCCCAGCTGAGGGTTGCAAAGGTTGAGCAACTGTAATTTTTCTCCTTTATTCAGGAGATCCTTATCCTTCTGATAAGGATCTGGAAGGTGCACTTTCATTTGTTTAAAGTGTAATAAATAAATATGAACAGAACATCAAAGGATGCTTTTTCTTGTAATTTTTAACTGCCTCCCCAGTCGGGGTGTTTCTGTGAACGCCTCGGAGGGCATTTGGCCCATTCGTGTCTCTCACACTTGGTTTATGGGGTCACTGTCAGCAAGCTGGTTATTGTAGGGTTTTCCCTTTCAGATTGTTTTTTGGGGATGGAGAAAATCCCAGGCGTGCAGGTCTGCTCAGCAGAGTTCAGCGCGTTTCCTAGAAGCGCCCACAAAATCCCTTTGAAGAACGTAATTTTATTGCTTACACTCATGAAATCCTCTCTTTGGTGATGCCATCATTCCAACACAAATGCCTAATTACGGTGGTTTGGGTTTTTTTTCTTACAAAATCCCCAGCCCTCCTGTAACCGCCTGGCTCCTTATCTCCAGCGCTCGGCTTCCTGTGATTTAGTAACACGCAGGCTGCAGTTCCAGAGGTGGAGAAGAGTAAAACGGGAGCGCTTGAATTTTTCCTTGCCCGAGCTGTGATTACAGCCCGGCGCTTCCCGGTGCTCCAGCCCTCTCTTCGAAGCGTAATTAGGAACACATTGATTCTTATTGCAGCTGGCAGCTGCTCGCTATTGCCTTTTTCAGCTTCTGACCCCCATAGTCCCGCTGACCTTTCCTGGGGTTAGTCGTAGGCCCTTTTCATTGTGATGGGCTCGAAGTGGCTCATGTGGAGTTGATTATTTCCTTGCTTGTCTGGCCTTTTTGGTGCCATAACTCCAAGTCACTTCCATTTTCTTCCCCTGCTTTTGGCTGACCACAGTGAAAGGAAATGCTTTTGCTGGCGACAGGATCGGTTTGCACGCTTGACTGACTCGATTGAGACCCTGAAAAGGGGGGGAGGGGGAGGGTAATGAACACTGTAGGTGCTGCATTTGCTTTTTAAAGGTTGATGTTAATGATTGAGTGGTCATTAAGCATTCATAAAAACGGGGGCTTCAGGCCGGCTCCGTGTCCTTTTGGCAATCTCCGACCCGCGGGTTGGCATCAGAAATCCCCCCGCCGCATCCTGGATGGCAGCGGTGGCTGCGGGAGCCACAGGGAGCAGGTCTGCGGCGTGTGGCGAGCGCGCCGCTGTCAAACAGCTCGGGAATACCTCGAGGTTCTCCCAGCCACTGGGAGACCCCGGGAATAAACCTGGGAGGTTGTTCCGTGAGGCCGCCGGGCAGGCTGCCGGTTGCTCCCGGGCTGTAACCCGCTCCTCCCAGCCCAGAAAGCTAATGAAGTCTATGTGCCAGCTGTTACACTCATTTTGCCAGACCCCAGGAGGACTGCATGAAGACAGTCAGTGATCAAAGGCTCTGGAGATCACTGAGGAGCCGAGCGGCAGGAATGTCTGATTGCTTTCTCTTGGAATGCCACAGGCTTCAATACCTCCTTTTTTTCCTCCTTTTTTTTTTTTTTTTAAGGTGTCTTGGTGTGAGATTTAATGATCTAACTCGGGCTTGCTCCTGCTAAAGCCAGAGTGTTTTAGTTAATTTTGGGGGAATTTGTTTGCTCTAAATTTAGGTGGTTTGAAAACCTGCGACTTTTCTTGTACTGGGGACAAGTTAAAAAGACATTTTTCTTGGTAACTAATAAGTGACCTAGGGAAAAAAATAACTTGCTGTGCTTTGGGTGTTAAATCACATATAATATGATGAAGCTAAGTGGGATTAATCGATTTTGAGTTACTGCTGTTTAGGAAAAATGGGAAATCTTTGGTATCCAAAGCTGCTTTACTCCCAGATGGCTGTCACGATGCAGCTGGCGGGGCAGTGCCGCCCTTGAGGCAGCAGCACTCAGTCACTTTTTCCTTGGGCTGCTCAGCAAAGTCAGCTCCTGGAGGTGGAGTGGGCAACTTGAATAATAACTCTCTCTGTTCCCGAGGTGCCTGTTTCCTTCCTCCTCCTCCTCCTCCTCCTCTTTCTGCTTTACTCCAGCGTTTATGGGACCTGCTGTGTTGAGGTAGTTCAGAAACCCTTCCTCATTTAGCTCCAGCGTGCTGTAGTGGCTCGCTGAAGGTTTGGAAGCGTGTTGGAGGGGATGGATGGAGTGGGAGTGCAGTAACAGACTGAGGTGGAGTGGTGGCTGTTGGGAAGGGAGGTCCCGGTGTTGTCGTGCCAGCTGGTCTGAGATGGCAGGAAGATGATTCAGGGAGCTCAACCAAAGTGGGGATGAGATAATGCTCTTTTTGAAGTGACTCTGCCCTCAGCTGCAAGGGTGGAGAGGAGGAGTTCAGGGCCCAGTAAAATCAGCAGGGCAGGATCTCGGCTGTGTTTGGAAGGACACAGCATCCTCTGGAGCTTTAGCACCATGGGAATGCATGGAAAACAGCATTTCGTCATCTTTTAGAGAGTGAAACCCTTTTTTGGGGGCAAGCAGGGGTAGGAGTGAGTTAATTTGGAGGTGAGGGTTAAGTTACAGTGACAGGACCAGATCTGTGGAGCCCTACATTGGAGACCACTGGTTTCTGGAGAAACAGGGACAAACGTGAAGCTTTGGGAAGAGAGGAGAGGATCACTGCCAGGGCTGCTGAGACCCTGGATGGTCTGGTGCCTGTGTCTTGCCATCTTGGCTGAGTAGAACACTTCAGGAAGCCCATGGGCTGGTCCCTGGTCCAGGATGGCTCGTATCCATCCTGGTGAGGTCCTCAGGCCTCAACAGCCGGGTGATGATGTGCCCTGCAGCATCCTGAGCGTGCCAGGGCTGATGTGCCCTTCTGGCAGTGGGGACAGCCCTGCTCCTGTGCCAGGAAACCGCTGGTGCTCCTAAATGGAAAGTTAAACTGTCCCTTCCCCTCTGTTTGGACTCAGTGCTGATGGTTTATTTTCCTCCCTGTGTCCGGCATTCCGAAGGTCGCGGGGCTGAAACTGGGACCTGCCAGACAGCCTGTCCCCATGGCTCTGGGCTGAGGGGTCCCTTTTATAAAGGGTCTGTGACAAATGAGGTGCACAGCCAGAATTATGTCATCTGCGGAAGTGCTTCATCTTGCTAATTACCTCCAGAAGTACCAGCCCCAGGTTTCTGGGTGCCCCTGTGTGTGCAGTGTGCTTCCCAGGGGCAGGCATCCAATGGAATGGTCAGGATGGCTCCTCCCCCTGACACAAGTCTGTTATCTTCCTTGTTTCCCGTGATCCATGAGCAAGGAGCTACTTTAGAGCTGACAAGGAGGTCAAGTGCTGGTTGAAGATAACTGGAGGATGACTTTAGGTGGAGATGTCTGGGTGGAAGTAGGAGAAGTGCAGCCTTTGCCGTGCTGTGCCTTTCTGATGGGCTGGAGGAATGGCCAGTGCAAGTGAAAAGTACGTTCTTGATCCACTAAAACCATGTCCATCTCTATTCAACCTTGAATATTATTCATATCTTCTTATTACTGTTTTAGTTTGAAATGCTCAGACAGTGACACCCCTTGCTTCAATATAACTTTGACTCCGATCCACAAGTGATGGGGATTCATCCTCCCAAGTAAGGAACAATGAACAGTGGAGAGAGTTGTTCTGGGTTGAGCTCATCTTGGAGTCTGGGACACTTAAATGGAGCCACACCTAACCAAGGTGCTCCTTTTTCTGATCCTAGTGGGACCCCAGTGGCTGGTACTTGCTGTCAAAATGGGAGCTCAGGTTTACTGAAGTGATGGCAAAGGGGAAGAGTCGTGTTTTTCTATCCCTAAGGCTTTTTAATGTAATGTGAAAGAGGCAGAGTTTCTCCACAGGATTTCTAAAGACCCCAAAACTACAAGCTGTGGTCTCACCCTCTTCTCTGTACTTAGCACAAGGGGCTTCTGGAGTGTCACCATCTGCAGAAGAAAAAGAAAGAAGTATTTCTGGGTTGGGCTACCTTGCTGGGTCTCATCTCCCCCCGGTGTCCCCATATTTACCAGTGAGGAAGATGTTTCTGCCGCCCCTTCAGAAACAGATGTTGGAGAAACTTCATTCAGATGCCCCAGTGTTGACGCTGAACAATCCTAGCCCAGTTAAAACCAATATTTTTCCCTTTTTTTTTTTCCCCCTCCAGTCAAAGAACTTTGGTCTTTGTGGCTCGCTGTGTGTACTCACTGCTTTGCAGTTGATCTTACCACTCCGCAAGCCTGCGAAAGCCAAACTGGTAGGTCAAAAGAGGAGTAGCTGTTGACACTGGCAGTAAGGAACATGTAAGGAGAAAGATAAACAGAGGGAAATCAGAGCCTGGATAAAGTAGATCTCCAAAGATAAAGTTTAGTTAAAGATAATGAGCTGGCCTTGTTTAAAAAGACAGCTGCAAAATAACCCAGTAGCTCCATGTGCTGGGGTTAAAGTTGACCCAGAATATACGTTTCATTGCTTTTGATAAATAAATAGTGGAGGGAAGATTTGGCAAAAAGCAACATTGCCCCCAGCCCTCTTCAGCAAAGTGTTTGATGTTAACAAGTTCTCTGGGTGTTTACTTTGTCCTCCGCGCGCGCTGGTGGAGCGGCGCTCCTGCCCTTGAACCGAGGGAGAACTCAAATAAACCAACCCCTTCGGCACAGCTGGGCTCCTCTGCCATCTGTGGCTTCCCAAAACAGCCCCGGCTCGCCTTGGGAACCAGCCTGGGCCGCAGGATTGCCGGGTCTTCCCAACAGCTGAAATAAATTTGCCGGATCAGATAAAACTGCCCAGAAACGGGAACAGAACTCGGCAGCGTTTCTTCCCGCCCTCTCAAGCTGTCAGTGGGACCCAGGGTGCAGTTTGCAGAGAGAGGTGGCAGCGAGCAAACAGCCCCCTAAAATCCAGAGTGATTCTATTACAACTGGAGGCTTTTCCTGATGCTCAGTTTGCATATGTATTTTACAGTGACGCTCCGATGACAAAACACTGTTATTTTAAAATGAGCCACGGGAATAATTTTGCTGGTTATATCTGCATCCAGCTTCTTAGAAAGCAAATGGCTCCACGAACACTCAATAAACTGGGACTTATTCCTCTCAGGGATGTGTGTTGCTGCACTTGTTTCTGTGCTCCAGGAAAGCTCCCAGTTATTGTGTGTGCTGGATACATGTTTATGTACACGGCTGATAGATGAGATGTTTAAAGTATATGTTGAATGTTATCAGCGGCGGAATTGTATGGCCAGGCTGATAAATGAAGTAACTGTGCTAAATGAGCTCAGATCTTATTTATCATAATGTTATGCAAGGCCAATAGGACGTTTAAGTGAACGACAGCTGCAGATTTATTGTTTTCTTGGGGAAACGAGCGTTTGATAGAGACCGGGTGTGTCACAAACACCATTCCTGAGACTCACCTCGGGGCAAGTTTGGTTGCTGGTTCCGTGATTTAGTTTGTATTTTGCTCGTTTAACCATTTGTCATAGAATCACTTAGGCTGGAAAAGACCTCTGGGATCATATTTATGATTTATTTGTATTTTGCTGGCTTAATGACGCAGTTTGTATTTTTTGATGGTGAAAGTGGCGTATAGGAGAGAGCATCACTGGTTTGGGAATATTAAATGAGAACAAGACTGATATTGGTGTTTTCTTCAGTGGCACAGTTTGCCTGTAAAGCCCAGCAGAAGGAGCCAGCAGATGACAGGTCTTGGGAAGCAGATTTAGAGCAATTGTGAGTGGCAGCGGCATCACAGCAGTAGATTCATAAAAACTTGTAAAACAAGTGCGGCCTGGTGATAGATGGTCAAATGATTATTGTTTGCAAACAATATTATCTCCAACAGATAAGCTGTTTACTTTGGACTCCAGCTCCTCTGGGTGGAAAGGAGTCTTAATTCATCAGGGCAGCAGTTCGATGTGGATGCCTCATGCCCCAGCTGTGGAAGAACTCTTACATTAAGAATAGTACTTGGAACCACAGTGAAGTTCAGCTCTAACTCACTTTTACAGATGGTTCCTATATTGCAAAGAATATTGGCTGTTTCCTGGTTGTGCCTTTTTTTTTTTCTTTTTTTTTCTTTTTTTTTTTTTAAACCCCAAACACTTTGTTGTGAGAGAGTTAAAAGGGGGGCTCCTGAAACTCACAGCAGACATATGTTTGTTTGTTTTGTAGCTGTTTCCGTGCCTCGTCTTAGTCTGGAGCCTTGGGCTTTCAACTGGGATAATCTGGCGCTATGCATCCAGCCCCCGGGCGCTTCCAGGCACTGCTGCTCATCGCCGGCCTCGTCGCTGCCACCAGCCCAGGTGAGGCCTCACCCCATCCAGGGGGACTGGCTGGGAGGTTCTGGGGTTGAGCCCAAACTTCTGAACAAGCGGCGCGTGGGAGCGCGTTTCCAAGTGGCCGCCTCTCGTGGACATTGTCAATAATCTGCTTTTAAGGCAGCGTGGAGCACTGAAACGCGGCCTCACGCCCAATATATGGCTTTGCTCGTGAAAACTTGGCTCAAGGCGAGCGCCAGAACGTGGAGGACGCTGGGTTACGTGGGTTTGTTCCTTGGGGTCTCCGTGGATTTAGCTGGACGCCGATTCTGCTGCGTACAGTGCATCCTGTGTTCCCAGGGGTCGGGAGGGGTTTGGATTTGCAGCAGGAGAGGGGAATCAGCTCTTTGAAATGTGGAGGCTGATGCGTGGCTGCAGTTGGAACAGCTCTGGCGTTAAAAAGAAGAGGAGGGATGGTTTTAATTGACACATCTGCTCTGTGTAGTCAGCTTGTCTTAACGTAACCACACGAAAAAGAAGCTTTTACTACTTTTAGCACTTCATAGCCAGTCGTTATAAGCAAATGGGATAAATTTTATTTTTCAAGCAGCCATAGGAGATAAATTCCAGCTGCAGGGTCACTGCTACCAATTTTGCCTTTTACGCGGAGCACAAAGTGTTGGTGTCAGAAGTGAGGGCAGGGGCGAAGATGAAAGTAGCAGTGTGATTTCATACAACTGGAGCGAACAAACTGAAAGGTCAGTGCTTCCCCCTTATCCCTGGAAATTCAGACTGAACTAATAGGAAAAACAGTGTTCTAATTAAAAGCTAAAAATGGACATCTGGAGTCCTGTGAAATGCTTGGATACCATTTTTATGGATTTCATCTTTTTTTGTTAAGTGAAGCCACACTTTAATTTCCAGTTTTATTTTATGTTTATGCAGATAGTTTATGGTTCTGTTAAAAATGTGCAGTTTCTCATCTGAAACTCATAACCAGAACTGGGATGGACTGACTTGAGAAGAAAAGCATGAGCCCAGGGCCCCACCTACAAGAAAACTGTCTCTGACTTGGATGTCATTTAATATCATCTTGACCCGTACTATCTGGAATTCCTTAGCTCCTTTACAAACTAGGAATTGTTTTTTCCCAGCTGATGTGTCTATTTTTAATTTTGTTTTTTCTCCTCATTTGTATTACTAACCAAATAAGTGTTAGTGGTGCCAATTGCCTTTTGCTTGCTCCCTTCATGCAAAAATCTTTAGTGGAGAATTTCATAGAAAACAAATGGAAATAATTCCCAGTGTTTCACTGGCCAGGATAGGAAAAAAAATCTCCTCCAACAAGCAGGAATTTTCTTCTGGCAAATAAATGGATTCTCATAACCAAGTTCTGTGGAATTGAACCTTTTATTTATTAGCAGCTCTTCCTGTTTCTGTTCATCTTTGCTCAGTAAAGATAATGGATGCCCAATTCATCATCCTTGTCCTGATGAAGTCCATGTATTTGGAATTAGCAAGAGCCTTTGCTGTTCGTCCAGCTTTTTTTATCCTGCTATTTTTAATTAGTTCTGCAGACTCAGAGACGGTTCTGTATAAATACCTGGCAGGCTCCTGCCATTTCTAACATTTTACAAGTCACGTCCGGGCCCGCTTCATATGGGACAGATCAGCTGCAGCTGCGTGTTCCCTGCTCCGGCTCTTCAGGTGACGGCTGCTGTTTCCCTCTGGATAAATCCAGTGGGATTGCAGTTTTTGCTGGCCCTGGCAAGCACGTTGCCTTCGCTTTGGGAATGTGTCATCCCCTACACTGCACCTAACTCTGTTTAATTAATGTCACCCCCTTTTCGGGGTTCAAATCTTGGAGTTTTCCCGGTGTTTGAGAGTGAACGGGAATCTCTCCTGAGCTCCTCTTACCAAGGAAAAGGCAGCACCTGCTTGAGTATCATTTGCAGCTTGGAGCTTAGAGACCCTCTATATGCTCAGTCTTTCATACCAGTTCACCTTATCACCTGTGCCCATGCAAAATGCTGGTCTCTAACCCAATATTTATATTTCCTTTCAGATTTAACTCCACGTTTCATTTCTGAGCCCTCGTCTGCTGTCCAGAAGTCTGGCGAGCCCGTCCAGCTCCGCTGCTCTGCCGAGCCCTCCACAGCTCACCTGTCTTGGCTGTTTAATGGGGAGCCCCTGGACAGCAGGGCAGGAGAAGTGGAAATCCAGGCGGGATCTTTGACAATCGTGTCCCTCAGCCCGGCGACGTGCGGCCGCTATCAGTGCGTGGCGAGGAGCAGCGCGGGCGCCGTGCTGAGCCGGCCTGCCACGGTGTCCATGGGCAGTAAGTGCCTTCTCATTCGTGCCCTTTGCTCCTTGCAAACCCTGTAGACCTCAGCTGGCTCGTGTGGTTTGTTCTTCTTTGACTTTTAGGAACACACCCAGCCTTTTTTTTTTTTTTTTTTTTTAATTATCTCATCTGGGACCTGTTGGGTGATTCAGCCCTGGGATGGATTCCCCAGAAAGCCTGAGGATCCCCACCCTTGGAGGCTTTTAAAGCCTCAGCCATACCAAACCACACCTGATGGATTTAGCATTGGTGTCAGCCTCATTTTGAGCTGAAGGACCTCGAAAACCTTTTTCAGCAAGTGCAAATATTATTCAGCAAAATAACATTCATTTCCATGAACTGGCCTGAAAGTACAAGATTCCCAAACACTTCCCTTCACATATGATGTTGAAAGAGCAGCTGACCCGCCACGCTGTTGCAGAAGTGTGCTTGAGAGTTGAGGAGAAATGAATGAGAATTGTTGCCTAGGACATAAGTGGGAGAGGCAGATTTTCCTTTTCATTTGATTTGATCAAACCAACGTAGATGTTCTGCAGGTGGGGACAGTCTTCTGTCCGTTTGGGGACAGTTTCCCTTCTCTCAGTTTCACCGGTTCTTCTGATCAGCCTTTGCCTTGGTGCTTGATCTGTGAATTATTTCATCTCGAGGGACTTCAGAAGAGGAAGGGGCAATGTTTTCCACATGGAAAGGACGATGTGATGCTGAGAATGGGAATACAATATCCCTGCATGAGCATGATTTGTCTGCTTGGGATCTTGGGGCTGTCTGAATCAGGCCTTTGTCAAACAGGGTTTGAGTGATTTCTCTGGAAGGGTACCTCATCTATGGAGCATGTCCAAAATCCCCCTGGGAGGAAAATCTCTTATAAGTGAGAGAAGTAAGTGTTTTGGTAAAGTACTGACCCATGGCCAGACCCTCTCAGGAGAGCTCTAAGGGTGGCTAACATAGAAAAACTTCACAACCTCGAAGATGCTTTGAACATGAGGGGAGTAGAAGAGCAGCTTCCACACTTCCCTCCTGCCTTGGAGGTTTTGGCAGCACGTGGGAAGGTGCTGGGAGCTGGGGGCTCTCTCCTAGGGAAGGAACTGGGGGCTCTCTCCTTAGGAAGGTGCTGGGCTCTCTCTCCTAGGGAAGGTGCTGGGGGCTCTCTCCTTAGGAAGGTGCTGGGCTCTCTCTCCTAGGGAAGGTGCTGGGGGCTCTCTCCTTGGGAAGGTGCTGGGATCTCTCTCCTTGGGAAGGTGCTGGGATCTCTCTCCTTGGGAAGGTGCTGGGATCTCTCTCCTTGGGAAGGTGCTGGGATCTCTCTCCTTGGGAAGGTGCTGGGATCTCTCTCCTTGGGAAGGTGCTGGGATCTCTCTCCTTGGGAAGGTGCTGGGATCTCTCTCCTTGGGAAGGTGCTGGGATCTCTCTCCTTGGGAAGGTGCTGGGATCTCTCTCCTTGGGAAGGTGCTGGGAACTCTCTCCTTGCCTCAAGGCTAGTGGCAGCAAGAGAGAGGCACTGCTGCACTCGCTGCTGTGTTCATTATCACAGAGAAACAATTCCATGTTTTTAGGGAAAGGCTTCCTGCTGTCAGTGTGAATTGTCTCCTGTAGTGCCTGCAGAGCCCCTGAGGGAGCCCTGCAGCCTTTCCAGTGTCTCTGCTTGCTTTTCCAGGAGTTGAGGAATTATTTTTTCTCACTATTCCCATGTAAAAGCTGGTGCTTTTTGTAGTGAGGAGGTGGGTAATGAAGGTTTTTGCTGTTATGGGCTGCAGGATAGACCATGCCTGTTGATGTGAATGTCCAAATGCTGCACCAGAGAAGATAATCAGGATGAAGCCAACTGTCTTTTGAACACAAATACTGAGCTTACTGCCATTCCTCTCTCCCAGGCCGTGGCTGCTCTTACCCTTTTCCCAAATCTCTCCAGGTTTAGGTGACTTTGATGCCTCAGTGACAGCTGCCATTGCAGCAGAGGAAGGAGGCTCAGCTCTCATCAGGTGCAAGGTGCCAGAAAGTCACCCCAAAGCACAGGTTCGCTTCCAAGTGCAGGGGAAATGGCTGGAACAATCAAGAGGTGAGATTTTTTTTTTTTGTGCAATATAAGTATCCAACAAAAGCTTGCCTGGAGTTTTTTCTTAGAACCTACAGGAAAAAATCCTCGGGAAACTTGCAGAACTCCCTGTGCATGACTTTATCTAAACCTGTCTTTGGAAATGAATCTTCTTTGAATGGTGATCTCTTTGTGATCCTATGTTTAGGATAGATTAGTATAGCTGAAAAGTTAATTAAAAACTAAAAAGAGGAAACCTTTTTTTGAAACTACATTAAATATAATCTTTTTTCCTTCCCCTCTTGTTTAGACAACTACCTAATTCTTCCATCTGGAAACCTGCAGATTTTGAATGTATCTTTAGAAGACAAAGGATCCTACAAATGTGCAGTGTATAATCCAGTCACTCATGATCTCAGAGTAGAACTCACTGGACATAAGCTCACAGTCACACGTGAGTATCCTGTTCAGCTTCCCAGAATTCATATACCTCAAACTGAATAAATAACATCCCTAGGGGTTTTTGGCATGGGCATATCAGTGTCTCCAGTACTGTGTAATGTAAAATCTGTCCTGCATTCTTGGCACATTCAGTTCTTATTTCCCCTCACTGTGGAGGAGCAGCATAATTGCTTCTCAAATCCCAGGAAGACACAGCACTCAGCCCTTGGAAGGGGGATATTGTGTATACTTCTGTCCCCAAACCTGTTTTGGAGCAGGACTTCTTGAAGAGAGCATCACAGCATCGTGCTTAGTCCCAAGTGCAGACATGTGTTTGAAAGGCATGGAGGAGGACTGGGCAACAGGATGGGAGGTGTAAAAGCTTGATTGGTGTCAAGATTAGAGGGCTGGAGCACCTCTCCTGTGAGGAAAGGCTGAGAGAAATGGGATTGTTCAGCCTGGAAAAGAGAAGGCTTAGGGGTAACGTAATTGTGGCCTTCCAGCACCTGAAGGAAGCCCACAAGAGAGCTGGAGAGGGACTTTTTACAGGAGCATGGAGTGACAGGACAAGGGGGAATGGCTTCCCACTGACAGAGAGTAGGTTTAGATTAGACATCAGAAAGAAATTCTTCCCAGTGAGGGTGCTGAGGCCCTGGCACAGGTTGCCCAGAGAAGCTGTGGCTGCCCCATCCATAGAAGTGTCCAAGGCCAGGTTGGACAGGGTTTGGAGCAACCTGGGCTAGTGGGAGGTGTCCCTGCCTGTGACCAGGGCTTGGAGTGGGATGAGCTTTAAAGCCCCTTCCAGCCCAAACCACTCTATGATTCTATTCTACAATTCATCTCCTTTCTTCCAGGCCCTTCCTCAGGTGGCTCCCACATCCTTCACCCTCTGGCCCCCCAGAGCCTGGCAGTGCCCCAGCACAGTGCCCTGACACTGGAGTGTGTGGTCAGTGGGGCGACTCCCTCCATCCACTGGCTCAAGGACGGCCGGGACGCGCTGGGGCGAGGCCGCTGGGAACTGCTGCACTCCCACCTGGTGACGGACAGGCTGGAGCCATCAGATGCTGGGAACTACTCCTGCGTGGTGGGAGCTGACTCCGGAGCAGTGAGATACGTTAACTACTCACTTACTGTACTTGGTAAGAAAGAAAGACGTTTTGGATGTCCAGGCAATGAACATTTCCTTCGTAGATGTGCTGGTTTTGGCATCTGCTCCCAAACAGCATCACATTCCTTCTCGATCTTAAGCATATTAAAATAAAGAACACAGATCTGTTCATAATGACCATGTCCCGTCATCTCTTCCAAGTTAAAATCCATAATTATTTATCTCTTTGAATCCTGTGCAGTCTGAAGTAATGAAACAGTGAAGGATAACAAACTCCGAGGGAGGAACTGATCCATTTATTTTCCTGCAGAATGCCAGTGTCAGTGGTATGCCAGGGATCAGATGTGCCTCTCTTGAGGTTGTACATGAGCAAAAGGCTGGTGAGGGGAGGTGAGATGTTTGGATGAGGACATAAACAAAAGCAAAAGAAACATATTCATATATTTGACCTCTTTTGTGCGGCTGCAATTTCTTCCTCGTTTTCCTTTTCCATTGTAGCAGATATTCCTGGTGTTTGAGGTTTCTGCATCCTTGACTGGTTTTGTTTGGGTTTGGAAATGTGTATGTTGAAGTTACTCAGAAAACAGGGTGTTGACACACAACATGCCTTTTGTTTTGGGGTTGTCGCTAGCAAATTATTTTGAAAATAAAGGTGTTTTATTTACGGAATTAATGCAAACGTGGCTGTTTGGGACAGAAGGGAGAAACCATTCAAATAAACTCATGTGTGGGAAAACCAGCCTTGGGCTGTGCAGAACCAGCAGTGTGTGGTGACAGGATGAGCCTGTGGAACATTTTTTTCAGGGCTCAGCAGTTTTTTTCAGGGCTTAGTCGAAGATCAGCAGACGGTGGTTTATGTAAGATCACTTCTCTTTGCAGAACCTGCCTCACTCTCCAAGGGGCTCCAGGATGAAACCGTGGCCGCCGGGGCGACTGTGCATTTCTGGTGTGATGTCCGTGGCAGCCCCACTCCAGCCCTCACCTGGCTCCACAACGCTGCTCCCCTCCGGCCCTCCCCGCGGCACTTCCCGACGGGAAACCACCTCCGGATCTGCGGGGTCACCCCGGGGGACTCTGGCTTGTACCAGTGTGTGGCAGACAATGGAGTTGGGGTTGTGCAGTCCACAGGGAGGCTCCGTGTCCAGCCAGGTAGGAGCACTTGCAGCCCTCAAGGAATCACATTAAGCATTTGCGCTTCAGGCTTTATTCTGGTTTGGGTTTTTTCCCCTCTGGATTATGTATTAATTTGTTTCTGACCACTAATCTTACAAAGAAGGTACTTTCAGTTGGATTTTAAGAGACTTTTGGGGTTGTGTGGTTACTTGATACTTAAAACCTAGATTACCAGTTACAATTAAATTGGCTTATGATTGAATTTGATGTGATTTATGCTCAAATAGAATCAGGATCCTGTTGTGCTGGATGAGCTGGTACACTTAGCAGTATTGGCTCATGAGTAGTTATGTCTGTTCCATACTCAAATTTGCAAAACAATCCTCAGGTTGGGGGTTAATGCACACTTCCCCTTTATCAGATTGGCAGGATCAGGCACCAGGAGTCTTTTTGATCACTTTTCAGTCTAAGATATTTTCTAATGCCCAGAGAACTTGATTTTTGCTAGCACAACGATGTTGGCAAGACCACTGCTGTCCCTGTTCTCTCCCTGTCATGTGTAGTTGAAGCTTTGAACCTTCTCAGTACCAGTAATGATCCGTGTGAGCTGTGCAGAGCCTGGCTGAGCAGAGATTTTGTGGCCTGCTTGTGTGTGGAGTGCCTAAGCCAGTCTTGCCTGCAGTGTTTTCTTCACTGACAGTCAAGTCTTCGTCATTTAGAGAAGCTGAAGTGTGGTTTGAGTTTCTCTCAGCCTCCTCTGAGCAGTCTCAGCTGATCTCTCCAGTCTGGAAGGGAAGCCTGGAGAAGAAAAAACTGTTAAAATGGTTATAAAGAACCACGTGCGACTTTTTTAATTGTACTGACTGACTTGGGCGTTTTAAGTGTCATATTCCTTAGTGAAACTCATCGTTTGCATTTCCCCCAGGCACAGGCTCTGTCCCTGCCATAGTCTCTTCCCCCGGGAGCGTCACCGTGGTGGCTGGTGGGGATGTGACGCTGTCCTGCAACGCCACCGGGCTGCCCGCGCCCACCATCCACTGGTACGACAGCAGGGGCCTGGTGAGCAGCCACCCTGCCCAGGTGCTGCATCCCAAAGTGCAGAGGCCTCCTCCAGAAGGGCCGGAGCCCTCCTGCCTCTCCGTGTCCTGGAGCTGGAGCTCCCTGCGCCTGCGGAACGTGACTCCGGAGCGCGCCGGGGAGCTCAGGTGTGAAGCCGTCAACGAGCACGGCTCTGCCGTGTCCAGAGCCTTCCTCACAGTCGGTAAGTGAAGCCCAAAACCATC
This sequence comes from Chiroxiphia lanceolata, assembly GCF_009829145.1. Lineage (NCBI taxonomy): Eukaryota > Metazoa > Chordata > Aves > Passeriformes > Pipridae > Chiroxiphia > Chiroxiphia lanceolata. Next base: position 5,350,684 of record NC_045659.1, on the reverse strand, counting down.
CCATTGGCTCCCTGGTTTAGGTGAGAAATGCCTCGAAGTAAGAGGGTGGGGTGGGATCCGGGGGAAACAAAGCAGAGGAGTCTCAGTTGTCTCCATGGACCAGTTCCTCCCTCCCCCTTTTAAGCGAAGGAGAAGTGCTGTGTGCATTGCATGGACATCTCACATGTGCTAAAACATATCCAAGGGTGGGTTTTTTTATTTATGGTTTGAAATTACTACTGGGAAAGACAGTTCTTATCCTAAAGGCAGGATGGGAAAGAGCCATTTCCTTTCCTCACACTAGGATATTATGTGATATTAGTAGAAGGTTTAAGCCCCCCCAGGTTTCCTTCACAAGAACTTAGATACAGATTTTTAGTTACATGAAGTGACTTAAGTTTCTTAGCTCTTTCAGCACCTTGCCTTAGTTAATTCAGCTGAATGCCAAGGAGATTTTGGGTCAGTGGGATTTAATAAGTGGCCCCATATTTAAAGTTCTTTGGTTAGAGTTTAAAACTCCCGTAAATAACTTGAAAAGCTGCATAAAGGTTCACTTAGAGAAAAAAAGAAAGAAGAAACCTCAAGAAAGTGATCCCATCATGTAGTTTTATAAATCAGTTATTGTTGGACCTTGCTGAGTGGAAACATGAAACTAAATATCATCCCAGAATTCAGTCTGTGTCAAAGAGAAAAATCCCTCTGCTTTGCCTTGGAATTTTATGGCAGTAAGTTCAATTTTAATGCTTTGTTTATTAACTTTTATCGGTTTCTAATATGTTGTACTGGCTGCTGATTATGGTGCAGAGGGTGGTTAAGGCATTTGGTTTTGATATAAAAGTCCCTGAGGAGTTTCTGGGAGCTGTTAGGGCTTTAGAGCAGCTCCCAGCCATGCCGAAGGCATGCTCAGACATTCCGCTGTCTGATGAAGAATTCGTGCCAGGTGACGCTTCCGAAGCACCTGAATGACTTCAGCTGGGATTCCAGCGCATTTCTTCGGTAGCAGGATCAGCTTAAGCTCCTCTCAGCCTTGTCCCAGCACACAGTAAGAGAGCTCATTTGGCTGAAAAATGTATCTTTCTTTTTTTTTTTTTTCCTTCTGCTGGATCTGTTCCAGGCCGTGATTCATTGCACGGTCTTACAGCGGGCAGGACAACTTCAGCTGCCACCAGAGTGAGAAACCACCAAAATGTAAAACGATGCCTCGGGATCCTGTGCCCACGGCCCTCCCTTCTTTTGTGTCTTTTTTAGACACTTGTGGGGTTCGCCTGCATGGCAGTAGCTTCCCAGAGCTGCTGAACACAGGGTTAATTCTCCAAAATAACTTCATCTAATGGAAATGAAGGAGAAAAATACACTCCAGGCGGTTTGAGTAGCAGGGGAGTGAGTGTAAAACACAAGAAGGAGCATTTGGTGTAGGCAGGTGGGTGATTCAGGGGCGAGAGGCTGAAGTTGCTCCCCCAGAAGCCTTATAGAACCTCTGAGAAGTCCTAAGGCGACTTGAAACTCTTGCCAGGTGTGGGTGACCTCACTGATGTGCTGCATTCAGGTTTTCAGGGGGCTTTCCCAGCCTGTGCTGAGGTACTTGCAGAGTGGAGCAGATCCTCTGGAGGTTCAGGAAGCAGGGAAGCAGTGCCTGGGAATGTGATCTGTTTGCAAAGCAGAGACAAACCCCAGAGCTGCTGTGCAGCCAGGGCACGGCACGGGCTGGGATCTGCCCATGGGTGCACCCCTGTGAGGAGGCTGGAAAGGTGAGGGCTCTTTGCCCTCAAAATGAGGCAGTTGAAGGGGAGAAACAACAACAAAGTACTGGGTATTATGGAGAGTGTGAATCACAGCTCTGAAGACAGGCTGGGAGAGCTGGGGGTGTTCACCTGGAGAAGAGGAGGCTTTGGGGACACCTGAGAGCCCCTTCCAGTGCCTAAAGGAGCTCCAAAAGAGCTGGAGAGGGACTTGGGACAAGGGCCTGGAGGGACAGGACAAGGAGGAATGGCTTCCCACTGCCAGAGGGCAGGGTTAGATGGGATATTGGGAAGGAACTCTTGGCTGTGAGGGTGGGGAGGTCCTGGCACAGGGTGCCCAGAGAAACTGTGGCTGCTCCATCTCTGGAAGTGTCCAAGGCTGGGTTGGATGGGGCTTGGAGCAACCTGGGCTAGTGGAAGGTGTCCCTGCCCATGGCAGGGGGTAGAACAAAATGAGCTGTAAGGACCTTTCCAACCCAAACCATTCTAAGATTTTATGAGTACATTCCTTTAATGCCCAAATTCGGGACATTCAGTCCTTCTCTGATTGCTGTTGGAGGCAGGGTTTTGGGGACATGCAGCCTTTGGTCTGACCCAGCTTAGGGCTGCTGGTGTTCCGCAGTGGGGCTGGGAAGCTGAGGCAGAAAAGTCTCCGTGGCTGAAGAGAAAGGGATGGCACTGAGAGCAACAGCCAAAAAAAGTTGCATAATGACACAGCAGCAGAGAGAAAGCTGATGTGCTGGGTTGTGTGGGTAGCAATTATGCCAGAAACTTCTCAAATAGAGCTTAGATCTGAATTGCTTAATGGGAATTGTTACCCAGGGGTTGTTTTCTGAAGCAAAAATACGAACAGCTCGGCAGTTGTTGACGACTCCCCCCCCGCAGCAATAAACACAGCGCTGGCTGCGGGTCTGCTGTCACCAGCTCAAACCACAACTCATTCTCCACTCCAAGAGTCCGTGTCCCCAGTGCCAGCAGGCGTCAAACCAAGCTGTGCCCACCCACACATCCTCAGGGTCCACCACGGTGCCGTGGGCCTTCCGCCTCCTCCCATTTGTTTCCAATATCGGGCCCTTCCCGCTGCTCCGCTGACAGCGGAGATACCCCTTTCACTCGGGGGTTGTTCTGGGGGTGTCTGACATTTCAGGACCATCTGGCTTCGGGGACATCCTCCCCGCATTGTTCCCTCCTTCCTGTCTCCGAATTTTGTGGCGTTGCTAAATAAGTGAGAAGAAACAAACAAGGAATGCTTGCCGAGAGCGTGTCTTCAATTTGAAAAGAGAACTTTCCTCCCCAGCTTTTTAGAAAGTGGCCAAAAATAGCAGCCACACTTGCTGCTGGTATTTTAATGGAGGTTTGGAGGAATCTGAGTCAGCCAGGCTAACACTGCCTAGGCTTTACATTACCAAGGAATTTGTTTGTTTTGTAAACCAAGTTCCCTTCATTCCCTTCCCCTTCCAGACCCCAGCACGTAACATAAACCTACACAAATCTGAGAGGACGGACAGGGCTCTGAACATCTGGCAGTCCCAGCACTGCCATGTGCAACCTTGAGGAGCTGCACTGCTTCCCAAAACTCCTCGCTTTAAGCACTGACGTTTTCTTGTCCTGGATAATCTCAGATGTCCAACCTGCCATCCCTTTCCTGCCTGGAATGCTGACGAGCCCTGCATTGGCTGAACAGGGCTTTTTTTTTTTTTGCCTCTTTCGAGCTAATATTATATATATTTTTCTTTTCATGCCAGGAAACATAAATAGGATGGAGGAGGCTGGAGAAGGATTTCTAGAAATGTGTTGGTATTAAATTGCATGTTAGATCTGCCTGTAAACTGGGTTTATTCTCAGCATAAATTTTCAAATGAAGTAGTTGAGTTGTGCAGCTTTCAAAGCTTCTCGAAATTACAGCTGAAACCTCAGAAACTGAGGTAGGAGAATGTCCTCTTGTGTGCATGCCAGTGCAGGCCATGAAAAGTTCCTTGTACAAGGGCGATTAATTTAAAATTGCTCCATTTGTGTCACAAGTGTAGCTATATATATTTATTTATTTCTTTTAACGTGCATTGCCACAACTGAATTTAGAGGAGATACAGTCAAACTGTGCCTGCAGACCTCGAGTTTCAGGTTTTCTCTCTTTGCTACTGTGAAAAAAACACTAAACCAAATAAAACAAACCAAACCCCACTGCTGTGCCCTGGAAAAACACTGAGGCCGCAGCTTGGCACCGGGCTCAGGTCTGTGTGGGTACCTCTGGACCTGGAGCTTTGCAGCAGGGCTTGTTTGGAAATGTCACTCCGAAATGATTTAGTGTCCCGTGGGCGCGGGGCGAACGTACGTCATCGTGGGGATGTAACCAGACCCTCCCTTTGCAGTTCCTCCAGCAACTGGCATGAGAGCAGGAGAAACAGCTCCTCTGGAGCTTGCCCAGAGCGATGAGAGCGGGGGTGATTTCGGTGCAGAAGCGGCGCTTTCGAGCTCCCCTCCGACCAAAGCGCCTCCGGACGCGGCTGCGATGGACAAAGCGCCGAGCGCGGCCGCCCCGCCCGAGGCCCCCATCATCCTGAGCCCCCCCCAGACACCAAAACCGGACACCTACAGCCTGGTGTGGCGGCCAGGCCGGGCCGGGGGGCTGCCCATCAACGCCTACTTCGTCAAATACCGCAAGGTACCGTCTCCTGTCCCCCGGCACAGGTGGATCGCGGCGCGTTGGGTTCCTCAGGGAACCAACTGTGCTGGTGTTGGCCAGGCCGTGAGGCTCAGGCCAGAGAGAACACAGGATTTAGTTGAAGCACAGCGTGCCCACAGCTCGTTTTAGGGATGGCTGATGTTGTCACAAATACGCTGTTCTGTCTGGTTTGAAGTGAGAGTTATGCAACCAGCAGTAGGACAAGAGGGCACAGTATTAAGCTGTGCCAGGGGAGGCTTAGGTTGGACATCAGGAAGAAATTCTTTACAGAGGGAGTGCTCAGCCATTGGAATGGGCTGCCCAGGGAGGGGGTGGAGTCACCTCCCTGGAGGTGTTTAAGAAGAGACTGGATGTGGCATCAGTGCCATGGTCTGGGTGACAAGGTGGTGTTCAGTCATGAGTTGGACTAAATGATCTCAGAGGTCTTTTCCAATGTAGTTGATTGTGTGATTATCCAGGCTTTTATGTCTTTTACAGAGTCATTATGGGCAATGGGGCTCCAGGGCGTACTCTGTGCAATGTCAGTGGTGTTAAAAATGCATTTGTGTGAGCAAGCTTGAATCTGTGTGTGAGAGCAGAAGGGAAGCTGGGTTGTACCCCAGTATGTCAGAGAGTTTGCTGCTCTGCGTCCCAAAGGGACTCAATTAAACTAAAGTTACCAAATATGAAGGTGAATTAAAATTTGCTGGGCAGGTACCTACCATGGTGTGTCAACACCGAACTCTTTTGCCTAAAATCACATGATGGGATCCTTGGGGCTGTCCTGTGCAGAGCCAGGAGCTGGACTTGGTGATCCTGGAGGGCCTCTTCCAACTCAGGAAGTTCTGTGATTCTCAAATCAGAACCAAGCAATGCCTGCGTCTGTTCTTCCAAGCAAACAGTTTTCTGCATGGCAAAGCTGTTTGATTTATTTTTCCTAAGCTTTTTAATCCCCTACATCCTGATCTTGTCTTAGCCTGGAGGGAATGCCTAGATTTTTGACCTGTTGGTTCCTGAAAACCTAGTGCCAGAGTCTGTTGATGATAATTTCTCATCCAAAGGCAGTTGGTTCACGTAAACCCTGGAAGTTTTGGATGCTTTTTTGACCTTTTTGACACTCACCCTTCAGTTACACCAATCCTTTCCACACTAAATGTGCTCACTCATGAGTTTCTCAGCAGGGAGTTTACCCTGGTTTTTAGAGTGGTGCTCTCTCTGTGTCATTAAATTATTTTATTGATTTCCCTTTTTTAATAGAGGGGAAAAAAAAAAGATGGGGGAATAAAAGACTTGGAGTGGTTGCTGCAGAAGAAAATAGTCGAACAAAGACCTCTGGCATAACCTTTGATAATCCACAGCGTTTAGATCTGCCTCCAATGTTTTATTAAAGTCTTATGTTGTTTAGTAGTTTATTTTTGGTGGAATCTTTCTCTTTTCCTTTGGGATTTGGGGTAATGTTTTCCTGGATAGGTCAAGCATTAAGAGACTACCCTGAATCTCTTTTCTTTTCTTAAGTGGAGCTGATGGTTTCACTGCTAACTTAAAAAGTGTTTTGGTTTTTGTTTTTAAAAAAAGGAAACATGCATTAATAAACTGAAATCTTTCATCTCCCTGCTGACATTTTTCCAGGCTTGAGGAGTAACAAAGGCATAACCTTTGTTGTCCATTTCATGCAGTAAATATTTAAAAATGCTGAAGTTCAGCGAAAACTGGGCTAGTTCAGGAAACATCTCTCCCATCAGGGTGTTGGGTCCAACCCTTTAGTGGCACATGCTGCCAGCTGAAGGCTGAGCAAAGGCTTGAAAACCATTTGGGCTCTTGTAGTTTTAACCACGAGTGAAAATGGAAAAACAAAGAAGGTCAAAACCGTGTGTGTGTGTGTGTGTGCACGGAGAGGGAAAGTAAGTCGAGTTCATCCCAGGAGTGCTGTGAAAGTGGTTGTGAGAGTGGTGGTTTGTGGTAGAAGCACCTGGGGACAAACCATGGGTAGATGTAGGAAAACAGAAGGAGTTTTGGCAAGGGGCAGAGGTCTCTTGAGTGCCTGTGCATGGAAGCGGTGCGGGATTTGAGGGTCCCCTCGGGCTCCTGACGCTGAGTTTCTGTCCCTGTCGTGTGCAGCTGGAGGACAGCGTGAGTGCAGCGGGCAGCTGGCACACCGTGCGTGTCCCTGGCAGCGAGAACGAGCTGCGGCTCACGGAGCTGGAGCCCTCCAGCCTCTACGAGGTGCTGATGGTGGCCCGGAGCGCCGCCGGCGAGGGCCAGCCGGCCATGCTGACCTTCCGCACCAGCAAGGGTAGGTGCAGCACCACGTGCCCTCTGCCCCACCCTCCCAGGGACACCTGTTTAATGACAGCAGCCATGTGCTGTCTGCTCAGCCACATGTGAAATATTCCTCAATTTATTTTAGCCTCAACAGCTAAAGTAGCTGTAAGGGCAAACCTCCCTGAGCGTTACCAGGGCTGTTGGTAAGTAGAAGCTATTAAAAGCTTGATAAATTGTTTTTGGGGTGATTATTAAGATTTCCACTGCGAGGTTCCTCTTGCTTAAGGACATGAAATCAAGGAGCAGCCCGTCCTTGTTGAGGCTTTTCAGAGAAGCACAAAAGAAACTCTACATCATCAAGTTTTCGTGTATCAGCAAAGCTGCTCCTGGTTTGCTTTGCAGACACCTCAGTCACAATCTCTGCTGACCACGAGCCAGCTGTTTTGCTAGTTGTGTGCAGATAGCAATAAGCACAAGAACATTCCTAATCAGGCCATTCTTTTTCTTTCAAGTTTGGACACTGTTGGCTGCGCTCTTTAGCATGCAAACAATTAGATATTTTTCATACTATAGTCCAAGAATGACTTTAAAGTGACAGAGGGCAGGGTTAGATGGGATATTAGGAAGAAATTCTTCCCTGGGAGGGTGGTGAGGCCCTGGTACAGGTTGCTCAGAGAAGCTCTGGTTGTCCCATCCCTGGAAATATCCAAGGCCAGGTTGGATGGTGCTTGGAGCAACCTGGGCTAGTGGAAGGTGTCCCTGCCCATGGCAGGGGATGGAAAGAGATGGACTTTAAGGTCCCTTCCAACCTCCCAGACCATTCTGGGATTCTATGCAGGACAGGATAGCTTAAAATTTTATTAAGAATGTGATGTGTTCATGAAATCTGTGAAAGCTGCTTAGGATCCTTTGCCCTATGCATCCTTATCACTGTTCTATCAACAAACAGATCCAAAACCGATGACCCTCAATCTCTGGAAATCTTACCCCCTGCTAAAAAAGTCAACAACTCCCTAATTCTGACCTACCCATGCCCTGGGTAATAACACAAATCCTGACTGACCTCCCACTCGTCCTACATGTCACAGCAGACACAGCCCCAGCTGCCACTGCCCTCACCCAGACACACAGAAATGTTCACTATGGCTGATTGATCCCTAAGCTGCTCTGAATGGAGCCTCATTCTTCTTCACCTGCATCCATCAGCACATTGAATGAGGATTCTGCTGCAGCTCCTACTTATACAAAGAAACCTGCTCACCCTCCTAGCAGCCCCCTTCGTAGGCTGTGTGCTGCCATGAGGCCAGGTACCCTTCTGAGGGGCCACAGTCATCACTGGCCTGTTCTCAGCCATCCCCTACCTTGGACAGACCCTTGTAGAATGAACCTGAGGAGGATTCTCCATAGACAACCCCACACTTCCTCCATTTATAATCACAGGCCCCACATTCCTCCACCCCACCTTCTGCCCCAAGTCAGGTTCCAACAGCCCCCAGGGTGTGGTATCAAACAGTGGCAAAATCCCATTCCACCCACACTTTTCCATAAAAGACATCCTAAGATTCATGCTCATGTTCTTCCCACTACTAACCCTCCCAACTTACTGGGGAACAGAGAAAGCTTCACACCAGCAAACCCCCTTGTCACACCCCATTGTATTAAACCCCAGTGATGCTTCCTGTGTGCTGTCCTGTGCTCAATCCCCAGAAAACTCAGAGGATTCAGTGCTGCTACCCCTACCCTGCTCCATACTGTGCTGCCATACCTACTGCCACAAACCCACTCAGCCTGGTGTTGTGGCTGTGCCACAGCAAGTGACCTTCTAGAGTGAGAGTGTTGAGGGGGTCAACGAGCAGCATTTCCTTATCCAGTCCCTGAGCTGATGTATTGTCTGTCAAATCTTTCTTAGAAAGAACATCATCCTTGAAAAACACTCAGGCTCCATCACCACCCATGGGCATCCCTAAACAACCCGTTGTTCATGAAGGCACAAATAATTTTGGTGTTGTGCTTCCAGACCTGTCTCGCCACAGCGGAGGTAGGAGTGGGGATGGTTTGTGATCCAGGTGCTAAAAGTTGTGTTGCAAAGATCTGTGTTTGACTTAACCTGTTTTTATTACTGCTCCAGGTGCTTGTATTGCCTCTTCTGTTTCCTGTCTGTCCCAAGGCTGCTCTGTTGCATAGGGTATTTCCAAGGATGATGTTACCTGCATGTGTGGCTCTCAAAAAATAAGAGAATTTCCCACTTTCCTGCTGCTCATTTTTAAACCTGCAGTTGCTTTTTGCAAAATACACAGGTTTTCTCTTCCCTTCCACTGTAAAAGAGCCAGAGGAAAAAGGGAAATGGGATATGGCTGTGTCAGAGGTTTAAGTTCTCAAAGTGGATGATATCTGTTCTGAATGTCTTCCTGTGGCTTCCCAGGCATGGGCTTATTTCTGATGGTGAGGAGATACAAACACTTCCCAGTAGGTGTGACTTTTACTCTGCTTTCCAGTGAAAACAGCATGTTTGTAGTCCTTTTTCTCACCCACCCCAGCCTTTGAACCCTTGGCCTGATTCAGGCAGATTTTCTCAGGGCCTGAGATCTCAAAGGTATCAAAAATTTGGGGTGAAGCCAAAGGTGAGCAGAGAGGTTGAACGACACAGGCAGGGAGCTGAGTGTTGCACACTTGTGGCAGCACTGAATGTCAGAGGAGCCACTCAGGGGCCTTACTTGTGTCTGGCTGCAAATGCTCAGCTGCTTCATGCCCCAGAGCTGCCAGCCTGCTGTTCCTTGCTCTGTTCCCCTCCTCATTGCCAACTCCATGTTCACAAATCCAGGCCAGTTCAGTAAAGCCTCACAGCTCTTACAACCAGATTTACTAACACCTCTCTTTCCCTTCTCTCTGTCCCACTGCTGCCTGTAACTTCAGTGAGTTCCGTAAGTACATCCTAGTACGTGCTTTGTTTGTTCTTCCTTCTCCTTCCTCCAGCACTCCAGTTAGTGTGGATGGGTTGACGTTTCGTTGGGTCTGAGGGAATTTGGGGGGGTTTGAAAATAATAATCACATTTTTCCTGTTCATTTAGTGTATGTGTCTGTTTCCATGTAGAGGTGGTCGGGGTAGTGCAATACTATATAATTTTTTAATATTTTATTGATAAGATAATCAATTCCTCTGTTGTCTGCTGGTCATCCAGCATTACAGGAGGATTTAAGATTCCCCTTGTTAATATGTGAAGTCCAACTTAATCACCAGCAATGAGCCTAATCGGTCGTTACAGAAAATGAAGTTCCAGCTGACTCTAATCCTCTTGTAACCGAAATTTCCAGTTCCAGAAGCTCCAGACCGACCCACCATCTCCACAGCATCGGAATCATCCGTCTACGTCACGTGGATCCCCCGGGCCAACGGGGGCTCCCCCATCACAGCCTTCAAAGTGGAGTACAAGCGCCTGGGTCGCAGCAGCGACTGGCTCGTCGCAGCTGACAACATCTCTCCCTCCAAGCTCTCCGTGGAAGTTCGGAACCTGGAGCCAGGTATTAGAAATGATCTTTCCATGCTGCAGCTCTCCGGTTGTTTCGTTTTAACTTCTGCTTGGATTATCCCGTTTCTGCCGGATTAGGTTTGGGATTTGTGTGTGTGGCCTAGGAGCTCGTTACATGAATTCAAGTTGGTTTCTGGCTTTCCAAGTGGATAAAAACCCCCACCATAATTTAATGCTTGTTCATGGGGAGAGGAGGGTTGTGTATCACCGCTATTTTTAACTTAATTGTCCTTCTAGTGAGCACTCAGAATGCAAAGAGAAAAATGCACCGATGAAAAAACGTCTGTCCTGACTTCTGCCAGTGTCCAACCCTGAAAATTCAGGGAAAGAGCACAAGAGGAGAGGCAGTGGTTGGTGACAGGGATCCTTTGAAGCATCTTCTTAGTACCCACCAGTTTAGGGACTTCTTGAGCTGATGGAGGCATCTCCATCTGTGTGTGGATTTTCCTTGAGTGGCTTTTAGAAGCTGTTTATACTCCTGCTCTCCACGTCGGTCCGTGGCAGGGAGTCCTCCGCTTTTCCTAACTGGACGTCGCGCGAAAAAAGCTCCTCCTAATCTTGTTTAGTCTCTCCTCGAATCCCTCTTTCTAGCACTCCTTTTGCTACCAGCAGCTCCTTTCTTTTCCCTTAAAAGGAGAAATGTACCGGTTCCGCGTGATCGCGGTCAACAACTACGGGGAGAGCCCGCGCAGCGCCGCGTCCCGCCCGTACCAGGTCGCCGGATTCACCAGCCGCTTCTCCAGCCGCCCCATCGCGGGACCCCACATCGCCTACACCGAGGCCATCAGCGACACCCAGATCATGCTGAAGTGGACGGTGGGTACCGCCGTGTGTCCCGTCCCTCCCGCAGTTTTGTGCTGTTAAAAGTCAAGGATTAAGAGCTGTGAGTGGTGGTTTCCCCCCTGCCCGCGGCTCGGGGGTGACGGTGTTCCTCCTTCGTGCCCGTGTGGTAGAACTGGGGGAGCTGCCGGGCCATGTGCCTCTCAAGCCCTTTGCCCCCATTTCCAGACCCTTTTTCCCCCCTCGGAGGCAGGCCTGTCAGTTGTCTGCTGCATTTGCACCATCTCCCCCCCACCCCACTCCCCTTCCAGCCCTCCGGGGACACCACACACCCTCCTCGGGTTACACCAGATGTGACCCAACTGGCAGCTCCAGTGAGGGGCTGCAGCTGCCGAGTCCACCTGCTCTGGCACAGACATATCTGAGGCACCAGTGGGCTTAACTCTGTCCCAAGCCCTGTTCATGCCATGAGTTGTGAGCAAGTTGGCTCCATTTCCGGCAATTCCTGCTGCTTTTGTCAATCCAGGCTGGGGTGGCTGGGAGCATTTCAAACCCTCCGTCTTCCCTCACATCCAGTGGAGGTTTCATGTCAGAGAAACATTTTCCTTTCCCCTGTTACCTCGTCTATTGTAAACAAGTACTTTAAAGTCCTTATTGAAACCCACAGAAATTCTTTGCTCTTGTTTTGAAATCTAACCCCCTGGTATACTTTGGAGGATTTAATGTGTAGAGTTCCCAGTGTTAGTTTGCTCTGCTAGCTCAGCCTTAAGAGATGTTAAGGATAATAAACTTAAAATAACCTCTGATTCCTCAGGAGGCTGCATAACTTAAAGTAAAAGATTCTTGAGCTGATTTTTAGAGTGACCTTAACTCTTTCTGAAGTAAAAATGGTTTTTAACTTTTCCATTTCCATTAATCACGAAAATTTTCAGGCCGTTCATGGTCAAACCCTAATTGAGGGTTTGGAAAGTGATGTGGGAGGAAAGTGTCAGCCCCAGTCAGCCTCTTATCCCCATCCCACACTCCTTTTTTTCAGCTGCTCTGAGGAGTTCAGTCACCTTTACTTGTACAGCCATATTAAGAACATTCACATTTCCAGGGGATGAGACGCTCGGCGATGACAGCAGGGCTCAGTTAAAATTTTTCTTCTCTAATGCAGCCCTTTCAAATTCCCTTGCAGTACATCACATCCAGCAACAACAACACGCCCATCCAAGGATTTTACATCTATTACCGGCCCACGGACAGTGACAACGACAGCGACTACAAGCGGGACATTGTGGAAGGTACGGGGCCAGGCCCGGGCTTAAAACACCCCTCCATGGGAGGGACACCCTGCAGCCTCACTGGCTGTGTTTACATGGAATCTAAACTGCTTTTCCCAGGCGCAGTCTTTACCATATGTCTCGCAGAAGGAGCTCTCTCAACTACCTAATGTCAGGTTCTGCCCACACATGAGCTGGTTTCTTCCTTCTGAAGCTGCTTCGATGCGGGAACTCGAGAACTAAATGCTGGGTTTAGGCTTGGATTGTTATAGTGCTGCACATCCTTAGTGCAGGTCTGTTTAAACTGGTATAGCTTCAAGTTGTGTAAAGAGAAAGCAGTGTAAATGGGGTTTAACCCAGGGTGAAAACATCTGGGTTACAGACTGTGCTAATAACTAGCTGGCTTTTAAAATTATTTGCCCCGGCACAGACTTTCTAAGCTGGTAGTACCTTGTGTGTAATTGCCCTTCTCTCCTCTTACCTCACCTAATCACTTCTCCTGCTATAAGGGAGTTGCTTTTAGCCCCAAGTGCTGTAGCATGCTGCAAATGCAGGTATGTTTGTGCCTCATTTTGCCTTTTAATCAAGTTATTTTTTTCCCCTGTGCATATTAGATCATCATTTTCCTGGAAGAAGTTATTAGATAATGTCTATATTAGTCCAGAAGTGGAAAACCCTTTTAAAAATATTTTATTTAATGTCCTTATTGCTCGGGCTGAGCAAACGCAGTGATCTCATTCTGGCCCAATGACGTTAATTATTTTTTTCCCCCTCATTTATTTCAGTTACAAGAGGAATGGGCCTTTATTTTGAAAATTTTCCCCTGCCAGACAATTCTGCACATAGTACTTTGATGCATGACATAAGCTTTTGCACACTATAAAGCTATTAAAGATCCAGAGTTTGGGCTCAGAGGCTTTAAAGAACCTTATGCAGGCTGCACCTTCATCTGCAAATGTATTTTAGCCTTTGCTGCACAGAACTTGTGTGTTTATAAGTCTTATACACTGAGCAGTTAGTTGTTTAAGTGGGCTCCACTGTGCTGTGAAATTAGCTTGTTTCGGATTTTTTTCCGAGCGTGTGTGTATTGAACTCTTTGTGGCAGTCTGAAACCATTAGCAGCTGCTCCACTCTGCCAGAGCCTGCAACAGAAATCACTCGGTGGAAAGATTTAAACCTCATCTTTTCTTTACTGTACTCCCCTAAATTAGCTTTTCGGGGGGGAGGGAAAGAAAAAAAAAAAGAGACAGAACTATTTTCAATTAAAGTGTGATTGGAAGCGCTTGATGTGAAATATGTAGAGGAACATGTGACTTAAGGTATTTTTGCCATAAATCACTTGTCCTTCACTTTTTTTTCCTCCCTCTGTTACCTTTGAATTAATCTGTCTGTTTTTTGACAGGGAATTTTATCTTGAAATGACTGCATGAGTTGTGGAAAAAGTGTTGTGATGCCTGTGTTAGCTAAGTGCTTGCCTCAGGCTTTCCTCACTGCTTCCTGTTAAGTCTTGTCTTTCGAGACATTCAAAACTCTGCAGAAAACTTTTTTTTTTTCCATATAAATGCCGCTACAGGCAAAATCAGATTTTATTTGAAGGAAAAAAAACCAAAAAACAACCAAGCAAAAATCTTGGCTCTGGTGGCTCCTTGGTATCTCTTTTTAAGCAAAAGCAAAGCAAAATCAATCCTGTCCTGCATCGATGGTCTGAATTTCTCTGTTTCTGGTCTGAATTTCTCTGTTTCTGGTCTGAATTTCTCTGTTTCTGGTCTGAATTTCTCTGTTTCTGGTCTGAATTTCTCTGTTTCGAGGGTCCTGGAGATTGAATTTTAAATGTAAATGCAGTCTGATGTCAGTTGTTTAAATGTTTTCCCTTGCTAATGGTGCAAGAAGAGGACAGTTAAAAGTGCCTGTACTGATTCCAGTTCCACTAATGGTTTGAAGCGGAAACCTAAAACCTGGTGTAGTAATTACCGAAAGGAATGCTTGGGGGTGGGGGCGCCGGGAAAACCGAGCCTGAATCTTGGGAAAACGTGCGATTTAGGGAAAGGCGGATTCCAGCTTCAGCCAGGGCTTGTCTGCCCTCACTGGGACGCTCAGCGAGGGCTGAGCTCCGACCACATCTCATCTCCTGCCCTTGTGGGGCCGGGAGGGGGGTCCTGGACCTGGGCGGGGGTCCCGGAGGAGTTTGAGCAGTGTCACGGTGACAGCCCCCGCCCGCCGAGCACGCTCGGGTCTTTTTATTCCTGCTTAAATCAGTAGGTGGTATGACAGTTCCTTAGAAACAGTGGAAACAGTTCAAGGGGGTATTTTCCAAGAGGGATTAGGAGCACTCAAACAGTTAATTAAACTCCTTAAAAATAAAAAAGAAAAAAAAAAGAAAAAAAAAAAGAAAGAAAAAAAAAGGGGTTGCTGTTTATTAAAATTTGTCACAAGCCCGTGAAAGTAAAAACTGGGAATGATTTATCCTGAAGTGCTCAGTACTTCAGGAGGGTGTCTAAATGAAATGCTGGCCGGGGGCCAGAGATGACAAAACGGTCCTATTAGAGAAGATTGCTTGGCTCGGGCTCAGGCTCTGCTGGGGCAGTGGCACTGGGACAGCCTCGCTGGGTTCCCAGGATGGTTAATAAAATGCACATTTTGGCCAAGCTGAGCGACCCAGATGTGTCCTTCCTGCGAGACACAGGCGGCTGCAGTCGTACCTCGCACCTCGAGGGCTGCAGGCTGGGAGAGGGTCTTACCACAGCCAAGTTTTTCCACTATCTCAAGTTTTCTGTGCCAGTTTCCCTTGTTATTTGCCCAGTGTACTGTAAATTGCCAGCATAACCCACCCTAAACCCATCTGTGCAGCAGTTCCATGTTTAGGCTGCTGTTGAATTTAAATGCACAGATGTGGACACTTGGATGTCTGTTTTTTGAGTTTAGTGAGTTCTGGCTTTTGTAGAGAAGGATTTTTTTTTTTTTAAATCAATTGCTAATAGTGAAAAAGACTCACTTTTATTCATCAAAAGTTTCTTCTAGCTCTCAATTTCACAAGATAATGTGAATCTTGTAGAACCATGGAATGGGTTGGGTTAGAAGGTACCTTAAAGAGCATCTAGTTCCAACCCCCTGCCATGGGCAGGGATGCCACTCATAGATCATGGTTTCAGCTAAGTCCATAAACAGTTACTAAAGACTTCTGTGCTAACAGAAGAAGCTGCAACGTCCCTGCACTTGGTAGAGAAGGACCCTGCAATACACTCGTCCCTAATTCTGGCTCAATTCCTAAATCTTCATTCATGAAGTCTTGCCTTGAATTCTGGCTCACGGGAGTAACTGAACTGCAGCTGATATATTTTTTCTCCCCCACACAGGTACAAAGCAGTGGCACCTGATAAATCACCTGCAGCCTGAAACTTCTTACGACATTAAGATGCAGTGCTATAACGAGGGTGGGGAGAGCGAGTACAGCAACGTGATGATCTGCGAGACCAAAGGTGAGGCCGCGGGGCTGAGCCCAGGCGGCGTTTGGGGCGCGAAGTGCCAACCGCGGGGAATTCTTTGGGCAGCTCCGAAGTCAGCTGCGATGATGACTGCGATTTTCTGGAATGTTTCGGGGGATTGTTTTGTCTTCCGAAGCCGAGATTGTTTTGAACATATGGAAAGTGATCCCTTGCACTCTCCTCCCGAGGCTCTCGGCGAGGCTGTGCAGCTTTGCCTGCCCTCGGAGATAGCGCCGGCTCTGCGGTGCTGATGGCCTCTCCTCAGGAGACAACCATGCGCCTGAAGATGACAGAATTGATTTGTACGTCTGTTTTATGTCTTCGGGGCTCTGTGACACGTTGTATAAGTGCAGACCACAGCAATTGATGGTTGTGTTGGCTGCCTCCATCCCTAATCCTGCATGCCTCTGGCACAAAGTTTGTACTGTTCTTGGGAAGTGTCAGATATGGCAGTCACATTTATTTTGCGAAGGATTCCTGTCTCCTTTAATCTCTAAAACCAAGTAAGGCTGTAAAGGGAAAATGCAGACAGTAAACTTCAAATGCAGTGCTATGAAAAAATGTCTTTAAAAAAAAAAAGAAAAAAGCCCTCTGGGAGCGGAAGCATCAAAATTCAGCGAAGTGAGTAGTGAAACCTTTGAAGGAAGGAGTAGGAGCTGCAGGGCTTCAAGACTGTGTGCACAGTTGTTCTCCCTCCTGCAGGGAATATAACTTTCTTCTCTAATTTTAAAATTGACAAGATGTATCTGTCATTCATGCTGCCTCTTCCTTAAAATGCACCTCCCCCAGGCTTATAGGGGTGATCCAGTTTATCCAACATACCTCCAATGGAGGTGCTTTTGTTTCTCTGACCAGCTTCACTCCTAAACCAGGCACCTCTTTTAGGTTTTTAGTGTCAAATGAAATGAATCTAAGCTGTGGTGTGCTGGAAACTAATGTAAATATAGTTCCTGGGTTAAACTACCATCTTGTTTTTAGGGATTTTCTGCTCAGCTCTTGGTAAGGTTTGGAGACGGGGTTAGGAGGGTTCACATCAGATAAAAGTAGGTCATCTGGCAGAGACTGGGTGAGAGAAATGTGTGTTGTGGTTTTTCCTGACCTCAGAAGTGGAAAGATTTGCGCTCTTTCAAGTTGGGAGTCAGAGCAGTTGTAGCCATGCAAACCCCCAGCGGCTCATTAAAGTTTCAGTGACCTCAAAGAGGGGGTGAGCAGGCAGGATAATCACCGTTCTCCAAGGCAAAGAGCTATTGCCCAATAGCAGTTGGCCTTCTCCCTGTAGGATTTAATATTGACTTGGAGGCTTTCTTTGCGAGGCATTAGGACTTGAACTCGGCGGCGATTATTTTCGTTTCATAATGAAAAAGAGCACTTAGAAAAAACACGTTGGGTGAGTGTGCCCATGCCTGTCTCTGCTCATCCAGTGAAACGCACGCCGGGAGCGTCGGAGTACCCGGTGAGAGACCTGAGCACGCCGCCGAGCCCCCCGGAGCGGGCGGGGGGCAGCGGGGCCGGGCCCGCCAGCGGCCCCGTGCGCAGCAGTGACATGCTCTACCTGATCGTGGGCTGCGTCCTGGGCGTCATGGTCCTCATCCTCATCGTCTTCATCGCCATGTGCCTGTGGAAGAACCGGCAGCAGAGCGCCCTGCAGAGTGAGTGGGGGCCGGTTCCCTTCCGCGGCGAAAACATTATCAGGAGTGAAATTAGTAACGCTCACGCTGCATTTTATGGGTGGGAAGCGCCTTCCTGTTAGGAGCCAGCTGGTATTTCTGTAGAGACTTGCACTTCTAAGTGTGCCCTAGGTGCAGATTTGGGTTTTTAAGAGTCTCCATTGCTTTTGCACTGGTGCTCCCTGCCCTGCTGCATCCCTGGAGGGTCGTGCTGCAGTTTCACCCAGAGAATGGTGTGGGAAAGGCCTGGGCAAAGTTTCTGCAGCTTATGTTTAACTTTAAACCCCTGCCTAGGTCTCTGCTGATTGCAGAGGCAGAGCCTGTGTAATTGTAAGTACTTGTTAAATGTGGAGAGTTAAACCCTGGATCTCTCCTTTTCTTAGGTGTATCTGGAAAGAACAAATGTGCAGCACTAGGACAAGTCCCTTATTACCTCTCAGTCCCTGCCCAGTGAGATGACATTCAATGGCCAGGTCTGTCAGAGGGGTGTTAATCAGGCAAACCTGTTCATTAGCCCCTGGAGCAGGAGCTTTTCAAGGTGCTCTGCACCAACCAACAACCTGGTGCCAGCAGAATCTCTGCACTGGCCTTTTCTGTTCCTTGTGCATAAATCAGCCTTGCTCTTGCCACGGCTTGTGGTTATTTTTAAATGTCCTTACTCTCTGACAGAGAGAAATGAAACAAAACTTCTTGCAAGATAAGATAGTGCCTTCAGCTGCAGCCCAGAGAGATTTTTGGGAAGCAGCTCATAGTAGATGGCAGAGGGGCTATCGATGATAAAAACGGCCCATTTTTAGGACGCTCTCATAGGGATTGTTGTCAGCCAAGTCCTTCCAGACCAACATTCCTGGTCTGCTCTCCAGGATGTGGCTCTTTTCCATGTCTGTACTTGTACACTAAGCACTCGGATATCAGAGTTAGTTCACAAAAGCTGTAGGAAGACAAAATAAGCTTCTTTTTTTTTTTTAGGGGCGCTCCTTTAGCTTCTCATAAAGGTGCTTTCAGTAATAATGTCTTTTGCAGAATACGACCCTCCCGGGTATCTGTACCAGGGGGCAGATATCAACGGGCAGATGATCGAGTACACGACCCTGCCCGGGACGAGCCGCGTCAACGGCAGCATCCACGGGAGCTTCCTCGGCAACGGCCTCGGCAACGGCTGCCCCCACGTCCACCATAAAGTCGCCAATGGAGTCAATGGGATCATGAATGGAGGAGCAGGACTGTACCCAGGGCACACCAACTCCCTGTCCAGGACACACGTGGACTATGAACACCCCCACCACCTCGTGAACGTAAGCTCCTGCGCCGGGTGGGAGGCTCAGCACAGACCTTGGGGTTTATTCAGGGGCTGTGTGAGCAGACTTAATTCGGGTGGGGGAATACTCATCCGTTGATAACAGCCAGTTCCACTGAATCCTTCATCCCAGAGGAAGCAACTGGGCTGATATTTGTGATACAAACATCATGGTTTTCATTTGAGGATATCAGATGACAGCAAGAATTCCACTTACTCTGGGAAATCTGCCTCTACCCTCCTCCTAACAGCATGTAAGCTCTGAGAATGCCTCAGTGCTGGGCTGAGATCCTTTGCTCGTACATATGGTATTTCTCAATCTCCAAGTTAAATAGATTTAATTATAGCTGCTTATTCTGCAGCTTTATGGATCACCCGTTTTTCCCCCACCTGTTTCAGATCTGTAACTCTGAGCAATGCTATTAATTATGGCAAAGCACGAATGGAGCAGGAGGTTCCATGGAATGAAGTGCCCCATACATCTTGAACTGCAGCAGTGCAATAACGCTGCTGCTTTTTTTTTTTTTTTCAGTCCCCTGTTTGTGACTGTTGAGACAGGCTCGTTTTTTGTTTTGAAATTGAAAATAAAATTAAAAACTAATTTCAGTCTGCGATCCAGCCTTTGTATGCTGTGGAAAAATACTTCATTTGCTGAAACGTGTCCCGTTTCCAAGAGAGAATAATGATTTCATTATTGTCTATGGAAACAGATGGCTTGCATTCAAACTTACTAAACTTACTCAAAACTGTGAACATTGCCCAGGAAAACTGAAAGAAAAAGTTCAAAAGTCTGAATAACCCATGCTGTTTCTGGAGAAAAAAAATGGGCCTATTGTTTGTGTTGGTAATTGAGCACAAGCACTTCTTTTTATTGAACAACAAATTAGCACTTGCACAGTAGTTGCCACTTCAGTTCCCTCCAGTTTCAGCCCAGACCTGTCAGTTTTTCACCTGATTCTGTCCTTGGCCTGCAAGAAGTGCCCATTTTTTGGCTGTTTTCAAGAGCACCCGAGGCCCAAACTGGGTTTTTTGGACCTGTCCAACCTCCCAGTGGGTGAAACTCTCCAGAAGTCTCCAAGCCCTCAGGGAGAGAACATTTGTGGTGCTCAAAAGCTTGCCTGTGAGAAAGCCTGGGGGCTTGCATTGATGTTTTGTCCCTCCTATTTTTACTTTTTGGGGGGCTGGGGGGAAAAGAAGGAAATACATGTGTGGTGACAGAGGTCTCGGTGCTTGGAGCTCCTCTGTGCCACAAGCTGTCCACACAACGCCGCTGTCTGTAGGTGACAGGGCTGAGTTTTTTTGTTCCCCACACTTCTCGTTGTAGAAAGTTTGAGTCACAGGATCTCTGCCCACGGAGAAGGCCCTGGACTGGCACGTGGGCGAGGCAGCGCAGGGGAACAGGATGTTCTCATCCTCGTTAGGCCGCTCTTCATTGTTTCAATGATTGGGCTAAATGAGGAAGGGAGAAGCTGGCCAGGATGGCAATCAAGACTAATTAGGCATTTCCTCAGTGCTCCCTATCCTTCAAAAACTTCAGGATAAGCCCTGTTTGTGCAAAAATAGGGGTTGTTAGAAGTTCCCTACCACTTGAACTGCCAAAAGCCAGGTGAGTCTTCCCGGCCCGGCTCAGTCCCGGAGCCTGATGCAGGAGCGTGGCTCCACACCCCGCTCCGAGCGGCTCCCGCATCACTGTCCGCCTGGTCCCTAACAATGAGGTATGTGTTAATCTGGGCATTTCGACTGGCTTGTAATGGCCCCCTCAGCCAAAACCAACAACACAAAATCCCTCGCACCCCGAGTCATTGCTGGCTGAGGAATTACCCCATCTGTACAAATACGAAACGGCTCAAAAATCAGTGTAGCGAAGTAAACTGATCTAATCGGAGTAATTACAGGAAAGTGGGATGGGTTTGTGTGTGACATCAGCCCTCCAAATTTAATCCCCTGTCTCCCCAAACGAGCCCAGTGTGCTAACGAACGGCAATTCGTTTTCGTGTCTGTCATCAGCGTTAAAAATAAACATATTTACAGTGTGTTTATTAAATTAAACCTCAGCATATTAAGCTGAAAACAGACCAGGGAAATGACCACATACTTGTCTAAGCTGCAGTTATTTACTTTTCCCTGACACACACGCTGGCAAAGCCCTCCCCTGGCCTTTGGACAATCGCTCAGTGTTGCCGTGCCGTGTTTGGCCCGGAGCGGGGCATTGATAAGGTGACTGGACTGGGAAAACCAAGTCAAGGAGCCGAGCTGCCTCCTCAGCGCCTCTCTTGGATGTTCTAAAAGTGATCTGATTTCTAAGGATTTACTGTTAATCCCTCCTGCTGCAGGGTGGCGGGATGTACACGGCCGTGCCGCAGGCTGACCCCTCGGAGTGCATCAGCTGCCGGAATTGCCGGAACAATAACAGGTGAGGAATGGCCTTGCACCAAGGCAGGGCCTGCACCAAGGCAGGGCCTGCCCCGAGAGCAGCCCTTGCTCTGCCTGCTGGGACTGACAAAAGCCGGGAGCTGGAATTCTGGCCCAGGGCACGAGGAGCTGCGTGTCAGGGGATGACTCGGAGAACAGTTGGGAATTGTCCGTGGGATGGACTAACACAAGTTGTTAAACCCCCCAGAGGTCTCTTTGCTCAACACGCTCCTCTGAGGCTCTCTAGGAAGCAAAGCAGGTTGAGCACTGGATTTTTTAAAAATCCTTATTTCCTGTGTTTTCTTCAGCTTTGAGATAACAAGATCATTCCATGTGGAGTTTGTCAAATCGGATTTAATTGGTCTTCTGCATTTTACACTTTCTGCCATTCCCTTAAGAGCACCAACCAACTGCAGTTGCCCCTTTTCCTTCACAATGCTATTCTTTGTAAAACGTGGGATTTGAGGTTCTTCAAGGCCTTCAGGAGCAGTTTGGCCAGCCATTGTCAGTGTGGGATAGGATTTTTTCATGGGAAAAAGGATTCTTGTATAGAATAAGGGAAAATCTGTCTTCTGTGTTGTATCTGGGAGTCAGGAACCTAATAAACCTAATAAAAATCATTAGGTTTTTCGCTTTTGGAAGTTTTAATAAATATCCTTCCAGGCTTCCAGGATTCTGACTGAATCTCTGGTTATTTTAATGACTATAAATAGGATTGAAAGTCAGACAAGCTGGGCTACTCTGACTGGTAAATTCTGGGCTTTTCTTTCAATCATACTTTGATTTCTCTGTATTGTTAAAATGCTCAGCTGCCTTTAAGTGTACATCTGGAGAAGCTGAGTTGAAATGAATCATTGAATCATTGAATATTCTGAGTTGGACCCACAAATAACATCGAGTCCAACTCCTGTTGGACAAATAAGCTGTTGTTGAAGGCAAAAATCGCGTTCTCTTTATTTTCACGGGTTTACTTTTTAAATGTCACTTATAATGGGCTTTAAATCCTTCCCCCTTCCATAAATGTATGCGTGATAGTGTAATGCTGACGAGCTGCTGCTTGCACGTGGAGCTGGGCACGCCTTGCCTGGACCAGTGTCCCGACAGGTCTCCAGGGAAGCCCAGCACGTTCCCTCACACACCAGTTGTGTGTTTTCCAGCAGGCTCTGCAGCAGCTCTCACCAGGATGTCTGTGACTCGCCATAATTTGGAACATGCCATATGTGTTACGCTGTAATTAAGAGCTTGCGTTCCAGTTTTAAGCACATTTAATTTTTTACTCGCTCCCTTTTTTTTGCCCTAAGAAAGCAGGGAGTGGGTTCCATCCTCTGCAACTGCACTGCTCCTCCCAGACGGGTCATCAGCGGGGCCTGAACTTTGAGTTTTCACATCCCCCTTCTATATTTGACTGCTTGACAGAGAAACAACTTGTCCCTTACAGCTGCCTTTCCCCGGAGGGGACCATTAACCTCCGCTCCCTTCCTGCCCCTGCCGCTGGGGGAATGGGAGGAGGACATGGGAGAGGGGAATGGGGACGGACCAGAACGTGCCTGAGCATTCCACCAGGGAGCTGGGTGTATGGCCAGGGCGAGGAGGAGGAGGAGGAGGAAGGCCTGGTGGGTTAGTGCAGTCATGTCAGCAGGCTTTAGCAAGTGGGGTTTTGGGGCCGGAGCCTTTTCCTCATTTTTATTTAACCTTGTGGCACAGGTAAGGGCTGTTCCCTCCACCTGAGCTCCTGTGGGTGGAAAGAGAACCTGTTCCTTGTCCCACCCTGGGATCACTGCACCTTTTGTGCTGGAAAAGGCAATTCCCTCTGCAGCCCAGGAGGACAACGAGGTTCAGGTGTAGCGGGGTGATGTCTCCAGCTCAGGAGCATTGTGGGTGCACGTGGCCTTGGCACCACAAATTCCTCACTGACCCATTTCCACCAAACACCCGTAGCTGTTGCTGGTTTGGGTTGAATTTAGCAGTTATTTGAGTTGTGACCATGTGCAAATGAATCCTAGAGGTTCAATGTATTTCGTAGCTGTTTTCACCAATAGCCATCTCGGAGCAGGTTTTATTATTCCAGTGCTGAAATCCCTGGATCTTCTGTTTAAATTAGCACTTTATCCCTCCTAACTGCTCGTGGAGGCTTGCCAGGGGGAGAAGCTGCTGAAACCTGGAGACCTGCTTTGCTATTGTGGACAAAGCCTGTGGTTGACAGGATTGAGAACTGATCTTTTTTTCTTCCCTGGTGCTTTTGTGTTAAAACTCTTGAGATACCTGGTGGCTGCAGAGGAATTTACACTTTTGCAGATCCCTCTTTGCAAACTCACTGTGTTTTGATCAGAAATGCGAAATGCATGTTTCAGATGTATCAGTTTGTTTTTCTGGTGTTTTCATCTAAATTATGCTTTGTTTAGGTTGTGGTTTGGTAGGGTGTTAGCACTGAGAATTGATAGAAAATGTGTTTTCTGCAGCAGGGATTTTACACCACTCTTCCTGCACACTCTGCTCAGGATATCCCCATGGCTAGTTTCCATCACAGTGTGGTTATTTAAGCTTAAAAAGCTGAACTGCTGTCTGGAAACATCCTTCAAGCCCATACAATAATACAGAGAAATACACCAACCTCTGTATCTTTAAGAAGAACCCCCAGAAACATGTAAACCCAAACATTTTAAATGGGTTTCTCTGAGCTTTTTTTTCCAAATAATAAGTGAGTGCAGTCAAAACCTCTGCGGAGAGAAAGGCAAACTAATAAATGGATTTGTTTGAAGACCAGATGTGTTTCATGTGGATTCTTCAGTGGCTTCTGTGGTATTTTGGTACTTGGAATAATGATTTTGGAGGCAGTTACGGGAGCAGAAGGACAAAATAGGAGAGAGAAGGTTGAAAATGAAACTTGGTGCTGCTCCATCCTCATGGCTTTTGGGAGGGGAGCAGGCTCTGGAGGGATGCCCCTTGTCCCCTGATTTGGCTTTGCACATGAAGCATCTGCAGGAGGGGAAACTCGCACCAGTTCCTCCTCTAGGAAGTTTATTTGTGTTGTTGTTGGATGTTTTGTGGCTCTTTCAGTTTGGGCAAAACTGATCACAGGTTTTGTTCAGGTTCCAGGTGTGAACTGAAGCTCCTGTAGGGCAGGTCCCTGCAGTGTGATGTTTTTATGTGTTGCACTGACCTTTTTAAAGGCATAAAAGTGGTTTCTGGGACTTGGGCAGGACCTTGCTGTGACTGCCAAGCCTCATGTATCCCGATTTTAAACCTGTCTGAGCTCAGTGCTGAGGTGCTCAGGGCTCCACTGTTGCTGGACGTGGCTCTGCTGGCTGCTACCCTGGCACTGGTGATCTCCCAGCCCATATTCCCCTCCTTTTCCAGCCATATTTCATCAGCCCTGCTCAGTTTTGGGCCAGAATCACTGTGGAGCAGCACACCAAACCAGCACCCAAGCAGCCAGGTCCCAGGGAGCTGTTTTTATGCTTCCAGATGCCAGCCTCAGGCAGCCCCAGGGATAACCTACAGCAAGTGCACTGGGCTGGTCCCTGTGAGCAGAGCAGGCAAGGGATGGATTTACACTTGGTAGGAAAGAAGGGGAGGATGCTCAGAGTTGTACCTGTATCAGCACATAAAAACCTGAAGCCTGTTCAGCCTTTGTGGGAGCGTTTTGGAGGATCTCTGGTGGGTGTGAACGCTCTCCATCCTTATTTCCATGCTTTTTTCTGCGGATCCATCTCTGTCTTGCACCACACAACAAGAAAGAGTTTTGGGGGGTAGTTTCCCAAAGTTTGTGGCAGCTGTACAAGTAAACCTTTTCCTTTTGGGGTAATTATGGTTTTGTCTAAAAGCACACTGAAGTGGAATATTGGAGGAGGGGCTTTCTTATGTAGGAATTATGTATATAAATGTTCCCTGAGGCCACGTTGTCCACATTGCAAACACTGAGACGTTTTCCCTGCCTGCTGCAGTGGTACATGTGTCAAAGTCCTGCTCCTTTTTGGTTAAAGCTTAAATACCTCAGCTGTAACAGTTGATTCGCCACTTTAGCTTCTATTCCACAGCCTTACACACATATTACAGGGCCACAACCTGACTTGCACAGCAGAAGGCGGCGTTAAATTTATAATCTTGCATCTATTTTTTTAATTTGCGTTCGCTCTGATAACACTTAGTGTTAATTTTCCAAGGTACTTAAGTTTGCTGCTCGCGTTTCAGAATTTGAGCTCTTTATCTTGGCAGCGAAAATGTGTTTTATGGGGTTGCTTTGATGGAGAAGTGGACTCACAAGTCAGGTCATTGGGTCACAGTCGATGGGGGAAGGAACTGAGCGTGTTTCAAGTGTTTTCAGCTGTCTGTTGGGAGAAAAAAAACCCACTCGGTGCTTTTCTTAACGTCAGGATTGCTCCAAAAATATACTTAAAACTGGTTTTACTTTTGACATGTGGTAAAGCACTTAAAAGTTGCATTTTCTCAAGATATGGTGGGGGGGGAGAAAGAAGCCACTCTGAGTAACTGCGGCCTCTGTCCCGCCCGCAGGTGCTTCACCAAAACCAACGGCACCTTCGGCAGCGCCGCCCTGCCCGTGGTGCCCCTGGGAGCCCCTTTCCAGCAGGACGGTGTGGAGATGAAGCCCCTGAGCCCCCACGTCATGGTGGCCATGTGCTTGGCCTCTGCTGTCCCCGAGTGCGGCGCCCGGCTGGAGGAGGACGGCAAGGAGGGCTCGGAGCATCCCTCCCCCCAGCACCCCTGCTGCCAGGAGGGCGTGGGCCGGCTCTCCGTGGACTGCATGGACGGTGAGGCAACCCCGGGGAGGACAGCACCTGGCTTTGGGGCCGGGAGTATTCTGTAGGACAGCTGTAGGGTGCTTAATTGATCGTGGAGAAGCTGGTAATTAAGCCCACAAAAGAGCTGGCTCTTTGAGGGAGGTTAAGCGTCCCCGCCTTGTGCCTGGTCCTGTCATGTCCTTATGATTGATGCCTCTAAACGGGGCTCATCCAGCACCTAACGAGGCTGTGACTGATTGATGCTGCCCCCACAGGGCACCAGTGGGCTCCAACACTGCTGAAAAGCTGCCTAATGGAGTTCTCCTTAATGAGCAGGCATTCCTGAGGGCCCAGAGCCATCCTGGAGGCAGGAACAGGCGCAGGGAGGGAGCTGGGCTGACCTCACCAGTGTGAGCTGTTCCATAACTCTGCCAGTGCCAGGGCAGACCCAATGCCCTGTGCTTGTGCCTGGTACAGTGGGAATGAGCCTGAGTCCAAAGAGCATCACCCACTGGAATTAGGAATTTTGGGTGCATGTGAGTCTGTTGAGCTGACAGAGAGTATCTGCTGAAAAAAACCAACAACAACCACCCGCCCTGCTCTTGCTTCGCAGGCGACAGCTGCGTGCACTCGGAAACATCGAACCACATTCTGAGCTGGAGTCCCCTCATTCTGCAGCCTGTTTCCAAGGACTGTAAGGAAAAACCAGGATGGAGTTCATCCGGAGTCACCTTAAACGGTTCTGGGGACCTTCGGCAGCTCCAGCTGCGGGAAACCTGAGGAAGTGACCGTTGTCCCCACTTAACGCCAGGAACTGCCAGTGTCGCTGAGAGGGAGTGACGGGGGGATGTTAATTATAACAGAGAGAGTCACTATTTATTTTTTGTAGTAGTGTCATATGAATGTATCTTGGTTTTCAAAATGGTTGCCTTTTTATATTATTTATGCCTTGAAATCCCTTTTTTTTTTTTTGTTATTTTTTTTTTCTCCCCCTCACACGCCGCGAAACTAGCCCTGGTTATGTGTATAAAAAAGAATTGTAATAATATAAAGAACGAGGATGGGAAATGTGGAGTGTGTTTCCGTGGCGTGTTACCAGTGTGAGAAGCGCTTCCGAGGAGCCCGGGACAGGGATTTAAGCAGGTCTGATGTGGTGATCAATGGCTGCCACCTCCCTGGCAGCTCGGCGACGTGGCACTCAAACCATCCTTTCCATGAACACATCCCATCCTCTTTCGGTTTCTCTGGGAAGATCTCAATGGGAAAATGAGAAAATAAATACGAAAAATGAGCCTCAGCTGAGTCCGTCCAGCGCAGCTTGAAGCAGAGCTTGGGTCGGTGACTGTGACTTCAGATGCTTGATAACACTTATGTCTGCAGAAGTACAGGTGGAAATCCAGCCTGTCTCACCTTGCCGCTCACAGAAGACAAAATCCAGTTCTACTCTTGGTTTGAGGGAGTACTGACAGCTTGGATAGCTCCAAAATGAAACCAGCTCCCACCGGCCCCGCGCGTGGCTGTCAGGAACCCACCCGCCCCGGACACAGCACGATGGAGGTGTTGCAACCTTAACTGCAGGGTTTGGGTAGGTTTTTTTTTCTTTTTCCTTTCCAAATTTAATGCCAGAAAATGAAACAACCTTGTGCTTGTAAAGCACTCCCTCCCCCACACGACTCACGAGCGCATGATCCCAGGAATGAGGTGCGTGACTTACGGTTACGGCTGCCCTGGGGTGATGCCTGTGCAGCACCTTTGCACAGAGCAGCGTGTTCCTGGCCAGGCTGGAAAAGAAGGAGGCTGTGCTGGCCTGGCTGTGGCTGCTCCAAACCCCTCGGGGACCTCAGGGCTACAGGTGCAGCTTTACCAGTCACAGGGTTTAGGGAGCGGCGCCTGTGCAAGAAGGGAGCGCTTGAGATCTGCTTTGGCAGCGGTGTCTCCATGGGCTGCTCCAGGTGTTGGGGTGGGCTTTTTCCTTTTCATGGAATCCCAGAAGGGTTTGGTTTGGAAAGGACCTTAAAGCTCATCTCGTTCCAACCCCCTGCCACGGGACACCTTCCACTAGCCCAGGTTTCTTCAAGCCCTGTCCAACCTGACCTTGGACACTTCCAGGGCTGGAGCAGCCACAGCTTCTCTGGGCAACCTGTGACAGGACCTCACCACCCTCCCAGGGAAGAATTTCTTCCTAATATCCAATCTAGCCCCGCCCCCTCTCAGTGGGAAAACATTCCCCCTTGTCCTGTCACTATCTGCCTGCCTGTATAAAAAGTTCCTCCCCCTTTTATAAGCCCCCTTCAGGTACTGGAGGGTCACAATGAGCTCTTCCCAAAGCCTTGCCTTCTGTCTTCTCTTTTTTCTCTTTTCCCTTTCCTTCCCTCCCCTCCCTTCCCCTCCCCTCCCCTCCCCTCTCTTCCCCTCTCCTCTTGCGTTATTTATGATTGTATTTATTTTTTGCCTTTTTTTTAGGGTTTTGGATCCCCCCAGCCAGAGCTGCCTTATTCTGAAGTTCCCTGCAAACCCTGGACCTCACACCCATGGGCTTTGACTGGCATGTACCCTTGGAGCCACCACAGAGCCCCCTCCTCCCCCTTTGTTTATCTCCTCCTTGCAGTCTGGACTTTCCCTTCACAGGATCTGCTGGGAAGCTTTCCCCTTTTCCAGTGGAGAGGTTGGGGTTCACCTCTGGCTGCTTCGTCCTCCCCAAACACTGAGATTTAACCACGGTTTTAAACAACCTTGCTTAAATCCCCCCCTGTATTGGGGGTGTGTTGGATAAAGACACTGTTTTCCAGAGAATCTGTAATATCCCTTTGAAATCTTATGTATTTGGAAACGATGCTGTTTTGCAGGGGTTTGGGGTAGGGTGTGTATTTTTGGGGGTGATGCTGCTCTTTGGCCAGCATGGGGATTGATGCTCTGTGGGCACTGATTTGAGCTGTCACTTGATACTTCCCAATGGATAATTAACCAATTATAGGATAAATGGCCCAACATGCTCTTGTTTCCACAGACACCAAAAGATGAGGGTTGAGGAAGGCTGGGAAGTGCCTGACACTTTCTTTAGACCCTGCCTCCCTCCATGCTTGCACCATCGTGGAGAAAAGCCATCACCAGTCACTGCTTTTATCCTCCTGTGGTTTGGCCCGAAAATGGGGAGCTTGGGGTGAAGATGAGGTCCCTTCCCTGTCCCCCAAATCTTCGTGGCTGTTTTTACACCACAGAAAATTCAGCACAGTCCCAGAGCAGCATCCCCATCCAACGCCAGCCCTGGGCCTGAGGGCGGCATTTCGACCCTCAGGGATTTTTTCTGCCATCGGTGAGAAACTATTTATTGTAGCCTAAATATTTATTTTAGCTCCAGCGGTAACTGCAGGCCCGAGGCTGAGCCAGAGGGGCTTTCTCCTGGTGCGGCACTCGGAGCCAGCTGCCTCCCAGCCTGACGTGACACAGGTGGGTGGGCGCTGCCGTCCCCTGGTGTGGGACGAGAGGAGCAAAGGGAAATAAATAGGAAAAAGCCGGAGTGGTCACGGCGTCGCCGTCGCGGTGATGGTGACATCAGCTGGTGGGTCATCGGCGGTGCCTGGCGGTGCCGAGAGCGGCTCTGCAAGGGGTGGAAGAGCCCCGGTGACACCAGGTGTCACCGGGGCGGGTGGCTCAGCCCTCGGCTCGCCCCAGGGTGCGGGTACCTGCTGCTGTGCTGGGGGCAGGCACTTCTCCCGGTGCTGGTGCTGTCTCCTCCTCCCCGCTCGCGGCTGCTTCAGCATCCTCCGGCGTGTCCACGGGTTCTTGGGCGCCAGGACCGGCCCTGGGGGAGGGACGTGCGAGGTCTCGCTGGCGCCAGGGCGGGGGAACAGCGGGGCAGAGGGATTTGGGCACTCACGTGCGGAAGAGCAGGTCGTGCAGCCCTGGGGAGACAGAAAGATGTGAGGTGCGGGGGTCAAGGCTCCAGCCCACAAGCCCCCCAGGGCTGGCACTCACGTGGGAGAGTCTCCCGGTGGCGGGCGATGCAGCGCACGGCCAGGAGTGACGCTGCGGTGGCCACCAGCATCCCGGCCACCGCCGCCCCCGTCACCGCCGGGTAGGCCTCGAAGGGAGGCTCAGCTGGAAGAGAGCAGAGGGAGTATGGCAGGCAGCAGGGACGGGCAGAGCCCAGAAACGCCAGGGACCGTGCGAGGCTGTGCCTGTTCGCTCTGAAAACCTACTGACGGCTGCTCGCACTCAGCTCCTCAGCTCCACCAGGATGGAAACGTTGCCCTTCTCCACTCAAACCCTGCTCTGCCCCCATGGAACGGCAGCCCCTGCCCACTTCACCTGGCGTCTGCACCTCGGAGGGGTGCCCGGCCGTGCGGTGGTTGACGGCCAGGACGCGGAAAGCATAGAGCACCGCGGGGTCCAGCCCCCCCAGGCGCCGGTCGCGGGAGTGGGGCTCGATGTTGCCAGCGGCCGTTTCCCAGGGGCTGGGCGCCTCTCGGAGGGGTTTCTTGGTTTGGCGCCGCTGCACCACGAAGCCGGTGAGGTTGCCGGTGCCCTGCGTCCGCCACTCCAGCTGCACCTCGGTGCGCGCCCGCGTGTAGCGCAGCTTGCTGATGGTGACGTTGGGGGGGGCCGGGTACCCTGCGGAGAGATGGCACCCGGCAGGAGGGGGCTGAAGCCCCCACCCCACCTTGGGGGACCTCCCTAGCCCTGCCAGGACTCACGGTCCACGCGGAGGCGGACGGGGAGGCTGGCGGTGCCCACGGCGTTGGTCGCGGTGCAGCGGTAGATCCCGCCGTCCCCCGGCCACTCGGCATCCAGGACAGTGAGGTTGAGCCACGCTTCTCCCTGCTCCAGCCGGTACTTGGCCAGCCCCTGTGTCACCTCCCGCTCCCTGGGGTCGTACCAAGCCACAGTGGCACTGAGCCTGGCGCTGGTGCCACGTTGCCGGCAGGTCAGCAGCGCCTCGCCGCCCTCCAGCACCGCCACCTCGCTCGCCGCCTCCAGATCGGGGACCTCTGCTCGGCGAGAAGGAGGGACAATGTGGGCAGGGACGTGCCACCCCATCACTCCCGCTGTGGCACGGTGGGAGCACCGGGGACGGGTCTGGCTTACCCAGGCGCAGGCGGCAGTCGGCGCCGGGGGCCCGCAGCGGGTGGGCGGCCGCACAGACGAACTCCCGGCCCCCAAGGCTGCCCTCGGTGCTCAGCACCAGGACGGCGGTGGAGGGTGTGGGGTCCCCCAGGGCCCGGCCCCCACCGTCCCTCCACTGCAGGGTGACGGGGGGCGTGCCCCCCTCCCACCGGCACTGCAGCATCACGTACTCGTCACCCTTGGTGGCCGCTGCCGCGCAGGTGGGGCTGCCCGGCGGGACCCCTGCGGGATGGCGCGGTGTCGGGGCGGGGCACTGCCGCGCTGCGTCAAAGCACCCCCAAAAAGCAGATACTACCCCCCGCCAAGGGCATGGGGGGCTTTTGCGCGGCTTTGCACCGTGTGGACCCCCATTCTGGAGCAAGCGGGGGGTGCTGGATGTCCCAGCAAAGGCAACAGCACCCTGGGGTGCCCATCCCGTGGTGTGGCCATGGCACGGAGTCACCACGGCTCTGGGGTGACACGGGAGGTCAGGAAGGGGCTTGGGGGGCAGATGGACCCATCATCACTCACACAGGGTGGTCCCACATGCAGCCCCCTGCGGCAGCGCGGGGTGAGAGGCCAGGCAGGAGAAGGAGCTGCCGTTCCTTGTGGCTGCCCCTGGCTGGATCCTGGTGGCCATGGAAAAACTGGTCCCCATCACCCCCTCTTCCTCCTCCTCCTTTTCCTCCTCAAGGGAGCCCACCCAGCGCAGCTGGGCCAGGGGGAAGCCCCCCAGCCAGCGGCACCGCAGGGCCACATCCTGCAGGTCACCGGTGGCCAGGGCAGAGCAGCTGGGGCTCCCGGCTGGTGGATCTGCAGGAGACCATCAGCGCTGGGGGAGGCCGGGGGCTCCCCCCCAACCCTCCTCAAACTGCCCCTCACACCCACATCCTCACCAGGGAGCTGCGTTGGTCCATCTCACCCCGGGGGGGCCCCGCCGGCCCCCCCTCTGCAGGGTTACTTACAGTACACGGTGAGGACGATGGTGGCCTGGGTGCGGGTCTGCAGGTGGGTGTTCTCGGCCAGGCAGGTGTAGGTGCCCGCCTGGGCGCGGGCGATGGCGGCGATGACGTAGGTCTGGCCAACGTGCACCTGGGTACCGTTGTGCAGCCAGACGTAGCGGCTGGGGGGGTTGGAGGGAGCCAGGCAGCTCAGCACCACATCCTCCCGCTCGCCCGCGGAGAAGCCCCCCTGTTCGGGGGAGAAGGGCTCCACGCTGATGGCCGGCTCGTCGGGGCCGTCTGCGGGCACATGGGGGTCCTTTAGCCACGGGGCTGGCCCCACAGAGGGGACACAGCCCTTCCCTGGGGCATCCTCCTCTTGGTGGGAAACGGGGCAGTGAAACCTCCTTAGAAAGGGCCCACTATGGGGGTGGGTGGCCATGGACATACTGTGGTGCTTGGTGGCCACAGATGTGCCATGGTGGCCTTGGAGGTATGGAGGTAGCAAGGTGCATGGTTGTCATGGACACGCCTTGGTAGCATGGCTCATGGTGGTCACACAGTGGCCAGGTCATGGTGGCCATGGACAGGTTATGGTGGCCATGGACAGGCCATGGTGGCCATGGAGGCATCATGATGGTGGGGCATACGGTGGCCATGAATACATCATGGTGGCAACATGCCACACCATGGTAGCCATAGACACATTACAGTGGCCGTGGAAGCATCCCAGTACCAGGGTATGTGATGTCCATGGACACACCACTGTGGTTATGGATGCACCACGGTAGCTATGGATGTGCCCTGGTGGCAGGGTGCTTGGTGGCCATGGCCATGCTATGGACATACCATGGAAGCATCATGGTGGCCACAGACATGCCATGGATGTGCCATGTTGGCATCTCCAGCCCCGAAGATGCCCCCCCAGCTGGTGGCTGGTGGCTGAGGCCCCCATGAGGGCAGTGCCCGGGGCACTCACAGACGATGTCCAGGTAGACGGGCTCGCTGGTGTGGCTGTTGACCTCATTGCTCGCGGTGCAGAGGTACCAGCCCGTGTGGCTGCGGTTGGCAGGCGTCAGGCTCAGCTCTGCCCCGGAGCCCCTCAGCCCCGCGGGGGACACTGAGGGACCCCCCCGGGGCTCCTGGTGCTGCCAGGAGAAGCTCAGCGGCTCCGTCCCCTCCCGCACAGTGCACGTCAGGGCCACCGCCGCCCCCTCCGCCGCCGCCGCCGCCGTCGGCCGCACGAAGGGCTTGGAGACGGGCACTGGGGACACTGAGCTGTGAGCAGGACCCACAGACAGCAGGACCCCTTCAAGGCCCTCCCGTTCCCCCCTCCCAGTCCGGATGATTGATCAACTGGTGCTGCAGCAGCCAGTAGGATGGCTAGTGAGGACACCTATGGGCTAGTGAGGAGCATCCTGGCTGTGGGCGTGGGGCCTGGGTGGAGTGGCTGCTGAGACCAGTTAAGGGTGGTGGGCTGCTGGGGTGGCCAGGGCAAGGAAATGGGGGTGGCTAGTGGGCTGCTACATTGGCTAGTTGGGGTTTACACTGGCTGGGGGCAAGGGGAATGCACTATTCACTGGCAAGTGGTGTGCTGGGCTGGCTAGTGGGGCTCTGGGTTGGCTGATGGGCTCTTCGTTGGCTGGTGGGTTCTATGTTGGCTGGTGTTGAGCTACCTTGGCTGGTAGGATGCCATATTGGCTAGTGGGGTGCTATGTTGGCTAGTGGGGGACTTTGCTGACTAGTGGCAGACTACAGTGGCAAGCAGGGTACTCCGCTGACTAGTGGGGTGCTTTGTTGGCAAGTGTGGTGCTACACTTGCTAGTGAGCCACCTTGTTGGCTAGTGGGGCTCTCCATTGGCAATTGGGGCCCTTCATTGGTTAGCAGGGCACTATGCTGGCTAGTGCCACGCTTTACTGAGAGGTGGAGCCCTTTGTTCACTAGTGGGGTGTTCCACTGGCCAGTGAACAGCTCTGCTGGCTACTGGGCGAGGGGCTGCTTGACCGTGGTGCAGGGGGGCACGATGACAGCCACTGATGGCCAGCAGGGCCCCTCAGGGTGGCCACGGCGGGGGCTTACCCAGGACACGCAGGAGGACGGCGGCGTATCCCACGCGGAGCCGGCCCCGCTCCGGGAAGAGCCCCTGGCAGAGGAAGCGGCCCTGGGCAGCCACGCGCAGCTCCCGCAGCTCCAGCGTCCCGTTGCGCAGCGTCACCCGGCCCAGCGTCCCCGTGCCGGGGGCCACGACCACGTCCCGGCCCGAGCCCACGGCCACGGCCCGCGGCGGCCCCTCTCCCCGTGGCGTGAAGCTCCAGAACACCACGGCCGGCGGGGCCGCGGCCACCAGCCCACAGCTCATCTCCACCGCCCGGCCTCGCACGCCCGTCACCTGCCACTCCTCGTAGGCCGCCTCGCCGGCCACCAGCGGCTGCCCTGCCCCGGGGCACCGTGTCCATCAGGTCAGGACTCTGCCTGCCCCCCGGCCTAGGAATGTGGGGAGGGGTCCCTGCTCACCCCCCGCCAGCGCTGGCAGCAGGCACAGGATCCAGGGCCCCCTCCAAGGCGGCGGCACTGCCCGGCCACGCTCCATGGCGCCATGTCCGGCACCGGCACTGCCTGAAGCAGGGCTGTGCTCTCCGGCCCCATCTCCTCTCCGGTTACTCCCGGGTAATTAGGCCCAGCCCTGATTAACCGTTAATTATTTATCAACCTGGCGGTGCAGGGGGGAACCCGACGCCGCTGCTGCTGCCTCAGCCCCTGCAATCTCGGGGCTGAGGACGGGCATGCTTGCAGAAGGAATGGCAGCATCCTCGCCTTCCCCATGCAGGGGAATTGAATTCCTGAGTCCATCCTTTCCCCACCCAATTTTTTTTGGCTAAAGGAGGGGGAAGATACGCTGCCACCCCGCCGCGATCGAAGGCGGGGGGTTTGGAGCCAGGGAAGCCGGGCCAGGAGTGGGGTTTGATATTTCATCTCCCGCTCCCTGCCGAGCCCCGGCCCATCAAACATTCATGGGGGCGGCCGCGCCGTAACGCAATGCCGGGGGGCCGGAGAGCCCCGGAGGGGGGATTTCTGGGTGCACGTGGGGGAGGGATCTGGCAACACCCAGGAAAGTCTGGAAAACGACCTGCATCTCTCATCCCCTCCCCGATTCTTTAACTAGAATTAATTGCCCGTTACCACAATCACACCGTTAACACTGAACGCGGGATTTCCCGCAAAGAGGTTTCGGGCATTGAAATGCCCCAAAGGGGTTAAAGCTGGTGGTGAGGGGCTGCAGAGCCAGGGCCAGGCTCCCCTCCCGCTGCCACGTGCCTCCAGCGGTGCTCTGGTCTGTTTTGTGCTCCTGCAGGTCGGGCTTGGGAAGAAACTTGGATGAGGGGAGTGGAGGGCAGTGGCCGATCTGGGAAACGCCACCATTGTCAACACAACCCTCCTTCCAGCGGTGATAAATTTCAGGGGATTTTGCTAAGGAAGGACCCACCCTGAGGATTACAAACCATTTATTTATTAAAGATTAACAAAGGCACAAACACAGCCCTGGGCTGGGGACAAGCCGCTCCCAGGGTCCAACCTCTTTCCCTAAACTGCTGGGGCCCCAAATGCTTGAATTTTGGGACCCCAGGGTCCAACAACTCTCTCCGCACTGCTGGGACCCCGAACATTTGAATTTCAGACCTCCAGGGGTCCAATCTCGCTCCCTGCACCACCAGGACCCCAAACACTTGGATATCGGCCCCGGGATTCGGGATGGCAGCGGTGGATTCCTGCTGCCATCTAGCGGGATGAGGTCTGCCCCGGCCTCCCCTCAGGCAACACAACAAAACTCAACAGCTTCAGAACACAAGAGAACCGGGAAGTTTTCCCCTGTAACTTTTCCTCCTGTCATGAACCAGAACTTGGATTTGGGGGAGTGAATCCCCGCTCCTCACTCAGCTGCAAGCCTCTCGAGCTCATCCATGTCGTACGGGTCCAGCTGCTTGATCATGGTCTCTGAAGGAAGGAAAGAGCTGTTGTCAGGAGGTGAGAACAGAGCGTGTCCCCCCCTGAGCTGGTGTCTGCACTGCCTGTGTGCCCTGTGCCAGCTGAGAAGCTCCTGGAGTGCTCACTGCGGCATCTCCCTCCACCGGGAAATCAGCTGGGAGGAAGCACAAGGGGAACAGGGTCAGGGCAGCAGCCAAGGCATGGCAGCAAGAGCAAGAGGTGGCCCTGCAACAGCAGCACACCAGGCTCAGCCTGTGGACATGCTCCTGCTCCCTGCTCCCACCTCCACAGCCACACGGGACAGGGAAGGTTCATGTCCTCGAATCCCAACATCATGATGTGAAAAAGCACAAGTCAGATCGCCAGGAGTTCATCCCGTTTGATTTTCACCCTCACACTGGGGTCCTTTGGCTCGTTCTGGCCATGGCTGTGGTCAGCCTCATCCACACCCCAGTTATTCCAGCTGCTCATTGCTTCTACTGCTTGGGGACAACCTTTGTTGGACTATTTGGCTCGTGTCTTCCCTGCCTGGTGTCCACCACAGGCTCTCTCGGTGTTTAAAGGACAAGTGGAAATTTAAAGGAACCAAGAGGGTTGAGCAGCTCCAAGGCCGGAGCTGAGGAAGGAACAGCACTTTCTGCCCTCCAAAAGGTTTCCATAACTCTTTTTTTTCCCCTAAAAATAACTGGGATGACAGGCACCGGCATTCAAAAAGCAATTGGTGCAGCCACGGCATCTGGCAAATCCCATGAAAATCCTCTTGATGTTGACAAGTGACAATCTATTTCCACTCAGGAAAGATTTCCACAGCTGCCAGCTCCTGTCCCACAGCCAGGGCTGAGCTGAGCCACAGCACCAGGTCCCCTGGGACAAGGATTTGCAGGGAAAGGCAGAAAAAATGCCTGAAGGAGGGGAAAAATAGGAGGTTCTAAGGCATCCTGGGTGCTAGTAATGTCCCCTGTGAGTTGCACACAATCTGTGGGGTTGTTTCTCCAAAAATTTGGCTGCTGGGGAGCAAAACATCACCCTAAAAGCTGCATCTGTCACCCGTTCCCAGAGGGATGAGCCTCGGAGAGAGGAGCAGCCCTGCAAGGTTCAAGAGGGAGTATCACAGTCCCAGTCCAGCGCCCCAGAGCAGTGGATCCACATGGATACTCACGGAAATGCTCCTCTATCTTGTGCACGAGCTCCACGGTCTCGTTCTCCACCATGCTGAAGGCGATGCCGCGGTGCCCGAAGCGTCCCGCCCTCCCAATCCGGTGCAGGTAGGTCTCAAAATCCGGCTCTCCATCCAAATCCCTGGGGAGGCCAAAGTTCACCACGGTGGTGACCTGCTGCACGTCGATTCCTGGAAGAAAGGGAAAGGGGCTGTGGAAAGGGATCGCCTCCTCCCATGGCATCCACATGGAAGAACCGCGGGCCTGGTGTGTTTCCAGGGATGATGGGTTTCCCAGGATACCTCTGGCGCAGACATTGGTGGCGATGAGGACCTTCTCCTTGCCCTCGCGGAAGCGCTGGATGACGCTGGCCCGCTGGACCACCGTCAGCTCTGCTGTCAGCGTGGCCACTTGGTGCCCGTCCCGGCTCATCTTCTCCGACAGCCAGTCCGCGAGCCTCCGGGTCTGGGCACACGGGGAGAGGCTGAGGCCCAGAACAGCCCCCCCTCCCAAATCCCCTGCTCCTTTTGAGGGACCTCCCAGCAAATTTCAACACCCCCTTGGGGTCTTGTTTTGGGAGTCTTGTCCCCCCGTGTCCCCACCGCAGAAGGACCCATTCCTGGCCCAAGGGCCAGTGTGGGGCTCTCCTGGGCAGGGGTGTTACCTGGCAGAAGATCATGACCTGGCCGATGGTGAAGCTGCCGTAGAGGTTGCAGAGGGCCTTGTACTGCTCTTCTGAGTTCTGGCACACCATGAAGTACTGCCTGATGTTGCTCAGCGTGAGCTCCTCCTCGCGCAGCTTGATCACGATGGGGTCGGGGATGATCCGCTCGGCAAAGGCCCGCACGGGTTCCTTGAAGGTCGCCGAGAACAGCAGCACTTGGCAGCTCTTGGGAAGAGCCCTGTGACAGGAAAAAGGCCTCCTCAGTCCCAGTGAGTGGCTTCTGTCCAGGAGGACATAAACTCTAAGCTGATTTTGTGTGGTCTGCAATGGAAAGGGAAGCCAAGAGGGCTTACAAAAGAGATGAAGAGGGACTTTTTACAAGAGCCTGGAGTGACAGGACAAGGGAGAATGGCTTCACACTGAAAGTGAAGACGTTTAGATTGGATATGAGGAGGAAGTTCTTTGCTGTGAGGGTGGTGAGGCACTGGAACAGGTTGCCCAGAGAAGTTATGGCTACCCTATCCCTGGAAGTGTCCAAGGGCAGGTTGGACGGAACTTGAAGCAACCTGGGCTAGTGGAAGACATTGTGCCCCCAGCAGGGGGGTTGGAATGGCTTTAAGGTTCCTTCCAACCCAGGCCATTCCATGATTCTCTAAGCTGCAACAGCTCAAAGGAAAGGTAAGGAAGATAAAAGTCTTGCCATGTGTCCAGCAGACGTGGTTTTAGGGAAAGCTGGACCCCTCCACAAGCCCCCTCAGCACCATGTCTGAAGGCAGGGAAGCGGGATGCCAGCCATCAGGGATACTCACCTGTGGATGCGGATGCTCTGGCAGGAGAGGCCCTGCGTGTCGATCATGATGTCGGCCTCATCCAGCACGAACAAGGAGATCTTCGTCAGGTCCAGGATGCGCTGCTTGAAGCACCAGTCCAGCGTGGTGCCCGGCGTCCCGATGATGATCTGCTCCTCCAGCACCGTGCCCTTCGGAACTGCGAGAGGGAAAAACGCACCTGGTGCCTCCAGGCTCGGAGCTCTCTGCTGCTCCCCTTGGGTCAGTCAGGCTCTGGCTGCTCAGTGATGCCTTCCAGGGGTCATCACGACACTTCCCTGCAGCCTTTGGGGTGGGAACCAGCCCTATGTGGGAAGGGGGAGTCTAGAAGCAGCCAGAGATGGTGGAAAAGCCTCCTCAGCAGGCGAGGGGGACACAGACACTACTTTATTGGCCTTCATGGAGATCTGGGTGATCCCTGGTAGCTCCGGGCTCTAAGGGGGGATCTCTGTGCTCCCTTCCCACTCCCAGGGCAGTGCCAGTAGCTGTGCTGGGCTGGACTCACTTCGGTTTCCCCGGACAGCGTAGTTCACCTTGATGTCAGTACAAAACTTCCCGATGGTCCGGACCACCTGCCCAATCTGCAGGGCCAGCTCATAGGTGGGAGCCAGGCAGAGGCACTGGTGGGAGAGGAGAGGAGAGGAGGGAGCTGTCAGGCCCGGGGTGGGACACGCTGGGCTGGCAACGAGGGCAGGGACAGCAAGAGGAGCACAGCAGCATTGCAGAGCACTGAGGCACAGGGGATTGGGCAGCTGGGCATGGCTGGAGGTCTGGGAGCTGTGTTCCCAGCTCCAGCCATGGGGGCAGAAGGAAGCCACTGTCGCTGTTTTTGAGGAGGAAATTCCCCTCTGGAAGCACAGCGCAGCTCATTCCTGCACCCTGGTTCAGTCATCCCATGCACGTGAGAGGAGATGTTACATGGCAGGAACCAGCAGGCAAAGCTGATTCTGCACCCAGAGAGGGGACTGGGGGCGTTTGAGCCACCAGAAAACCAGCAGTGTCTACAGCTGCTCCTCAAAATTTAAATTCCAGGGCAAATGAAGCCTGGATTGATCTGCCCTGGCAAGTCAAAGTGCCTCCCTGGGACAGGCACTGTGCTTTCAGTCCTACCTGCCACAGTGACAGCCCCTGGGGGTTTGTCATCCCCCTCCACTGGGTGAAGCCACACAGAGACAGGGACAAAGCCTGGAGCTCTGGCCCCGGCAGCGTTCTGGGCACTTGGGCCAACCCCTCCTGCATCAGCTCTCCCTGTCCTGCGTTACCTGCGGGTATTTCTCGTTGGCATTGGCTCTGCTCAGCATGGCCAAGACAAAAGCTGCTGTTTTCCCTGTCCCTGACTGGCTCTGGGCAATCAGATTTTGGGGCCTGCAAGGCAAAGGCAGCTTAGTGGAGCGCAGGGGTCAGAGCACCGGGATGCCACGCGGAGCCGGGGCTCTCGTTCCTACTCACGGGTACGCCAGCATGAGCGGTAGAGCCTGCTCCTGGATTTTGGATGGTCTGTTGAAGCCCATCATGTAAACCCCCCGCAAGAGCTCCCTCTTCCTGTGGAAATAAAGCATCCCAAGGGCCCGTGTGAGGGCGGCCAGTGGCGCTGGCGTTTAGCAAGGCCAGGGGCTGTGGCTACTCACAGGGGCAGCTCCTCGAAGGTCTTGACGGAGAAGAGCGGGGAGCTGGGGTCCCGCTGCAGGATCTCCACGTGCTGGTCGGACTCCACCAGGGACGTGTGGATCAGCTTGTTCATCAGCGAGATCTCCGCCAGCGGCACTGGGGAGAGGCAGCAAGTGGAATAACACAAAGTGGAATGGCAGAATCGTTAGGGCTG
This sequence comes from Chiroxiphia lanceolata, assembly GCF_009829145.1. Classification (NCBI taxonomy): domain Eukaryota; kingdom Metazoa; phylum Chordata; class Aves; order Passeriformes; family Pipridae; genus Chiroxiphia; species Chiroxiphia lanceolata. The sequence goes on along the minus strand of NC_045659.1, from coordinate 5,310,374 downwards.
CGAGGGACCTCTGGAGATTGTGGGAGCAAGCAGAGCCACTCTGCACCTGCATTTAGCTAATTGGAATTGAAAGGGAGGATCGACCTTGGGTAAGTGCTTTGAAAGAGAGAATGTTGTGTTTCTCAAAGTGGAAAACCACTTTGAACGGTCTGCATGACACACGTGTGTTTTTCTCTTGTGGCTGAACACAGCCACCACATGATGTGAGCTGAATGTGCAGGATCGAGGCACTGGTTTAGGACGATCCTGGGAATTCTGGTTAACTAAAGAAAAACACCAGGTGCCGTTTACGAGAGAACATGAATAAAAGGGGAACACCGAAAAGGATCAGTGGACAAGTCCTGAAATCGAACTCTGTGCAGCTCCATTTTCTGTCAGTGCCCGTAGAGACCACCCAGTCCAAGCCCCCCTGCCCAGGCAGGGTCACCTGGAGCAGGTGACACGGGTGCGTCTGGGTCTCCAGAGAGAATCCACGAGCTCCCTGGGGCGGCCTGTCCCACCCTCCGCGGAAAGAAGTTCTTCCTCGCGCCGAGGCGGAACTTCTGCTGTTTTATATATAAAGGCCTTATAACGACAGGCCAGTGATTTGAACCCTCTCCCCTGCAGCCCCGGGGGAGGGGGGTGCCTGTCCGTGCTCACCGGGGGGCTCCGGGACCCACCTCTTTCCTCGTCCTCCTCCTCGGCCCCGAGCGCCGGCGGCGCGGGGGGCGCGGGGAAGGGGCCGAGCCCGCGGGCCGGGCCCCGGCCGTGCAGCTGAGGGCAGGCGAGCCCGGCGAAGCGGGAGGGCGGGCGGCGCAGCGGGGCCGCGGGCCAGGGGCAGGGCAGGCCGGGCCCAAGGCCCGCCGGGCCGAACCTGCCGAGCCCGCGCCCCGCCTCCGCCATGGAGCCGCCTCACAGCGCCCGCGGCGCCGGACGGGGCGGGAACATCCGGCACCGGCGGGAGCGGGGACGGTGCGGGGAAAGGTACGGCACGGGGCACGGGTACGGGGGACGGGTACAGCTCGAGGGACGGGGATGGCACGGGGATGGGGACAGAGATGGGGAAAGGGGACGGGGACCGGCGGGACTGGGGGAACAGGGGAACACAGACCCCTGCCTAGAGTGGAGGTCCCTGGGGAGTTGGGGACAGCGACCTCATAGGGCGGGGAGGGTCCTCTGTGGGGACACCGCAGAGTTTTGGAGGGATATCTGGAGTGCTGGGGCACAGAGACCCCCCCCCACTATATCGTGGAGGGTCCCTGGGGAGCTGAGGCCAGGGGTTGTGGAGCAGGGAAGGTTCCCAGCTGCAGACAGGGACCCCATAGAGTTTTGGGAGGACGCCTGCAGTGCTGGGGGACAGAGACCCCTCACTATAAGGTGGCGGGTCCCTGGAGAGTTGTGGGCAGGGGCCCCGTAGGGCAGGGACCTGATAGGTTTTTTGGGGGTGTCCCTGCAGTGCTGGGGGATAGGGACCCTGCCCCACTATAGGGTGGGGGTCCCTGGGGAGTTGGGGAGAATGACTTTATAGGGCGGGGAGGGTCTTCTGTTGCACACAGGCACTCTGTAGAGTTTTGGGAGGATGCCTGGAGTGCTGGGGGACAGAGAGCACCCACTATAGGGTGGAGGGTCCTGGAGAGTTTAAAGGACCCCGTAGGGCGGGGGGGGGTTCCTGCTGTTGCACACAGGCACACCGTAGAGTTTTGGGGGGATGCCTGGAGTGCTGGGGGAGAGAGACCTCCCGCTATAGGGTGGGGGTTCCTGGGGGAGCTGGGAACAGGGATTGTGGAGCAGGGAAGGTCCCCTGCTGCAGACAGGGACCCTATAGTTTTTTGAGGGGTCCCTGCAGTGCTGGGGAATAGGAACCCCCTCACTATAGGGTGGTCCTTGGGGAGTTGGGGACAGCGATATCATAGGACAGCAAGGGTCCCCTGTTGCAGATAGGGACCCCATAGGGTGCCAACCCTGGTCCCCATTTTGTTTTGTGGGTCCTTGTGTCCCATAGGATAGTGGGAGTCCCTGAAGAGTTGGGAACAGGGATGGTAGTGCAGGGAAGGTGCAGACAGGTTCCTGCTGCAGACAGGGACCCCATAGGTTTTTGGGGGGTCCCTGAGGTGTTGGGGACAGGGACTACACTCCCCCCCGCCAAATGCTGGGAACAGGGACACCAAGGGGGGAGGGCTGTCCCCAGGTAGATAGAGATGCAGGGACCCCATAGGTTTTGGGGGCTTCCTGGGGTGTTGGAGGACAGGGAGCCCCCCCATAAGGTGGGGGTCAGCAGCCTATGATCCTATGGTCAGGAGGTGAGGGGTGCCCCAGGGTGATGGAGATGCAGTGATCCCATAGGGTTTTTGGGGTGGTCTCTGGGGTGTTGGGGACAAGGACCCCCGCATTGGGTGCTGGAGACAGGGACACCAGAAGGGGAGGGGTATCCCCAGGGTGATGGAGATGCAGGGACCCCATAGGGTTTTGGGGAGTCCCTGGGGTTTTGGGCACAGGAACCATGGAGCAGGGAGGGTCCCCTGCTGCAGACAGAGACCCCATAGGGTTTTATGGGGTGCTGAAGGAGCAGAGGCCCTGTAGGGTGGGGGTGCTGTCCCCCATAGCATTTGGGGGGAAGTCTCTAAGGTTCTGGGAGACAAAACTCCCTTCATAGGTGGATGGGGGTCCGCAGGGTGCTGGAGAGCCAGGGACCCCAACCCTGGAAGGTCCCTGGGGTGCCAAAACCCCCCCAGTGTGGGGTAACCACACAGGCCTGTGTGTTTCCCATTTGGGGTCACATCCAGAGGAGGTTTGGTGGGAGCTGGACACAGAGCTCCAGGCTGCAGCTGTCACCTGTGTCCTGTCCTCCCTGCTCCCTTTTCCAGCCATCCCACTCAGCTTTTAGGGACTTTTTCCTGCGCCAGAACTGCCATGTTTTCAGTCCATCCCTATACCTGGGAAAAAAATTAACACTAATAATAGTAATAACACTAATACTACCTCACTTCCATTCCAAAGCTCCCTTATTTTAAAAATGAGGTAAAATAAGGCCAAGGGAGCAGAGTTTGGTGGAGCAGGGATAAGTCTGGAATAACAGATGCTGCCTGTGGAGTTTCTAACAAACCCACAGCACGATAAGGAATGTTTGCAGATGCTTTATTAAAGGAAAAGACGCTGCCGAGACATCGCAAATCAAACCTCCTCCACAGCAGAACTGCAACGCGGCGAGGGGATTTTCCAGGTGATGGAGGATGTTGAGGAGGGGAAAGTGGTGGTGCTGGAGCGGGGGCTGTGGCTCTAGGAGGCGTCCTTGCGGGGCATGAGGCACTGGGCCAGGTCCCGGCGCACGCCGAAGCGCAGGGCGTCGCGCTGCTTGGTCGTGGGCACCACGTACGTGTTGGGCACGAGGCGCTTGGGTGCCCGGCGCGGCTCTCCCGGCTGGGCCATCTGCCTCCGCATGGCCCAGCGCAGATCATCGTGTGGATCCTCCCCCGGGAAGCTGTATCTCTCCCAGTCTTGTCTGTATCCGTGGAATTTGGCCACTGGGTCGGTTCTCTTCCGTCTGCCAACCTGCGGAAGAATGTAGGACGTAGGCGATCCCACCCGAGCGGAGTGCCGAGACATGCTCCGTCTCCCAAGATCCTCGAGGAGAGAGCAGGGGCTGTCCTCAAGGAACCACTCCTCATCACAGGGCATGCACTCCTCCAGGTCCTCGCTGCTGATTTCCCCCTCGGAGATGGTGTCCTCCATAAAAACCCTGGAACGCCCCGTATTCCACAGCTCGGCACCGCACCTGGGCTCGGCACTGCACCCCGGCTCGTTGTCCACCGACTCATCGAAGATCTCCGCCATTCCGTCGGGTCTGTGCCTCAGCACCTTCCTCTTCATCACCAACTTCCTGTTTTGCCTCTGATCCTCAGAAAGCACTGGAAGGTCTGCCTGTGCCCCACAAACGATGGAGGCATCGGCATAGGGGTCGTCACGGGGACGCGCCAGCTCCTCGCTGCCTCCCCCCCAGGCGCCCGATGTCCCCTCCATGATTCCCACCAAACCGGGTGGATTCTGCAGAAAAAGAAACCAGGGTTAATGTCTTGCAGCATGTTCAAACTGGCTAAAGGTGTCAAAAGGGGCTCCGAGACTCAAATGTTTGGGTTCAGGGGTGTTGATTTAGGTTGAACATGTTCTCAGAGCACTGCTGAACCTCCTACCGCCAGCAGAAGGCTCTTCCCTACAGTAACAGAAACACAAGCCCTTAATTCCTGCTGGAAAACTCCACTAGATTTAGTTATGTGGTCAGTTAAGTCCTGCTTGACAAACACAGGGCAAGTTCCGTGCACTGGGTGAGAGATTAATGGTTTTCCCCTTGTACCTGTGCTTCTAAATCCACACTAAATCCAGGGATATCAGAGAGGGTGTTCTACTTCTGCAGAGGAGGAGGAGGCTCAGCACAGCATGTTTGGATGCTCGCTTATGAGTCTGGTGATAGTAAACCTCGAGTAAACCTCTAGCCCTGTGACAAAGAGGGATCCGGACACAGGTCCCACTCCCAGCACAGGCTTAGGATATCTTTAGGTGGGTTGGAAGAGCTGCAGGAGCCCCTGGTGGCGCTGGGAAGGGCGGGAGCAGATGGCAGGGCGGGATGAGTGGCAGCCGTCAGCGCGCTGTCTGCAGCGGGATGCAGGTGTGAAAGTGAGAAGGCTCCGTGACGGCTCTCTGGGAACGTGCTGCGCTGACGGAGCAGATCCCATCGGCTGGGGGAAGAGGAGTGATTAAAGACTCCAAAAAAAGAGACTGGAGTGAGATGAAGGCTGCCAGAGTTGAGCCCCCGTGGCCCTGCTCCACTGGGAACATGGGCTCAGATGATAGAAACCGACTCCGTGGATAAAGGTTATTTTGCAGAGCCAGCCTAGAGGTGCAATAAAAACCACATAAAAATGTAAATCCACCATTTTTTTCTTTCCCTGCAGATCCCAAGGATCCACCGGCAACAAACTGATGCTCCAGGGCAGTGGCTATGGCCGAGGGGAGCACGGCTGCTGACCACGAGGGGCTCCTGAGGAGGGTGCAGGAGCTGGAAGCGGAGGTGAAGCGGCTGCAGGAGAAGCTCCAGGATGACAAGGAGGGCACTGGGAGGAGAGAGGCTGCTCTGGCCCCCGGGAAAGCCAAAAGACGCCAACAAAGGCCCTTCGATTTCAGCGCGCACGGCCGCAGACACGTGGCACTGCGCATCGCCTACCTGGGCTGGGGCTACCAGGGCTTTGCCAGCCAGGAGAACACCCCCAACACCATCGAGGAGAAGCTCTTTGAAGCCTTGAAGAAGACACGGCTGGTGGACAGCAGAGAGACCTCCAACTACCATCGCTGCGGGCGCACGGACAAGGGAGTCAGCGCCTTTGGGCAGGTCAGCATCTCCTGGGGGTTTTCCCGGGTGGGATGGAGATCCAGTGGGATTGCTGTCCCACAGCACAGCTTGGATTTGTTCTTTAAAAGCCATCAGCTCTTACCCCTGGAAATGAGCCTGGCAATGGCTTTCCTGCATATGGAAAGACTGTTTCAGAGCCCTGAAGCGTTTTAGTCCTATTTTGTCCCCCATATTAGTTCAAGTTCTTTTCTGGGGCCCTGCTTTAGGAGGATAAAACATGCTTTAGGCTGCAGCTTCTCCAGTATCTCAGCGCTGCCCAAAAAGGGGCGATGCCCTGTCTTTGGCAGGGCCCTCAGCTGATTTAACTCTCCAATCCCACCAAAATCCCCAGAAATTGGCTCCCTTCCTGCAGCATCAGGCAGCTGAATTCCTGCACAGAAGGGTCTGAGAGGAGCTGCAGCCAGCGGAAGGGAGCGTGGGAGTGGGAGCTGGAGGGAGGGGATGGAGCTGGCCTGCTCAGTGGGCACGGAGCCACCCGGCTGGCTGAGCCATTGGGGAGAACACAACTGTGGTGGCTTCACCATTGGGCCGCTCTCCTTCCTTCCCTCCTGGTGCAGGAAGCAGAGCTGGCATAGGTTTGGCCTCGAGTGGCTGCTCTGCTCTCCATGGCAGGATGAACCGCACGAAATCAGGGCACTTGGTGCCTCCTCTTGTGCTGTTTCAGCACATGGCACCTGTGCTGGGAATGAACTTGTTCCTACACCAGGTTTCCAAGCGAGCCAGGCTGTTACTGCCTTCAAGTCATCACCTCCAGCTCAAAAAAAAAAAAAAAAAAAAAAAAAAGCACATTATAACCCAAACCCAGTGACTAAAGTTGAAGCTGTTCCGAGACTGTGCTACGTAGGCAGCCTGCAACTTTCCCTGTTTTATTAATGGAATCTGTGGCATCTGCTCGGCTCCTCAGCAGAGGCACTCGCAGCTCCATGGTAGGATCACCCGACTGAAGCCACCTTCATCCGTAGGAGATTCTGGGTTTATTTCCCAGAGGTGTAGGAAGACTTGGCTCCACACGCCGCTGCGCCCATCCATCCGCGCTCTAATCCTGGCTTTTACTCGTCTCTGCAGGTGATTTCCCTGGATCTCCGCTCCAGCCTGCCACCAGAGGGGCAGCAGCAAAACGGGCACGCGGGCGAGGGGCAGCGGGAGGAGCTCCGCTACACCCACATCCTGAACAGGGTGCTGCCCCCCGACATCCGGGTGCTGGCCTGGGCCCCCGTGGCGCCGGAGTTCAGCGCCCGCTTCAGCTGCCAGCGCCGCACCTACCGGTACTTCTTCCCCTGCGCCCAGCTGGACGTGGCCCTCATGGACAGCGCCGCCCAGCGCTACGTGGGCACCCACGATTTCCGCAACCTCTGCAAGATGGACGTGGCCAACGGGGTGCTCAACTTCCAGAGGACGATCCTCAGCGCCCGCGTGACGTGGGTGGAGAGAGGGGGAGAATCCGGGCCGCGGGATCCCTTCCGGCTGTGCCAGTTCGAGGTGACGGGGCAGGCGTTCCTGTACCACCAGGTCCGCTGCATGATGGCCGTGCTCTTCCTCATCGGCCAGGGCATGGAGAGCCCGGACATCATCGACGAACTGCTGGACGTGGAGAAGAACCCCCGGAAACCGCAGTACAGGTAGGGATTGCTCTGGAAAACCGGACGGAGCGATGGCTGCACCCGGAGTGCTGCTGGCGAGCCACGTCCCTGCCAGCACATGGAGCAGTCTCCCAGCATGGAAGTAGGCTGCCAGCCTGGGATGTGTCCATAAGGACCTCTGTTTTCTTGCTCTCAGACAAAGCTTTAATAGCTTTAGTCCTCAGTATTTGGTGAAAATTAAGTCAGCTTTTATTGGGAAAGGGAGTTCAGTAAAGGGCAGGGCTGGCTGTGGCAGATCCACTGTTCTTAGGCCTTTTTGTGGGCCCACCTCCTGTCCTTGTCCCCAGCATGGCAGTCGAGTTCCCCCTGGTCCTGTACGACTGCGAGTTCCCAGACCTGCAGTGGCTCTACGACCCAGAGGTGCAGGGTTTCAACGTGACACACTTGCAGCAGCTCTGGGCCAGCCACGCCGTCAAAACCCACGTGCTTCGGGACATGTTGGCAGGGCTGGACACTGCTCCCATGGCCACTGGCAAAGGTAAGGGGGGAGTTTGAGGGAACACGTTGGAATTCACACTGCCAGCAGGCATGGTTAGATTGGATATTGGGAAGAAATCCTTCCCTGTGAGGGTGGGGAGGCCCTGGCACAGGTTGCCCAGAAAAGCTGTGGCTGCCCCATCCCTGGAAGTGTCCAAGGCCAGGTTGGACAGGGCTTGGAGCAACCTGGGCTAGTGGAAGGTGTCTCTGCCCATGGCAGGGGGCAGAACAAGATGGTCTTTAAGGTTCCTTCCAACCCAAACCATTCTGGGATTCACAGAATCAATTAGGTTGGAAAAGACCTGAAATCAAGTCCAACCTGTGACCGATCACCACCATGTCAACTGGACCACGGCACTGAGTGCCACATCCAGTCTTTCCTTGAGTATTTCCAGGGCCAGTCGCTCCACCATCTCCCTGGGCAGTCCATTCCAACATCTAATCACCGTTTCTGTGAAGAAATTCTTCATAAAGTCCGGCCTAAACCTTCCCTGGCGCAGCTTAAGGCTACGTATATAATGAACTAGAGGGGTAACTGGTTAAAAAAAAAAAATGAAATAAGGGGGTAATTAAACGTATTTCTTCGTGATGTCACAGGTCCGGGGAGCAGCCTGGTCACCAGCTTCGTGGAGGGGGTCCAAGCCCGCACCTACAAGCCCTTGCTGTCCCGGCCCCGGTGCGAGGGGCTGGAGGCTCGGATCGAGCACTTTGTGCGGAGGGGCCGCATCGACCCCCCCCGGGGGCCGGGGGTGCCCGGGGACCAGGAGCCCCCCGAGGGCAAGCGGGGCAGCAGCGCAGCCCCCGAGCAGCCGCCCAAGAGGGTCTGCGTGGACACCGAGTGACGGGGCGCCTCGGCACTTCTTTTTATTACTGTTATTGGGGAAAAAAAGCGCGTTTCTTCGGTGCTGTTTTTTTATAAATCTCAAGAAATCTCTTGTAGCAGTGCTGTGTCCTACCCTGGGAGAGGAGGGAAGGAGGGAGGCGCAGCACCGTCAACTCGCAGCGGGGCAGCAAAGGGAGGCTTGCTGAGGTTACACTGGGTTATTTTGGGTTACTGGGCTGGCCCCCCACCCCTATCGCCCCCGGTACCTCCGGCTCGGCCGCGCCGCTTGCGCCGCTCCCGCCGCTTCGTTACGGGCCGCAACCGCTGTCGCCGTTTAAACACCCCCGCCCCGCTGCCATTGGGCGGCGCGGCTGTCATTCAGCTCACTGCCCCTCCCCATTGGACAGGCCCTCCAAGGCGCCGCCCCCGCGCCGCCGCCATTGGCCGGCGGGGGCACGCGGGGAAGCGGGCAGGAAGATGGCGGCGGCGGGCGGCACGACGCGGCAGTGTTGGCGGCGGGGCGGTGCGGGGCTGGCCCGGGCGGTGCGCGGTCTCAGCGGGAGCGTGCGGGAGGCCGAAGGGCTGCGAGCGGAGGAGCTGGCGGAGCGGCTGAGGAGCAGCGCGGGGCAGCGGCGAGAGGTGAGCGGGGAGCGACTGGCTGGGCCTTAGGGGCTGGACTACAACTCCCGGCGTGCCTCGCGCGGGGCGTCCCGGGAGCGGGCTCGGACGGTGCATCCCGGGATGGAGCGGGAGAAAGGACCATAAAGCCCATCTCATCCCACCGCCTGCTGTGGGCAGGGACACCTTCCGCTAGACCAGGTTGTTCCAAGTCTGTCTAGCCTGGCCTTGGACACTTGCAGGGATGGGGCAGCCACAGCTTCTCTGGGCAACCTGTACCAGGACCTCACCACCCTTACAGCCAGGAATTCCTTCCCAGTATCCCATCTAACGCTGCTCTCTGGCAGTGGGAAGCCATTCCCCCTCGTCCTGTCCCTCCAGGCCCTTGTCCAGAGTCGCTCTCCAGCTCTCTTGGAGCCCCTTTAGGCCCTGGAAAGGGCTCTCAGGTCTCCCTGGACTCTCCCCTTTTCCAGGTGAACCCCCCCAGCTCTCCCAGCCTGGCTCCAGAGCAGAGGGGCTCCAGTCCTTGGAGCATTTCCATGGCCTCCTCTGGACTCGCTCCAGCAGCTCCACGTCCTTCCTGTGCTGGGATCCCAGGGCTGGAGGCAGCTCTGCAGATGGGGTCTCACCTGAGGGGACGGAGGGGCAGAATCTCCCCCTCCCCTGCTGCCCACGCTGTGGGATCAGCCCAGGGCACATGGACAGGGCATGTCCAGCCTCTCACCCACCAGCACCCCCAGGTCATTCCCCCCAGAGCTGCTCTCCATCCCTTCATCGCAGCCTGGATCGATCTCAGGAGTTGCCCCAATCCAGGAGCAGCACCAGCACTTGGTTTGTTGAACCCCATGAGGTTCCCATGGGCCACTGCTAGAGCTCGTCCAGATCCCTCTGGATGCCACCCTGTCCCTCAGGCATGACACAGGCGCACACGGAAGGCGAGTGAGTTGCTGCAGGTCCCACTGGAGCTCTGTGTGAAAGCCAAGAGCCGTTTATCCCCTGCTGAGTGTCTTGTTCCCTCCTCAGATCCCCAAGGATCCAGCACAGCGGCAGCTTCGGGAACTCACCGCGCTGAGCCAGCAGCTACAGCGGGTTCACCCCAACGTCCTGGCCAAGATCCTCAAGCAGGAAACCGTGTACCAGAACGAGGAGATAGTGGTGATCAACAAACCCTATGGGCTCCCCGTGCATGGTGAGGGAGAGGGGGGAGTGGAAACGGCTCCGTGGCGTTGACAGGATCCTCTGTCTCCGTCCTCCCTGTGCTGGGGTTTCTCTTCCCAGGGAGGGTTTCTGGGTGTTGGTCACTGTCAGATCTCAGCCTTCCCCTCCCCAGAATACCTTGGGGGTGGTTTAGGGTGTGTGGGGAGGTGACCACTCCCCTCACTGCCCTGCTGTGGGTCACACAGGCGGCCCCGGCATCAAGAACTGCATCGCTGACGTGCTGCCCATTTTGGCCAAGATGCTGGAGAACATGAGAGCTGAGCCCCTCCACCTCTGCCACCGGCTGGACAAGGAGACCACAGGTGTCATGGTGTTGGCACGGAACAAGGAGACAGCGGACAAGGTCCGGCTGCTCTTCAAAACCCGTCAGGTGGAGAAGATATACTGGTAGGAAGGGTTTGGGTGGAGAAGGGGCTGCGAAGGGGGTTTGAGGAAGGGGTGAGGGGACAGTCCTCAGGATGTGGGGGCAGCAGCGTTTTATAGGGCTGCTTGGTGGGAGAGGGCTGAGGGGAGGGATCCCTTCCTGCAGGAGTGACACCCCACAGACTTGTGCTTTCCCTGCTCAGGGCGATTGTCCTGGGGGACCCAGACCCTGCTGAGGGCATCGTGGAGATCCCCATTGTGGAGAAGGAGGTGCAAAGCCACCAGTCGCACTACAAGGTGAGCCCATTCCAGCCTGGCACCCCCGGCACTCCCTCCTGCCTCCCCTGGCTCACCCTCTCACTGCCCTTCAGATGACGCTGGCTCCCAACTACCGCCTGTGTCCGGAGGATGGGAAGGTGGTGAAAATCCGCAGGAACCGGAGTGCCGAGAGCGCGGTGACGCGGTACCGCCGGCTGGCCGGCGCCTCCGCCTGCTCGCTGCTGGAGCTCCAGCCCATCACCGGTGAGGGGGCCAGGAGCAGCACTGGGAAGTGGCAACTCATAGTTAGACATGACTGGAATCCTTTCTGGGACAAGGCTCTGGGAATAAGCCCCGCTGGGGCGATGGTTTGCTGCTGAGCTGTTCTGTGGCTGCCGGCAATTTCAGCACAGCCTTTTCCAGCACTGAGGATGGTGGGTGGGAGGTGAGGCCTGGCACGGCTGGATGTCACTTTTCTCCTCTTTCTATTTTCTCCTCAGGGGTGAAGCACCAGATCCGTGTTCACTTGGCCTATGGCTTGGGGTGCCCCATCCTGGGGGATCACAAATACTCTCATTGGAGCAAGCTGGCACCCCAGGTAGGGCAGATCTTGCACTGGATCCAGCCCCTTGTGTCCCCCAGCTCTCTGTGGGCTGGGGATTTCATGTCCCAGCTAAAGAGCTGGGGTTTTGAAGGGACGTTTTCATCCTTGCTGCAGAAACTTCCTGTGCTCACCTTGAGGAGGCTGAAGCTGCAGCAGAGCAAGGCTCGGCACCTGCCCCTGCACCTGCACGCCCACCGGCTCTGCCTGCCCTTGGGCCAGCCCATAGACCTCGTCTGCAAACCACCCCGCTTCTTCCAAAAAACCCTGAAGAAGCTGGAACTGGACATTGCTAAGGACTGACGAGGAGTGGGGCCGGTTATCTCCTCATGTCCAGCACGTGGCGGTGGCTGTGCCTGCCTTGGAGCCAGCGCTGGGGTGAAGCCTACAGTCTGTAGGCTGGTGTTGCTGGATTCAGAGCAGGTGCCTGTGTGTGCTTCTGGCACAGGAAAGCAGCTGGGCACACTGAAGAGCCTCTAGTTTAGACAAACGAGGCTAGGTGGACATTGGACTCTGCCTGATCCATGTTTTGGACTTGTCTCTGAGCAATAAAAGCTCCGGTTCCCTCGAGGGAAGGTGTTGTGTGTCTCTGTGCTCAGGCCGGGTGGGACTCAGTCCCTGGGCAGGTTTGAGCACACCAGGTGCAGCCCCTCCTGGATTGGAGCTGTCAGTTTTCCCTTTAGAGCTGTTTAGCTCAGATTTGGAAAGTCCCTTCATTGGAAAATCCATCGAAAGTGCGATTTGGCAGCGACTGTGGAGTTTTTTCACTATGCTGAGAGACTGCATGGGGAGTTCCTTGGCTTGGCTGGGCTGAGCAGCTCCAGGACTGCCCCTGCTCTGTGCTGCCAGCAGTGTTAGCATGGATTTCTGGGCACTGACTGTGCTCCTGGGAGAAACTGCTCTGTCCCACCGCCCCTTCCAGTTACCCCATCCCTTGTTTCTAGATCCTCTTATTGGGATCCCTTGCCCTTGGGAGCTTTCCTTGGAGCCAGATTCCTCCCCCTGTGCCTCGAGAGGGAGGTGAGAGGAGGGACTGACAATCTGGGGAATTGCAGCTGCTGTTCTGCCTCAAAATTGCCTCGTTTGGTGACTCCTGGCCTGTGCCAGGACCTTAAGGGGGGGCAGCAGGTCCCCTCTAGCTGGTTTGGGTGATGGAAAGGATTCTTTGTACCCCACGGGGCCACTGTGTATCTGGGGCTTCTCCCTGGGGCAGTGCCCTGTCCCCTGCCTCCCCACTGAAAATAGCCAGGCACCCCTGTGCCCTCGGGCCACGGCGCCAGAAATCCCTCTGCTGATGAGAGAGTGGTGTAAAACCGCGGGGAGCCGGGAACGGCCACAGCCGGGCGGGAACCCTGCCGGGGAGGAATGCTGTTGAGGAGGAACTCTGCCTCCCCAGCCCGCTGCCGTGGCTGCTGGGGTGGGATTTTCTATTTCTATTTGTGAAAAGGCTTCCCCTGTAATTTCAGGGCGATTTAACGCCCTGTCTGAGCTGTCCTTCGCAGCCATCGGACGCAGCGCTCGGCAGGGACTCCTCAGCTCGGCCAACTCCCTCCTGAGCTGGTCACACCTCAGGTGACACCAGAACTGCCAGGCACCAGCAGCACTTGCCAGCGTCTCCTCTTCCTCGCTTCAAAATGTCCCTCTCGCACACGGCTGCCGAGTACATGCTCTCCGACGCTCTGCTCCCGGATCCCGGCAGTTCCCGAGCCAAGGGCCTGCGGCTGGAGCTGCCGAGCGATCGCCTGCTGAAGTTTGTCACTGTGGGGCTGCCCCTCTGCCTTGTCTCACTGGCTTTTGCCCGGGAGTTCTCTGCTGGTGAGTCGCAGCTTTTCCAAAGGGATCTTTGGGCTGAGGGCAATCGCCAGCGGGGGTTTGGTTGTCACGGCAAACCCCTTGTGTTTGTGCTGATGTCGTGATCCAAGGCAGAGCAGACTGGAGGTCCTGTTTTAGGAGCTGTTCTGCGTCATGGGTGTTTATTGATTGTTTTTAATGGATCACTGTTCACTGGGAAAGCCCAGGAACAGCCGTGTGAGGCTGTTCATGTGCCCCAGGAGTAGTGCTGAATCGATGCCCAGCCTCAGCTGCTCGTGCCCAGCACCTTCGGCTGCCGTGGGGTTGTTTAGGAGGAGGGTGCTGGCAGCACAGAGGGATGCATTGATGGTGTGTCATGGCTAAATCTGGCCTCGGCCAACATTCTGCTGCTTCCCCTGGGGATTTGGTTTTACTCCAGTCTGGCTGGTCTCTAATTCCCGGCACCGTGTACACACCACTGTGCACAAAGGGTTTGTGTTTGGGAAGAGATGGAAAAGTCCTTGCTGGAAATGCAGCAGTGAGGAAAAGCAGCTCCAAAATGACCATGAAAAAGGCTTTTTTAATTCAAAGCGATGCCTTAGATGTAATCACCCTCCTGGCTGTGGAATGCTCCTCCACCCTCCATGGCTGAGGTTCACTCTCCTCCTCCTCCTCACCCCAGGCTCCCAGATCAGCTGCTTCTCTCCCACCAACTTCACGGGGAAGCAGTCTGCCTACGCCGACACGGCTTGCTGGGACTCCCTCATCCACCACGGCTTCGATGCCGAGGGACACGCTGTCACCAAGTCCCTCTGGGCTCTCAAGGTAGGGTCAAAGTCACATCTGGGTGCCCCCAAGTGCCACCTGGGTGCACACTCCACACCCTCAATGCCCTCTCGTCCCCTTTGCCCAGGTCTTCCCCTACTCGCTGCTGGTGGTGGCGGTGCTGATGTACCTGCCGTACCTGCTGTGGCGTTACGCCGCCGCCCCCGCCCTGCACTCCGACCTGCTCTTCATCATCGACGAGCTGGATAAATCCTACAACCGCTCAGTGCGCCTGGTGCAGCACATGAGGAAGGTCCAGCAGGCCAGCGCTGAGCCGGAGCAATTCTGGGAGGAGTACGAGAGGTGAGGCCCTGCTGGGTCACCGCAGCCCTTGGAGTTCCTCCTCGGGGTGTTGTGGCTGTGGCTGTGTCCAGGATGGACTTGGGTGAAGCAGTGAGGTTTGGGGGGTGGCTCTCACTCCCACTGTGTCCCTCTGCCCCCAGGGCCCGCCGGGAGAGGTATTTTGAGTTCCCATTGCTGGAGCGGTACCTGACCTGCAAGCAGCACGCCCACGCCCTGACGTTCATCTACATCCTAAGGAACCTGCTGCTGCTCCTGTTCCTGGCTGCCACCTGCCTCTACCTGGTCTTCCTCCACCTCAACATCTTCTTCCAGGATGAGTTCAGCTGCTCCATCAAAACAGGGCTGCTCCAGGCAGAGCCCCACATCCCCCCACTCATCCCCTGCAAGTTGGTCTTCTTCTCCATCTTCCAGCTCATCAGCCTCTCAGTCGGCAGCGTCTACATCCTCCTTATCCCCGTCGTCATCTACAACGCCCTGCAGCTCTGCCAGTGGGACAAGGGGCTGCTCTCTGTCTACGAGATGCTGCCTGCCTTCGACCTGCTCAGCCGCAGGATGCTCACCTGCCCCCTCAACGACCTCAACGTCATCCTGCTCTTCCTCCGCGCCAACATCTCCAAGCTGACCTCCTTCGGCCGCCTCAACGCCGTCAGCGCCCTGAGGGAAACCACGGCCAACAAGGAGGACATCGACACCGTCATCGATTTCATGACGCTGCTGGCCGGGCTGGAGACCACCAAGCCCAAGCACCACGCTTGCACCCCCGAGGCTGAGGGTGGCACAGCCCTCTCCAATGGCACGGCCCTAGGTAGGCTCTTTGGGTAGAGACAACTTCCCTCTTCCTCTTGGTTCCCACACTGCCAGATCCCACCTCGGGAATGGGGCTGGATCCGTCCACCGCTGCCCTAAACCCTTTGCCGAGACATTGAGGTGTTTGGGGGGTAGTTGGGGGGCTGCTGGGGGTCACCGTGAGGGCTGACAGCTCTGGGAGAGGGTTCTGGCAGCTGGGATGTAACATTACTGCAATCCCAGGCGTGGGCAGGAGTTGCTATAGGAACAGCAAAGCGGAGAGCTTGCCACTTAAATCCAAGCTCTGGGCAAACTGCAGGGCCACGAGGGTCCCTGTTTTTGGAAGCTCAGCCTGCTGGAGTGGGATTGGGAGCTTTAAATGCTGGGGGGCTGATACCAAGGATGCCGTGCCTGCTCCCTTCTCCCGTTTGCATGGCACTGGTGGGCACAGTGGGGCTGTGTGCACAGAGGGAGCCAGGCTCCAAGGGAGAGCCACATCCCTGGGGCTTGCACCGCTCCCTCTCCCATGTGCTTTGGGTTTTGGGGAGGTGGGTGCCTCCTTTGGGATCACACAGGGATTCCCAGTGCCCATGGCAGTGGTTTCCAGGCTGTGTAAAGCAGCCCATCCCTGCAGGCAAGAGCTGGGAGGCCTGGGCTCTGTTCCTGGCCCTGAACACACAATCTGAGCTGTGGTTTAAAAAAACCACCCAGATCGAGCTGGATTTCACATCCTCGTTGCCATGGCAACCGCGGGGCCAGCACACCTGGCTCATGGGCCAGTCGCACGCTGCTGGAGAAAGCCCAGCTCCCAGTGTGCCATTGCCCTGTTAAATAACTGCCTGCTCTTCCCGCCCTGTCTAGGACCGAAGCCTGGAGTGGAAACGATGGGAAAACCCTCCCGGGACTCACTCGGCTCTGCCTGATCCAGGAGCAGGCTGGGATCCTGCGATCCCTTTGATCCACATCCTTCTTTCCAGCATCGCTTGAGTGCATTACCCTGGTTCTAACACAGCTGTGATGTGGCAGCTGGGCTGAGCCCACCTGCTTTTCCTGCAACTGGGCTTTCCCTTCTTCTGTATATTTTTCCAGAAAAATAGGGTTAAACAATCAATGTTTTGTACAGAACCTCTTGGGTTCTCTTATTCCAAGCACTGGGTGCCACAGTGTGCCTCTTCCACACAAATTTCCCTGCTGTTACAGCAGGAGGGGGAGGATGGAGGAATAAAGGGTACTCCTCTGAAAGAAAAAAAGGATCCAGGAATAAAATAAGCTGGTTTATTAACTATTTACTATTTATTGTTTATCAACAGAGGGAGGTGGAAGGCACTCACATCCTTCGCAGCTCCATCTCCTAGCCCAGCCTTAGTCTTTGGCTGTGGGTTTTTGGCAGAGCTCCTCTGCCCCCCTCTACCCTGCAGCTGGAAGCTGATCCCTGGATCCCACAAGCATCCTGCCGTGGGGGTGAGCAGTCCATGCCCTGAGAAATGGGGTGTCCTAGGGAGCCAGGACCAGCTCCACGGGCAGAGGGAGAAGCAGTGAGGGGTTCAGCTCCCATCTGCTCCCTACTGCTTCTCTTAAAAATCATTTTTCATAAATTTAATTGTAAATTGGCTTTCTTCCCCCCCCCGCAGCCTTGGCTTGAAGCCAAAGAGGAGCTGGAAAGTTGTTTAATTAGTAGGACAGTAATCGAGCCCATTGCCTCCCAGGATCGGAAGGGGACCCAGAAGCCTGAGCTCCCTCCTCTCCCCTAAATCCCTCAGGAGAACCCAGAGCCAGGGAGGAGAAGCAGCTCCCTCTCTCTGTCGGTGCTGCCTGTGGGGAGGGTGTCCAGCAGGAAGGGGGGTGCAGGCAGCCCCTGGGGGTTGTAGAGGGGGCAGGACTGGTACTCACAGGGCCACTCGGCCCAGGCGTAGCGCAGGCCCAGCACCAGCATCCCACAGCCACCCAGGGCCAGTGTCACCGTGCGGGACCCCACGGCCACCACCGGTGCCGGCAGCCACCGGCACGGGGACGCCTGGCTGGAGCAGCACACCTGGGGAGGGGAGAAACCCTCATCAGCGTGGCCTTCCCCTCTCCCAGCCCCTCGGGGAGGATTTCCTACCCCTCACCTCGAATGACCGTGTGTCCCTCTGACGGCAGATGAGCTCCTGGCTGTAGGTGACGTTCAGCAGCCCCCTGGTCACCTCCAGGACGGCCCGAGTGGGATATGGCCCCTGGAAAACCAGGTCTTTGTCCCCGTATGCCACAGCCCTGGCACCCAGCAGCAGCCGGTGTGCCACGTTCTGCTTGTCCCGAGGGTGGATGCTGCCAAGGAAGAGGAAGGAGATGGGGTTGGTACCCAAAAGCTTCATCCCTACACCCTCACCCCGGCCCGAGACTTGCCTGCCGTAGGGAGAGTGCTCGTCGCCCAGATCCATGGCTACGGCCATGAAGGTGCCGGGCATCCTGGCATTGGGAACAACCCCCAGGTCGGCTGTTTGGTGCCAGCGGAGCCGGGCAAAGCTGTCATCGGGGCTCTCACGGCGGTAGGTGGACAGCTGCAAGGCAGGGGAAGAACGGGGGAGTGGCTTAGCCATCACTCCCAAAAACGGCCACTCTGGCCCCTGCCTGCGATTCAGCACCCAGCAGGACCCGCCCGTGTGTTTACAGCATCCTCTCCCTGCTGCCAGCTTGGATGTGGCCTCCAGTGTGGGAAAGGGTGGGTAAAACCTTCCTGGGCAACCCCATGGGGGTCCTGCCTCTCATGCCCCCAACCTGCACGAAGCCGAAGGGGAGGAGTGGCTCCGTCTGTCCGGCTGATCCAGCGTGGAAAGCGCGGCGCCAGTCGGCGATGAGCGCGGGGAAGGTGCAGTTGTACCGGTCCGTGTGCAGGAAGGCGTTGGCCTCACCTGTCCCACAGAGAGAGGGGCTGGTGAGAGCCCCGTGGGACAGCAGGGGCTGCTCCACCCCGGGGGGATGCAAACAGGCTCACCCTGGTACCAGGCGATGCCCCGCAGGGTCATGTTGAGCAGCGGGTGGATCATGGCGTTCCAGAGCACGGATGGCGTTTGTGGGCCGGAGAGATGCCAGTGTGGGGAGGTGCTGGAAGACAGAGCTGAGCTTAAAGGGATTGCAAAGCACAAGGGTGGCTTAACCCTGCATGGTTAAAGCAAGCACCGTGCCAAAGGGGAGCTCTGGGGGCCTCATCTTCCCCCTCCACCCACCTAGATTTGCCCTACGCTCTCGGCATGGGAGGGGATTTTATCCAGAGGGGGACAAACAATGCACAGAGGGGACAGCAGGAGAGGAGGTGGGGTGGGAAAGGATGAGGATACTCCCCAAAAGCAGTGTGGTGCAGGGCAAGAGGTGTTTCCACAGCACCTTCTCTCACCTCCCCATGTCCTCCGGGAGCCCACACGCCTGCAGAGCCTGGCGGGAGGACCAGGCCTCGATGGGTGTTCCCCCCCAGGCCGCCTCCACCAGCCCGACAGGGGACCCCAGAGCCTCGTACAGGGAGCGCCCCAACAGCCAGCACACGGCCGAGAAGTAGGTGAAATTCCCGTGGCCCAGGTTTTCTGCTCAAGAAACAGTGGGCTGCAAGGGGATAAAGGGGGGGAAAAGCCATTTCCAGGCTTTCTTTTGGAGGCACGTTGCACTCACCAGCTGTGGGGATGGACCACGGCAAGGCAATCCGCTCCAGGTCCTCCAGCTCCACGTCGGAGCGGGCAGGCGCCGCGGCAAAGATGCGGATGTAGGGATAGCGAGCGGCGGCGGCGAGTTCCTGGCTGGCGTTGGCCACCTGGGGAAGGGGTGGGAGTGTGCGAGGTGCTTCCCTGCCTGATCCCTGCCTGATCCTGCCTGATCCATGCTGTGGGGCCTTACCTGCAGGACTGTCATTGCCATGTTGCTCTGCCCACTGCAAAGCCACACGTCCCCAAAGTAGATGTCCTGCAGTGTCACGTTCTCTGAGCCCTGCTTGGCCGTCAGTGCATAGGGACCACCCTGATCCATCGGGTCCAGGACAGCTGTCCATGTCCCAGAAGGTCCTGAAGGAAGAGGATGGTGCTTAGCTTCTACCAGCACTATAAAGATCTCAAGACCTTCACAGGGATATTAGATGAGCGGCCAGCAACCAGTGGGGATGGACAAGCTTCCTCACCACAGAGCTAGGCTGGGGAAATGGATTTTGGAAGCTCTCTGCCATCAGAGGGTCTTTCCTCCTGGAGGAATTTAGGGGTTAAAATAGAAAATCCGGAAAACAAATGTGTGTCAGAGCAGAAGCTGCTGGGAGGAACCGGGACTACAGGAGCAGCTTGGTGTGTGTGACACCGAGATGTCTCTGGCTAATTTTAGAGGTGCTGAATTGAGGCATGAAGATATTCTGCTGGAGCTTAGCATGGATTTTTGGGCCAGATCCTGTAGATCTCCTGGAATCACTGCTCTCCTATAAGACATCTCCAGGCTCTCCAGCTTGTGGAGGTGCCCTTGGGCAGCAGTTTTGCCCCCTCAAAGGTGATGAGCAGCCCCCCAACTCTCTAAGCAGGGAAGCAGCTGGGATTTGAGGTGCTCCTGAGCCCTCTCAGCCCCCAGGAAGTCTCTGCCTGCACGGGCGCCATCCTTTAGGGCTTAGAGATCCCAAGGGGGCACAGATAGAAAAAGAAGCCAGGAGTGCTCTGGAGATTCCCCAGAGATTGTTTGGATGGGGAGAGGAGCTAGATCCCCCCTCTCCCCTCGGCAGCCTCGCCGCTCGGCTCCAGCCTGTGCGGTGCCACCCACTCCAGCACCAGCTCGGCTCCCGCTGGGTGCCCACGGGATCCGCTGCTGGGAACCAAAGTGAGCAAAGGCTGAGGCTGGCAGGGATGGCTGAACCCCCCCAGATCTCCTGCAGAGGGGAAAGCATGATGTGGAGAAGTCATCATCGCCTCTGCACCCCCAGGAGACAAACCCAGGGGTGGTGACAAACCCCACTGGCTGCTCCTGTTTGGGCTCGGACGAGCTCCTCGGCCACCACAACCAACGGCCCCCAGTCCTTGGTGAGGGGCCGGGACTGACCTTTAACCTGTGCTGTTTTCTTCATGATGACGAGGCCCTCAGCCCCCGAGAGAGTCACGGTCACCTCGGCCCCCGGCTCCCCACGGCCCCACAGCACGGCCCCCGCAGGCTCCCTCTGCAGCACCATGTGGTCACCATAGTAGGAGGCAAAGCCGAGCATCCCCCCTGGAATCACCAGACAGGGCAAACATCAGCTTCAAGAGGAAAACAGCCTCTTAAATATTCCCTCTTAAACACAAATTATATGAGAATCCACTCAATTTACAGCTTCCTGGACAGCCTTAAGTGATTAAAATCACCCCAGAGATGAGGAAGCGGCAGGATTTGAAGTCCCCAGGAGAGAATTCATCTCCCAAAGCACAGAGAGTGTGTTACATCTTGTGTTACGCAGATTTGGACACAGATTTTGGTAAAAGTTCCTCTAATAACAGCATGGGAGTGTCTCTGCCAGCCCAGCCTTGCTGATAAATATGTTCTGATGTATTTTTCCCTTGGGAAAAAAGTTTGGCAAGGGTGGGATGGGAAACACCAGGCATGTGGCACTGGCAAAGACACCTTCAGCAGGGAGGGAAGCAGAGGGCTAAGCCCTGGCAGCCCCAAAAGCTCCATTTTTGGGGCGTGAAAAGAAAATAATGTTTGAAAAGGGGTTGGGGCAATGTTTGAGGGGCAATTTGGGGCAAGGATTCCAGCTGGGGCTCACGGAGCCCCATCTCCTCCGCAGCTCATCCCAGGCTGGGGTTTAAGCAAGGAACAGAACTCCTCTGCTCCCCGGGAATCAGCTGCGTCGCCGGTCCCACTGCCTCCTGCCATGAGGCTCCGGGAAGAACGAGTTATATAAAAAACAAGTCGGAGGAGAAAAAAAAAAAGAAAAAAAAATTAGAACTGAGACGCCAGGGAAGTGAGTGGAGGCTATAAAAAGCAGCTGGGAGGAGGGAAGGGAGGAGGGAAGGGAGGAAAGCCCACGAGACACGGCCGAGGAGCCGCATGTGGCTCCCACCTTACGTAAAGCACCGTCCCACGGCGGCAGCTCCGGGCCAAGGGCACCGGGGAGGGGGTGCGGCGTGAACGGTGTCAAAGTGGGGCCCAGAGGGTGCAAAGGGCGTCGAACTGGGGCTCCGGGAGTGCACCGGGCACTGAAGCAGCGCTTGGGGGGTGCGAAGGGTGTCAAAAAGGGGCTGGGGGGCCGGCAAGGGCACGAAAGCTGGGCTAAGCAGGGGTGCCAAAGGCATGGAAGAGGGGCTGGGAGGGCACCAGAGTGGGGCTCAGTGTGGAGGCAAAGTCACCGAAGGGGGTCTGGGGGTGCACAGGGCGTCAAAGTGGGGCTGGGGGGGTGCCAAGGTCCCCGAAGCGAGGCTCGGGGGGTGTGCAATGGGCACCAAAGCCGGCCGGGGGGGAGGTTAGGAGACGCCAAGGGCATGGAGGCCGGGCTGCTGGGGTGCCAAAGTGCCCCGAAGTGGGGTTTGGGGGGGGGTCCCGCTGCAGGGGTTGCCCGCGGGGCTGAGAGGGGGGCGGAGAGTGAACCCCCCCCAACCCTTTACCTGCCGCCACCGGAGCCTGAGCCAGCAGCGCCAGCAGCGCCAACGCCGCCATCCTGGGGGCACAACGGGCTGTGAGGGCGCCGGTGCCCCCGGTATCCCCCGGTACCCCCCCGCTGCCCCCCGGTGTCCCCGGACCCTCCGGTGGCCCCGCCCCTCTCCCCGCCCCGCGGGCGGGGCCACCGCATAGGGGGCGTGGCCTGTGTACGGTTGCCAAGCGACGGCGTCCGCACCCACGGCCTGAGGCGGTGGCGCGGCCCGGGCCGGGTCTGACAGCAGAGGCCGAAGGAGGAAACCGGGAGCGCGGGGGGACCCAAGGGACCCCGGCGGGCACTGAGGACACTGTGGGGACACCGTGGGACATCGGGGGGACATCGGGGGGACATCGGGGGGACATCGAGGGGACATCGGGGGCCTCCCCGCGCTCGCCCCCCCGCCCTCCCCGTGCCGCGCGCGCTGCGCGTGCGTAGAGGGGATCGCCCCCTAGCGGCGGCGCTGCCCCCTCTCCTCAGCCCTCCCCGCACCCCCTGGGCCCGCGGGTTCGAGTCCCGGCGCTGCCCGGTAGCACAGGGGGCTGCGGGCTGGGGTTAATCCCGGGCTGTTCTGCCACAGGGAGTCCAGGAGAGCGGCCATGTCCGTCCCGTTCTCCACCACCAGCGTGAGGGTGCCCGCCGGCTTCCAGAATCTGCTGGAGGGGCTGGTGCGGGAAGTGCTGCGGGAGCAGCCCGGCGACGTGGTGGCCTTTGCGGCTCAGCACTTCCAAAGGCTGCTGGAGCAGAGAGAGGGTGAGTGGCCCGGCCCAGCACCCATCCCCACACCGCCCCATGCTACACTGCCTGCCCAGCCTGTGTGGCATCACACCTGCTCCATGTCCCATCACCAGGGCATCAGGCCTGCCCCATGTGCCCATCACCAGAGTGTCAGTCCTGCCCCACATACCCATCATCAGGCCTCTCCTGAGGCCCGGCACCCACGGCGTCACACCTGCCCCATGTGCCCATCACCCGTGTCATTGTGCCTGCCCATGTGCCCATCAAGCCTCCTCTTTCCCCAGCTGGTGCTGTTGACCCAGTGGCGTGGGGAGCCCTGCTGGAGGACCACCGCCTCACCTGGCCCCCTTCCCAGGTAGGCCACCCTCCCTTCCAGGCCCCTCCAGAGGAATCTGGGTGCCGAGGGCTGCACTGGCTCCCTGCCCACACCCCGTTCCCACTGCCCTTGTCCTGTACCACCTAAATTTCCCACTTTTCTTCCAGGAACCGAAGGAGGCCAAGGACACAGGGGCAGCAGCAGGGGGAGCAGAGAGCACCCAGGGCACCGACACACTGTGATTCCACCCCAAAATGCCCAGAGAGACGCCCAGGGGGTGCACGTTCCCATAACCCTCATGAACCAGGACACCTCCCCAGGGACACGACCCCAGTGCTTGCCCCAAATCTCCCATTTCCCACCATCCGACCCCAAAACCAAAAAAAACCCCTTGATCCCACCCCGGCTCCTGCCCTTCTCCTGGGGGCTCCCATCCCACCCCTGCGGCGCTGCTTTAATGAGGCCTTTATTAGCGTTATTAGCGCTGACTGTTATTAGCACTGCTCACCTGAGATTTCTCCCCAAAAACTCCCGGGTTTGGGGCTGAGCTGAGCACGGGTTGATATTTTTAGCCTCTATATTTAGGCCCCTGCATCCCTGGAGGTTGGAAGAAACTTAATAACATCCCGGCGTGAAGAAACGATGTGACATTGCTCCTCTCCTACCCACCTCCAAGAGCTCAGATGCCTCTGCGGAATTTCGGGGTGTGTGCAGGGGTCCCCTAGTCTCACTCCAACCGGTGAACTTCATGTTTTCCCACCTGGAGTCGTTCCAAAATCCCCCCCTGCAATTAGTGATGGGGTTTGTGTTCTATTTTTGGGGGTGGTCTGAGCCCCCCATCCGTGCTCACTCCGTTTTTCCCTCCTCTTTCCTGTTTTCTCCGGCCGTATGCGGCGCTCGCCCACGGCACGGGGCACGATGGCAGCTCCCCTGGGAAAAACAGGAAGGAGGGATGAGGAAAAAAAGCTGGCGGGGACCCCGTGCCGGGGCTGATGCCAACCAGCTACGCCTTGACCCCCACTCCGGCACCGCCTCGCCGGCTGCCGGCTCCTGCTTCGGCAGCCGGCAACGCTGCCCGCCCAGGGCATCTTTCCAGCATCCAATTCCCATTTTGTTTTTAAGGATTCTTTCCTTTTTTTTTTTTTTTAAAGGATTTTTTAACACCTCAGTGCCAACCATCTCAAACCACAGCGGCGGGATGTTCCCGGCAGGTCTTGCCCAGCTGCGGTTGCCCGTCCTCCTCCCCTCCCAAAATCTGAGTTGTTCCCTCTGGAATTCAGATTTTGGAGGTGCTGGAGCACCTGGAAAAGCATCACCCGGATGAAGGGACCCGGGGAGGAAAAATGCAGAGCCTGGAATGGGCTCAAAACCCGCCGTTAATGATTAGAAATGTTCTGGCATTTCACGTCCCTCCTCCGCAGCCGCAGCCTGCGGGAGACGGCGGCGCTCGGTGGCTCTGCCAGGACTGGGGGGCCACGGCTGGAGCGGATTTTGGGGACTAACTGAGGGACTAATCCTAATTTTGGGGCTAACTTCCCAGATCCTTGATGGATGAATCACCCCGAAAACCCTTCCCTCTTCGCTCCCCCCAAACACGCTGTCTCCTCTGATCGGAGCGGGCAGCGATGGACCTGCAGGGTCTAAGAAAACAGGGAGAAGGATCCCAGAAGAGCTGCTGAGGCTTCTTCTGGAAGCTGGAGCGGGGTTTTCTGGAGCAGAGCTGTTCCCCACACGCCCAGCCACGCTGGTGGGAAGAGGTGGCGGTGGAAAAGCGTCTCCAGCAGGGAGAGTAGGGTGCCAACAGCTGGTGGAAGGATTGAGGGATGCTTGGGAGCATGTTCTGGAGGGGGATTTGTGTGCCTGGGTGCTGTGGGGTGGGGGTGACACCCATCAGCCTCCAAGTGTGGGTCAAGGTGGGGGGCAGGGGTGGGATGTACCTTGGATGAGATGGAATGGGGTGGAGTGGGATGGGGAGTGGGATGTCTGGGTGTCCTGGGGAGCTCAGGGTGACAGGCCACAAGGAGTGCCACCACCTGCATCCATCTGGAATGACCCTGGAGACAGAGATGGAGATGGGATGGGAAAGGGACAGGGCTAAGGATAGGGACAGGGATGAGGGTGATGATGGGGATGGGGAAAGGGATAGGGATGGGGACAGAAGTGATGGGGTTGAAGCTGGAAATTGGGACAGAGATGGGGATTATGAGGGGGATGGGGACAAGAATGATGATGGGGACAAGAATGGGGATGGTGACAAGAATGTGGGGACAAGAATGGGGATGGTGACAAGAATGGGGATGGAGACAGGGGAGGGGACAGGAACGGGGATGGGGATCATGACGGGGATGGTGATGGAGATGGGGACAGGCAAAATGGTGAGGATGGAGAAGGTGATGGAGGTGATGGGGATGAGATCAGGGATGGGGACAGGGCTGGTGGCAGCAGTGGGGACAGTGGCAGGAACAGTGAGAGCGATGTCAGTGGGACAGGGATGAGATGATGGCAAAGAGGAAGGTCAGTGCCACCAGGCCCCCAAGAACAACGACCCCAGGGTGAGCAAACCCACCCTGGGGCACTGGCAGGGCTGGGCTGTGCGGGTGGGCCGGGGGTGCCGGTGCCTGTCTGGGGGGGCCACGCCGTGTTTTGGGGGCCGGCCGGAGCGGCATCGGCGCCGAGCCCACGGGCGATTTATGCAGTTGCTTAGCAACTCCCAAACCCGGATTAGAGGAGAGCGAGGCGGGCGATGGGGGGGCTGCAGGCTGCAGCCCCCCGCATTGCCCTGGAGGTCCCTCCTCTTTCCTGGGCTGCCCCGGCTCACCCTGCCAGTCCCAGCACCTCGGCGTGGTCCGAGGCTGGAAGCAGGGTCTGCAGGCAGCACCAAGGGCCGGGAAAGCAGCTGGGGGTGCAGGTCTGGTTGGAGAGCACCCCAAATGTGGGGGGTTGGATGCTCCTGTGAGTGGGGAAGGGACCCTAGACCCCAAGAGTGGAGCCCACTCCTCTGTGTGGAGCCTGGAGTTGGGCACATCACCCCTGAGCTTAAGGGGGTGCTCGCTGGGACGTGGTGTCCCACCATGCCCACCCTTCCTCATCATTTTCATCCTCGCCATCCTCATCCACACTCTTCTTTGGGACCAAGTCCTAAGTAGGTCAAGAACAATTTTCCCCCTGTGCAAACGAACCCGGGGGGGGCAAAACCTCCCTCCAGCATCACTGTGGGCCAAGTGTCCCCCCAAAAAAATGCACACGTAGCCCCCATTTACTGCAGCTTTGTCCCCTCTCTCTCCAAAACAAAAAAACCCCTCCACGCCGAGGGCGAGCCCCGTCAGATCTTGGCTCGCGTCCTCCACATGTGATGTTGTGTTCCACGAAACTCCGAGGCGAGCTGCCGGCTCCTTTAAGTGTTAGGAGGGAGTTGGAGGCTGCGAAATAAAATTGGAGGAGGGAAAAAAAAAAAAAAAAAAAAAAAGAGGAGAAAGGGAGGAAAAAAAAAAAATAAGACACCCCCCCCTTTTCCCCCCCAAAAGCCTGGCAGGGGTGTCGGGCTGATAGGCTCGCCCGGAGGAAAGCGCATTACGTAGGCAAGCGGCTCCGCTCAACTTGCCACCTGCGCCGGGAGAGCTGCCGGGGAAGCGAGATCCTGCCGGAGCCCCTCGCCCGCCGCTGGCCGCCCACCCGCCCTCCGCCATGGACTGCTGCAATGTAGGTCCCCCCTTCCCCCTCTCCCCCCCACCCGGCACCCGCTTTTCCGCCTTTAATCCGTTATTAGCGTTGAGGTCCGGGGGCGGCCGAGGGGGTTTGGGGTGGCGGGGGCGGGGGGTGCGATGGGTGCTGCACCCAAGAGCTCAACCAACTCCACGTCTCCCCCCGACCCCAGCGCTGCTGCAGCCCCCCAGGCCCATCTCCCCCCAGCCCCCCCGCCCCAAATCCCCCTCCTGCCTCGCACCAGTTCAGGGACCATCCCGCCGGGGCCACAGCACGGGCAGCGTCCTGCATCCCACAGCCCGCTCGGGAAAATCACCCCCGTCCCCAAATCCAGCTTTTTTTTAAGCTTTTCCTTCCCCCTC
The DNA here is from genome assembly GCF_009829145.1 of Chiroxiphia lanceolata. Classification (NCBI taxonomy): domain Eukaryota; kingdom Metazoa; phylum Chordata; class Aves; order Passeriformes; family Pipridae; genus Chiroxiphia; species Chiroxiphia lanceolata. The sequence goes on along the minus strand of NC_045659.1, from coordinate 5,283,575 downwards.
CTCCACCCTCTAAATTACTGTCCAGGCGGGATCGGGGGTTGCCTGTGGATGAAGGGATCAACTGGAGCTGCACCCCTCGCTCCTCACCCGAGGGTGAGCTCCCCTTGCTGCTGGCCGGCTCGGGGAGCTGATCCGGCACAAACCCACATCCTTTTCCCCCTCTCTCCTTGTTTTCCCTGACTTTTTCTGCCCCTCTCCCCCTTTCTTCCCCCCTTTCCTCTTTTTTCTTTCTTTTTTTTCCCCTTTCCACACTTTTTTCCCCCCTTTCCCCGCTCCTGCTCAGGTGGTAGCACCGGGAAAAGCCCCCATCCCTCCTCCTGGGCACCTCCAAAGAGGCAAAACCCACCCTGGGTATAGGATTTCTCCTCTCTGGATATGGAATTTCTCCCCGACATATAGGATTTTTTCCCTCATATATAGGATTTCTCCCTCTGAATATAGGATTTCTCCCTTAGATACAAGTTTTCATCCCCTGCGTAGAGGTTTTTATCCCATGGATATGGTATTTGTCCCCTCAATATAGGATTTCTGCCCTGGATATAGGGTTCCCCCACCTATGTAAAAGATTCCTCCAACTAGACATAGGATTTCTCCTGTGGATTTAGGATATGTCCCCCTGGATATGTTTTTTTTCCCCTGAATATAGGATGTCTCCGCTGGATATGGCTGTTTTTTCTCCTGAATATACAACTCCCCCACCTATATATAGGATTTCTCAACCTGGATATAGGTTTTCACCACCTGTATGTAGGATTTCTCCCCTGAATATAGGATCTCTCCCCTGGGTATAGGAAATTCCCCTGCATATATAGATTTCCTCCACCTGTATATGGTATTTCTCCCATGGATGCAGCATTTCCTCTCTCTGAATATAGGATTTCACCCTTGGATATAGGATTTCTTCCATGGATATAGGATTTTTCCCATGGATATAGGATATTTTTCGCTGTATATAGGTTTTCTCCGCCGACTGTAGGATTCCCTCCCCCAGATATAGTATTTCTTCCCTGGATATAGGTTTCTCCCTCTGTATATAGGATTTCTTCCCTGGATATAGGATTTCCTCCCTCTGGATATAGGATTTCTCCCCTGGATATAGGATTTCTTCCCTGGATATGGGTTCCCTCTCCTCCCCCCATATATAGGATTTCTCTCCTGAATGGAAGATTTCTTTCCTAGCTATAGCATTTCCTTCCCCTGGCTATAGGATTTCTGCCCTGGCTATAGGATTTCTCCTCTGGCTATACCATTTCCACCCTGGACATATCACTTCCACCTTGGAGCCGTCACTTGAGCTGCTGCTCCTTTGCTCCCCTCACCTTTGGCAGCGGTAAAACAACCTGAGCAACTCTGTGGAGCCGTGGCCACTCTCTGGCAGGATGAACACCCTCCCCCCTCCCAAAATCTACAGCTTCCAAATAACCCCCCCCAAAAAAACTCCTTTAAATACTTTTGAGCCCCTCGGGGGAGACAAGAAAGCTTCACTCCCTGCCCAGCATCCAACGCTGGCTCATTTCCAGTTCATTTCTTTTTCCTGTGGGTTTTTTTTTCCCTCTTGGTCTCGGTGCTGGGTCCAACTGCTCCAGTGGGATGTGGCAGGAGGGGACTGGGCTGTAGTGATTTATCCTTGGAGGGGCTTTTCCTCCCCTCCAGCATCACTCCCTTCTCAAATTTCCCACTGTTTTCAACCAAAGCCCTGGGGAGGGATGCAGGAGGATGCAACAGGTTGTGAGGGAGGGGGAAACAGAGGCATGAGCAGCTTGGTTTGTACAATGTGGCCCCCCCACCCTGCAAAAAATCCCCCCCAGAACCCATCCTCTGCTCCCTGTGTCAGAACCCCCAGGAATCAGGATCCACCCAGCTGAGTTCTTGCAGCTGGGTGGCCCAGGGTGGGATTTAGGGATGGGCAGGGGGTGAAGCATCTTCCCTTGCTGCACCTTCAGTTGCAAAGCCCCCAAGGCTCCTGCAAGAGACCCCGATTTTTAGCAAACCCCCTCATTTTTAGCAAACTCCTTCATTTTTAGCAAAGGACCCTCATTTTTAACAAATAGACCTAATTTTTACGACACCCTCCACTCCCCCCTAATTTTTAGCACAGGGGCTAATTGAGGACCTTCTGGAATGGATCCCTTTGGGGAGGGGGATACCCTGTTTGAGGTCCCACCAGCTGTAACCCTCGCCTTGCCGCCACCAGGAGGGAGCCTGCACAAAGCTGGACGAGGACATCCTGGACATCCCTTTGGACGATCCCGATGCCAACGCGGCGGCCGCCAAGATCCAGGCTAGTTTCCGTGGCCATATGACCCGCAAGAAGATCAAAGGGGGGGAAATCGACCGGAAAACCAAGGACGCCGAGTGCGCCAACAGCACCCGCGGCGGCGACCTCCGCAACGGAGACTAGGTACATCCCAAACCCGCTTCCAACCCCCAGAACGGGACCACTGGACAAGGATGCTGCTCTGAGCATCCTTTGCTGTGTTGATTTGGGATGGAGCATCCTTCCCTGCGCAGATTTGGGATGGAGCATCCTTCTCCATGCTGATTTGGGATGGAGTGTCCTTCCCTGCACAGATTGGGGATGGAGCATCCTTCTCTGCACAGATTTGGGATGGAACATCTTTCTCTGCGCAGATTTGGGATGGAGCATCCTTCCCCGAGCAGAGTTGGGATGGAGCATCCTTCCCTGCACAGATTGGGGATGGAGCATCCTTCCCCATGCAGATTTGGAATGGAACATCCTTCCCCGTGCAGATTTAGGATGGAGCATCCTTCCCCATGCTGATTTGGGATGGAGCATCCTTCCCTGCACAGATTGAGGATGGAACATCCTTCTCTGCACAGATTTGTGATGGAACATCCTTCCCCATGCAGATTTGGGATGGAGCATCCTTCCCTGCACAGATTGGGGATGGAACATCCTTCTCTGCACAGATTTGGGATGGAGCATCCTTCCCTGTGCAGATTTGGGATGGAGCATCCTTCCCCATGCTGATTTGGGATGGAGCATCCTTCCCTGTGCAGATTTAAGATGGAGCATCCTTCCCTGCGCAGATTTGGGAGGAAGAAGGGGTTTTTCCTCCCAGGAGATGGAAGCACGCGAGCAGGCAGCCCCTGCCTTGCCCTAATTTTGGGCGCGCGCCGTAGTAGTTGGGAAGGATGGGAAGTAGGATGGGAAGGCGCAGCCCTAGATTTGGATTGAATCTCTCCCTTAGCAACACCACCCCGAGCGCCTCGCCTCAGCACATGCTATTTTTAAAAGCCTGTGTCACAGTCTCCTGGCAGGAAAAGGTAAATTTAAAAAGCGCCCACGGTGCCGAGGCCGCGTGGCATCGGAGCCCGGGGGGCGGCTGCTCCGTGCCCGGGCCGTGCCCTGTGCCGAGCCGACACCGGGAGCGCGGAATGGCCTCGGATACCGGGAATGCTGGTTTGGGGTTAGCGGCGGGGAGGGCGTGATGCAGGCTTGGCCACGTGTCTGTGGCGGGGCTGGTGGGGATGGAGCAGGGATGGGACTGGGATGCAGTGAGGATGAAGTGGGGATGCAAGGAGGATGCAGTGGAGATGTAGTGGGAAGGAACAGAGGATGCAGTGGAGATTCAACAAGGATGCAGTGGGGATGTAGTGGGAAGGAACTGAGGATGCAGTGAGGAAACAGTGGGGATTCAAAAAGGATGCAATGGGGCAGCAACGGGAATGAACTGAGGCTGTAGCAGGGATGGAACTGGAATGCAGCTGGGATGTAGTGGGGATGAACTCAGGATGGAGCGGGGATGGAACTTGGATGCAGAAGGGATAAAGTGGATGCAATGGGAATTGAACTGGGATGTAGTGCAGTGGCAGCGGGGATGCAGTGAGGATGCAGTGGGAACTCACTGGAGATTCAGGGAGATGCAGTGGGGATGTGCTGATGAGTGGGAATTCAGTGGGGCTGTGGTGGGAACAAATTGAGGATGCTGTGGGGATTTAGGGAAGATCCAGTGGGGACACAGTGGAAACACAGTGAGGACACAGCAGGGATGCAATGGGGAAGCAGTGGGGATGTGGTGGGGATGCAGTGTGAAAGCAATGAGGATTCAGTGGGAGTGCAATGGGAAGGAACTGAGGATGCAACAGGGATTCAGTGAGGGTACAACGGGAATGAACTGAGGATGCAGTGGGAATTCAGTGGGGCTGCAGTGAGGACTCGGTGAGGATGCCCTGGGGCTGCAGTGGGGAAGCAGCTGCCAAGTGCAGGTGCTGTGCAGCTCCTTAGGGCCTGGAGGTTCCTCAGGGCTGCCTCGTTAGGGGGGCTGAGCAGGCTGGCAGCAGGGGGGACAGGCTCTCCCCCTCTGCCCCCCTCTGCCAGGGTGCTCTGCCCAGGGAGGTGCAGGCTGGGGGTCCCCCCATGCTCCCAGGCTGGGTGAGGGCAGGGTGCAGGCAGCAGTGGAGCCAGGACAAGAGTGCAGGCAGGGTGTGGGTGGGCTGCAAGTAGGGCACGGAGAGAGTGTGGGCAGGGGGAGGGCACAGAGACAGTGCAGGCTGCAGGAGCAGTGCGTGGGCAGGGTACAGGCAGGGTGCAGCTGCAGGGCACAGGGTGCAGGTAGGGTGTGGAGAAGGTGCAGGCAGGACACCGGCAGGGTGCAGGCAAGGCTCAGGGTGTAGGGTGCAGGCAGGGTGCAAGTAGAGCACAGGGTGCAGGGTACAGGAAGGGTGCAAGCAGGGCTCAGGGTGCAGGCAGGGCACAGGGTGCAGGCTGGGCACAGGGTGCAGGCAGGGAGCAGGCAGGGCTCAGGGTGCAGGCAGGGTACAGAGTGCAGGCAGGGCACAGAGTGCAGGCAGGGCTCAGGGCACAGGCAGGGCTCAGGGTGCGGGGTGCAGGCAAGGAGCAAGCGGGGCTCAGGGTTCAGGGTGTAGGGTGCAGGCAGGGAGCAGGCAGGGCTCAGGGTGCAGGCAGGGCACAGGGAGCAGGCAGGGCTCAGGGCACAGGCAGGGCTCAGGGTGTAGGGTGCAGGCAGGGAGCAAGCAGGGCTCAGGGTTCAGGGTGTAGGGTGCAGGCAGGGAGCAGGCAGGGCTCAGGGTTCAGGGTGTAGGGTGCAGGCAGGGAGCAGGCAAGGCTCAGGGTGCAGGCAGGGCACAGGGAGCAGGCAGGGCTCAGGGCGCAGGCAGGGCTCAGGGTGCGGGTGCAGGCAGGGCCAGGCCCAGGGCTGACTGCTCTCTCCTTGTTGCAGGGGCCACCAGCCGCTCCCCGGACCCCCCTCGCCACCGGCCCCCCCCGCCGCCGCCCGCCGAGGCCCAGGAGCCCCCGCTTTGCCCCATCGCCCCCCGCATGCGACCCCCGGAGCCCCGCAGCAGCCAGGCCCTGCCCCCACCCCCGGCTGCCCCGCCCCGCCCCGGAGACCCCCCATCCCAATAAACGCCCCTGCCAGAGCCCCGGGCTGTCCTTGGTGCCGTTCCATGTCCCCGGCGGAGGGTGAGGTCACCGCGGGGCACAGCGGGGAGGGGCACGGGGCGGGTGGTGCCCAGCACTGATGTCACACGCGCGTGTGGGACATCGTGCGGGCACGTGTGACATCACTGCCAGCCGTGTGACGGCGGGAGTGACATCACGCACTTGCACAGGGCGTGGTGTGACGTCGCTGGTGGGTGGGAGAACACTCGTGGGGTGCTCCCGCCCCGAGGTGGGTGGTGACGTCACTGCTGGACGTGTGACAGCTGCTGTGACACCACAGAGGTGTGTGTGATGTCACTGCTGGATGTGTGACACTATAGGGGGGTGTGTGATGTCACTGCTGGATGTGTGACACCATAGAAGGGTCTCTGATGTCACTGTGGGATGTGTGACACCACAGAGGTGTGTGTGATGTCACTGCTGGATGTGTGACACCATAGAGGTCTGTGTGATGTCACTGTGGGATGTGTGACACCATAGAAGGGTCTCTGATGTCACTGCTGGATGTGTGACACCACAGAGGTCTCTGATGTCACTGCTGGATGTGTGACACCACAGAGGTGTGTGTGATGCCACTGTGGGATGTGTGACACCATACAAGGGTGTGTGATGTCACTGCTGGATGTGTGACACCATAGAGGTGTATGTGATGTCACTGTGGGATGTGTGACAAAATCCAGGGGTGTGTGACATCACTGCTGGATGTGTGACACCATAGAAATGTGTGTGATGTCACTGTGGGATGTGTGACACCATAGAAATGTGTGTGATGTCACTGTGGGATGTGTGACACCGTACAGGCATGTGTCATGTCACCACTGGCTGTCTGATGCTGGGTGTGACATCATGCAGGCCTGCACGACATCACTCATGGACGTGTGACATGCCTGTATGGCATCAAACAGGCAGGAGTTGGAAGCTGTGATGTCACACACTCGTGGTGACATCGTGGTGACAGGTCACAGGGTGTGAAACACACGTGCACCACAGTGTCACCTCATCCCAAGAACCTTGGCTGGTGCTGTGACGTCACCCCGCCCTGTGACCTCACCCAGAAGGCTGTGGGACCCCCCCAACCCCGAAATCCCCACAAACTCACCTAAAGCGCCGGTGCTGGGCAGCACAGCAGCTTTTAATCAGAAAACTCCTAAAAAAAGTGCGTCCCCTGCCCGCCCATTGCCTCCCGCCCCCCACTTTTAATGGTCTTTTATGAAAAATCCTCCTTTCCACTGATATATAGATATATAAAAAAAATAAGAAGCCCCACACCCCCCTCGCCGGGGCAGGACCGGGGCTGGTTTGGGGGGTGATATTTACGGGGAGACTCAGCCCCCCCAAACCCAGGGGGCCCCTGCACCCATTAAACATCCCCACGACGAGTCCAGCTGCTCGAGGCATGTGTTAAAAAGAAAAGGAACCCAAAAAGGGACAAAACCACCCCAGAAAACGGGGGTGGGGTGGGGTTGAGGGGTGTGTGTGTGTGTGCTGGCTCTGGGCACCCCTGGTGTTTGAGGGGAGGTGCTCACACCAAGGAGCCGGCTCGGCTCTGCGCCGGCACCATGACCGGGACGGCGCCCGCCCGGGCCAGGCTGGAGGGGGGCAACGCTCCCGGGGGGGCGGCCGGGTCCTGGTGGCGCCGGGGGGTCCCGTTAACGGCGGGGGGAGGCAGGTTGGGGGGGCGGCCCCCTCCCCGGGGCGGGGCTCCCCGGTAGCTGCCGGTGGCAGTGAGGATGGAGGCGGTGTCAGAGGGGGGTCTGGCCGCGTAGAGTTTGTCCCGGGGGCCGGCGATGGAGGACAGGGTGCTGGTTTTGGAGATGGTGTCCGAAGCCGGTCTCCTCGCCCACGACGGGGTTTTGGGCGCCACAGCGTCCTCCCTGCCAAGAGGGGAGACTGTCGGAGAGAGTGGCACCGGGAACCCTGACATTCCCAGCCCTGGCATCCCCTCCCCGAGCAGCGGGGCCGCCCAGGTTGAGTAGAGTTCCTGGACCCCCAAAGAGGGGGACAAAAGGGAGTGGGGGGAAAACAGAGGTGGAAAATGCCTCCATTAACTCTGAAACCTAATGATAACTGGACAGAGGTGGAACCCTCACCCCCCCCCCTTGTTAACTCTGAAGCTCAGTGATAACCGGCCAGAGATCAGTAACTCCCTCCCCACTGTTAATTCTGAAATTTAGAAAAGACTGGCCCTAGGTGGGAACCTCCTCCTCCCCCATTAACGCTGAAACCCAGCGAGGGCGATTTGAACCTCCCCCACGAGAGGAGCCTCACTTGATCTCGTTGGCTCCCTCCTCCTGGCTGTCACGTTTCTTCCTCCTGTAGCCAACAACCCGCTGGGCAAAGAAGATGATGGTGGCGAGGGCGCCCAGGGAGCCCAGCACGGCGCCGGCGATGACTGCTTTAGTGCTCGCTGCCAGGGAGACACGGAGAGGTCCCTTAATCCCACAGGGATCCCACGGGGACCTCATGGGGACCGTGTCCCCCTCTCCCCGACCCTGCGGACACGTACTCACTTGACTGCACCTCCAGGACGATGCTGCACTTCTCAAAACCCGCTCGGTTTTCGGCTGTGCAGACGTAGAGACCCGACATTTCCAGGGAGAGGTTGGTCAGCCTGAGGGTACCCCTGGCCAGGTCTGCGGGTGGAAAATTTGGGTTCTGCCCCACAGTCCCCCCCCTCACCGCCCCCTCCTCGTGCAGGGAGTGGGCAGGAATCCCCCAGCTGAAGCTTCAGGGGATATTCCAGCCCACCCGATCCCCCCCAGAGGTGCCCCCTTACCCTGGGCCGGGGGGAAGAAGACCTGCGGGGTGGGGTCCGTGCGCTCCCACTGGTACGTGGGCGAGGGTTTCCCCTTCTTGGAGGAGCAGCTCAGGGTCACGTTGGCGCCCACGGTGGGGGTGCCGTGCAGTTGGCAGGCGGGGACGGCCGGCGGCACTGCGGGCACCAGCGTTAGTCCCGAGGGTCGCCACGGGGAGGCCGAGGGGAGCCGCGCAGTCCGGCGGAGCCTTACCCAGGACGGTGAGGTTGATGACGCCGACATCCCTGCCCTCGGGGGCACCGTCATCCACCACGTTGACGGTGCACATGTACTGCCCCGAGTCGCGCTCGCGGGTGGCGTTGATGACCAATGAGATGTTGTGGGTGAGGACTGGGTACAGGAACCCCACGCGGGACTTCAGGTCCGTCTCCCCCACCTTCACCGTGCCGTCCAGGTACTTCAGGATCTGCACGGGGGAAAACACCCCCTTGGTCCCCTTGGCCCCTCCAGAGAAGGCGAAGAAGGAGAGAAAAGCCCCACAAATCCCATATTCTGCGGAGCAGCAGCTGCTGCAGGAGCCCCCTCCAGCCTCATCTGCCCTGAGCATCCTGAACTTGGGGACTGTGGGAACATGGGAACATCTCCCCACCGTGGACACCATGATCATCCCCCCATCATGAGCACCAAAACCATCCCCCCACACATCGTGGGCATCTCCCCCTCGTGGGCACCACAAGTGTCCCCCTATTGTGGGCATTTCCCCATTGTTGTGGGCACTATGAGCATCCTCCAAGGGCATTTCCCCATCCTGGGCATGACAAACACCTCCCTATGCAGGCATCCTGGGCATGCCCCCAGTGTGGGTGTCTCCATTCATGGGCCCAATGATGACCTCCCTGGGCACCTCCAGATCATGAGGACCATGGTCACCTCCCCCCGAAAGCATTTCCTGCTGTGGACACCACAAGCAGCTCCCTGCTGCAGGCACTGTGGGCACAACCTCGTTATGGGCATCTACAGATCACTATGGGCACTCCCCATCAAGGGCACTGCCCCATGGTGGGCACCACGCTTATCACCCCATGGGGGGCCCTGTGAGCTTCCCCCCATCATGGTCACTGCCTCATCATGGGCAACATGAGCTTCCCCTCGTCCTGGACACCACCCCATCACGAGCACCACGGGCAGCTCCCCACTGTAGGCACCATGGGTTCATCTCCATCAGGAGCATCCACCTGTCGTAGGTACCATGGGCACCAGGAGCATCTCCCCCACCACAGGAATCTCCCCATGGTGGTCACCATGAGCTTCACCCCATCATGGGCAACTCCTCACCATGGGCATTGCTGTGGGAACCACACCATGAGCATCCCCCCACTGTGGGCATCTCCCCATCATGGGCACCATGTCCTCATCACGGACACCTTCCCATGGTGGGCATCTCCCCATCATGGGCACTGTCAGGTTCCCTCTATCGTGGGCACCTTCCCAGGGTGAGCACCATGAGCATTCCCCCATCACAGTCACCTCCCCATCACGGGCATCCTCCCACCATGGGCACCGTGGCCACCACTCCCTGGTGGGCACCATAAGCTTCCCCCCATCGTGGGCACCACTGTATCACGAACACCACGAGGACCCCCACTTTATGGCCACCTCCCAGCTTGTCCCCTCTGTCCCCACACCCCTCTCACCTGGAAGGGGCCGGCATTCCCCTTGTGCAGCAGCCAGAGGATGTAGGGTTTCTCCTGGGAGTGGCTGGTGTACCAGACGGGCAGCACTGCCTGCTGCCCCTCCACGGCGAACACCGAGTCCGTCCCCACGTGCACCTCCAGCACGGCTGAGGAGACACCTGCCCGTGGGAAATTGGGATGTGACTCAACCCCAGGTGCCACTTGTCCATAGAACCTCACCGACTGTGGGAAAACCTCCTCGCTCGCAACGGAAAACCCAACAATCTCGGGTTATCACCAGGAAGCTGAGCCAGGAGGACATTTTGCCTCCTTCCCCGGCATGGGAAGGGCTTTCCGGCTGCTCCAGAGGATGCAAGACAATGCTGTTTCCTCCCATCCCGCTTCCCCCTGCCGCCCAGGATGGGAAAACCTCCAGCATAAATCCCCCCTCCTCCAGCAGCCAGACCCCCCCTTCACCTCAGTATTGGGGTATCCCCAACCCCCCCATGATGTTGCACCAGATCCCACGGGATTTATTTAGAGCAGGGGCCCCCATATGCACCCCACAAGCCTTCCCCAGCATCCCCCCTTTTTGCTGCCAGTGCTAAACCGGGATAATTCACGGATGGTCTTCCCTGACCCCGATCCCATTCCACCCCAAATATCCCATCCCAATCCCCCCATCCCTGTGTCCCCTGCACCCCAGCATCCCCCCAAACTCCACTGGATGGAGGTGATGGGATCTGAGTGGGTACCACGGACCGGAGGGGGATGTTTGGGATTATTCCCCAGCTTTGCCTGGGAGGCTCAGCCAGAAAATTAATCGGCTCAGGGAGGCTGAGTTTGTGCCGGGGTTGCTTTGTTTTTCCCGGGGGAACATCGAGGCCCCGCATCCCGGCGGCTCCATCCCTGCGTCCCGCCCATCGATCTGTGTCCCCGGCTGGCCCCGCTCCTGCCAGAGCCCCAGGGATGCTCCCGACGGGGACGCAGGGTGGAAAGGATGATCCTACCCCATCATCCCAAATCCTGGCTTCGGAGGGAAAACCCCCTGGGTTTGAAGGATTTCGGGAGCCTCCAACGGCCTCGCACTTTTCCCTAAGAGCTCAGAGGTTGTAATTGGATTTTTCCAGGGTGGGAAGAGGAAAACAAGGCACACTGGAGTATTTTTAGCCTCCTCCCGCATCCGTTCATCCCCCCACCCGGCAAGGCATCGGCGCTGCTTCCTGACGGAGCCTTCCAGCTCCGGGCAGGAAACTCTGCTCCGGCTGATAAGTCTTCTCAGGAATTAAAAAAAAAAAATAATTAAATTTCCCTTTCTCTGGTGAAAAACCGGGAGAAATCAGGCCTGGTCTGGTGAGGATGCGTAAAAATAGCTCACCCGGGCTAAGAACATAAACCCTTAAGTCCTGGAGGGGGTGGGGGGGATGCCCGAGGCACCTGCGGGTCCCAAATCATCGATATATTATTAGTATTATTAATTACATCAAGCTGTGGTATCGAATCCAACAGACAGCACGGAAAAATAATGCTAATTATAGTGTATTTATATGTAGCTATACAGATAACGGTATTAAATTTAGGGAGTGTGGAAGGAAATATGAGACGGCGACTCATTAAATTGGAATTTCCAGAATAAAATAGATCTTCGAGAACATATAATTTATAGTAATTATAAATATAGGTAGATTTTTGTGAGAATAGGGATAATAGGGGTGATGTGAGAGTTATAATGGTGCTCAGAATAATGAGAGTAATGATCAAAGTGAGAATAATAATTAGAAAGGTGATAATAATAACGATAAAAGTGATATTAATAATGATAATAGTGATAATGATAATAATAATTGTAATTTCAATAGTGATTATAATAATTACAACAGTGATTACAACAATTATAAATCATAATAATAATTATAACAGTGATAATAATGAGATTAAAATAATAATTATATTAATAATTATGAACACGGTTATATAGTTCATTAATTTTGCAGCTGGAATCATTAAATGATGCCACAGCCCCTAAACATTCCCAACAGCTGGGAAAATCCAGGTGTTTTCAGCCTGGCTCATCCATTATTAGGGATAAAGTTGTGTTAAACTGGGATAATCTAGAAGAAAATAGATGATATCCAACAATTATATCGTGATTTCTACTGGAAAAGAGATAACAGGTTATACACACCTTGTGGAATAATTACGAATTTGATTGTAGTTTAATGAAAATAATTATAATAGTTCTAATATTTATAGTTATGTATTATATGGTATTAATTATTATATTATAACAGTTATGATAATTCTATTTATTTATAACAGTTGTAAGTAATAATTATTATAATGATAATAATGGTCACTAAATAGTGATGACAGAGGAGATTATGATGATGATGATGATGATGATGATAATAATAATAATAATAATAATAATAATAATAATAATAAAGAAGTTCATCAATGATGCAGATGCCATTGATAAGTGACTCCTAAACCCTTGTGCATTCCCAACACCTGGGAAAATCCAGGTTTTTCATCCCAGTCCCTCCATCAGGAGCAGTTTTGGCCCTGATGCTGGGCCAAGAGGCGCCGAGGATCCTCCAGGCAACTGGGGAGGGGTGGATGGAGCTGGATCCCAAGGCTGCTCCCTCCCCCAAATCCCCTTTTTCGTGCCGCATTCGCCCCAAATTCCTCATCTCAGGCAGATGTGACCCTGAAGAGGGCTGGGAGAGCCGGGGCTGGAGCTGCAGGCACAGGAGGGACCGAACCCTCTGGCACAGCCCCAGCTTTGGCCACCTCGACGCTCCAAATCCTCTAATGCTTTAACCAGATCGAAAAAATTAAGCCGCTCTCGGTGCTCATACGTGTTTGGGGGGGCCCCGGGCACCTCCTGCCTCTCTCTGTGCTCAAAAACCTGGATTCTGATCCAGCTGCCCTGAGCTAAACACCTGCCCGGCTGCCTTCCCTCTGCTCCAGCCCATCTGCTGGGATTTTTTTTTCCATATGGAAAACCCAAATGAATTTAAATTTACCTTTAAAAATACCCTTACTTGTTGGGGTTTTTTGTCTTTTTTTTTTTTTTTTTTACCCATAGAATAAATATCTTTTAAATTACCACTGGAAATACTTTAAAGTTTTTTTCCCTATTGAAAGAAAAAAAAAAAAACAAACAAAAACTCACTTTAAATTTGCCTTTGAATTTTTTCCCTATGGGAAAAAATAAAAATCACCTTTAAATCCCTGCAACCTCGATATTAATCCCAGTGCTGATATCAACCATCCCATTCTCATCCAAAATATCATCATTTCAACCCCGAAAAAGCTGTTTCCCGGCTCACAGTGCAGCCTGAACCCCTCAAAAAAGCAACACCCCCAGGCCCCCCCCCAAGCCTCTGAGCCATTTACTGTATACAGGGAACTAAATCCCGGAGGCGGTTGGGGTTTGATGACCCCGGTTGATAGGATTAAGGCGCCGGAGTCATGTGAAACCCAGACCCAAATTAAATCCCAAAAGACCAAGCTCGGGATTTAAAATACACAGCGGGAATCTGGCCGGAAAAAGGACCCCTAGAAAAGCTTGGAAAAAGGTCAAGGAGCATCTCGGCGCTGCAGCCACTCGCCTCCCTTTTCTTATTTTCTTTTTTTTTTCTCAATTATTTTTGGGGAATTTTTTTTCCTCTTCTTCTTCCCTTAACTCCAACTATTTATAAACGGGCAGATAGGAGATGCCTGACTGTGGAGCAGTGTCCGTTGGGAAAATCCACAACGGCATTTCTCACGACCCCGGGGGTGGGGGGGGCGGGAGGAGCCGTATCCTCCGGAGAGACCAAATTTGGGGAAAAAAAATTAAATAAAACAAAAATCATACGTGACTCTGCTATAGATGGAAACGCGCTTCAACCCCTGCCGTGGGAGATGGAGGCAGGGATGGGATGGGAATGGGAATGGAATAGGATTAGGAATGGGATAGGGATGAGATTGGGGTGGGTTGGGGATGAGATTGGGGGTGGGACTGTGGATGGAACAGGTCAGGGAAAGGGATTGGGGATGGGATTGAGGGTGGGATAGGATAGGGAAAGGGATTTGGGATAGGATTGGGGATGGGATTGGAAAGGGAAAAGGGTTGGGAATGGAACTGGGGATAGGGTGGGACGGGATTGGGATGAGGACAGGGATGCCAAACATCACCCCTCATTTTGCTTTTCCCCATCACGATCCTGTGCAGATCCCACAGGATGAGGATGGATTGTTTGAAAGCAAATTTAAAGGAATCCCACACATTTGGGATTCAAAAGTGACTTTTTGCTGTAGTTTTGGGCTCTTGGTCGTCATAATGTCACATCCCAGGGCTCGGGCATGACTTGTTTTGGGGTAACCCATCACAACTCCATGCAAAAAACGCCGTCGGGATGCAACAAAGAAACACTCTGGTGGATTTAAGGACTAAGTGACCCTGTGCCTCGTCCCAACACCCTCCAATTAATTTTTATCAGGGAAGAAAACCTTCAAGGAGGGACAAGTGGCGGCTCCGGGACCCCCACCCAGCACCCCGCTGGGAGGAAATGCTGCTGCCATTGTTTTTGGGGCCGTTTCCTTTCCCCAAAGGCCTCTCCTTGGCTGGGAACGCCAAAGGACATTTCCCTTTGGAGCAACTGTGGCGTTTCAAAAAAAAACTCAAATAGGGTGGGAAAAATAGGGAGGGGAAGGAGGGAAAAACCCGTGAACGGAGAAGGGTTGAGCCCCCTCACCTCAAAACCAGCTGGGGTGGCTGTGGGGCACCAGTAAACAAGGGAAAAGGAAACCAAATGGATTTTTTTCCAGCTCGACGCCAGAGGGGAATTATCGGCTCCGACACATCGGAGTCCCCGGGGTGTCCCTGCATGGCTTTGGGTTTGGGGGTGCTGGAAGGTGCCATTTGGCAGCTTCAAGGTAAAAAATTGCTTTTCCCAGGGGGACCCAGATTTTCCCCACTCGGGACACCCCTAGATTGGGCCCCCCCACCTGCCAACCTGCCTGCTGGGGTGGGGGGACTGGGGCCACAGACAGGGGCAGGTGGGTGCTGTGACCCCCCTCAGCACCCCCAGGTCCTGCCCGATGCCACCCTAAAGCTTTCCAGGGTGCTATCCGGTGGTCCCGTGTTCCCGTGCGTCTTGCAGGATGTCCCGGGCTGCTCCACACCCTGCCCCGGTGACCCCCGCGGTACCCCCGGGTCCTGCCCGATGACCCCGCAAAAGCTCTCCCATGTCCTTCCTTGTGCATCCCTCGCCTCCCGACTCCTGCCGGGTGCTCCCCCGCGGTACCACCGGGTCCTGCCCCGTACCCGCCGCGTCCTGCGCGGTGCCACCGCTCCTCCCGCGTCTCGCCGAGCGCAGCCCCGGCACCGCCCGGCTCCTGCCGGGTGCGCTCCGGGTGCCGCGCCTTGGCCGGCGCATCCCCCGCTACCCCCGCGTCCCCCTCGGTGTGCCCCGAAAGCTCTCCCGCGTCCTGCCCGGCGCCCCCCGGTTCTCCCGCATCTTGTCGGGTGCCCCTCCCGGTACCCGCCGCGTCCCGCCCGGTGCCCCCCGGTGCCCGCGGGGCTCACCCAGCAGCGCCGCCAGCGCCAGCGCCGCCCGCCGCAGAGCGCCCATGGCCGGAGCCGCCGCCGCAGCAGGTGCCGGGGGGGGACCGGGAGGGACCGGGGGGGACCGGGAGGGGCCGCGGGGCGGGGCCCGCAGGTGGGGGAGGTGCCTGACGGAGAGGGCGGGGTGTATCCCCACCCACCCCATGGGGGTGTCCCATCCCAGGCAGTGACAATCCCCCCCCGCTCCCCCAGCCCACCTCTCCCCGGGGTCCAACCCCGTCTCCAGTCTTTGCACCGATTAATTAATTATATGGGTTATTATTAATTACATTAGGGTTAAAGGGGGCGTGGTGCAATGTGGCACCTCAATGTCCCACAGCCCCCTCAGAAGGGCACAGGGACCCCCAAACCCCCACCATCCCCATCCCTCCCACACTGGCAGGGCAGAGCATCCCATCCTGCATCCCTCACCCTCATCCTGCCACCCTTCGGATAAACACATCGCTCCTGAAAAATAAATAAAATGCCAAAAAAGGGCAATTTTGACTCCCTGGTTTACAGGAGCCCCAGGATGGATCCTCCCTGGCTCAGCCAGGGTTATCCTGGTCCTCAATCCGAGCAGGGTCAGACCTCGAAGCCCCAGTGGAGATTAGACACCGGCGGAGGAGGAGGAGGAGGAGGAGGCAGTGGGGGCAGAATTAATCCCTTCTCGCCCTCTCCTCCCCCCGTAAATCCAGGCTGGCCGCCGGGATTGCAGGATTTGGGGAGCGAGGAGGCTTTGGGGGATCGACCTGGCTTGATCCCACTGGGAACCATCCTCTCCCTCCTGACATTCTCACCTTCTGCTCCATCCAACGCTTCCGACTTGGCAGCGGCTCTCTGGGGCAACTCTCCCTGTGTGGGGGTGATTCCCTCTATTTTGAGGACTGGGAGGGTGGGTAACCTCCTCCCCTTCCTCACTCCATCTCAGGACTCAGCCACATCCAAAGGGAACGTCGGCTTCAATCCAGGCAGTGATCCTCACTTTTTCAAGGATTTCGAGCATCTCCGCAGGGAAAGGAACTGGCTCTGGTGGCACTCACCCCCCTGAAATAAATAAACACCTCCTGCAACAATGAATGAAGCCCTCATGGGAATATCCACAGGGAAGAGCAGGGCACCTCCCCAAATTCCCCCTGGGAGGAGGAGAAGGACGTGTGGGAGCCCATAAGTGTTTGCTTGATTTTATTAGGACCGACACATTCATCGTATGTCACAACGTCACCGATGGATGAGCTCCAGGAAATAAAACCCACCGGCCCCGGCGGCTCCGCGCGGGGCTGGACCAGGAACACGCTGCAGAGGCATAAATGCGTCCTCCCCCCACCCCCCTCCCGCCCCGTCCCCTCCCCACCTTCCCCTTCTCACAGCTTTGATTGTATCCATAAGCAATGGGGCGACAAAAACCAAATAATAAAAATAACCATCATGTTTTCCCAGCTGCCAGGTTATTCTCACAGAGAGTTATGGAACTCCATAAGGGGAAAAGAAAAAAAAAAAAAGGGGAGCCAAAAGGAGAAGAAGAAAGAAAAAAAGAAAGAAAAAAAGAAAGGAAAAAGAAAGAAAAAAGAAAGGTAAAAAGAAAGACAAAAAGAAAGGAAAAAAAGAAAGAAAGAAGAAAGGAAAAAAAGAAATGAAAAAGAAAGGAAAAAAGAAAGAAAAAAGAGATGAAAAAAAGAAAGAAAAAAGAAAGGAAAAAAAGGAAAAAAGAAAGACAAAATGAAAGGAAAAAAAGAAAGAAAAAAGAAAGGAAAAAAGAAAGGAAAAAGAAAGGAAAAAAAAATGAAAAAAATAAAGAAAAAAAGGGAAAATAAAAATAATAAAAATCCCCCAAAATTAAAAGAAACAAAAGAAAGAGAAAATACCAAAATGAAAAGGAAATTTAAAAAAAAAAAAAAAGAAGATAAAAAAGGAAAAAGGAAAGAAGATTAAAAAAAAGAAAAAAAGGAAAAGTTAAAAAAGAAAAAATGGAAAGAAGATAAAAAAGAGGAAAGGAAAAGAGATAAAAAAGAGAAAAGGAAAGAAGATAAAAAAGAAAAGAGGAAGGAAAAAAGAGGAACAGAGAAGGAAGAAAAATAATGAGAAAAAAGAGAAATAAGGTATAAATAAGAGGAAAAGTAGTGTTTAAAAAAAAGTGAATAATAAGAGAAAAATAAAGCGAAAAATAAAAGAGAAAAAAATACGGAGAAAAATAAAAAGGCCAGGAATTATTTTAATGTTTAAAAAAATAAAATAAAATAAAAGCAGATATGGCAACGCTACTAAGGAAGTGGAATACGTCACGGAACCCAAAGTCTTTGCAGGCAACACTGTTCGGAGAGAGGAGAACACTCGATGGTGAAAAAAGTGAAGTTCTAAATTATATACAAGATATCTAAGGGTGGCTTTGAAAAACAGTCCCCGGGCCGTCGGGGTTCCCTCGCCGTTATCTATTGCTTATTGATTCAGATCCAGGATAACACTTAGAGACGGATGCGTCCGGATGAGACACCGTGGAACAAAGGAAAGACCAAACCCCCAGTTTCCGTATGAAAACGCCGCGTGCACGAGCTCGTCCCGTGTGGAATGTACCGACCGTCGTCTCACGGGCCGGGGGCTCCTCCTCGCCGGCGCGGGGAGGGCCGGGCCCAGCGCGTGGGAAGCGCCGCGCGAGCCTCCGCGCGCCCCAACGCGCGGGAAAGTCCGACGCGCCCGGCTGTGAACGGACAGGATCCGAGTGAGATGGAAAATGGGGCGGAAAAGCCCTGATCCTTATGAAGGACGAGACTCAGTTGTTAAATTTTAAGGGGTACCCGATGGCTTTTTCCAGGCACTCTACCAAAGAGCCGGCGGACAGAAAATCCCTCTCCACTTCCACAAATTTGATGTAGATGGATTTGGGCGAGACGCCGGGCTCTACGACGCAGTTCTGAGATAAAAAGGCGTTGATCCCGACCCAATCTTTGCTGAAGGTTTTGGTGTTTGCCTGGAAGTGTAAAAACAGGCACTGCTGGAGAGTCCGGACCTCAGCGATGCCAAGGTAACAATAGATAATCCGGGCGGATTCCATATCCACCCGGAGGGAGGCCTGCGGAGAGGGGACCTCCAGCTCCCCTGGAGTCTCATTGCCGGGGTCAGGCGCCCGGTGCTCGGCCAGCGGGGAGGGGGGTTTCTCGTGGCACTCCTCGTATCCGATGGCGTACAGGCCAGGGCTTTTGGGGATCCCTCCCGGCAATAAATACTGCACCACGTTCCCCCCGGTGGGTTTGGAGTGAGCGATGGGAATCCAGTCGATCTCCATGTGCAGCTCCAAGCATCGGGCTTCGCTGATGGTGATCTCCAGGAATTTGTAGTAAACGTTTTTCCAGTTCATTTTCTGCACTCGGGTCATGATCACCCGGCCCTCCGGTTTTTCCGAGTTGAAGTATTCCCGGAGCCGCTTGCCGAGGGGGACCTGGGAGCTGATCTCTGCGTAGTGGTAACGGATATCCTCCTTCCAGCGGGTGTTGTACCCGATGCCAAAAATGGCCAGTTTGTTAGAAAGATGGAGCCTGGAGAAGTCCGTCCAGCTCTGAAACAGCTCCCACTTCAACTGGACTGACTCCAAGATTTGCATAATGTTCTGCATGACGTCACGCTTCCTGGAAATTAAGGAAGAGGGAGAGAAGGATAAAGGCGTCAGAGCTGGAAAACCATCCCGGCAAAAACACCGATCTTTGGAAAACATTAATCTCAATCGGCTTTCTCAGCTGATTTTTATGATTACTATTAATATTGCTGGGGGAGTTTATGGACTAAAACAACCCCCTGAGGGGTTTTGGGAATTTTTTTAATTAATCTTGGCAAAATCAAAACAAGCCCAACCCAAACTCCTCCCAACATCAAGGCAGCTCCAAGGAAACACGTGTCTGGCATTGCTGAATAAAACCACACCTAATTACTGGGTCATTCTTTCCATTGCCACGTGGTCCATGTGCTGCACCCCCAATTTACAACTGCCACTCCAAAGGCTTCCACCTCATTGTTATCCCAAAAGTAATGCCAGCAAACAGGACTACTAATTGTAAAAACCCCAATGGAAGCATCAAGCTGCTCCAAAGGGCTCAGTCCCAGTGCTGGGATGGAAACATGGCTCAAGTGACCAACACCCTGGAGTAGAAGATACATCCAGACACATTCTCGATCCTGTGGGATGAACAGTGGGAATTCCTCTGGATAGGCAATTAAAAAATCCCCATGCTCCCAAAGAGCTATTTGCACTCCCAGTAGTGAGGTTCCATGGAGTGGCTGACATTGGCAGAGAGCATCCATGGGCACCTGTGGTGAGCTGGAACAGCTTCCTCTGGGATGAATGAGACCATTAGGGTGTAATTAGCTGGCAGGGAGAACTCCTAATCTGAGGAGTTATTGTCCTATGACCAAAGGTGTAGGAAGATAATGCAACTTGTTTGCTATCGGAGAAGCCTCTCTTGGTCCAACAAACAGGACGTCCATGCAAGTCTCCTTCCTTTTATCCATTGTGCCACGTCTGGAAACCTGAACTGGGGGGTCACCACATTCCCAAGAGGACATTTGCTCCCCCCAAACCCCACCAGGAATACAAACTGCACCAGGCAACACTGCTTTTCTTCTGTGGGGCAGAAACGTCCCTCTGCCCTGGGAGTTCCTCAAGAATTTGCAGCACCAACCACGCCAGAAGATCCCTCGATAGACCTTAAAAGGTATTTTGGGAAGCACATTTCTACTGTGGCTGGCACATAACTGAGTTTCTAGAGAACAGAGGAGGGACAGGCTGGGCAAGCAGAGCTGTGTTTTGGCCAGAGGTTCTCAAAAATGCCTGTTCCATTGCCACCAAAATCCTGTTTCTTACTGCAAGTTATTCCTGAGGAATCAGTTCCACTGCCTGGCAGCAATGGAGTAGGAAATCCCGGGCAAGGAGAACACGTGTTCACCCCAAATCCACTTCCATTTACACACAGACACTGCAGCAACACTGATTCGAAGCTTCCCTGTTGCTTTGCCACCCTTGAAAAATGCCTTTTGGAGGTGCAAGTTCACCTTCTGGGCACAAGGGGACGGGACAGACAAGGGGACAGGGCAGTGCCAGAGCCCAGAGTGGTGTCTCACCGCCGGCACGCGTGCGCTCAATTCCCGATGGCAGCTGAGCTCCAGCTGCACACGGATTCCCATCCCAGGCAGAGCCAGGAGAGCGCGGCGTGGGCAGGTTTTCATTCAACAGCGGAGGAACAGAGCGAGGAACCGAAAGCAAAGCCCCCACCTTTATTAATTGCACTATAAATATTCAGTTTAGCTCGGCACAATCCGGAGCTGGAGCTCCGGTGCATTAGTCACTCCGACTGCTCCTGTGGGGAACAGGAGCCTTTCCATGAGAGGGGATCTCAGGCAGCAGAGAAGGGCTTTCCACAGGGAACTCACCATTTCCAGCACAGAGGAAAACAGGGAAAGAGGAATTTTAAGGAGTTTTGCCTTTCAGTTATAGCATCTCCTCCCTTATGCTGGGACCCAACAGCTTAGCTGAGCTTCACATTCCAGGCTCTATCCAGGACCTCCACACCAAGCAGAGGTATCATAAGCAGTAAGACTTATTTATTTATTTATTATTAAATTTTAATTGTCATTTGTTGAATTATCTTTAATTATTTATTTAATATGCATTTATGTATTTGTTTTATTCATACCGCTATTATTATTCACTTTTCATGACAAAAATGGAAGCAGACCAGAGGGTTTGCCCTGTCGTGTGTCTCAGGACAACCTCACTTGTCAGCTGCAGAAGGTGCCCTAGAGCTGGATTTTCTCCTGTCCTCAAACCAGCACCTCCCTGCTGGAGTCTGGGATCTGTGTTTCTTCCTCCTTGGAAGTTTCTGCAATCCAAATGAGGAAAAGACTGGAGACGAGAGCTGGGGCAAGTTTGTTCCAAGGCGCTGTTCCCAAACCAAGCAGACTTCAAAGGAGTCAGAACAGCTGCTTTCAGTGAAGTTCCACGAGCTTTTCATCCTCCCAACGCACACAGTGAATCAAACTGCTCCTCAAATCAACTCAAAACAGTGGAACAGTCTCGAAGTAGCATTTCACTTTTCAAAACAGTTTATTTGGAGGCAGCAGAGGGCCAAGGGGAGGCAATGGCAGAGCAACTGCAGGGAAGGAGCATCTTGATGGAGCATGGGATGTGGACATGGGTTACCTACTGCCCTTTGCTTCCTACACTGCCGAAAATAAGGTGACGCTGGAAAGATGGGAAGTCCTCACATGTCACAGACTCATAAAACAGTTTGGGCTGGAAAGGACCTTAAAGATCATCTCATTCCAAATCCCTGTCATAGGCAGGGACACCTTCCACTAGCCCAGGTTGCTCCAAGCCCCGTCCAACCTGACCTTGGACACTTCCAGGGATGGGGCAGCCACAGCTTCTCTGGGCAACCTGTGCCAGGGCCTCCCCACCCTCCCAGAGAACCATTTCTTCCCAATATCCCATCCAAGCCTGCCCATTTCCCCTTGTCCTGTCCCTCCATCCCTTGTCCCCAGTTCCTCTCCAGCTCTCCTGGAGCCCCTTCAGGCACTGGAAGGGGCTCCAAGGTCTCCCCAGAGCTCTCTCTTCTCCAGGCTGGGAGTGTTCACCCAGAGGTTACTGGGAGACCTTAGAGCCCCTTCCAGTGCCTGAAGGGGCTCCAGGAGAGCTGGAGAGGGACTTGGGATAAGGGCCTGGAGGGACAGGACACAGGGAATGGCTTCCCACTGACAGAGGGCAGGGTTAGATGGGATATTGGGAAGAAATTCTCCCTGGTGAGGGTGGGGAGGCCCTGGCACAGGTTGCCCAGAGAAGCTGTGGCTGCCCCTGGATCCCTGGAAGTGTCCAAGACCAGGTTGGACGGGGTTTGGAGCAACCTGGGCTAGTGGAAGGTGTCCCTATCCACGGCTGGGGGGTGGAATTAGATGAACTTTAAGGTCCCTTCCAACCCAAACCATGCTGGGATTCTGATTCCCCATGTCCAAAAGCACAGCACAAGGTTCATCAGATAATTTGAACAATTTTATGGAGATTATCTCTGCTGAAAATCTGCACTTGACCAAGACTGCAGATGAACCAAAGTCCCCCAGCTTTGAACTAAGTTATCTACATTTTAAAATGTGCACAAAGAGGTAAAAAGTTAGGCAACTATTTATTTTCTGTGGTTTTTAGATACAAATCTATTTTTTGAAGATAACAAACAAATATTCATCTTATCTTTGTATCAGCCCTACTACTCCTGACTGCTTTTAACCTACAAAGTCAGAGTCTAGAAGTTCCTTCCCCTCACAGACAAGAGGAAAATCAGCTTTCAGCAAATCTGTGGGTTGGAAGATGCTTTGAGCTTCCACTGAGCACGTAGGACTGTCACACTCCACAAAATGCCCCAGAGTTCAGAGACTCCAGTGCATTTTAGGGGGAATTTGGGGGGAAAAATTACCATAAAACTCTGAAAGGTCTAATTTACCAAAATCTAATCCAGCTGTCCACGTACAAAACTTGGAAGAGAAGTTTCAAGTAGTCCAAGTCTTCACCTCAGAAAATTCAGGATTATTTTGCTATGCAGCTCCCTAAAAGCAAAATTATTCCAGAACAGCACCAAGAAACTGTTCAACAACAACATTTATACTGAAAAACATTATTCTTCTCCAGGTTGTCCCGGAGTTGCTAAGCTGAATTTGCTCCACGTGAAGAAAAAAGTCACCTTTGGGCACGTGAAAATCCACCTGAAGAGAGAAGTTTGATGAAGCTATGGCACTACAATGAAAGCTCCTTGTTAATGATCTTTATTATTTTCTTTTTAAATTATTTTATTTTTATTCATATTTTAACGCTGGGGGGTTTCTTCCGGGTTTTGGAGGATTTTTTTTCGTTGAGTTACAGCACAAAGTCTGTGTTGTGTGAGTCACCAGGGACACTCAGCTGCTGTTCCCAGTGCTGGTGACCTCCTACGCTACAGGAGCTCGTTTTCCACCATGGAAAAGCCCGGACTGACTCCAGATGACTACAAGTCATCTTGGTGGGGGAGCTCATGTGTGGAACACGCCCTGAAGGGTCTGTGAGCCCGGCTGCTGTGGCTCACTACCCCCACAGATGGATCCACAGCCACCCCGTGGGTTTTACAACCCTGAAGGTTGGCAGAAAGCAGCCCTGGAAGGAGTAAATCCAGCACAATTCCTTTCATTTTTGGGAATGCTCCGTGTTATTGTTGGCGAGGGAGATCCGCGTGCTCAAAGCACTCAGAACGCTCCAGTGTTTGTTACATTAAACCCAGCCAAAAGGTTACAAATAAGGCCTGGAAAGTTATAAAAATGAAAATAAAAGGCTCCCAAGCTTTGGCAGGCCTTCCCACCAAGGAAGGGAGCTTTTCTTGTGGATTTTATCCGTGGTTTAAGTCCTTGCATCCATGCAGTAAGCCTCGTTTCGTGTGCTGAACGGCAAAGCCAAGGAGAAACAGAGTTGCAAAGCTTTTCAGCTGTTCTGAGGTAACGGGAATAATGCATAAAGCAGATTCAACTGTATGAATAGTCTTGCACAATGTATTTATAATTATAATCAGAAGTTTCAAATATCCTCCCCTCCTGCACAACGTCCCCAGGGAAACACATTCCAGGGTAAAACATTCATAAACTACTTACTGCGCGTCTTCTGAAGACTCCTGTTTTATCTTTAATGTTCTTTTTGTGGTAGGCATTTCATCTGAAAGGTAAAATTCCAACACATAATTATATTTTAAATAATGCACTTAGGGCTTTTTTTTTTTTCCAGGGGCTGAAATTAAATAAAAAACAAATCAGAGTTGCTTCCTAAGCCAGGCAGTCTGCTGGAGTTCTGCACGAGACAGTTTCAGTTCCTAAACCCTCTGTAACTGATTTGTTTTTTCTTTAACTTGGAAGGGATGCTGTCAGTTAAGATCTGAATCTCTCCCTGCAAGTGCAAAACCTTTCAAGGACAAGGCTCCAACCCCTGCTGTTAAATCACAAAATCGCAAACTGCATTGTTTAAAGAAATAGGAAAAAAAAAATAGGAAAAAGAAAGAAAAAAGGCAATTCTGCTTCCAATGGCACAGCTGAAGACAGGCAGCAGCAGAACTGCATCTGTGTTGCATTCAGATGCTGCGTGCCAAGTGCTTTGCTCACAGCTTCTGAGCACGAAGGACATCGTCAGCCCCGGTGCACGCAAACGGCCCCGAGCGGTGACAAACCAGGAGATCCCGCTTTGACTCACCAAAACAAGCCAAGCCAGACAGAATTAGCCGTCATTTACATACGTTTTGTAACGATTTCTTCTCCCCACCCTTTCTCTCCCACATATTTCTGATTTTTCAATCCCCCAGGGAAGAAGTCTGAGGCACCGGAATGCACTCAACAGCCAACTTGAAAATTTTAATGTTAAACTGTGATTTAAGGTTCTTTCAAAGCATCCTGACTCACCAGTCCCTTAAACACAGATGTGAACACATACCCGACTGCATCTCCTCTCCCTCTTTCATCCTACAAATGGGGGGAAAAAAGCCTTTTATCTAATTCACCTTCTTCACTTGCAACTCCATTGAATTTGATCAACTTAAAGTTTCCTGTGCTCAGGCAAGGGAGGAACACACACACATAAGAGCAGTGGCTCAAGAGGGAAAAATAAGCCTAAAGAAAGCCACTTCTTCCCAGAACTGCTCAGACTGGTGTGCATTTTCCATTGGGAATGTGGCACCTCGCTCTGTTTAACAAAGTTCAGTAACCCACAAGCAACAACTAAACCTCCAAATTAATTAATAGATTGATTCTTATGCAGAGACAGTAATAATTCAGGCAAGAAAAGCATGTGGAAGAGTTTGGTTTAGGTCTCAATTTTCAAGTGTGAGCTTGCTTGCTATTTTTGTATTTAAAAAAGGCCACATGCCTGGATATAAACATGTTTAGTTTCAACATATCAGGGTATAGAGGAAGGAACAACACTTTTTTATAGTTGTTGGTGTCACCAGCAGCAGGTTGAAGCCCTATTCACAATTTAAGCAGATGGTGTTTGAATGATAACACTCAGGTACCACTGAAAGGGAATTTTACTTCCCTTGAAGGGAAGTAAAACTGAGAGCAGAAGGAGAGACAGGGAAGGTGTCACCTCCTCCATCATTTCTGGCCACACAGCCCTTCTTTCCTCCTGCCAGGCTCTTCAAACTCCAGTCCTGACCCTAAAATGCTTCAAGAACCACATGTTGCTTTTGACTGACCGGGGGATTTCTGCCCCTTTTCTCCCCAGGGATGTGTTTGGCACCCTGAGGACATCACACACAAGAGATGAAAGCCTGGTACTGAGACACGTTTGTGTGAGACAGGCATGAGTACAGGTAAAATCCAAGGCTGGAGATGTGCCAGGATGGGATTTCTTACCCAATTCCTGCTCGCCGGTCTGGTAGCAGTGAAGGTCCTGACTGTGGTTTCCCCAGTCCTCCTGGGAATACTCCTCCATCGTGCTGCCATCCGACTCCAGCTCCTGGTACAAGCCGCTGCTGTTGATGAGGACGGGCTGGCAGGGCTGGGAGTCCCATCCTCCCTGCCCAAACACCTGCTCCAGCTGCTCAAACGTGTAGCTGCTTTTCCTCTTCCCCACGCCGTGCTCCTTCACGCGGCTGTAGCACCTGCGGAGGGTCTGAGACAGAGAAAAGCAGGTTAAGCCACGGGGTGCTGGGCTGGACGACCACATAGGCACCTGCAGACAGTCCCAGGGCTGCCAGGCAGAGTTTAGGGCTTGGGGGTTATTTCTGCTGGTCATATTTGCCCCACGCTCATGAGGAACGCTCCCAAATTAATCTACACCCACCAGGAAGCATCGTTATGGACCCGACGTTCCCGCTTGGCATTAATGTCACTACAACAGAGGACAAGTTGTGTAGCAGCTACGGGTTCCTTGGGTTTAACTTGGCTGATTTATTCTCTTTCCCACTTATTAAAAAAAAAAAAAAATAAAATCCCCAGATCTGCTATGGGCGCAGGGAAAAAAAAATAAAATAAATCAAAATAACAGGAGCCCCCCAGTCAGAGACACCAACCAGCCAGGAAAAGGCACACCTACTACAAGGAGGAGAAAGCAGAGCTGGTGTTGTGCCCACAGCTTGGAGAGGAGTAAGCAGGGAGGAGAGAGAAAGGAAAGAGAAAGATTTCCCCCAAAGCAAAGACAGTCCAACCTTCCTTACTCTGGTAAGAAGACACAAGGTACAAAATGGATATGCCTCAGCTTTTCAGCTAGAGAAATATATATTACTTACACATTTTTGCATTCCTTACTAACTCACTCTGTCTCTTGTGAAGCTGCTGAAATTTAAAAGAGGTCAAATCAATAATGCTCCCAATTCCCAGACTTCCATATCAAGCATTAAGTAAGAAACAGCACTGAGGTGGCTTGGCCTGAGCAGCCTCTCAAACAGTGCTGGGGCCAAACCTCCCACACAGATGCAAAGGGTTCATCTAAATTGGTGATCCCTTTGACATCCCAAACCAACAGCTGAGCTGCTCCACAAGTTCCATCCACCTTTTCCCCCCTGATCCAGAGCAACATACAACTATTTGGGGGTAAAAAACCTAAAGCTTAATACACAAGGTCTCGATGTGGTTTTAATTCTAATACTGCTCTACTTTTGAAAGGCTCCAGGTTTGTTGGAACTTGATGGCTTTTGGATTGGTAAAGTGCTAGAAAACATTATTTTTTTAAAATTAAATGTATTAGATTGTTGGGGTTCTAACCTGAATGGCAAAGCTGCCCCTAGAATTCAAGAGAGGCAATAATTTGGGAAGAGCTAGTACTGTTGCTTTCTGGAGGAGGACTGTAACAGACACATCATTACAAAAACCACTAGTTTTATTCCCCAAAAAGGAACTTTTACGACTCCAGAAAGCTGGAACCTACCTAATGCTCCTCATATGCTGGTTTAACAGCATCAGCAGGAAAGGGATACATTTCTAACCAGTTTCCTCCTGAGATTCAGAGCCCTGGGAGCAGAAGCAAAACTGCTAAGCAGCAAGTCAGTATTACCCTGCTGTTTTAAACAAAAACACACAGAATTAACACAAAATAGAAAACAACCCATATAAACACACAGGCAGCAACAGGCACCAGTGGTTTACAGTGGTTTAAGGTGGAACCCTTCCCACTTTTGCCTTTGCTACCTCAGGATAAACAGACAGATCCTCTTTGGATGGACACCAGCACATTTTAAGCTTCTGTCTGTGAGCTGGGGAGAAAACAACCGGCTACAGCAACCTGGAACCAAACCCTGGCCTTGAAACCTGTCAGCACCCACTAGGTGTAAAGTGGTTCCCTCAGGCTGCAGGTACAGCTACATTTGCTTGCTAAAATTCAAGTTTCCTCACTCCAGTTTCTCTCCTTTCAGCTCAAATCTCACCAAGTGATATCTCAAACTGCCCGAGCGATAACAGCAAACTCTTGTTTCACTCACAGACTCTTTCTAAAATCCACCCCAAGTCAGATCTTTTTAAAAATACATTTCCCAAATCCCAGTTCTTGCGTCTGCCCTGGCTTATCCACCAGAGTTAAACATGTATTTAGAGCCTCTAGTTGAATTTATTAGCAGCCTCTAAGCGACACAAACTGTCTCCTAAACATCCCTACTCCTGGCCAAGCCCTCTGGGAACGCTCGACACCCACAGCCACTCTATTTTCACACTCTATTTTCAGCCTGTGCTTCCAACACCGATGGGGCTATGGAGGATCTCACACTGGGTTGTAGCCCAGTAGTAATTAATTATTTCAGTCAGGCTGCAGACTGGCTTATTTTACTACGAAAACAATTTAGCAGCAAGTCAATGAAGACTAGTGGAATAACTAAAGGGAGCAAAGCAGAAAGGAGGGACAAAACTAAATGAGCAATAGTGTCACTGCTCATTATTCCTGCAGGTCAAGAGTACTTTTGGGGATACTGCCTAGATGGTCACCTGGGTGTGTTACCCCTGCTTCTGCCAGGAGATAACAAAAAATTTGAGGGAGATAATCTCAAATTTGGGGCTTTTCAAAGCACCAAAAGGCCTGTGGCCAAGCAGCTGGTGGCTCCTTGGTCTTGTCTGCTGGAGAATCGAGATTCCTGATAACTCTTTCTTCTTGGAGATTCTTCCCAGTGTCTCCAATGGGCAGTCCCTACTAGTTTTTATGATGTTCCCTCCCGATACCACAGGTCAGCCTCGTTTCACATAAGCCCCACAGTCTTCTCTTCTTCAGAGACTCTGGTAAGACCTAAATAATTGCTCAGACTTCAGGAAACCTGGAGAGTTTTTAGCCCTTAACCTTTCTCCCACCAGGTTATTCTGATCTCCAAGATCTAGGATCTGTTTTTTTCTTACGCACCTCCTCTACTCCTCCTGGTGTCCAGCTCAACTCCTGCTCCGTGGTTCCTAAAGTGCACATACACACATTGATACAGATACACAAGAAACCAGGAAATGTAGGACAAGTAACTGAAAACAGACCTGATCACTGCCCAGTGACTGCCCAGACTGGAAGAGATCGAGGCTTTTGCTTATTGTTCTGCAACACTGCCTGCAACACGAAGACAGATTATCCCCACTTAATTTATAATTAAGAAAACCAAAGGAGGAGACAGTCACAAAGCTCAATGTGGATTTTCTCACCATTTCTAACTCACGAGTCCTCATCTCTACGAGTGAAGCCACCGGAGAACCTGGACCTCTGCAGGAACTGCAGGATGAGGATCAGAGAAGCCTTAGGGAGTGACTTTAGGAAGGCTGATATCACAGTCCTCCCTCCAGCAAAAAATGAGGGAGAACCACACCACAGCGAGCTTTTTATACATAACCTAAAGTGGTCTAACACAAGGAACTCCAGATCCCTGAGCTGAGACATATTCTTACTCAGGGAGACACCACAGGCTCTGCAGAGCATTTTGGTGGCCTGTGTCTGTGTCCACAGTCATCTCTTTAAGCTGAATTACAGCAGCCTAAAGGGGTCCCTATGGCCCTGAGCACTGCTCAGCAAAACACTCAGCTCCAAAGATGCTCTTTTACTTAATGGGAGAGAGGAGCTCTCAGCTCTATATCCCAAAAGAAGAACAGCAGTATCAAACAGCTCCCTCCCTCATCATGCCAGGATACTCACAGGTAACATGAGATGAAACTACACTGGGACAAAAGAAATGGCTTTTGAAGCCTGGAGTGGTTGTAGGGGACAGTGAAAGGTCTTGAAGTCTCCATTCCTGAGTTCCCAGGAGCAGAAGGAAACAGAACTGGTGACAGCAGTCTGACAGCTCCAGCTCAAGAGCTTTTAGATTAAAAGCTGTGTGGAAGGCAGGAGAACACAAGGCTTACACTGGGTATCACCACAAGAAGCCCTGTTCGTGTGGTTTATCAAAAATAAAAGGAGAACAGCAGCACCCCAAACACAGCACTGCAAAATGCAGCTGGACAGCCTCGACACATCTCCAGCACGAGGAACCAAGCTGGAATGTTCCTCTGCAGAACACGAGAGCCCTGCACACACACACAGCCCCCTGAGAGCTCGGTGTGGGCCACAGGAGCTGCTGCAGCCTTGTCTGCAAAGGCTCCAGCCCCACAGCTGGCTGCACATCTGCCCCAGCACAGCACTGGGGTCACACCAGCTGTCACAGTGAACCATGCTCTGCACCACAGAGCGAGGCCTCAGCTGGATCCCCACATACCTGAACACACAGGGACTTCCTGAAGGATTTGGCTCTCGGACAGCAAAAGA
Organism: Chiroxiphia lanceolata; assembly: GCF_009829145.1. Classification (NCBI taxonomy): domain Eukaryota; kingdom Metazoa; phylum Chordata; class Aves; order Passeriformes; family Pipridae; genus Chiroxiphia; species Chiroxiphia lanceolata. Next base: position 5,253,391 of record NC_045659.1, on the reverse strand, counting down.
AAAGTGACAGGAAAGAACCTTTTCCTGACATCCAGCCTAAATGGATGAGATGCCTGAGTAAGGTTCAACCTGCTCCTGGCAGAACCTGTTCAAACACTTACTTTGGAGCGATGAAGGTCACACCTGAGTAAGTTATCTTGCCTTTGGAAACAAGCTCATTCCTAAAATCAAACCTGAAGTTTCATGCATCCACTGTGATCAGGACAAGCATCTTTACACCACCCACAAAACCAGACTTTTATGGAAAACCTAAAACTGCAGCAGCCTGGATCAAAAGAGGTCTGAGATGTACTCAAGAGGTCACATCTGTGCAAGCCACGAGAGACCATAGACTCAAATCCTTGCTCCATCCTCCTCCAAACGAATGGAGTGAGGCCACAAGCCCGTCCAGAAGAGGAAGAGCAGCACAAACCATTCCAGAGGTGAGAGGGAAAATGCTCCTCTCCAAAACAAGCTTCAGTCAAGTGGCTGAAAACATCAACATGGGCAGCACCACAGGGGAGACACTTCATGTAGTTCAGAAGGCTAAAACCCTGCCATCCCACACGGTCCTAGCAGTGTGTTGTGCCCATCCTGGCGCTCAGGGTCTCTAGAGGAAGGTCCATGCCACTTCAGCTGTGCTGTTACCAGGGGAGAGCAATCTCTAAATCCACAGGAAGAGCTGGAAGTGAAATACCAAAGAGGGCTTGAACCCCAGCGTTCACCAGGCCCAGTGGTCAAGGGTTGGTATCAGGTGAGACCACAGCAGTCCAGAAAGCATCATCTGCTTGGCCCCAAATTATACACTCAGTAGGAGGGAGGTTCTGCTGCTGTGCCAGTGCTTGAAGCTGTGTGCAAAAATCAGGAGGATTTTTAACACCTTTCCAAGTCCTCCATAGTCAAACAGCACAACAGGAAAAACTGTGTGTGCCCAATCTAAGATTTAATGTTCAAGAATCTCAAAATTGAGACTTAATGCTCAAGCTTAGCAAATTTGTCCTTCTGCAACAATTTCCTGACCATCAACTGTTTCTGTCTCAACAAGATAAATCCACCAGCTCGCTCCCAGTTTCCTCAGGGAATCATTCTGCACCCATGGAACGAGCAGTGGATGACCCAGGTGTACCAGAATGACCAGACCAGACTATTACAGACACACAACATGGCTACACAAGCCACTAGATTGTAAAGACACTCGTCCTGCCCGTGCAATTCCAGCCAGATTCTTACGGGCACAACAGTGCTCCGCAAATATCCCAACTGAGGAGAGCGGGTCCAAGAGGGTTTGCTACAGGTGATGCTCATCTCCCTGAGATCCTCCTCTGTCACAGCCCCACAAAGGAGTAAAACAACTAAATCTGCTCTTTGTCACTGGAGAGTTTATTTTTCCTGGCTATAAATGTCAACAGAAAGTTGCTCCCATCTATGGGGGTCTGTGAGATCCTCCAGCGAGAAGCTGGGCTGTGGGAAAGGATTCAAGGGATTATAAGAAACAACCCAGCCTGGAAAACATAGTGCATCTGCACCTAAGCCAAGGAAAGAACCAAAGGTAACTTAAACATCTGCACGTGCTGTAGCCCAGGGAGCTACTGGGACAGGGACTGAGATAAACTCAAGATGAAGACAGACCACGTTCACAAGAAATAGAATCATAGAATGAGCTGGGTTGGAAGGGACCTTAAAGCTCATCTCATTCCAAATCCCTGCCATGGGATCCACTACACCAGGTTGCTCCAAGCCCCGTCCAACCTGGCCTTGGACATTTCCAGGGATGGGGCAGCCACAGCTTCTCTGGGCAACCTGTGCCAGGGCCTCACCAGGGAGAGTTTTGTCTTAATATACAATCTGACCCTACTGCTGACACTGTGGAGCCATTCCCCCTTGTCCTATCACTATATGCCCTTGTAAAAAGTCCCTTTCCATCTTTCTTGTAGGCTCAAATCAAAGGCAAAGCTGCTTTGAAGGTGGATGGTTGGCTGGTTGCTACGAAACGCACCAATGCTCCACCAGTTGAGATCTTTAAATTAAAAGACAGCAGCTCCACTCAACCCTATTGGACCCAAGGATGGGATTCTGGGTGAAATCCAACCTCCTGTAAGGTGCAGCAGGTCATACTAGATCACAGCAAGTGCTGCTTCCAAGACAGCCTCTTTAAAGCAGCTTTTCCTGCCTTAAAAACGACTTCATGCAAGATTTACAAACAGACAGTTTACCTCGTAAAGCAGCTAAAACCACAGCCCTGTTACAAATAAGCCCTGCCATCACCCCTCCACAGGCTGCTTAAAGCAAGAAACACCAACAGCTGACAGCCAGGTGTAATTTTTCATTCCTTCCCCAGCATTCACGTGTAATTTTCCATCCCTTCCTGTTCCATGTGGGTTCGTAGCAGTCCCAGCTCCTCTTTGTTCCTACGTTCTTCCCGAGCGCTGCACCGGCCTCTTCAAGGGACAGAAAATCCAACAACAGGGCAAGTGGGATCTGCAGCAAGACTTGGGAATTCCTGCAGCTGGCAGTTAAGATGTTGGAGCTGCTTCTCTTTGAATCAATGGCTTGGCATCGACTCTGGGAAAGGCAAAATAAAAGCAGAACTCGCATTTCCGCAGGAGCTGAAGAAAAACGACGTGTTGAAAATGCCCCCGAATTAGTTTTAATGGCAACTTTTAAGGAGGGATTTGTCTTTGCTCAGGAAAGGTTCTCCAGCTGTGCCCACAGCCAGAGGACTTCCAGCCCTGAAACACTTTTCCATCTCAGCTAAGCAAAGTGCCATCAGGAGGGTGAGTCTTTGATTCCGTGAGGATGGGAGCAACAGAAGCAGAAAACCTTCCATGGGTTTAAAAAATGCCTAAAATCCGGTTCTGAAAAAACATCCCATTATTTCAAGAACACTCCTTTAAAACAAAACAAGTCCTTATTGCCTGAAAACGCCCCTTGTGCAGCTCCAACTGCACCACCCGAGCTCACCTGAGCTCATTTTCTCAGAGTTAAGCTCCCAGCAAACCTCCTGCTGCCTGTGCCCGGCTGAAACAGCACCAGGATCCTGGGCACAGGATCCTGGCAAGGATGGGAAGGGTTTGGCCAAATACTCCATCACCTGCCTGAAAACCCTGGCACAAAGGTCAAACCTGAAAACTACAGGGCTCTCCACGAGCTGCTGTGGGGAGGTGATGAGCTTCAGGATAGACAAACCAGGGTAAATCCTCGCTCAGGAACACAGGGAATAGGAGGAGGGCTGGATGAAAAGCATGTGTGAAAGGCTCCTCAACATGAGCTCCGTGTCACTGGGACAGTCAGAGCATGCTACTGAACAGGCAAGGATTAAGGATAAGGTGTGACACGAACTGTGGTGCACAGGACAGCTTTTCTGGGAATGCAACAGGCAGAAATCAAGATGTTTCACTTCTCCTGCGGCTCCTGATTGCTGAGCTCACCAAGCCACCGACCTCAGAGCCACCAAGTCGCACTCAAGGTCTCTTTCTGAAGGAAAAGCTGCTGGAATGGTTACATGTGAATCCCTAAATTTGAAACAGACCCTTCCAGAGCAGCTCCAACCCAACAACAGCCTCGTTCCAGCGGCTGATGTGCAGAAAAACACATGCAGATGGTGAGGGATGGGTGAAAATCTGCAGTGGGACCTTCCTGCTCACCCTGTTTGAATTAGGAGGGAACACATCCACGCCATACAACTGGAACACTCTCTGCTTCTAAGCTGACTTGTTCCTTTCCAGCTAAACTTGCTCCTCAAGACTTGGCTGTGGCCAGGGAAGGCAGGTATCCCAAAGGAACCCAGTGTCAAGCCCTTACCTAAAATGCATTTATGATATCAGCTGAACAGGGTATGTCTGAAGCACCATTTACATTTATAATCCAGCAGCAAAGCCCCTCCCTGACGGGCATTAAGTATCCCATAAAATCACGGAAACACAGAACATTATGGATAAGGAAGGGATGGAACATGGATAACTCCCAGCCAGGCATCACAGTATTGAAGGAGAGCCCACCCTGATGTACTGTGGTCTACAAACATCCAACAGGTCTGCCAAGAGCTGCTCCTGGTGATAAACATCACCCTGTGCCCTTTCACTGCTGTTTAATTCGTGGTTTCTTTCAAGCTGGAACATTTCAGGAGTAAGGACTTGTTCAAGCCTCACTTTTGAAGGGAACAGGGGAGAATCCTCGGCTGCAAGGAGCTCCAACTGCTGGGATTCACCCAAACACCTGCTCCAGCCACAAGGCACCCACAAACAGCTCCATCCAACAGCGTCCTCCCAACCCAAACAGCTGGTTCTGGGCTGTCCTAACAAAGAGACATCTCCTCACAGCCTGCTCAGCATCCCCCTGAGCATTAATGCTGTGACCAAAACTGGAGCAGGGGTCTGTCAACTCCCACCACAGCCCAAAACCGTCAGGCAAAGCCAAACCACCCCAGGGAACTCTTCCATCACACACTGACAAAACAAACACCTTGAAAACCGCCAGGAAAACGAGGCACTCTGAGACAGTCTGTGGTGCAGCAACATTCCTCTCCAAAAATATTTGGTTGTGTTGGAGGGAAATAGATCCCTGAGCAGCAAATCCATGGACATGAGGAAACACACTGAGAAACCAAAGCTTCAGGAGGAAGGGGGTTTGAGCACCTACTTCCAGGGACAGGCTGTTCTAAACAACAGGGGGAATCTCTCATTCCCAGGCATTCCTGATGCTGTAGCACCCCTTATTCCACGTATTTTGCAAACCAAAGGCAGCCTGGGTGTATGCATCTGGAGAGGCCCAGCCCAGCTGGGCTGGCACAGGTGTATTTAAGGGATGGGAAAAGGAAGGAAGAAACAAGGGACTCCACTGAGCCCCAGCAATAAAAACGTTACTTTTTCAATCCACTGGTATTTTTAGGTGGCTGCAGGGGGATCCCGGGTCAGGAAAGGGGAAATAAAAGCCAGAGGGAGCTCAGAGAGTTTAATTCACCCTCCTAAACATCATCCATGTTTACAAACTCAAACCCTCCCCACAGTGATTCCCACCCCATCCACGACCCCCTTCTCTGTAAAAGCAGGATGTGGCTGCTCCCAAACCAGGCACCAAACCCAGCCCCTCTTTCCCCAGGGAATGATGGAACTGGAAAGATCCCTCTGTGAAACACAGCCCAGGGGGCTGTTCATCAATTACTCAAGGGGTCTGTGAAGACTCAGCACTCTCCAGGAGAGCTGGGGAAGCCTTTGGTCCCTGCAAAGCAACTCCAAAGCAAAGCAGGGACCAGAGCCCGAGCCACCCCTCCTGACTGGGGGAACTGGGAGCTCCTTTTTCTCCGGGGGGCCTCAGGGAGCAGCCAGTGCCAGCCCCTCACGGACAGAAGATGCTGGGGAACACGTGAGGGGACAGAGTCAACCACGGTGCCCACCATGATCAGGGCCAAAGGAGGCGACCCAGGGCTGCCCCATAAAACCAGGGGAAGGGTCCTATTGGGGTTGTCCCCATGAGCAGGGACAGGAATGACTGGGACACTGTATCCACTCATGAGAGGGGAATCCTGCCACAGCCCACCCATGCCAGAGGAACTGAGGGGCAGAACCCAGTGCCCGGGTCCCAAGGGTGCTGCTGGAGGCTGTGGGTGCAAGGGGTGAACCCAGGGGATGTGACATCCAGCAGATGGGAAGTGGCACCCAGGAGATGGGATGTGGCACCCAGGAGATGCCAGCCAGGAACTGCAGGGAGCCAGGCAGCTGAGGCAGGGAATGTGGTGCCCTGCACCCAGGGCAAGGGCTGGGCTGAGCCCTGGGGACACCCATGCCAGGCCCAGAGGATGCTCAGGAAAACTGCAGCACGGAGAGACCCCAAAAAGCTGAGCCCTGGGGACACGGTGCCTCCAAACCCAGGGCGAGAGGATGCCCACAGCCAGCACCAAAGGATGCTGCGGGAGAGATCCCAGGACACAGTGCTCCACACTCAGGGCCAAGGGCTGGGCTGAGCCCTGGGGACACGGTGCCCCACACCAGGGCCAAAGGATGCTCAGGAAAACCCCTCTGCCAGGGGAGCCCCTGAGGGACGATCCCTCGGCGGGGTGACCCCAGAGCTCACCCACCCGCGGGGGGGCCGAGCCCAGGGACGCGCGGCCCGCCCCCCCCTCCCGGGCCGCGCCCCCCCGGGGTACCTTGATGCGCTCCCGGCACTGGGACGGGGTGCGCTCGTAGCCCAGCTCGGCCAGGGCGCGGGAGACGCGCTCGTACATGGCGGGCCCGGGCGCTTTGCTGCCGAACACGGTGCCCGCGCCCTCCAGCTGCTGGTACCGCGCCTCCACCAGCCGCTCGTTGCCCCACACGGCGATCAGCGCGTTGGTCTCCGCCGGCGTCCAGGACATCCCGCGGCAGGCGGCGGCTGCGGCGGCGGCGGCGGCGCCGCCCGGCGAGAAGGAAACGGAGGGCGAGGCCCCGCCGCGGGCGCCCAGCGCGGCCCCGCCGGCCGCCGGCCCCGCGCCCAGGGGGGAGGCGCCGCTGGGCGTGGAGGGGTCGGACAGGCTGGGGTTGCCGTCGCTGAGCGCGCCCGGCGAGCCCGGGGACAGCACCTCCATCTTGGGGATGCGGAGCGGCGGCTCGGTCGGCGGGAGCTGCGAGGAGCCGCAGGGCGCCGCCATGATGGGGGTGCGCACCGAGCGGGCGGAAGTGACGCCCCGCCCGGGGGGCGGGGCTTCCGGCAGCGCAGGGCCGAGGGCGTGGCCAGAGCAGAGAAGGGGCGTGTCCGCGGGGCGGGAGGCGGGGCTGTAATAGGGGGCGTGGTCGTGGAAATAGGGGAGGGGAGTGGGGGCGTGGTTTGTTGTGGGCGTGGTGGATGGGGTGTGGTATGGATGGGCGGGGCCTGATTGGCAGTGGGCGGGGTTGCGCGATGGGCGGGGCCACGCGAGTGGGCGCGTACGTGATGGGCGTGATCACATGTGTAGGCGTGGCCTAACTGTAGGCGTGGTCTCATGTGTGGGCGTGGCCTGGTCCCCACCCGGGTAGGGACCCCAGAGACCCCCAACGACTGGGACCCCAAAAGCCTTCCCTACAATGCCTGGGGCTGAGCACACCCAGATGTAGGGCTGAACGTCCCAAATGTGGGGCCGAACATCCCAAATCTGGGGCTGAGCACCCTCCAGTCCAGTGGCTGAACATCCCAAATGCGCGGCTGAGCATTCCCGTCGTACCGGAGCTGACTTCCCTCTCCCGGGCTGAGTATCCCCGAATTCTGCAGCTGAGCAGCCACAAAAGTGGGGGCTGAGCAGCCCCAAATTCTAGGTCTGAGCATCAACACACCCCCCTCGCCGGTCTGGGCACCCCTTAACCCCGGGGTCGAGCACCCCTGAAGTGTGGCGGCTGAGCATCCCGAAGAACTGCGGCTCCCCCCGTTTTCAGGGGGGCAGGGACCCCTCTTCCCCCACAGCTTGCTGCCCCCGGTCTCGGTGCCCCCGCAGCCCCGGGACCTCAATTAACGGCGGCCGTGATTGATGAGCCGAGGGGCAGCTCGCGGAGGGAGGGGGACACACCCCAGCTGCGCCCCAACTCTTCGTTATGCCAAGACTAACGAGCGTCGGGGAGATTCGACCTCCCCAGACCCCCCCAAAAGCTCCCATCATCCAAGGGGGGTGGTTAAGAGGGGTCCTTAGGGATCCCCGCCTGGGCTGGTTAATTAAACGCTTTAATTAGGGCCGTGTTGGTTAAACAAATGGGGTGGGGGTGGGGGCGGCAGGACTTGGAGGGGGGACGTCCCCCTGCCTCTGCCTGTCCCTGTCCCTGCCCGTCTCTGCCCGCAGCGCGGCGCGGAGCGATCAGGACTGTAATTATCCCCCTCTAATTAGCGGGATTAGGGGCTGGCGGCGGCGCGAGGCTGCGGGGGGGGGTGTGGGGGGAGCATTGACCCCCCCACACACACCCCGAGCGGGCGGGGGGCGTGGGGCCGGCGGGCTCTTTGTCACCGGCTGCTGTCCCCAGGGAGCGTCCGCAGGAGAGACCCCCAATGCCGGCATGTCCGCACAGGGGTGTCCCCACCGCTGGGGTGTCCCTGCTGCCACCACAACCCCAAGGCGTTGTCGCTGCTGCCAGCGTGTCTCCAAAGTACTGTACCCACCGTCACCACTGTGCCACGTACCCGCTGCTGGTGTGTCCCCAAAGGGACGTCCCAAATGTCAGCCCCCCATCGCGTCCCCAAAAGGATACGTCTGCTGCCACCATGTCCCGAAAGGGATGTCCCCAAGGGGATGTCCCTGCTGTCACCTCGTCCCCAAAGGTTTGCACCCACTGCCACTCCTGTGGAGTGTCCCCAAAGTGTCACCGCTGCCACTGTGTCCCCAAAGGGATGTATCCCCACTGCCACCCCTGTGGCACGTCCCCAAAGGGATGTCTCCGCTGCCAGCCCTGCTGTGTGTCCCCAGGGTTCTGCACCCACCACCGGCCGTGCCAAAAGGGTCCCCAAAGTGTCCCCAAAACAGGGTCCCCAGGGGGGTGTTCCCACTGCTGAGGTGTCCCCCAGATTGCCACACTCTCTGTCAGCGCCCCCGCTCACCCCCATCCCCGAGCCCCGCCGAGCTGACCAGACCACAGTTAGAGGCCTGGGGGGGGGGTGGGTGGGACGGATGCAAATGAGGGTGGCGGTTAATTAGGGCCTGAACACCCATTAGGGCCCTGGAGCAGCTGATTGCGATGCGGCCCCGCGTCCCGGCAGCGCCATTTGACCGCGGGCTAATGGCGTGGGGGGCGTGCAGGGGGGGCCCCCTCACCCCACCCCGCATCACATCACCTCTGCAGTCATTCCTGCAGAGAGCTGGGCCCGTTCTCAGCCCGCCCGCAGCAGCACGTCCAGCAGCGGGGCTCATCCCTGCGATGAGCTGTGCCTGTGCTCAGCTCAGACTCATCCCTGCGATGAGCTGTGCCTGTGCTCAGCTCAGTCTCATCCCTACCATGAGCTGTGCCTGCGCTCAGCTCAGACTCATCCCTGCGATGAGCTGTGCCTGCGCTCAGCTCAGACTCATCCCTGCGATGAGCTGTGCCTGTGCTCAGCCGAGGTTCATTCCTGCCATGAGCTGTGCCTGTGCTCAGGCAAGGCTCATTCCTGTAGAGAGCTGGGCCCGTGCTCAGCCCGCCCACAGCAGCACATCCAGCAGTGGGGCTCATCCCTGCGATGAGCTGTGCCTGTGCTCAGCTCAGACTCATCCCTGCGATGAGCTGTGCCTGTGCTCAGCTCAGACTCATCCCTGCGATGAGCTGTGCCTGTGCTCAGCTCAGGCTCAGCCCTGCCATGAGCTGTGGCAGTTCTCAGCCAGGATCGCCCCATGCGATGAGTTGTGGATGTTCTCAGCTGGGGCTCTCCTGTGAGATGAATTGTGGGTGTTCTCAGCCAGGATCACCAATGCGATGAGTTGTGGGTGTTCTCAGCTGAGACTTAACTGTGCAACGAATTGTGTCTGTTCTCAGCCAAGACTGCCTCGTGCAATGAGTTGCGGTCGTTCTCAGCCAAGACTCACCTGTGTAACGAGTTACGGGCGTTCTCAACCAGGGCTCATCCATGAAATGGTTTGTAGGCGTTCTCAGTCAGGGCTCACCCATGCAATGAGTTGTGGCCGTTCTCAGCTCCCCGGGGGACGCACGGACGGCAGGACAAGGAACTTGGGGCAGCAGTGGGGAAACACCCCCAGGTCCCCAACACTCCCCCACCACCTTGTTCCAGTCAACCTTCCAATTCAATAGAGATAATTAAAACTCCGCCAAAAAGCCGAGCGGACGGGTCGTTAGAGCCGGAGCAGTGTGCTCTGCAATTTACTGACCTGCTCGTAATTAACCTCCTGCCGCCAAAATGCGCTGCTGAAAAGAAGCATAAACTTATTAATGGCGACGGTGGCTAATTAAAGCCAAAGCTGCAATTATCCTGAGACGTGGCCGTGGGCAGGAAACTGATGAAAGGCGAGAAAAGACGCTCGATGCAATATTCGGGAGGACGCGGGGATGCCGAGCGAGGCAGCGCCCTGCTGCCGTGCGCCGGTGCCCATCAGCATCCTGAGCGCCTGCATCCCGATCCAGCTGCCCTGCCCGCTGCACAAAGGGGACCCAGGCGGGCTGATTCGGCGCGGGGGCTACCGGCACGCCCCCCTCTTTGTCTCCCTTTCAAAGCCAATATCCCGACCCCAGATGGGTTAATACATAATGCAGACAAGCAAGTAATTGCCTGCCTTTGTGAGGCCGTCAGCGCTGGGTCCCCGGCCCTCTGATCCCCCATTAGCGGCCATGCAAACAAGCCTTCCACCCAATTAAGCCCAGCTTTGATAGAGCCTTTCCCAATGATGTGGCGGTCCCAAACTAGCGATTCGCACATGAGCCACTACCTGTTAAACCCGGAGCCGGCTTCCTTCGGGGATGAGCATCCCTCGCCTCTCGCCGTGACCCAGCTGCCGAGCTCTGCCCGGCTTCCCCTGGCCCTGAAGGGAGGCTCGGCTGATAAATGATCTCGACAAACTCTATATTAAAGAGGTGGAAATGGGATGTTAATATACCCCAAGCCGCTCATCTCGAGAATACACGGGCTCCAGCTTCCCGAAGATGCCGGTAATGAGGCGGGCTGGGATGCCCGCGAGGAGACCTCGACCCACTGGCCTCCTGCGCCTGCCAGGTGTGGAGGACAGACAGCCTGACACCCGTCCTCTGAGGCATCCTCACACCGTCCCGCAGAGCCCTCCGGGGTCATCCCCTAAAGCATCTCAATATGCTCACCGAAAGCATCCCTGCAGCATCCCCTAAAGCATGCCAGTGTGCTTCCCTGGAACATCCCAGCTTTATCACTTAGCACACCCTGGCATCACCCCCTAAAGCGTCTCAGTGCATTCCCCTAAATCTTCCCAGTGTCATCCCCTAAAGCATCCCAATAAGCTCTCCTAAAGCATCCCAGCATCATCCCCTAAAAAATCCTGGCATCATCCCCTAGAACATCCTGGCATCATCCTCTACAGCCTCCCGGTGTCATCCCCTAAATCATGCCAGTGTGTTCCTCTGAAACAGCATTATTCCTTTGCACACCCTGGCATTGTCCCCTAAAGCATCTCACTGTCTTCCTCTAAAGCACTCCAGTGCACTCCCCCAAAACTTCCCAGGATCATTCCCCTAAAGGATCCCAATGGCATTCCCCACAGCATCCCAGTATCATTCCCTACAGCATCCTGGTGTTCTCCACTGTAGTGTCTCACTATCATCCTCTAATACATCCTGACATCCCTCCATGTATCCCAGACTCATCCCCTAAAGCATGCCAGTGACATTCCCTAAAGCAACTCAGTTTGCTCCCCTACAGCATCCCAGCATCATACCCTAAAATGTCCCCATAGGGTCCCCTCAAATATCCCAGCATATCTCCATTCATCCCACCATCATCTCCTAAAGCATTCCAGTATGCTCCCTGAAAAAATCCCAGCACCATCCTGTAAAGCCTGCCAGCATCATCCCCTATGGCATCTCTGAGTCATTCCCTACAGCATCCCAGTGCTATCCCTTTATGCATCCCAGTGTCATTCCCTGCAGCATCCCAATGTCATCCCTTAATGCATCCCAGCGTCATTAACTACACCATACCAGTATCATTCCATAGAGCATCCCGGTGCCATTCCCTACAGCATCCTGGTGCCATTCCCTACAGCATCCTGCTGTCATCCCCTAGGTCATTTCAGGGTCGTCACCTACACCATTTTAGTATCATTTCCTAAAGGATCCCAGTGCCATTCCCTACAGCATTCCAGTATCATCTCCTACAGCATCCCAGCATCATTCCTTAAAGCATCCCAGTATCATCCCCTAAAGGATTACAGTGCCACTCCCTACACCATCCCAGTATCATTCCCTAAAGCATCTCACTATCCTCCCCTAAAGGATCCCAATATCATTCCTTAGAGATCCCAGCCTCATTCCTTAGGGATCCCAGCCTCATTCCTTAGGGCATCCCAGCCTCATTCCTTAGGGATTCCAGCCTCATTCCTTAGGGCATCCCAGCCTCATTCCTTAGGGATCCCAGCCTCATTCCTTAGGGATCCCAGCCTCATTCCTTAGGGATTCCAGCCTCATTCCTTAGGGATCCCAGCCTCATTCCTTAGGGATTCCAGCCTCATTCCTTAGGGCATCCCAACATCATTCCTTAGGTCATACCAGCATTATGCACTAAAGAATCCAGGTGACAATCCCCTAAAACATCCCAGTGACACCCCGTAAAGCATTCCGGTTTACTCCCCTACACCATTCCAGTGCCATCCCCTACAGCACCCCAGTATCATTCCCTACAACACCCCAAACCATTCCATCTCCATCCCCTCCATCTCCGCTGCTCCCAGTCCCCAGCACTGCTTCTCCCCACCCCCCAGCAGACCCTGTTCCCCCCTTCCCCCCCCGGCCCCATGTGCCGCCACAACCTCTATAAATATTCAAAAAGCCGCGTTTTCCGGCCAAGCGCCCAGCTCGGGGTGGGGGCTCCCGGGGGAAATGTTAATAACGGGGCTGCCAGGGATTCCCCCCGGGCAGCGGGAAGGGGGGGCTCAGCCCTCATTTGCCCAGACAAATATCTTGTCGCTCCTCATTACGGTCTTCGTGCCTCAGTTTCCCCACCCGACGCTGCCCAGCGAGGGTCGAGAAGATTCCGGAGGAGTAAGGAAGCAGCAAAAATAGGGAGGAATAATGAGGACAACGAAGTGTGGAGGAAGCCTCTCCCCTACCTAAAAAGTTTGGGGGGGGGTGTGATTTGGGCAAAGCCTGGGCAAACAACCGCTAATCGCCGAATCAAGCGGCAATTAAACGCCGCGGCGGCGAGAATAAATCTGCTAACAAGGAGGCAATGCCCCCGCGCTCGGTGTTTGCCCAGCTGATTAACGGGGATGAATCTGAGGGGGATTATCCATCGGGATGAGGCAGCTCCTTTGTCTCCATTCCCCATCCCGAGCTGTCTCAGAGGAGGTATTGGATGCGCGTGTGTCACCCCCGGGAGCCCATCGATGCAGCCTCAGGACTCATAGCGGGATTAATACAGAGGTGCTTTAATCCCTGGGGCTCCCAAAACCTCCAGGATCCCCATTAAAAACTCTCCCATCTTCCAGGCACTCCAAGAAAAAGGGCCCAAAAGCTGCCCGGGGATTAACATCCTTTTCCATTCTGTAGCCCCGTGTCGAAGATGTCCCATCCCTTGGCTCAGCTCTCCAAAACGAGAAGGTGGGGGAACAGAGCAGCTTTTAATATTCCAGCGTTGCCATCAATTCCCATCCCGGAGAATTATTCAGATAATAGTTGGATAAACCTGTTATTCTACGGATAATTTATTTCTCCCTTTTTTTTTCTCTTTACTTTTTTTTTTTTTTTATCCTACTGAGAAATCCCTGGGCTGCTGCATCCCCAGCAGGAGAAACGGAAAAGCTTTGTGCTCCTATTAAATTAATATTTATTTACTTTCTCCGTGCCCAGCTCTGAGAGGGATGGATGAATAATGCATCACCCCCTGGACACCCAGATAGGAGCTTTGGATCCGACAGATTCGGTGGGATATGGAGAGCCCAGAGGGTGCTGGTGAGGCTGAATGGTCCCAGATGTACACAGGAGTCCAGATGTGTGCCTGACTGAGGCCCCAGCACAGCTCTGAGAGAGAAGCAAGCCTGTGTAAACTCTCCAGATGTGCAAGCTGTCCAGATGTGCACTCACCTACCTCCTACTTATACCTCCAGATGTGCACAAATAGAAACCACCTGTCTCTCCAGATGTGCTTGAGCATCCCTGTGCCTTCAGCTGTGTGTCCAGCTGTGACCCTGGGGAGCCCTCCAGCTGTTTGCCCAAATGTGTGTGCATCCCTCAGACCACCCAGCCCTCCCAGATGTGAACATCACAGATCCTTGGTGCCCCAGATGTACATGGAAAAGCCTCCCCCGTCCCCAGCTGTGTCCCAAGTGTCCTCCAGATGTGAACCCCCTTTGGGGCACATTTGCCTCCCCCCACCCCGATGTGCAAATGTGCTTGGGCCCATTTCATCTGCTGCCGTGCATCCAGATGTGAAGTGCCTTCTCCCTCCCTCTGTCCCAGATGTGTACACCCAGATGTGTGTCCACCATCCTTCCCCATCACCCCTTCTCCTCCACACCTCCTCTCTCCCCCTTAAGCCCCTCTGGGTTCCCCACACTCCCGACTCCCCCTTTTTCCCCACCTTTGCCCCATTCCAAGTGCCACTGTAACACCACCCCCCCCCTTAACAAATCCCCCTATTAAAGAACACCCCTAAATAACAACCCCCCCTATAATGGACCCCCCCCTAAACTCCCTCCCCCCTACAGAGGGCTCGCTGGAGGAGGCTCTTGGCTTCCCACATCAGCCCCAGCGCATTAATTAAGTGGCCAATTGCTAATTACGGATTCAGTGGCATCATGTGCCGATGCCTGTGTGTTCCCTTCCTCCCCCCAAATTCAAGGCCACTGGTGCTCTCTGCACCCCCGAAGTGTCCTCACCCCTGCCAGCGCCCCCCGGGGTTGGGGTACGTGGCCCCCCCGAGCAGCCGCGGTTCCCCGTGGGGTGGGGGGGTGACGCTGAATTTTGGGGGGGGGGGGTGGAGGGTGACGGCAGCCCCGGGTGGTGTCACCTAGTCTGGTGTGAAGCCAGGGAGCTGCTGCCCCTCTTCCTCCAATCCGAGGATCCCCCTTTTCCTTTGCTCCCCCAAAAGTCACCCCGATTCCCCTCCACCGTGGAGTCCCCACCCCGTACGGGACACACCCCCTTCTGCCCCCATCCCGCTTCTCAGGGAGGAGGGGGGGACTCAGGGACACCCCCATCTCCCCCCGCCCAGCACAGCCCTGGCCCGTCCCCCCACCCGGGGGGCGGTGCCGCAGGCTGAACCGAGCCGAAGTGAGCTGAGCCGAGCCGGGCTGGGCTGGGTTGGGCTGAGCCGCGCTGGACTGAGCCGAGTCGGGCCGGGCTGAACCGGGCTGGGCTGAGCCGACCCGAGCCCAGCCAAGCAGAGTAGAGCTAAGCTGAACTGGACCGGGCTGAGCCGAGCTGAGCTGAACTGGTCTTAGTCGTGCCGGGTCGTGTGGTGCTGAGGGGAGCCGAGCCGAGTCGAGCTGAGCCGAGCCTTGGCAGGATGCTACGGTACTTGCTGAAGACGCTGCTGCAGATGAATCTGTTCGCCGACTCGCTGGGGGCCGAAGGCTCCAACTCCTCCTCCTCGCTCCTGCTCGGCATCAACCGCTCCATCGCTGCGCTCCACCTGCCCGATCTCACCCCCGGTAATGGTACGTGGCCCCCGGTCCCGGTACGTGGCCCCCGGTCCCGCTGTCCTTCAATCCCGGGGTTCCCAATTTTGGTCCAGACGGGATGCTGGAAGTAGCCCGCAGCCCCCCCGCCCCAGCCGGGACCCCGCCGGCATCGACACTGGGCTTCCAACCTGGTCCCGTGGCCCCAAACCGGGACCTGCCCCATGTCCCAACTTCGGGACGGACCCGATGCCCCCAAACCGTCCCTGTGTCCCCAGACTGGGACCTGCCCCGTGTCCCGAGTTCAGGACTGAGCCTGTCTTCCCACACCAGCCCCACGTCCCCGTTTCGGGACCGACTCCCTGTCCCCAGACCAACTCCCGGGAGTGATGCTACGTCCCCAGATAGTGTCCATGGCCCCAAACCGAGACCAGACTGCTGTCCCTAAGTCAGGACTGACCCAATGTCCCCAAACTAGCTCTGTGTTCCCAATTCTGATGCAGGAGAAGTCCCCATTCCCAAACTGCCCCTGTGTTCCTACATCAATGCCCAGACTGTGAGCTGGGACAGACAAGTCATTCCTAAATTGTTCCCATGTCCCCCGACCAATCTCCAGACTCCAAAGTGGGGATGACTCAGTGTACTCAAACAGTCCCTCTATCCCCATGCCCATCCTCAGTCTCTGAACCAAGACCAGTCCCATGTCCCCGGACTGTCCCTGTATCCCTAAAACCAACTCCCAGACACTGAGTTGGGAGAGACTCCATGTCCTCAAACCAGCCCTGCGTCCCCAAACTATTTCTACATTCCTAAACCATCCCAGTGTCCCCCAGCCAGGTCCATGTCCCCTAATTCTCTCCATGTCCCCAAACCAGCCCCGTGTCCCCTAGCTGGGACAGAGCGGGGTGGGGTGGGGTGGGGTGTGGGAATGAGGGAGGGGGTGTCTTCCTGAATTTTAACCACATTTTGGGCTTTTCCCCTCTTTTTTTGGTCTGAACATCCCCTTCCATCTGGCCCTGGGTGGCTGGTGAGGGAGGGGGTGTCCCCAAACCCCGCGGGACCCCCTGCCCCCGCACAGCCGGCTGGGCACAGGAGGGGGTCTGGCCTGACCCCCCGCTCGTCCCAATTAGCCACCGGGCCCAGCTGCGGCCCCCTCAGTCCCCGCTGTGCCCCCCGGGGGTACCCGGTACCCCGCAGCATCCCTCCCGTCCCCATGGCAGCCACATCCCGTCCCCATGGCAACCCCGCGGGCTCCCCAAATTGCAGGACCCCCCCCACCTTTACATCCCACCACAAGACTCTTGGGGCAGGAGCATGGGAAAGGAGACACACGTGTGCATGTGTGTGCATGTATGTGCAGGCATGTGTATGTATGTGTGGTGTGCATGTATGTGAATGTGTGTGCATGTATGTGCATGTATGTGCAGTGTGCATTTATGTGCATGTATGTGCAATGTGCACGTATGTGCATGTATGTGCAGTGTGTATGTGTGAGCATGCATGTGCAGTGTGCATGTGTGTGCGTGTAATGTGCAGTGTGCATGTGTGTGCATGCATGTGCAGTGTGCCTGTGTGTGCATTTATGTGCATGTATGTGCAGTGTGCATGTATGCAGGAGTATGTGCATACACATGTGTGTGTGTCCCTCTGCATGCCTACACATGTGTGTGCGTGTGTAAGGACACACACGCCCCAGCCTGAATGCACGTGTGTGCCGGTGTGTGTGTGTCTGTAACTACACACACATGTGTGTGCCGGTGTGTGTGTGTCTGTAACTACACACACACGTGTGCGCAGGCGTGTGTGTGCATGTATGTGCGTGCAGTGGCGTGTACCTGTGCACACACACAGTGACACTTGGGGACCGACCTGCCGAGCCAGCCCGGGCGGCGCTGGGGACACGCGGGGTTCAGCCCAGCCGGCCCCAGCATTAACGAACATTAATTATGCCGGCGTTAATGAGCATCCATTAATTCCCGTGCCCCAGCGGGGGGAATTTTCCTGCAACGGCCCCACAGACCCAATATGGGGCTTTTTTAAACTTGAATTTAAGTGTTTCCTGCAGCCTGAAGTTACTGGCTCTGCTACGGAAAATCAGCACTTACAGATGATGGAAAAATATCTGTTTGGGGGAGAATTTAGCCACAACTCCATTTTCACAGGGATGCCCAGTCGGAAACTGGGTGGAAAAGGGCCATTACCGTCAGCGGAGCTGCTTTGTCCCACTGTCCCTGTCTGAGCCTGCTCCCTCCCCAGCGGCACCCACCCTGGGATGGGGCAGAGGGGGATACACGGGGCTGAGACCTCACCACACTTCATCTCATCTCCTGCTCTCCAAGCGAAGCAGGGGCTGGAGCCAAGAAAGCGCGGATGATGCTCAGCCCTCACAAGCCCCACCTCCCCACGCCCCTAATTTTTCCCGCAGGGTCCCACTCTCAGCTGGAGGACACGGCCCCCCGCATCGTGGAGCACCCCACGGATCTCCTGGTCTCCAAGGGGGAACCCGCCACGCTGAGCTGCAAGGCCGAGGGGCGGCCGGCCCCGGCCGTGGAGTGGTACAAAGACGGGGAGCGGGTGGAGACGGACCGGGAGGATCCCCGCTCCCACCGCACCCTCCTGCCCGGCGGCTCCCTCTTCTTCCTCCGCATCCTGCACGGGCGGCGGGGGAAGCCCGACGAGGGGGTCTATGTCTGCGTGGCCAGGAATTACCTGGGGGAGGCCACCAGCCGGAACGCTTCCCTGGCGGTGGCCGGTGAGTCCTGGGGAGAGGGAGAGGGGCTGAGGGGTGATTTGGGTGGGGGTTTGGGGGTCTGGTGTCACCGCGGAGCCCAACCCGCTCCCGTGGCTGTGGGATCACGGGTTCTCACATCCCCGGGTGTGGCGCTGCCAAGGGAAAAGAGGGGGAAAGAGATAAAAGCAAAGAAAATAAATGAAAAGAAGGGGAAATGAAGTATTTGGAAATAAATAAAATAAGTGAAGAGAAATGGAAAGAAATTTCAGTAAGTTGGAAAGAAGAGAAAAACATTCGAAATAAATGAAACCGGGGGGGAAGAAATGTAAAAATAAAAAAAGAGGAAATGAGTGAAAGTAGATGGAAAGAATAAAGTGAAAGTAAGTGAAAAGGAATGAAAATAGGAGAAAAGAAATTAAAAGGTGAGGGAAAAAAAGAAATGAAATGAAGTGACAAGAAGTGAAAATAAATGAAAAAATAAAATAAGTGAAAATAAGTGAAGAAGAACAAAAATAATGAAAAAATGAAAATAATTGGAAATAGATGAAAAGAAGTGAAGATTGCTGAAAAGAAGCGAAAATAAGTAAAAATAAGTGGAAATATATGAAAACAACATAAAAGAAATTAAAAGAATACTTGGAAACAAATGAAAATGAGAATAAGCAAAAATAATTGCAACAAAATAAAAACAAATGAAAATAACTGAAAACATTTGAAAATCAAGTAAAATCAAGGAAGATAAATTAAAATCAGCTAAAGTCAATGCAGACGATGTCCGAGACACCAATCCCAGGGCTGGGGAGCTGAGGCCGGGCTGGTGTGTCCCCCCAGTGCTGCGGGACGATTTCCGGCAGCCCCCCGGGGATGTGGTGGTGGCGGCGGGAGAACCGGCCGTGCTCGAGTGTGTCCCGCCCCGCGGCCATCCCGAGCCCAGCGTCTCCTGGAAGAAGAACGGAGTCCGGCTCAGCGACAAGGACGAGCACCTGACGGTGAGGGACGGGGCACAAAACCGGGGTGGGGGTGTTGCAATGGGGGTGTGGGATAAGGTAGGGATAGAGGGGTGCAGTAGGAGCGTGGGATGTGAGAGGGATACAGGATGGGGATGCGAGATTCGATGGGGATGCAGGATGCAAAGGGAGATTAAGGTTGCAGTGAGGGTGTGGAATGTGATGGGGGTACCTGATTCGGTGGGGATGCGAAGGGGATTGGGGATGTGATGGGGATGTGGGATGTGGTGGGAATGTGGGTGCAGTGAGGATACAGAATGTGGTGGGGAGGCGATGGAGAAGTGGAATGTGATGGGGATGGGGGATGCAACAGAGATCTGTGATTCAATGGAGATACAGGACGTGATGGGGATGGGGGACGCAATGAGGATGCAATGGGAACGTATGACATGATGAGGGCGTGATGCAGTGAGGATGTGGGATATGATGGGGATGTGAGGGGCATGTGGGATGCAGCAGAGAGTTGGGATGCAATGAGGATGTGGGATGTGACTGGGATACAGGATGAGATGGGGATGTGGGAATGGGGATGTGGGATGCATCAGAGATTTGGGATGCAATGGAGATATGGGATGTGATGAGGGTGTAAGTGCAATGGGAATGTGAGATGCAGTGAGGATGCGGGATGTGATGGAGATACGGAATGCGGTCAGGACGAGAGGTGCAATAAGGATTTGGGATGCAGTGGGAGTATGAGATACAGTGGAGATGCAGGATGCAATGGGGATGCTGGATTTGATGGGGATGGGGGATGTGATGTGCTTCCCCCAGATCCGCGGAGGGAAGCTGATGGTGTCCAGCACCCGCAAGAGCGACGCCGGTGTCTACGTCTGCGTGGCCACCAATGTGGTGGGGGAGAGGGACAGCGAGCCGGCCGAGCTGGTGGTCTTTGGTGCGCTGGGTGTAATGTTTGGGGTGTTGAGGGGTGGATGACATCCTGGCAGGACTGACGGCTGCCCCACAGAGCGCCCGGCATTCGGCAAGAGGCCCCTGAACCAGGCGGTGCTGGTGGAGGGGACGGCAGAGTTCGCCTGCGAGGCGGTGGGGGATCCCCAGCCAGCGGCACGGTGGCACAAGGAGGAGGGCGAGATGCCACTGGGAAGGTGAGCAGGGGGTGAGGGGGCTGATGCAGGGCACCAGGGCCATTGGTGTAGGGCTCTGCAGTGCAGCTGGGTGGCATTAGTGTGTGCCAGCCTGGCATCCCCATGACATCAAGTATCCCATCATATCCTATATCCCCAGTGCACCCTCCATCCTCAGCACATCCTGCATCCCTATTGCACCTCAAGTCCTCTTTGCATCCTGTTTCTCCGTTGCATCCCATATCCCCACCATATCCCACATCCTCTCCACGTTTCACATCCCCAGTGCATCCCTCATTTTCCTTGCATCCCAGATGCCTGTTGTGCCCACATCCTCATCACATCCCACATCCTCACTGCATCCCAACCCCTTGGCACCTCACGCTGTCCTGGTGCCCTGGCACTCTGCTGGTGCGACGTCCTCACGGGGTTCCCCCCAGGTGGGAGGTGCTGCCGGACAACACCCTGCGGATCATCCGGCTGCGAGCAGAGGACGAGGGCACCTACACCTGCGTGGCTGATAACAGCGTGGGCAGGTCGGAGGCATCTGGCACCCTCACTGTGCATGGTAAGGGGGGCCCTGGGGAGCACCCTTGGGTGCTGGTGGAGTGCCTGGGCAAGCCCTTGTCTCTCCCCACACTGTGGCAGTGCCCCCCCAGCTCGTCACTGGGCCCCGCGACCAGGCTGTTGCCCCTGGCCAGAGCGTGACCTTCCAGTGCCAGAGCAAGGGCAACCCACCGCCTGCTGTCTTCTGGCAGAAGGAGGGGAGCCAGGTCTGTGTCCATCTCTGTCCACATCCCTGTCCCCATCCTTGACTCCAGACCCAGCCATAGCCCCGTCCTCATCCCAATTCCCACCCTATCCCTGTCCCCATTCCATCCTCATCCCAATCCCATCACCGTCCCTATTCCATTTCCATTCCACCTCATTATCATCACCATCCCCATCCCAATTCTCAGCCTGTCAGTATCTCATCCCCATCTCAATCTCATCCCATCTCATCCTCATCTCACCTCATCCCCACCCAGTACCCATGACCCATCTCAGTCCTTATCCCATCCCTGACTGTGTTTCACCCCAATCCCAATCCTCACCCCATTCCATTCCATTCCATTCCATCTGATCCCTTCACACCCCATCCCATTCCTGTCCCCAGGCACATCCCTGTCTCCACCATGTCCCATCCCACCTCTCCCTCCCTCTCACTCAGCCCCCTCCCTCCCCAGACCCTGCTGTTCCCGGGCCAGCCCCCACTCCCCTCCAGCCGTGTTTGGGTGAGCCCCGGAGGTGCCATGACCATCGCCGACGTCCAGCCCGGCGACGCCGGCCACTACCTGTGCCAGGCCATCAACGTGGCTGGCAGTGTCCTGGCCAGGGCACGCCTGGAGGTGATGGGGGGTAAGTCTGGTACCAGCAGAGAACTGGCACATTCGGTGCACGAGTGGCACCCACCACACCACCCAGCAATTCCCGGTTTTCCCCCGTAGCACCCACTGAGCTCCACCCGCCGGAGGTCAGCCCCGTTCCCGCTAACCGGACGGTGCTGCCGGTGGGGGCCACGGCGCGGCTGCCTTGTGGGGTGTGGGGCAGTGACCCCCCGGGCAGCGTGGGGTGGCTGAAGGACGGCAGTGCCCTGGTGGGTGCCCAGTCCCGCGCCAGCCTGCTGGAGAACGGCACCCTGCAGATCACCGGCCTCCGGGTGAGCCGGCCCCGGCAGGGGCACCCATGGGGGTACTGCAGGGAGGGGAAGGGGGCAGTGGGTATGGGGGGGGTGTAAAGGGAGGTGGGTGCTCAGGTTGGTGGGTACAAGCAGTGCTGGGGGTCAGGGTGATGGGTACAAAGGGTGGTGGGTGCTCAGGGTGATGGGTACAAAGGGTGGTGCGTGCCCAGGGGGGTGGGTGCCGAGGTGATGGGTGCTCAGGGTGATGGGGCAGGAGCTCTTCCCCCCCACAGGTGAGAGACTCTGGGCTCTATGAGTGCGTGGCCACCAGCCCAGCGGGCGAGACACGCTGGGGCAGCTCCCTGGAGGTGCAAGGTGGGTCACAAGGATGTCACTGCACCAGAGACACCATGGCACCGGGGACAAAGCAACCCCAGACCTCCACACATCTCTCTGCAGGTGATGAATCTGACCTCTCCCCACCTTCCCCTGTGCCTGGAGTCCTCCCCGGGCCACCCTCCACCCCTGTGGTCACCAACATCACCAAAAGCAGTGTCACCCTGAGCTGGAAAGCGAACAAGGACAGCGATGCCACCCATGTCACCTCTTACATAGTGGAGGCTTTCAGGTATCACTCAAGCATCTTCTCTGGCTGCAAGGATGTTGTGGTGGCCCAGTACCACTCCGTTATGGGTCACCCCTGTCCCTTGGCAGCCAGGGAGCGGGTGGCCCGTGGCGGACGGTGGCAGCTGATGTGGAGGGTGAGACCCACACGGTGAGCGGCCTCGCCCCTGACACCGTCTACCTGTTCCTGGTGCGGGCGGTCAATGCCTACGGGCTCAGTGACCCCAGCGGCGTCTCAGAGCCTGTGCACACCCAAGGTGAGACCCAGCAGTGACATTGGTGGAGGTGTCTGTGAACCCACCATCCATCTCCACTTGGTGACACACATGGAGGTGCCCGTGCACCCAAAACCTTTGGGTCCATCCTTGCCCAGTGGTGCCAGTGGAGTTTCCCACGTACCCACCATGGGAACGTGGTGTCACTGTGACCTCTCCACTCGGTGACGCCAACGGGGATGTCCACGGACCCTCCATTCTCTCATGCTTCCAGCAGATGCCAGCCCCACGCAGCAAGGGCTGGACCCCGAGCAGGTGCAGCGGGAGCTGGCCCAAGTGGCTGTGCACCTGCAGGAGCCCGTGGTGCTGCCGCTGGGCGCCGTCCGCCTCTCCTGGACCGTGAGTGCCGCACCCCGCTGCCAGCACGGGGCCCCCGGTGCCGAGCATCCCCCCATCCCACCCTCCCCTTGGCTCCGCAGGTGGAGCGCCCAGCGCCCTTCCTTCAGGGCTACCGCGTGCTGTACCGGCGGCGTGGTGGGCGCTGGGAGGAGGCGCGGGCGGTGCGGGCGCCGGAGGAGCGGGGGGCCCTGCTCACCGAGCTGCGCCGGGGCCAGGACTACGAGATCAAGGTCCGACCCTACTTCCGTCAGCTCCAGGGTCCGGACAGCGCCGTGCGCACTCTGCGCACCCCAGAGGCGGGTGAGTGTAGAAGTGGAGGGGGAGGTGGGGGCCCCCAGGGGACAACCTGGAGGTGACACCCCATGTGTCCCCTACTGGCAGCCCCCAGCGCCCCCCCGCGAGCTGTCAGTGTGGCTGGGAATGGCACCAGTGTCCGCATCTCGTGGCAGCCACCACCACTGGCCGAGCAGAACGGCGTCATCCGGGATTACCGGGTAAGGGTGGACAGCAGCAGGGACGTAGCAGGTCCCCTCTGTCCACCCATGACACCGTGTCATGGTGTCCCTCATCTTTTCCTCCCCGCTCCCAGATTTGGTGCCTGGGCAACGAGAGCCGCTACCACATCAACCAGAGCGTGGAGGGGACGGTGCTGGCCACAGTGCTGCGGGGACTGGTCCCCGGGGTCCCTTACCACGCCGAAGTTGCCGCCGCCACTGGCGCCGGTGTGGGCGCCCGCAGCGCCCCTGTCCCCATCCGCGTCGGTGAGTCTCCTGTCACCGCCGCACCTACGGGTGGGGAGTGGCGGGGGTCACCCACTGCGGCGCTGCGGATGGCTCCTCGGCGTCCCACCGGTGTGTCCCCCTTCCCCGTGTCACTCGCAGCCCCCCTGGTGGAGCGGGATGCGGAGCCAGCAGGCGGGAGCAGCATGACCGAGCGTTTGGCTGAGGTGGCCAGACAGCCAGCCTTCATCGCCGGCGTCGGCAGCGCTTGCTGGGTCGTTCTCGCCGCCTTCGCCGCTTGGCTCTACAGCCGCCGCCGCAGGAAGAAGGAGCTCAGCCACTTCACCGGTACAGAGGGGTGCTACCCCTGGGACCCCCCACCCCTCACCCATTACCCACCAGCCACCTCTTTCCCCTCTCTTTACAGCCTCCTTTGCCTACACACCCACCGGTAAGCCCACAGGTGGCGCGGGGTCCCGGCGCGGCCTCTCGCCGCCCTCACCCCGCTCTCTTTCCGCAGTCGCCTTCCCGACTCCAGCGCGCGGCAGCCCCAGGTAACCCCCCGGGTATCCCCCGCCCTCTCCAGGAGCCCCAGCGCTGACCACCAGCATCCCTTCCCCCCGTCTCCTTGCAGGGCAGCCGCCGGCAGTGTTTACCCGTGGCTGGCGGACGCGTGGCACGGTGGCGGCACAGCCAGTGCTGCCGGTTGCTTGGGCACCGCTGAGAGATACTACAATGGTAAGGGGTCAGCACGGGGGCGGGTGCGTGGCTCTGACTGGGGAGGTCATAGTCAGCCCTGATGGTGGCAGCCGCCCTCTGCAGACGCCGGCATCACCCGTTACATCGCCCAGACGGAGCAGTTTGGGGCGGGGGCCGGCGAGGGGCCGGTTTACAGCACCATCGAGGCGGACAGTGAGGAGCTCTGCACCTTCCCCCGTCCCTTCTCGCAGTATGGGACCCCCTATCCCGGGGTGGGTCCTCAGCCCATGGATGCTGCAGCCGCCCAGGCACCCCGAGGATGGGCTGAGCACGGTAGGGTGGTGGGATGGGTGGGGGGACACAGGGGAGCCGGGGGTGCGGTCCCCTCCCCACAGCCCCCCCAGCATCCCACCTTGCCACAGGGGCCAAAGCAAAGCTGGGGCAAGCGGTGAAACTGCCAGCGGTGAGTTGGACAGAGCTGCTGCCCCCTCCACCCTCTGCCAGCGAGCTTAGCCAATGCACCCAGGAGAAGGAGGAGGAGGAAGAGGAGGATGAAGAGGAAGAGGCAGCCGGAAGGTGAGTGTGGAGGCTTGGGGGGGCAGGGGCCTGCTGCCCCCAGCATGCACCCTGTGGTCTCTGCCCTGCAGGTTGGGGATGGAGGTGTGGTACCCTGGTGAGGACATCCCCTGTGCCACTGCTGCATCCTCGCCCACCACCTCCTCCGGCTGCCGCTCCACCACCACGCTGACGCCATCGCCCCGCACCACCGAGGACATTCCCCGCCTCCGTGACTTCGACAGCTCCCGCCTGCCCCGGTAGGAGATGGGCCTCGCTTGGTACGGCCGTGCCATTGGGGTTTGGATGTCCCATTGAGGTCCAGGTGTCCCACCATGGTCTGGGTGTTCCATTGTGATTCAGCCATGCTGTCACTATCCAGCCCTGCTCTGCCGTCATGGTCCAACTGTGTCATTGGGGTCCAGATGTCCCACAGGGGTCCAGATGTCCCACCATGGTCCAGGTGTTCCACCACAATCCATCCATTTTGTCACCATTCAGCCCTGCTGTGCTGTCATGCCATTGAGGTCCAGATGTGCCATCTGAGGTCCAGGTGTCCCACTGAGGTCTGGGTGTCCCATCACTATCCAGCCATGTTGCCATGACCCAGTCCCACTGTTCCATCATGGTCTGGCCTTGCCACTGGAGTCAGGATGTCCCACCAGGGTCCGGATGACCCACCACAGTCTGGGTGTCCCATCACAACCCAGCCATGTTGTCACAATCTGGTCCTACCATGCCACCATGGTCTGGCCATGCCATGGGGGTCTGGATGTCCCGCTGGAGTCTGGATGTCTCACCGTGGCCCAGGTGTCCCTTTGTGATAATTCCATGATGTCACCATCCATCTCTGCTCTCCAGCTGTGCCCCGGCCATGCTGTCAGGTCACATCCACAACAGTGTCAGCTGACTGGGGCATCACCACTCAGCTGCACCATCACAAGCCAGCTGGGACATCATCATCCAGCTGTGCTGTTGTGGCCCAGCTCTGCCATGATCCAGCGGTGCCATCGCAAACCAGCAGTGCCATCACAGTGCTGGCATGTCACTGCACTCCAGCTGTACTGTTGCAATCCAGCCATGTGGTTGCAATCCAGCTGTGACATCCGGGGCCAGCTGCATCACTGCCATCCAACTGTGTGCTTGAAATCCAGCTGTGCTGTGACCCAGCTGTGCAGCTGAAAGCTGTGTGGTTATAATCCAGCTGAGCAGCCATTATGCAGCTGTGCTCCAGCTGTGTCATTGCAGGCTGGCCGTGCCATTACAACCTTGCCAGGCTGTGGCTTGTGATCCAGCTGTGCTCCTCCCCTCCAGCTGTGCCACTGCACTCATCCATCTGCCCTTTGCCAGCCCAGCTGTGTGACTGCGATCCAGATGTGGCACTGCCATCCAGCTGTGGTGCTTCAGCCCACCCACACCAGTGCCATCCAGCTGTGCCAACACCCCATGTTTTTCCCTGGCCCTGGCACAGCTCTGGAGGGACTGTGCCAGCCAGCGCTGTGGTGGCCACCGAGCCCCACATCCCACTTCCCCCAGCCCGGCTTCATCCCACCCCCTCTTTGCCAGGAGACCCCCCCACAGCGCCGGCACCCCCCCACAAGCACCCAGTCCCCCAGTAACTCCAGATGCCAGCGAGGGCCACCCACCTCGAGCCCGCTGCCCTCCTGGCACAGGTGAGCCCTGGGGGGCAGGTTTGGGTGGGTGGGCACCGCACTGTCTGTGTAGGGAGGCTGACACTGCCATCCCCCCCAGGGAAACACCGCGGGGCGGCTCCTAAAAGTCGCCTGAAGCCCAAATGCAGCCGCTACTGCCGGGAAAAGCAGACAGGAGGTGAGCGGGGGGGAAAAATTAGGGGCTCCAGGTGGGTCCAGGAGGGCTCAACCCTCTCCTCCCTCTCCACCGCAGACCTGCCGCCGCCGCCGCTGCCGCCGCCGGGAGAGACCCGCGGCCCCTCTCCAGAGCGGGAGCCCAGCGGGGCCGAGCGCAGGGTCGCCCATCGCCCGCCCCGCGGCGGTAAGCCAGGGCCACCGGCTGTGTGACAAAGGCGTTGGGGGTGTCACTGCCGAACCCCAACCTTGTGCCCTCCCCTGCAGACGAGCTCGTCCCCTACAGCAAGCCCTCCTGCCTGCCCCGCGGGCAGGTGTCTGGCAGCTGCTCCACCACAGGCAGCGTCTCGTCCCGCGGCTCCGCCAGCTCCCGGGACCACGGCTCGGGGCGCAGCCGGATCCCGGCGGAGCGCGGCGAAGGGAGCGGCCATCGCCGCCGCCCGGGGGCCGCATTGCCCGGCCCGTCGCAGGAGAAGCGATAAAGCGGAGGGCAAGCCGGTGACAGGGTTGGGGACACGGAGGGACGTTCTTTAATTTCTGGGTGGCGCCATGTAAATAGGGTTGCACAGAGACAGCGGCCGGTGGGCGTCAGAGTGAGGGGGGACAGGGGTGCTCGGGGTGGGACAAGGATAATCACAAGGGATGAGGACCCTGGGGAGGGACAAGGACGCTCAGGGAGGGAGGAGGATACTTGGGGAGAGATGAGGACCCTGGGGACAAGGACGGTAGGGAAGCACAAGGATACAATTTGGAGGACGAGGATGCTCAGGGAGACCAAGGACAGTCATGAGGAATGAGGACCCTGGGAAGGGATGAGGATGCTCAGGAGGGACAAGGAAGATGTTTGGGGAAGGAGGAGGAGCCTGAGGACGGAGACAGTTGTTCAGAGAGGGATGAGGACGCTGGGGAGGGATTAAGCAGGGCAAAGATCCTGGGGGCAAGGACAGTTTGGAGGAACAAGGATGCTGGGAAAGGACAAGGACAAGGACAACTGTGAGGGATAAGGATGATTGAAATGGATGGGGACAGTTGGGATGAGATTACAAGGGAGAGACAAGGACAATGCAGATGATTTAGGGTGCTGGTGAGTGACAAAGAAGGCAGGGGGACAAGGATGCCTGGGGGCAAGAGGACACAGGGAAAGGACAAGGTTGCTTCAGAAGGACAAGGACAGCAGTAAGGGATGAGGAGGATAGTTGCTGGGGGATGAGGACAGTGGGAAGGGACAAGGACACTTGGTACCTAGGGTAAAAATAATTAGAGAAGGATGAGGACGCTCAGGAGGGCTGAGGACCCTGGGAATGAGGATGATTAGGAGAGATAAAGACACTCGAAGGAGGCACAGGTGGCTTGGGAAGGATGAGGATACTTGGGAGGGACAAGGATGGTTGAGGTGGGACAGGGGTGCTGAGGAAGGACATGGACTTTCAGAAATGACAAGGACAGTTGGGAGAAATGGGAATGGTCAGCAGGCCTGGGGATGGTCAGGGGGACAACCCTGGGGAAGGACAAGGACATTTGGGATGGACAACAGTGCTTGGTCTGGACAAGGATAGTTGTGGGGGATGAGGATGTGGGGGAAGGATGAGGGCACTGGGGAGGGACGAGGACACTGTGGAGGGATGTGGACACTTAGAGGGATGTGGACTCTTGGGGAGAATGAGGAATTTGGGAAAGTATGGGGACACTGTGGAGGGATGGGGACACTGCGGAAGGATGGAACACTTGGGAAGGGCAAGGACACTGGAGAAGAAGGGACACCCACCCACCTTGGTGCCACCCACCCTTTGTGGGTGGCTTTTCCTAGTAAAGAGCCCCTTTTTGGGGAACTGCCTAATAAAACTGGATTTTAGCCGAGCCAAGGGGACTGGCCTTGCTGCGTCCTGCACCCTGGGGACCTCCATGCTCCTGTCCCTCCTGTCCCCAGCTCACCATCTGCCCTGGCCCAGGGGCTGCCACTCCCTGACCCCTGGCCACCTGGGAAGAAAAAGGGACATTTTCCAGCACCCCGCAACAGATGGCACTCCCTTCCACCCCCAGTGCCCATCACCCCAGCATCGGGGCACCGCTCACCGTTCTGTGTGATGCCCAGAGCTACCTCTGCCCTGACTCTCTGTGGGACCCCCAGCGCTGTCCCCCAGTCCCAGGTGGTGGTTGGAACCCCAGGTGAGAAGACCCGCTCCAAGGGTGATGGTGGCGGTGAGGGACCTGCAGGAGGCGGTGGCGTCACCGTGGTGCCACGTCAGAGACACCTTCCCCAGGGAGGTGACGATCCTCAGGGTCAGGGACCCTTCACTCACCCCTGTAAGGCCCGTCAGTGTCCTCAAGGCTGTAGCAGAGGCCATCGATGGCCACGGCCAGCGTGCGGGCGAAGCTGGCATCCAGGAGGAAGGAGCCGTCGCAGGAGCTCACGAGGCTGCAGCGGGCGCTGGCAAAGTTGTCCTCCGAGACGGACCCCCAGCCATTCAGCAGAGACCCCCCCGGCGAGCCCCTCGTCGCCGTCCGCTCTTCCTCCTCCTCTTCCTCCTCCTCCTCCTCCCCCTCCTCCTCCTCCTCGCCCAACTCGGAGGCTGGTGGCCCGTAGATGTAGCCGTAGGTGTGCAGTGGTGAGAAGGACTGTGGTGTGCTTGGTGCCAGGGGTCTGTGGGGGACATGATGTGGACACTGATGGCACCAGGAGGTGCTGCCGTGGTAGGAGTGTCCCACAGGGGTGTGAATACCTGAGGCAGGTGGTGTCCTGGTCCATCTCCAGGTCTTCAGCCACCTGCTGTTGCGTGAGGACCCCGTCGCTGAACGCTGGTGAGAGGCGCCCGGTGACTGGGGACCTGTCCCTTGGGTGCCTGGTGTCTGCAGACATGTCCTTGGGGTACCTGGTAGCCAGGAACATGTCCCTTGCGTGCCTGGTCTCCAGCGATGTGTCCCTGGTGTGGCTATTGGCTGGGGACATGTCCTTGGGGTACCTGGTGCCCAAGAACATGTCCCTCCGGTGACAGGTTACTGGGGAAACCTCTTCAGGATGCCTGGTGACTGGGGATGTGTCCTTTATGTGCCCAGTGTCTGTTGACATGTCCTCAGGGTACCTGGTGACCAGAAATATCATGAAGGGACATCCCTTGGGTACCTGGTCACCAGTGATGGGTCTCTGGGGTGCCTCGTAGCTGAAGATGTGCCCTTAGGGTACCTGATGCCCAAGAACTTGTCCCTGCGGTGCTCAGGGACTGGTGACATCTCCTCAGGGTGTCTGGTGACTGGGGATGTGTCCCTGGGGTGCCCAGTGGCTGGCGATGTGTCCTTGGGATGCCTCATGGCTGGTGACATGTTCTCAGGGTACCTGCTGGACAGGAACATGTCACTTGGGTGCTTGGTCACCAGTGATGGGTCCTTGGGGTGCCTGTTGGCTGGGGACATGTCCTTGGCATACCTAGCAGCCAGGAACTTGTCCCTGCAGTGCCTGGTAGCTGGGGACATCTCCTTGGGGATCCTAGTGCCTGGGGACATCTCCTGGGGCAGCCTCGTGCCTGGGGATGTGTCCCTTGGGTGCCTGCTGACTGGGGACATGTCCTTGGGGTGCCTAGTGGATGGTGACATGTCCCACTGACACTTGGTCCCTGGTAATGGGTCCCTGGGGCACCTGGTGACCAGGGATGTGTCCTCAGGGTGCCTGGTGGCCAAGACTGTGTCTCTCTGATGCTTGGTGGCTGGTGACATGTCCCTGGGATTTCTGGGGACTGGGGACACATCCTTGGGGTGCCTGCTAGCCCAGAGCATGTCCTTGGGATGCTCAGTGACCAGGGACATGTCCTGGGGGTACCTAGTGGCCAGTGACACATCCCTGGGGCTCTCCGTGGTCAGGGATGTGTCCCTGGGGAGTTGGGTGAGTGGAGGTGTGTCCCTGGGCATCCCAGTGGACAGGGACAGGTCCTTGGGGCGCCTGGTGACCGGGGATGTGTCCCTGGGGCACACCGTGGCTGGGGACCTGCAAGTGCAAGCAACATGTTGGGTTTTGCAGCACAGGGTTTGGGTGCAGGGCACCTCTCTGGATGGGGACACTCAGACTCACCGTGTCACCGGTGGGTGCCGGGCATGGGGTGGTCTCGGGGGTGTCACTGGTGACCCGGTGACACCAGAGGCCAGCGAAGCACTGCCCCGACGTGGTTTTGGGGAGCTGAAGACTGGCAGCTGCCCGTTCCCTCCGTCCATCATGGCAGCAGTGGAGCCACCCTCGTGTCCCCTTTGCTGAGGCCACCTGGCTGCTGGTCCAAAATCTGTCCCCCACTCGCCTCCGCTTCCAGTGACAGGGACATGGCTGGGGCCAGCCGTGAGCACCGGGGTGCTGTGCACTTGATGCAGCTCTGCGTGGGGGATGTGGGACACCGAGCCATGGGACACCTCCCCAGTGCCCCCCGTGTCCCCCCGCGTGTCCCCCATACCCACCTCTCTTGCGAATGTGCTCCCAGGGCGCTGGGTTCGGGGTGCTGGGTGAGGTGTGCACCCCGGGGTGCCCCCCACTGCAGCACCTCGTGTCCCCGAGGGGCGGCGGGTGCCCCCCACGGGGGCTGCTGCGGTTGGGGGGCGTGGGGGGACCGAGGCTCGGCGGCTCCAGGGAGAGGGCTGGGAGGGTAAGAGAGGTCATGGGTGCTGAGCTCTGTGCCCTTGTCCCCTCTGCCCTCTGGTCTGTGTGTCCTCAAGTCCTTGCTGCCTGCAGACAGGCACCACCGAGGTGGGGGTCCCACGGCACTGGGGTCCCAGGCAGAGGGTTGGGGTCTTGGGCACATTTTGCTGGTCCCATAGTACATTGTGAGGGTCCTAGGCCTGGGTGGGGGTTCCCATGGCATCAGGTCAGGGGTCCTATGGTACCAGGTGGGGGGCCCAGAATACCCTGTGTGGGGGCTCCATGGCAGAGAGTGGGGTTTCTATGGCACCAGGTGGGGGTCCCAGCCCTGGGGTTCACTGCAGGGGTGAGGGTCCCATGGCACTAGGTGGGGGTCGCAGTTCCCACAGGGCTCACTGGAGGGGTGGGGGTCCCATGGCACTAGGTGGGGGTCCCAGCCCTGGGGTTCCCAGCCCATGCCCCACCCATGGCACTAGGTGGGGGTCCCAGCTCCCACAGGGCTCACTGGAGGGGTGGGGGTCCCTGCTGTCACTGCCCAGCAGTCGGCTGCTGAGGCTGCTGCTGCTGCTGAGGTTTCGGGGGGCACAGCTGGGTTTCCAGGGGCCACCGAGCCACGGCGAGTCACCGGCCACCAGCCTGCAAGGCAAGGCATGCTGTCAGGGCATCCCAACACCACCCCAGCAGGGATCCCCCACCCCACGGCCTCTCACCTGCGGCGAGCTGCGGCGTCCTGGCTGGCGCGGCGCTGGCAGACGAGGAGGAGGAGGGCGAGTAAGGCCAACCAGAGCATGGAGCCGGCGGCTGCGATGACGGCAGGCTGCCGCAGTGCCTGGACCACCCCGCTGCTCCCCGCTGTCAGCCCTGCAAGGGTCCCACTGGTGTCACCTCGTGTCACAAACTTGACCCCCACCCGCTCCCCACCTTGCTCCCCGTCCCCTACCCAGGACACCACAGGTGGTGTTGCTGGGGACCCCCAGCCCTGCGCCGTTGAAAGCTGCCACCTGGACACAGAATTCGACGCCGGGGTGTGGGAGGAGGGTTTCCAGGCGGTGGGTGCCTCCGTCCACTGTCCTGTTGGTGTGGTGCTGCCAGCCCTCGCCCACTGACCAGACCTGGCAGGCACCAAGAGGATGAGTCCCCTTAGATGATTACCCTTGATGGACCCCCTTTAATGGATCCCCTATGGATGGATCCCCTTGGATGGACCACTTTGGATGGACCCCCTCAAATTAATATCCCTTGATGGACTCCCATTGATGGACCCCTTTTGAATAGACTCACTTGGATGGGCTCCCTCGGATGGACCCCTTTGGATGGGCTCCCTTGCATGCCACTAGGCTGGATCCCCTTGGGTAAATGCTCCTGGGATGGACCCCCATTGATGGAGCCCCCTTGAGTGGACCCCCTTGAATGACTCCCCTAGGCTGGACCCCTTTGGATGAGCTTCCTTGGATGAATGACACTAGACAGATGCCCTGGGGTGGACCTCCACCTGGATTAGCCCCCTTGGATGAACCCTCATGTTGAGATCCCTCCTGGATGGACCCCTTGGATGGATCCCCTTGGACGGACCCTCCTTGGTCAGATACCCCCCAAGCCCTACCCCCTTGCCCTGTCACCCCAAACCTGGTAGCCCTGGATGATGCCATTGTGGGCCTCAGGAGGAGGTGGCTCCCAGCTCACGACCACGGTGCTGTTTCCCGTCTCAGCCTGGCCCACGGTGACTTGCTGGGGTGCTGCACTGGGCACTGCCGGGACAGGGGTGCTGAGACCCCTGGGACCCCCAACCAACCTCCCTATCCTCCACCCAGGCATCCCTGGGGACATACAGCGCACCTTCCTCAGGTATCCAGAGGTGCCTGCTGTTGCTGTCCGAGCCCTGGGTGCCTCCAGTGTAGGGTCGGACCTTGAACTCGTACTTGTAGCCCCTGCGGAGCGCGGGGATGATGGCGCTGAGCTCCCTGCCTGCGTCGTGTTGGACCCAAGGGGTGGTGGCCGGGAGCAGGCTGCGGTACAGCACCATGTAGGACACCGGCACCGGCACCGGCATCAGCATCTGAAGGGGATGGGAAGGGTTCCGAGTCATGGTGGGACATGGGCATGTGTCTCCAGCCTCATCCCCATGTCCCATCCCCTCCCTCCGCTGGGGACATTCTGGCACGACACTGACCCTCCAGCGGAGCCGGACAGCAGCGGTGGGCAGCGCTGTGCCGTTGTCCAGGTGCAGCCGCACAGCCAGCAGGTCCCGTGGGGCAGCATCCCGCCGGCCCGTCGGCAGTCGATCTGTGGAGCAGAGAGAGGAAGGCTAATGACAGCTCCAGGCAGGAGTGGAGTCCCCTGGCACCTGCCCAGACACCCACCTCAGATACCTGTACCTGATGTCTCCCTAGATGGATCCACTCAGATGTACCCCCCTTTGGACAGATACCTTTTGATGGGTCTGTCTTGGATGGACACACCTTGTATGGACCTCTTGGATGGGTCCCCTTTGATATGTTCCCTTTGTGGACATAGGATGGGCCCCCTTGACACACCCCTATTGATGTGTACCTCTTAGATGAACCCTTTGGGTGGATACGTCTTGTCCTATCCCCCTTTAATGGACCCCCACCTTGGACAGACTCCCTCAAATACTCTCGTAGGAGCCAGCATGGCTGGATCCCCTTTAAGTGGGCTCTCTTGAAGAGATCCCCTTGGATGGACTCCCACCTCAATGCATCCCCTTAGGTGGATCCCCTTACACAGACTTGCTTGGATGGAGCCCTTAGGCGGATCCTGTTGGATGGATGCTTTTAGATGGTCCCACCTTTGGAAGTGCTCCCTTTCAATGGATCCCCTCAGCTGGATGGACCCTTTTTTGATGGACTCCCCTCGAACGACCCCCTTGGATGGACCCCATTAGATGGACCCTGTTAGATGGACCCCTGGGTGCCTGTGAAGTCCCACCACTGACCCTCCACGTGGAGGAGGGCGGTGGCAGCGGCGGTGCCCAGCTGGCTCTGTGCTGTGCACACGTAGGTGCCGGCGTCGGCGGCTGTCACGGCGTAGATGCGCAAAGTGTGCTCCCGGTCCACCTCGTGCCTGCGGGTCACCAGCTCTCCGTCAGCTCCATCCCCACCCCAGAGACTGGACACTTCCCCCCTGCCACCACGTACCTGCCCCAGGGCAGGTCCCCACGCTCCTTGTGCCACTGCACCCGCGGTGCCGGGTCACCTTGGGCGCCGCAGCCCAGCTCCACGGTGCTGCCGGCCACAGCCACGGCGTCGCTTGGGTGCCGCACAATGGTCGGCTTCTCTGCGGGGTGACATCGAGGATGTGGCACCACGGCTGGGTGTGACATGCCCACCACCCACAGGAGACCCTTGGCTTACCCAGGACGGAGACACGGGCACCCCGGCTCTCCCTCTTGCCTGCCGCGTTGGCCGCCACGCAGATGTAGAGCCCGGAGTCGCTCCGTTGTGCTGGTGCCACCCTCAACTTCCCATTGGTGACCACATACCTGTCACCCACCAAGTCCAAGGTCACCCCATCCTTCTTCCAGGTGACACGGGGTTCAGGGTGCCCCGAGGGGGGGACGCAGTCCAGCTCCAACGCTTGCCCCGCCGTGGTCACCAGATCGCCTGGCTGCAGGCGGAAATTGTCCCGCAGCACTGCCGTGGGGAGGGCACACCGTGGGTGGGGGAGACAGGATTTTCTTGGGGTCCTCCCACCCACATCACCCCCACCAGGTGTCCTTACCAGCCAGAATTTGTGGTGCCGTGGCTGCGCTGGGGGGGTGGCAGCCTGTGGGGTGACAAGGAGGCGGGAGGATGCTGGTGGGTGCCCCAGGCGAGCACAGTCTCAGCCCCAGGGTGGGCAGGGGGCAGAGTTAAGGGGGTTTTGCCCCCCCATGGGCTGAACTCACCTCCACGGTGCAGAGCGGCGAGGCAGAGCCCCAGGCCCAGTGCCGTCGCCCAGCCGCCCGCCATGCCAGCCCCAGCCAGCCTTCCCGCTTCCTCCCAAAATCCCAGTCCCTCCCTGTCAGCACCGGGGCCGGATCTGCCTCCGGATGGGGGGGATACAATAGCCGGATGTGGGGGCCGGGAAATGCCGAGGGGAGAAGGAGGGCTGGTTGAGGTGAACAAAAACAGCTCAGTCCCATCGTGGCAGTGGGGGCACCTGGGTGCGGTGGCACTGGCAGCACCTGGAGACAGTGGGGCTGGGGACACCAGCAGTTAATGAATTTAATCAGTCAGAATAAATTCCCTCCATCCTCTGCCATGTTCAGAGGAAGACAAATTAAGAAGAAATGAGCTCTCAGGTGAGGACACCACCAGTAGGGACCAGAGTGAACAGGCCAGGGTCTCCCAGGCTCTTCAAGCTGAAACTCGAGTGCCAGCCAGGAGCATCGGGCTCGTGTGGTCTCAGCTGTCACCCACCTCTCATGTGTCCCCCCCACTCCAGGGAGGGTCCCTGTTCCACAAAGATACCCAAGGGTGCCGCCACTGGCCGGGTAGTATGTTTAGTTTATTGGTTAGTAGTGCACCCTGAGCACTCCAGGGTGCCCCGGCACCCACCCCGGGTGCCCCAGGGCCCGGCTCGCTTGGCCGGCTGCCTTCTGCTTTTCATCCTAAATCTATTTCCTGGGAAGGCCTGGGGGGGGAGGCGACAGCGTGTGCCCCAAAACCGGGGTATTTTCACAGAAAACGCCGGTGCAGTGGAGGGGCAGCGCTCGGGCCAGGGCTTCCAGCCCACATTTAGGGGACGGTGCATCCAGGGAGCTGGGGGGCAGGAGGGAGCCCCTGCTTAGGCCGCCTCTGTGCATGTGTGCGCTTGGGCGAGGTTGTGTGCCGGTGCATGCCCTGCTCCACGCGTGGGGGGGTGTGCCACGGCAGGCGGGCACGGTGCCCTTCGACACGCGTGTGCACGGGCGGTCGCTGGGTGTGCCATGTGTGTGCTCCCCCGTGTGCTCCTGCACGCTCTGAGCACACTCAGCTGCACACGTCGTGCACAAACACCTTTCCACGCGTGCCAAGCACACTCAGTGGCTGCTCCGTGCGAGTGCTGCACACACCCTTCTCTCCTCACGCTCTTTGCACACTCGCTGCACTCTCCATGCAAGTCCCGTGTGCACGCTCTCTCCATGTGCTCCATGTGCACTCTGCACGGGCTCTCTCTGCACACTCGTGGTCTCTGCGTGCTCTGTGCACGCTCAGAGAACACACCCAGTGTTGGCATGCCCGGAAATGCTGTGCATGGTCTCACCTGCACACCCCGTGCACACTCCACTCACACTCGGTGCAGTCTTAGCTGCACGCTCCATGTGTGTTCTCTGCATGTGCTCCACACGCTCTCTTGCACGCTCAGGGCATCCCCTCCCCGCACACTGCGTGCACACTCACTGCCCACCCTCGTGCCTGCCCCCGTGCACCCCCTGTGTGCGCTCTGTGTGCTCTCCTGCACGCTCCATGCACGCTCTCTCCGTGCTCTGCCTGCACGCTCTCTCTGCACGCTCCGTGCACACCCTCCCTCGTGCTCTCTCTGTGCACTGCTCGCATGTTCTCTCTGCACACGCGTGTGCTTCCTGCACGCTCCCTGCACACTCATCCCGGCGAGAAAGCCATTAAAGCGACGCCCCAGGAAGATGGGGGACGGAAGAGGGGAGCTCCAGGTGGGATCAATAGGAAATTAGTGACTTTACGCCGAGTGGAATGATGCCCGGTGGCGGAAGCGGGGCCGTGCCAGTGTCCCCGCTTGTCGCACGCCGCCGCCGAAGCGCGCACAGTCCCCCCTGCTCAGGCGCTGATCTCCACGGCGTTGGCCTCCTCCTGCTCCCGGATGACATGGACGCCCGCAGTCCGCAGCAGCCGCGGAGCGCCGCGGGAGCGCGCTGGCGAACCCGGCGGTGACCGGTGGGTCCGCGTGGAGGCGGGTGAGCGGGCTGGCGAGCGGTGGTAACGACGAGTCGAGCGCCCCACCGGCCCCGGCGAGCGACCGGCCGCTGGTACCGGCGAGCTGGTGTAACCCGGTTCAACTGTGCCGCGGGGTTCGGGTGGTGAATCCTCCTCTGCCTCCGGTGAGTCCTGCCAAAAGCCAACAACAGATGAGCGTGGGACGTGAGACCCTGTACCGGCACGATACCGGCGCTACCGCCTGCTCACCTTATCCTTGAGGATGTACAAGGCCACTGGGTTTTTGCGCTCGTGGTCGCCGCTCCGTGGGATGCCCTCGGCTGCAGGGAAGCAAGGTGTTGCTCACAGTACCAGCGGCATTGGTGTTCCCCCAACCCGCCACCGCCATGCCAAGGCTGGCACTCACCCTCGTGCTTCAGGCGCTCCTCATCCTGCTCGGTGTAGTCGGAGGCCGGTTGCGTCTCCGCTTGTCGCTTCTCCCTGGGAAGGGAGAGGGGATGGGGCAGCACCGGCATCGCGGTGGGGGCAGTGGGGGGGCTGCCTGCGGCTCAGCCAGGGAAGGGCCCGTTGCTGTTGGGAGGGAGAGATGGGATGGGGTGGAATGGAAGGAGGTAGAATGGGGTGGGATGGAATGGGACAAGATGGGATGGAGTGAGGTGTGATCAGATGGAATAGAATAGAACGCAATTGGAGAGATGGATCAAGGTGGGATGGTATGGAATGGGATGGTGTGGGACAGGATAGATAAGTCATGACAAGATGGGATGAGAGGGGTCAAGGTGGGATGGGATGGGACAGGACATATGGGTCGAAGCAGGATGGGATGAGGTGTGATTTGATGGGACAGGGCAAGACAGGATGGGAAGAGATGAGACGGGACAAAACAGGATGGGACAAGACAGGGTGACCCCCTCTGGCTCCCGCGTTACCCCCAACCGTACTTCTTGGAGGGTTTCCAGCAGGCGCAAACTGTCACCAGGGTGACGAGAAGGAAGATGCCTCCTGTGGACAGGATGATGTAGAGGGAGCTCCGGCCTGGGAGAGAGGAATGAGGGGAGACAACCCCCCCAGAATTTTAGCTGGAAGTATCTACAAGGGATGAATAACCCTGGGGGTGCAAGAGGGGGGAACAGTGGCTTACGGTAGACCGTGAGTTTCACAGGGACACTGCGGCCATGGCTGATGGGGTTCTCCACCAGGCAACTGTAGACGTCGTCGTCAGCCATGAGGACGCGGGTGATGGTGAGGATCTTCTGGTCGGGGGAGAGGAGCAGGCGGGAGTCATTGCTCAGTGGCCGCCCGTCCTTCAGCCAGGTGTAGGTGGGTTTGGTGCCATTCTCGTGCGAGCAGTTGAGGGTGAAGAACTCGCTGAGCTCCAGCACCGTTGAGGAGGCCACCAGCACTTGTGGCTTCGAGATGGGAACTGTGGATGAGCAGGGGAACCATGGTGACACCATGTCTTGGGGGACAGTTGGCCCAGGAGACAGGAAGGGAGACATCAAAACCCCACCAGGGATGTGACTTGGCTGCGTGGGGTGGTTGAAACCCCCAAAACCACCTCCCCAGTTGGAGACCCCCCCCAGAAGTGGTCAGGGAAGACATCCTATGGAGAACCGAATCTCCATGGGATGTCCTTCCTTCTTGCCCTTACTGTCCACGGTGAGGTTGATGGTCTTCTCGCCGGTGAAGGTGTCATCAGTGATGGACACCTCCACCTCGTAAGCGCCTTCATCAGCCAGCTGCAAGGGGCTGATGAGCAGCGAGCCGTTCTCCAGCACCCGGATGCGGTCGCGGTAGTCGGGCCGTAGGTTGCCGATGATCTCGGTGCCGATGGACTGGACGACGGTGACGGGTTTGTCCCTCTTCAGCTGCCACTTGACCACCGGCTTGTCGGCGCTGGCGCTGGCGTAGCGCACCGACAGCAGCGCCGCCTTGCCCGCCGTGCCACGGACCAGCGGCGTGGGGCTGGTGATGTTCACTCCTGCCAGCAGACCTTGGGGGGAAGAGACACACCTTGGGGGGTGCTCAGCACGGGGAAAACCGGGGAACTCCCTTCCAGAGCATCCCCAAAATGCCCAACCTGTTTCCGTGACCTTTGCAAAGGTGCACACGTCGCCCCCGAAGTGCACGGGGGGTGGGAGCCCTCCTGAACCCAGATCAACATTGCTTTGGGCATGGGAGGTGGGTCAGTACAACCCCCTGTAAAGATGCACTGTCGCCACCAAAACTTCATCGGGGGGTGGGAGTGGTCCTGCAGTCGGGTCAATGCGACCAACCCTCTGCAAAAATTCCTGTATCACCCCAAAAATGCAGGGGGGAGTGGTCCTGCAGTCAGGTTGATGCAACCCTTAGCAAATATGCACACATCACTCCAAAAAATGCAGGGGGTTGGGAGGCGGCTCGATGCAACCCTTGGCAAAGATTCATCATCACTCCCCTAAAAACCGCATGGGGGGTGAGAGCCCCCATTGCCCAGATCAATGCTGTGCTTTGCAAAGGTGCCTTAATCCCCCCAGAAATGACAGGGGGAGGATTTTGCATCCCACTGCCACCCCCACTGAATGCTACTGTCCAGACAAAGCCCCCCTCAGATGCAAAACTGCATCACGGGCGTCAGTGCACGTGCATCGCTCCTCATCGCTGGTTTTAAGCCAAAAAAAAGGCAGAGAAAATGTGGAAAAACATGATTTTGGGGGAGGGGCCTCCCCAAAAAATCCTCTCTCCCCAAAATGTCTTAGCTCCATCCCTCTCTTGTCATCCCAGGGGTCCCATCTATGAACCCCCTGTCCAGATGCCGTCATCTGATGGCGAACAAACCCCATATTGAAGAGGAGGGGAGAGTGGGAAAACCAGCTGGAGAGGGTGAAGCAG
This sequence comes from Chiroxiphia lanceolata, assembly GCF_009829145.1. NCBI lineage: Eukaryota > Metazoa > Chordata > Aves > Passeriformes > Pipridae > Chiroxiphia > Chiroxiphia lanceolata. Next base: position 5,213,310 of record NC_045659.1, on the reverse strand, counting down.
GAGCAAGAAAGGCCTTAAACAAGCCCGAAAAGTCATGGGACCTATTGGTATGCAGCGTCCGTGCGTCCGTCCTCCTCGGGAACGCCACACTTGCCCTGCAAACATGCCCTGACTCGCCGAATTTAGGGCATCCTCCATAGGGAAAACCCAGGCACGGGATGGGGATGTGGCCTTTGGTGCATCCTTACCCTCTGCACACCTCCAAATCACTGCTCTTAAGCTGTTTCTTCCCTTTTTTAACCCAATTCCTAATTTTTTCGCTGCTCTGGGTAATAAATTTGGGAGTTAATTAATAAATCAGGCAGCATTCCCATTTCCTACGGTATCCCTTGGCTTAGGGATGCAGATCTCCCAGACTGTATCGATGGCTTCTGTTGAAAAGACCCACCAAAAATCCTCATTTGCTAGCTCTTTCATGCAATAAATCCCTATTTCTTTGTAAAAAGCACCACAGCATTTTTGGGGTGCCCTGGCTGCATCCCTGGTGCTTTTTTTAGGGTCTAAATCAAAGCCAGCAATGAACCCAGCTGGTTTTGCTTTGCATCCATCGTCCTCATCTGGGGGAAAATGGGGCCTCCCCAGGGCTTCTTTTGGGTCCAAACTTCGGTAAAATGGGGCAAAATTGTTGCAGGTGATTTTCTTTGTTGCCAGATGTGGCACGGGGTGGTTTAGGGTTCATTGAACCCCAAAATGTGAGGATTTAGGGAATAAATGATGGAGGAAACCAGAGTTGTAACAGGATGGGGCAAACCTAGAAATGGGGTGAAAAAGGAGATTTTTAGGAAAGCTGAAGAATGGGTAAGAAAACAGATTTGGAGATGTTGAAAAATGAGGAAAAAAGGTGTTTTGAGGAAGACAAAAAGCTGGGGAGAAGCTCGGGGTGGGGGCGGTGCCAAATTCACCCCCCCATCAGGACCCGCTTGGCTCCAAAAAGTGTTTTCCCCAGTTTTATTCCCAATTTCACCCCCTTTTTCCTGCCTCCCAAGCAGAGGGTACGTTCGACAGCACAGCAAACCACCTCAACTGCCCTCCACCCCCCCCGTCGGGTATCGCTATCATCACCCTCCGGCCCTCAACCTCCATCTGGATACCCCCAAACCCCACGGAAAAATGGGAAAAGCGTGGAAAAACGGGACGTCTCCCTACCTGCGTGCAGCGCCAGAAGCCAGGTGACCGGCAGCAAGCAGGGGGGAGCGGGGTGGCCCCGCGGGGCGGCCGGCGCTCCCCACATTTCGGGCAGGCTCGCCCCCCGAATCGCTCCGCTTCCCCACTCCGGGCACGTCCCTCGGAGCTCCCGGCTTGGCACTTCGCCCGGCTAATTTATTTTTTTCCCTTCTCTTTTTTTTTTTTTTTTTTTTTTTTTTTGTTCTTGCCTTTCTCAATAGAGCCCTGTGTCCCGGTGGCTTTCGCCTCCCCAGCGGCCTCGAGCTGACATTTATTTGAGGAAAAAACACTCGGATTTGCAATTTTCCCCCTGTTACGGACCCCCAGTTCCATGTTTTCCCAGTTCCGGGGGCACACTCGAGGTTGGGGGCATCACCCCATCGAGCCCAAATAAGGTTTGCTGTCCCCTCTGCGGACAATCCAATGAGATTTAGGGCTCTGGACATCCATTAAGTTGGGATTTTCTTTTAGGGGGGCATTTTTCGAAGCTGGACCCCCACCCCAAAGGAGCTCCCCCCCTTTTTTTCTTCTCTTCCCAGGCTCTAACACGAAGCTGCGGTCACATCCAGGCTTCGTTCCAGCTCCGATGCCAATTAGCACTGGTTTCCCGGGCATCACTGAATAGGGCAGCGGGATGTGGGGCAGGATGCCCGGAGCCACTTCCCACCCCCCCTCTGAGGTCTGCCAAGCTCATCACCCCCATGAGCCACCGCCCGCCCCCGCCTGGAGGCTCCCTGGTCCCCAAAAGGAGTCGGGACCTGTCACGGAGGGAGGGAGATGCTCTGGGGGAGACTTTTGGGGGGGACAGGTTATGGTGGGATGGTACAGGGAGGGTTTGGGGGGGACTTTTGGGGAGGGCACTCGAGGGAGGTGCTACAGGGAGGGATTTGAGGGATGATAGAGGAAGATGCTTTGAGGGACTTTTGGGGGGCATTAAGGGGAGCCGACTCCTGAGGGAGATACTTTGGGGGATATATATATATAGGGAGATGCTTTGGAGGGGTTCTGGAAGGATGCGTTGGGGGGGCCTGAGGGGGCTGTGTGCAGGTGTTCTAAGGGGGTACTTAGGGGGGTGGTTTGGAGGTGGTGTGAGGGACACCATACGGATATCTGAGGGGCGACTTTCAGGGTGATTCCCCGTGCGGGGGTGTTCCAGGGATGCCCAGCAGGGTGTTTCGGGGATGCTCTGGGGAGGGATCCCCACCCAGGCCGCTCCCCCATTCCCTTTTCCAGCGGAGGCGGGACTCGAACCCTCGTCCCCGGGAAGACGCCGGGGCGGGGCCGCGGGGGCGGAAGTGGCGCCGCGATTCAAAGCCCGGTGGAGGCGGAAGCGGCGGTTGGTGCGGCCTGGGGGGGTCTGGGGGCTTGCGGGGTCCTGGGGGCGTTATGGGGGATTAAAGTGCGGAGTCCTACTGAGCAGGTTGGGAAGGAATAAGGGAGAGGGCGCCCGAGGCCATGGGGGGGGGGGGGGTGTCAGGGGAGCGATGGGGAGCTGGGGGTGCGGGGGTACAGGGGGCACGGGTTGGGATGGTGGGGGCGGTGGGGGGGGGGTAAAGGGGGGACTCGGCCCTGGGGGACTGGGGGTCGTGGGGAGGCCGGAGCTGAAGGTGGGGTTGGATAACTGGGAGGGGGGGCAGTGGGGAGAGGGGGTGCAGTAATAAGGGGGGGTGCACAGGGGGTGTAGGAGACACTCACCCCGAAGGGCGCAGGGTCTGCGGGGGGGGAGCTGCAGGTGGGGTGCCCTGGGGCTGCAGGGCTGTGGGGGGCACTGGAGGTGCCCCGTGGCTGAGGGGATGGGGCAGGGGGCAGGTTGGGGTGCCCGGGGGTTCCACCCTCACCTCTGCTTCCCCCTTCCCTTCCCCAGGTGCCGGGATGATGCCCCCCTCGAAGGAGCGGCCCCAGGGGAGACCCCCGGCGAGACCCCCGCGGCGGAGCGGGCCGGTGCTGGGCGAGAGGAACCAGAGCGTGGCCCCCGTGGGCGTGTGGGTGGAGAGTGCCCCGGGGCAGCCCGAGCCGAGCCCGGCCTTCGTGAGTGCACCCAAGGCACCATCTGCCGGGGCGTCTCCAACCCCGCAAATGTGCCAGTAAAACCCACCGAGCTAAAAATGAGCTTTTTCACAGCCTGAAGGCGGCCAGGGATGTGGCTTCTGAAAATAGTAATTTATTTTAGTGATTTTTAGTGGGGTCAGAAGCTGTCATGGTGCCTATCAAGTAGCCTGGCCTTCCTCTTGTACAAGCCCACAGCATCTCTCCGAGTCGATTCCCCTCCAATAAACTGTGGTTTTGGGGCAGAAACGCATCAATTTTAAATATCAGTCAGGTGGGGAACCCAGCCAGTGCTGCTCTTCGCCTTCCCACTCATCCCTGAAGGATGTTGGTGAACTGAAATTTTATTCCGTGTTGCTGATTTAAAGAAAATATATTGAGTGTTTCAGGGTCTGGAGCCAATCTCAGCTGTACCCCATTAGAAACACTTAAGGAAATCTTTATGGATGCTTATCTCAGGGATTTCTGCTTTGAGGGTTATTCTAAGAGGACTAAAAGTGCATTAAATATCAGATGATGAGTTCAGTCCCCTGTAATTAATGTCTGAACGTTACAGAAGCTCCTGCCCTTTTGAGATGATTTATTTTTATATTGTAATTTAAATCCTGAAAGGTTGAGATAATATATGGAAATGAATCATCTCCATATTCCACAGAACTTCCATCTTGGTGCTGTGAAACTTCTGGGGGAGCTGAACTCTTCCTGAGAGCTTTGGGGAGCCAGGATGCTCCTGGGTCTCCCTACCCCTTGGGGCTTCCAGGGGTGGATGAAGCTGCCCAGGGTTATCTGAACATATTTAATACTTTTAATTGATAAGTATTAATGCCTCCTGCATCAGAGTTGCTGCTGAGGTGGGCAGTGGGTGAGCTGGTGCTGGGCTTTTCCCTGGAGCTCTGGCTTGGTTTCTTCCATAACAGTGCAGATTTCTCCCCATCTTGGAGCTTTGTTGGGCTGTGCTGACCCCGCTGTGCTGCTGGGAGCGTTCCAAGTTTTATCTTCAGCCTCACCCCTTTCCTCCATCCCTGCAGTCCCTGGTTTCTCTTGCTGTGGTGGCAGCCAGGAGAGGGATGCCATTGGTCTTTAAGCCACAGTGGTGTTGCAGAGTTGCTTGGCAGGACTGCAAGGAATAAAAAATGGGGGGGGGTTGGGGTTTTCAGGTCATTGCTGTTAATCTTTCACTTCAGATGATAAAAATATTCTGGAGCAGTGCTGTGGTCTGTGAACTGCTTCCCTGATGTGCTTCCAGCCTTGCAGAGTATTAACAAGATGGGGGGCTGGCCTGTTCCTTTTGGATCCAGGCTTTGGATATTTGAGCATCCTTTCATGGGAGCAGGAGTTGGGAGCCGCTCCACGAGACTCCTTTTTCTTTCCTTCCAGTTGCGTTGCAAAGAGGCAAAGGCAGAGGTGTGCATGCTCTGCATCTGTCTAGTCAGACTCAATCCAGCCTATAATAATCCAGTAGACATTGTCCAAGCTCTTATTCCACAGATTATGAAACAAAACATGAAATTTGCTCTGCGTGCTGCTTGTCTGCCTGGTCGCTGCAAGTGGGGGAAAAGGGGATGCAGGGATACAAGCTGCTCTGATGTAGCAAAAACCACGTGGAATCTGCTTCTCTTTCTTGCAGGCCTCAGTATTCCAGGTGGAGGAGGAGCTGAAGGAGCAGCAGCGGCAGAAGGCAGCCAACCTGAGGAGATTCCAGGGCGAGGTGAGGCAGCGGGTGAACCGGCAGGTCAGGATGCGCCGGTGGCAGGAGCTGCAGAAGTCCCACGAAGCGGTAAGCAGGGCTCTGCCAGGAGGAACTCCTCCAAAACCCAGCAGAAACTGGGAAAAGTCCTAACGCTGGAGCTCAAGTCAAGGTGTTAACGAGAAAAAAAAAGAGAAAATCTGAGGTCCCAGGCCTTGTGGCAGCAAACAGTGTCCTGGCAGGCTGGTTCAGCGTGACACCTTGGCTGGTGCTGAAGGTGCTTAAAGCCTCCCCACAGTTCTGCTCCTGACTCCCTCAGGCAGCAGCAGAACAGAATTCCCAGAGCCCTGTGTGGAATTGCCTGGAGTTAAAAAGCATCCAGGCCAGAGCTGGGAATGATGTGAACGTCTCCTGGCTGTGTTTGAAGCAAAACAGCTTTTCTGCTGTCTCTTTTCCAATCCCTTTTCCAAAGCAGCCAAATAGTTTTCAAGCAACACTTTCCTGCTGTCTCCAAATTCCCTTTTCCCCCATGGGCTTGTTTTGGATTATCCCATGAATATATTTAATCCTTTCTACTCTCAAACAAGTGCTGAGAGGACTTGCCAGGATCTGACTGTGGCACAGAAGGGAATGCACTGAAATGTCACCGGCTTTGGCTGCCCCTGGGGTGTTTGGGCTGTTTCCATGGCTGAGTGGGGATGTCCTCATGTAACTCCGCCAGCTCCAAGCGGGAAGCCCGCAAATGCCCTCAGCTCCCAAGAGCCTGATGGTTCTTTGTGCTCTCCCAGCATGGAAAGCCAAAGCCTCCATCCCAAGAAATGCCACCTCTGGGTGGTGAAATGTCTCCAAGGTTGACGTCCTTCCAGGCGATGGTTGGAGATCCCACGTGGTTTTTCCCCGGCAGGCGGAGCGGGAGAGCTGCTTTGCCGTGCAGTACTGGACCTCCTGGAGGAAGGCGTGTCCGTTCCGGAGCCACCGCCCTCCCATCATCTGTGGTCCCGGGGCTGGCTCCAGCCCGGCCCGGTGGGAGGGGACACACGGCGAGCCATTCCAGCAGCAAGCTGCCGAGGTGAGCCCTGCCCCTCCTGCCTTCCCAGCCCTGCTTCAGCACCCTGGGTCCTCAGCGTTTGAGTTTGAGAACAGGCGACATATCTTTTTTCTTTTACAGCACGTCCCTAGTATTTGGGTTTTAATATTGAATGAAACATTAGCTCCCATTTTCACCCTGAATGTCGCTCCTCAGAGCATCCAGCTGGGTCACAGGTGCCTCCTCCTCGGATGCCGTAGCTGAACTCATCCGTCCGCTCAGACACAGCCGTGTCCTGACGCAGAGGTGACACTAGGTGGTGCCAGCTCATTGCAGCTTGTCTCCTGCAGACCAAAATCTGGGAAAACCTGCCCTGAGGACTGTTTTAGGCTTTTTTTTTTAATAGTGATGCTTCTGCTACATTTGGTGGTTTAAAAAGCCTATGTGCTCACCTAGGAGCTGGAGTTATTCTAGTTGAAGCAGTGTGGGGTGGATTCCAGTCGAAGTACCTTAGGGTGGAAAATCACTGCTGGCCACCAAGCAGGAAAATTGGGGATGTGGCATCTCAGCAGCATGTTTTAGGAGCAGATGAGTGCTGCGTTCAGCACCTTGGGGCAGCTCTGAAAGACCCTTGGGTGATTGTGTGTTGGGTCACGCCACCTTGACCGAGCCCCTCGGCTGGAGCAGAGTGATTGGAAGATCTCTGTGCAGCTGAGCTCGTGCTGTGCTGTGTTTCCTTCCCCTCTGGCAGCTCAGCAGGGCCGTGAGGCAGGTGCGGCACAGGCTGGCGTCCTGCAGGACCATGGGCCCTGGTGCAGAGTCCCCCGAGCCCCCCGTGCTCCCCGGCGGCTGGAGGCAGGAGGTGAGCGAGGGCTGCCTGGGCTGGGGGGGCAGAAATCACCTTGCAAACTGTTTGGCTCTGATTAAAAAGTCCAAAGCATAATTCAGGGATGAAATAAGCCATGATTTTCTGACCCACCTGATGGGTAGCTCATGGATTTCGGTGGCCCGAGGGCTCTGTTTCTCTGCCCTTGCTGCCTTTCAGAGAAGGCAGCAGGATAAAGTGGGTGAAAACATCTCTGAGATAAACTCAGAGACAAGAATTCAAAAAAGGCTTTTAAAGGCTTGTGATCTGAGATTGTGATCTGGGTGTTTGGGAGGCATGTGACGACCAGCTCTCCCCTCAGGTGCCTTTATTTCTTTAACAAACCTCAACAACTCTTTGCCTTGCATCAATCCCTTGTTTTGTGTGGGTGGCAAAGATCTGGAGTGTTTCCCTCACCCGGGGCTGTCTTCTGCTGGAGAATTGTTGGCATGCAGCTGCTTTCCTTGAAGCAGTGCACAGGAGATCAGTCCCACATTTTGCTGTGCTGAATTTCATCTTGCTTTTGCCCTTCCAGTTCTCAAGAACAACTTTGTGTTGCAGCTATTATCCTACTCTCTGTGCCAAGACCTTTCTCAAACTGACATACTTTGGCGAACACCAGCAGCAGCCCAGCCTGGTGTTTTCTCTTATTGCCTCTGTAGCCAGTTTCCTGCCCATCCTGCAATTCTTCATTCCCATCTCTTTCTCAAGTTCACCAGAGGTGAAGTAGATCTTGGCTGATTATCTAGAAAATACCTTTTATGTAAGGGCTGGTCTTGCTCTTCCTCCTCTGTGTACTCTTGGATTTCTGAGGAAGTCAGTTCTGCGAACAAGACTCAGAGAAATGGGCTATGGGTAATTATGGGCTCAAAAACCTCCTTACCTGTTTCCAACACCAAACATCCCTCCTGTTCGAGCCCTCAATGCATTCAGTGAGTTGCAGTGATTCATGACTTCACTATTAGTAGCATTAAAGCTTCACATAAATAACAGAGCCACTGCCCAGGGGAGCCAGAGGAGATCCGTGGGAGTCCTGGGCAAGTCATCCACAGCCATGGGAAACACTGGGAGGGATTTGGGACCATCCTCCCATCCCAGCCTCACTGCAGCTACAGTTAATCTACATAAGGAAGTTTAACAGCTTCCCTGGGTGATTTATTCCAGGAGGAATATGTTGATTTATTGCACTGCTCTCTTTTATTACTCCAAGGTAGCTGAGGAGAAAAAAGCTCTAATATTATCTGGATCTGTCTCCCTGTATGAAGGTTTGGTGTGTTCCCACCTAGACAGGACATCAGCATGTTCCCTTCTCTTCAGGTGCAAAAGGCTGCCATGGACATAACCAGGGACTTAACCCCTTGGTCTCTGCTTTTGTCCTCCCTGGATTTCCTTGTGCTGTGTATTCAAGCCCATTTCTTTGGTTTGGACCCAAGGGTTTTCCACCCAATACTTCTGCAACTGCAGGTGGGGTCAGTAGTTTAATCAAGGTGCTTCTTTCTTCTCTCATCCAGGCTGATAATGAAATCATGGAGCAGAGCCCACCTAGCTCTTACCCTATTTCTGTGCACTGAACTCCTGAGACCAAATCTGAGCTGTGTTTTTAATCAGTCCTGCACCTCCCATGTCAGACTTCCATCTAACAGGTTTTGCTTTACCCCAGTGTTGAATTAGGCCACGTCAAGAGCTCAGCTGAACCCCAGAGTCTTCTGCTCTTTGCCTGAGGCCTCTTCCTTTTATTGTAGGAGAAATTTAGCCCAGCCTGACCTGACTTGCTCTTGACAAATTTATGCTGATTGCTGCTTATCTTGTTTTCTCGGGGCTTACAGGCAGTTTGCAGGGTGATTTCCTCTTGTTTTTCCAAAAGTCACAGTTAAAGTCTTCAGGCTAAACCCTTCTATTTAGTGTTTCCTTCTCCCCTCCTTTAAATAGAGACGCTCCTTGAGCCCTAATCCAAACTTCCACAGATTTCAAGGAGCTGTTCCCACCTTGGCTGCCATTCCTGGCAGTGGCCCAGGGCAGGTCCTGCCTCCTTAAAAACCTCAGCTTCTAGGAATGACTTTCTTCCCAATAACAGTACCAGCATTTTTCTCCCTGCTTCTAGCTCAGAGCAAGCCTTTGGCTGAAATGTTTTTTTTTTTTCTCCTTCAACCCTATTTTCTGCATTTTTCTTCTCATTTTTCCATCTTCCCTCTAAAGTGTTGCATTCCCAGCAATCAGTAATCCATGTTCCTAAAATCATTGCTCTTTCTCTCCCTGAGAGATTTCTTTTCAGGTCAAAAGCATGCAAAGAGTTGATTCCCTGCTTTCCCAAGCAGATACCGACCTGGTGATCACCTGGAAATGACCTGTTTGTTGTTCCAGGTAATCTCCTTCACCAAACCTTTACCTTCAGGGTTTGGTGGACTGCTGTAGCTCCCAAGCATGGCAGCACACAAATTCTGTTCCCCAATGTCTCATTCCACAAAGTTGGTGGGTTTTTTTTCTCACAGTTTCATGTCTTTCAACCGTGAGGGCTCCAGTGCAATCTTCCAAAGAAATAACCCTCTGTTCCCTTGTCCACACCAAAGCAGCTCTTCTGTGTCACGTTTCTGTTGTGATGGGGTTGATAGGGTAATTCCTGTGCCTATCAAATAATTCCACATTCAGACTGACTCCAGGCTATCCTCTGTCCTTCCTGTAAAGCAGCAGAGCCATCTCAAGGGATTCTTGGCATGACCTGCTCTCCTGCTGATCCATCCTCTCCCTCTGTCACCAGTCCTTCTCTTCCCTTCCCACCGTGCTGAAGGAAAAAAAAAACCGAAGGGAAAAAAATTTATCCTGGCTCCAAGCTTGCTTCTGGCATTTTGATTCCTTAGTTTGTAGGAAACAATCTGCTGCCTCTCAAAATATTGTGGATTGCCACTGGGGAGCCTGCCCACTTCCCATCTGAAGGAGTACACTGCCGTACTCCGGTGTCACTCCAGAAATCCCAGCTCCTTGCCACTGTGAAACAGTGCCTGGAGAGGTCTTTGCCTTGCTTTCCAGTCCCCCCCCACACGTCTATCCCGTAGTCACACATCACCCTGCTACATTCCTGTTTCCCAGCCCTGGTGCTGCTGAACACGTGGCGCTGCCAGATCTCATCCGACTGGCAGCACACTGGCAGCACACGTGCCCTCGTGTTAAAGCTGCTCTGAGGGTGTTGGGTTTGCCCTTGGCGCCAAAGCAGCCAGATTTGAATTCCATGTTTACACCCATCTCCTCCCTTCTCCAGAAACCAGAGCCTTGCCCGGCAGCCACAGTGCCCACGGAGGGCGAGGGTGAGGAGCTGCTGCTGGAGGGACACCACGACCTGCCCGCTGAGCTGCAGGAGCGAGGCACGGCCCCGCGTCACACCGGGCAGGACGATGACGACTTCTACATCAGAATTGAATTCGGAAAAGTAAGACCCGTTCAGGGTTTGGTCTTAAGAGGTTCGGATCGTTGGGTTTATTTTGGAGCAGAGCAGTTGCTCCCCCAGGCCTGTTTAACTCTTAAGCCTGCTGTCGTCCAAGTGGGCTCGGGAGCAGCGTTGGAGCTCAGTGAAGTCGGCGCTGCTGTTTCTTGCTTTCACGGTGCAGCTGTGGCCTCAAAGGGGTTTGATTCCTGCCTGCCTCGTGATGCGGGTTGGCAGCCGCCCAGCCGAAATCTGAAACCCAGAGGCAGTCGCATGGTGCTTGGAGCCGCGCTCAGCCTGCGCCGGCAGCACCCGGGCCCGCTGCCCTGCTGGGGTGGAAGAGATCAAATCGGCCAGAAACCTCTGAGAAGAAGGAGGGGGAGGAAGGAGGAAAGCTTTGTATCAGATGAAGGAGGTGGCTGTGTCAATCCCGGTGCCTCCCGTTGGCAGACGCCGCCCTTGGTGGGGTCTGCTGGAGGAGCTGATGTTCTTATCAGTCCTCTTTTGTTTCCAGGCAGCTTTTGTTGAGCATCTGGGAGGGGTGGAAATGGTTTGGTCTGATTACCTGGGGCGGTTGGCAAAGGCTTTATGGTTGTGGCAGCCTGTGCCCAACCTTGGCTGGGGATTAGTCCAGCTTGGAGCAGAAGTACTGGCTGGGCAGAAAGTGAGTGGGGGGAGATAGTGGAGGATAGTGGGGTTTACACTGAGGTTTTGGGAGATGTTGGCTGTGGAATTTCCCTGATGCTTTGTTATTTGTATTATTGTTTTCACACTTCACAAAGTTCATAGTAGAAGTTTGGGGAAGGGAGATGTGAATCCATCTTTAAACTAAACATCCTACAGGGGATACCTTTAGAGGTGTTTTGGCAAAGCTTTCATGGGCAGACTCCTGCATGGAAATGTGGCACATGTCTGCTGTCTGTAGCCAAACTGTACCTGAAATATAGCCCATCTCAGAGATGGGTCACCCTGTTGAGGGCTGTAAGGATCACACAGAGGACTCGCCTCCAGTGAAGAGCATTTTGCTGAGGGAAGATGAGAAACTTGACCGTGGTGATGCTGATGCTGCTCCCTTATGTTGTCTCTTCCAGGTCTGTGATGGGTTGGTGAAGGACTCAAGCCTGCCAGAGCCTCCCTGGAGGCCACCAGCTGATTACCACTCTTCCCTCCTGCGCTGGGCTGGTGTTGATGAGGAGGAAACCAGGAAGCAGGTCTGTCCAGGGGGGCCAAGCCCTCCTGGGTTTTGTCTGAAAGGGATGGGACTGTCAGGAATGCTGATGGCTCAGATAAGAAGCCTCAGAGCAGCCTTGACGTATGAAACCCCTGCTGGGTTTAGTTTGTCAGCTCAGCCTCATGGTGTCTCAGGCAAAGCTACCAGGTTATTTTTTAAGGTCTCTCGGGACTAAGTGGAACTCTTCTGTACTCCTTCTGTAAAATCTGGGATCTGAATCACACCCAAAGGTTGGAGGAGAAATGGGCTCCATTCATTCTGCCTGGCAAAAGCCAAGGGTTGCTTGCTGTAGTTGCAGGGAGAGAAGGAACTGCCAAAAATTCTTAAAAACAAAACAAAACCAACAAAAACCCCCTCAAACAAGCCCGACTTTATCTTGTTTGGGTACAAGACTGGAATATAAAGGTTTCTCTGATTTTGGGATAGTCTCAAACCCGGCCTGATGCCGAGTGGATGATTTCATGAGGAGGGCTTACAGCCTGTGTCCAGGACACTTTGGCTTGTGCTAATCTGGGTGATGCAGAAGGATGATGTTTGTCTTGGATGCCTAAAGTGAGTGACTTTTATTTTCCTGCTTCCTCCTGCCGTGAAGAGGAACACTTCCCTCTCCCTCTGTCACCTTTTTGCAGCTTACAGCGTAAAACTCTGAACAGTTTGTGTGTTTTTTGTTCCTTACAAGTATTTTCCAACCAGCTGATCCCAGATCTGGCTGTGGTTTCTCCACGGTGTGACAACAGCTGGGACTCTTCAGGCTACTCCTTCCCCTCACCATTCCCTCTCCTCTTGCTTTTATCTCCTTGGCTCTGATCCACCCGAGATAACTGGTTTTGCAGCAGTCTCCTCTGCCTGGGTATTTTCCATCCAGCTTTCTCCACTGGCAGCCTGGTAATCCCTCCTCCTCTTCCTTTATCTTCATCTGTACTGGGCTCTCCACTGTGTGAGATGGACAAACTTGGCCCAAAAGCTTTGATGAAGAAAAATCCACACCTTCAGCTGTTGCGAGTCATGGAGTTTAAACTAGCTCTGTACCTCCTCTGTGGGAGGGCTTTTGGTGGAGCTTTAGCCAGGAGGTTTCCCTGCCCTTTCTTCTTCGGTGGGATCAGCCAAAGGCCAGACACTAAACCCTCAGTATCCCTATGGGAGTTGTTCCCTGCAGGGCTCCTGAATTTTCCCTAGCAGTGGTTTTGCCACCCCCGTGGTTCTCCTGTGTGTAGCAGATGCAGCTCGGTGTTGCACATTCATTTCTGTGGGGAGATACAGGGTTCCAGTGAGCCATAGGGGAGCACCAGTCCCCAGATGGATCCAAACTGAAGTGGATTGAAGTGGGAACTGGCTCTTTTACCCTCAGGAAAGTGAGAGTTTAGGAATTTGTCAGGTGGAAGAGCTTCCATCCGTAGGAAGCTTCAGTGGAGGGATGCTGGAACAAAGCTCTCCGATGCTCCGAGATGACTTGGTCCTTCTCTCCTGCATCAGAGCCATCTCTCCAGCTTCCCAGTCCCGGGTCATGTGCACTCGGAGATGTCCATTTGAGGGTCTCTTGGGGAAGGAGCGAGGTTCCATCCTCCAGAAATCAAGCTGAGCACTGATACAGCTCGATATTGATCCCAGGCATCCTTCCCAAACGTCCTTCTCTCCCTGTCCGCAGCGGCAGAGCGAGTTCCTGCGGTGCCGCCGCCTCTTCATGGCCATCGAGCGGGAGCGAGTGAAGGACCAGCAGCGGCAGCGAGAGAGGCAGCAGAGAGTTGCCCAGTGAGTCCATGTGGGTGCTGGGGTCACCTCCTCCATCAGGGCAAGGCCTTTTTGGAGGCCAGAAAGGTCTTGTGAACTTGTCTGGTGTGAACCAGGCACCGATCTGACCCCCGGGTGGGATTCACTCAATTGACCCCCCCAAGAGAGACCCTTAGGCCCTGTCAAGTCCTTCAGCACTTCTCTACCTGATTTCTGAGCCCTGGTGCAGCTTGTTTAGGAGCTGGGAGCTGAAACATGGGGCTGGGAGAGATGAAACTTCCCAAGCCATGACCCTTGGGAACCTGAGCCTGTGCTTAGAAACTTTAGGGTGAGGTCACGCTGTTGTGGTTAAACTGTGCCTATCTCTGGGACTTTTAATGTCAGACCCTTTACCCTCAGAGCTATAAAAACTTATACAGTGTAATAAAACGATTTCCACTCGTTTACACTCGGTATCTGTGTAAAAGTATCAGTTGTGGTGGGGATTTCTCAGGTTCTTCTTGATGTGGCTCCTTAAGGAGGAGCTCTACAAATTCACGCTGAAACAGGAAAGATCCTCTAATTTTTGGCTTTTCCCTGGCTTGCCCTCAAGTGAACTGACATAACTGACCATTCCAGCTCTTCTGTGGGCAGGCTTTGTGCGAGCAGGACAGGCACCTCAGGGCAGGATTTTCGTGGCCATTTTTTCAAGGAAAAGCTGCCAGTCTAAATCAGTGCTCCTCCCACCACATCCCTGATGTTCTGATGGCACTTGGGAGCTCTGGAGAGCTTGTCCTGCCCTGTGAGCACTGGTGAGGCCCCAGGGATTCCCTTGTTAGTGTGATACCTTTTTTATTATTATTTTTTCCCCAGAGTGTGTGCAGGGAAGAGCTGGGTTTGTAATTGCAGTGTGTAAAGCCCCGAGTTGGCCTTTGCCTTGATTTCTGGGGCAGGTTTATAGTGCTGTACTTAAGGCTTTACATTTCATTTGAAAAGCATTTCAGTGAACTTCAACCAGAGAAGTTTGGTTTCAGCACTTTTCTTCTGGATGTAAAGATTTGACCCCCTACACAGAGTAAGATCTGAAATGTCTTGTCTGATGATACTGCCTGGCTTCTCCCCAGCCTTGATGTTGTGTTTTAATACCTCCTGGCAGTGAGACACATTGTTGCATTTGGGAATAAAATGGCAGATGCTTTGGTGTAAAGTCTTTGTGCTTTGCAATTGCTGCTTGTTAGGGAAATGTGTGTTGTGTTTGGTGGGAATTACACAACCCACGGCCCACTTAAGGGCTGGAGGGCTGTGTAGGTGCAAGGAAGATTGAGGAAATAGAGGGAAACTTGGTTAAAAGTGCATCTTAAAGGTGGGTGGGAGTAAAGGTGGGATCCTTGGAGCGTCTCTGCTGTACCCTGTTATGTTTCCCAGCCCTTGAAGCTGCTTACAGAAGGATCCAAGCTGCCTCATAACCAGAATAATGGGAAGTAGGAAAGCTGGCAAGCCAAGATGTTGGTCCTTTTTGGTGGGTATTAAAGAACCTGGCTATTGTGCTTGGTTTAAGGACAGAAGAGCAACTCTGGGGAACTGCAGGTGACATTTCCCAACAGGAGCACCTGTGGATGTGATGCAGGAGGGAGCTGGAAAGGGAAGTCTACAGTGGTGAGAAAATGAGCAGGCAGGAAGAGTTTAAGGGCAGGAGGGCATTCACAGGCTGGTGTTGCCTTATGGGGGGAAGAACAGAAGCTCAGAAAGCATTTTTGACCATTTCATGTTTAAAGCCAATATATTTATATGTAATGCTGTGATTAGTGCAGAGTTACTTTTGCCTGCAAAAGCAGCAGTATCACCCAGATCCCTGTGCCCTGACCTCACAGACAGGGACTGGCTGGGAATGAGGGGTTGGGATGGCGAAACTCCTTCCCTACTCATGTGTGTTCCTGCAGGATTAAGAGGCAGAAGGAGAATCAGCGCCGGGTGGAGGAGCAGAGGATGCGGGACTTGGCTGAGCAGCGAAAACCCTCCCTGGGAGAGGGAGCCTGGGAAGCCCTGGCCCAGCTTCAGCTGGAGGAGAGGAGAGTGAAGGACAGACAGCAGCGGGATAAGGAGCACGCCAGGTAGGGCCCGTGCCCGCTCCCCACGCAGAGCTGGGTGTTGCTGGCAGGAGTGAACGTTTGGTCCCTCCCAGGTATGTGGAAGCTCTGAGAGCCCAAATGAGGGAGAAGATCAAAGCCTGTAACATCGACTTGCCCCCGCTGTGTTCCTGTGGGTCTGAGTTCTGGGATTCCCACCCGGATACCTGCGCCAACAACTGCGTCTTCTACAAAAACCACAAAGGTAGGAGCTCCTGCTTCCAGAGAGGAGGCATCTGGGCCTGGATCTCTGGTTTCACAGGGAGAAATCAAACCAGGATAGGTGTTTTCATGCTCCTGGGCCACTATGCAGAGATGCTCTTCCAAATATACTCCGGAGAGGACAAGTTGGGCTCTGTCCCTCAGGGACATCCTGAACAAAAGGCCCTTAAGTGGCATCCTGAACAAAGCACAAACCCCTACAATGTGTTAAGTAATGCAGCTGTGACACAGCCACATGTGCATGGGGACACAGCCACGAGGAAAATGCTGCAAATCATCTTGTTAGGGACACGGAGCTACCTGCCTTAGATGCTGAATCTTCTACTGGGAGGTTGCATGAAGGCATGGAAATGGTCTTTGTTAAGTGATTGAGTGCTCTGACCTGGAGCACAGCTTGGGAAAGTACCTGGCTGGGCAACCGAGAGTCATCTGGGAGAGAAAACAGAGAAATTGGGGCTTCATAAAATAATCTTTGGCTTGCATACTGCTCCGTACTCAGGAGCGTGCAGTGTGTGCAGGCAGGCGTGTGGAAAACTACAGGCATATAGATTTACCTTAAATCCCAGTTGTTCCCTCTCTGCTCTGTGGTGAAAGGCTGGAGCCAAGCCCAGTGTTGGGCCATAAGTGCAGCTTTCATCCCCTGACACGGTTTCCATGTCCCCTTCCTACTCAGCCTACAGCCAGGCACTGCACTCGGTGATCTCCTCCTGTGCCCACACGGCCACGCAGCCGCTCCAAGAACTGGCCGCTCTCTGCGCTCGCTCGGGGAAGCGTCTGTGACTGGGGCAGCCCCGTGTCCCCCCACCCATATCCCCGTGACTGGTGTGAGCAGGGAGCAGGGCTGGGCCCTGTCCTGCCTGTCCCTTGTGCCAGCTGCCAGGATGGTGTCACCTTTGCTCTCCTGCTTTGTGTGCCCAGTTTGGGCTGTGCCTCTCCCGGTCTGAACCGGGGATCACTCTGTGGCAGGTTTATGAGCAGGCACTTGAATTCAGGCATTCAGCTATGGAATAAACTATTTTCAAGGATTGTTTGTCTCTCTTGGAGTGTGAAAGGAGAAATGAGGTGCCAAGGGTCAGTATCTCTTAGGGGAGGGTTTCTTTCCTCTTCCCCCTCCCTCCTTTCCTTTTCCCTAGGGCTCCTGCCAACCCCTGCTACTTGGATCACCCTCTAGAGCCAGGTATTTATTGTTCCTTCCTTCTTTTCCATGCGAGGACCTCTCTTCCACTACCACCCACCCAGCATCACACCAGACCCACCCTCCCACAGCCTCTGTTTTGCTCCAGAAAGGAGCATTTTCCTAGTAAAAAAACCCCTGCAGTCCTTTGCAGGGGTGACTGGAGCAGTATGGGTCTTCCCAAAACTGCCTGTGGTGGGGTAACACATGTTCCTGGGCGGAGGTTGCTCCATACCCTGTCATTAATATTTACTCCTTGCTGGCCGCCCTCTCCAATATTAACTGCAGCAGGAAGGATGGGTGGCTGAGCGTGCCGGATCATTTCTCTTCCCTGTTCCCATCCCATGGGGCGTGAAGCAAACCCACGACCCCAGGCCGGAGGTAGCATGGAGGTGCAGAGCCAGGGGATGCTCCTCGGTTCTCCCTGGAGAATCATTCACCGAGGGATCCGTGGCAGCTGATGCTGTTTATTAACTGCTGCTTGCGTCAGGGAAGGTGCTGCAGCCCTAATTTGGGGTGTTGGAGTGGGTTTGGAAAGGGCAGGATCTGCCCCTGGAGGGGCCAGGGAAGCAAAAGGCTAAAGCTGCAAATGGGTTTTTTGTGACTGACTTCAGTTCTGGGGCAGCTGAGGACAAGTTCCTTGGCAGGTCCCCAAGGTCTTGCTCAGGTCCTGGGGACCCCTGTTCCCACCTCTCTGGAAGGATCCTCAAGGGGCATCGGGCTGATTTGTGGCTTAAAGGAATGATGGTTAAATAAAGCTGTTGCTGCTCCTCATCTTTGATCTGCCCCTTGCTTGGCTCTGTCCTAACAGGATATATGGGATACTTTGGAAGCAGGATTTTTTGTCCTGGTGTGAAACCCCAGGGCAGAGGAGAGCAGGACTCCCCAAATCCCTGGAAATAACCCCAAAGCATGTCTGGGATGGCTTAGCCGACATGAGGGCAGCGCAGCCCGTTCGGGGGTGCTGGGAAAGGGAGTGGAAAAGTTAAACCCAGCTTTTTGCGCTGGAAAAAGCATCTGGGGAAGCTCCCAGAGCCCTGGAAGGGGCACGAACCGGCGGCTGCTGGGTCCCTTCGGGGTTTCTCTCCCCTCCCGATGCCCAGCGCGGCTGTTTCCTCATTCCGGCCGCATCTGAAGTGGATTTTTGTTCCAAGGGAAGCAGGGACAGCCCGGTTCACCCCGCGGGGCCGGGGCTGTGCCGGGGCAGGGCCGGGGCGGGACCGGGGCCGGCGGGGCGGGAGCGGCGGCCCCGGGGGCGGTGAAAAGGAGCCGGGGGGGCCCGAGCGCAGCCGCCGCCCGCCATGAGGGCAGCGCTCGCCCCCGGGGTCCGCCTGCTCCGAGCCCTCCCGCGGGACAGCCGGTGAGTGCGGTCGGGGAGCGGGATGCGGGGACGGCACCGGGAAAGGGACCAGCTCCGGACATAGGGAACGGCACTGGGATAGGGACCGGCACCGGGCTGGGGATCGGCACCAGGATAAGGATAAACCACGAACACAGACAGGGACCAGCCCCGGTATCGGGACTGTCATCAGGATCGCGACCGACACTGGGATAGGAACTGTCGTCGGGCTGGGGATCGGCACCAGGACGGGGACGGGCGCTGGAACGGGACTCACTCCCTCGTGGACCGGCACCAGAATGGAGACTGGCCCTGGACATGGGAACTGATACCAGGCTGGGGAGCAGAACCGGGATAGGGACCGGCCCTGGGTTGGGGGAATGGGGGAGTTTGCATTTCACTGGTGGCTGGCAACCACTGGGAGGTGGAACTGCGACAGAGAACAGGTCCTGGACAAAGGGACCAGCACTGGGTTGGGGACCGGCCCTGTACTGGGGGGTCACTTGCCTGGGGGCCGACAAGAAGACAGGAACCAGACCCAGATTGGCGGGTTGCTGCTTGCAGGGACCAGCACCAGGATGAGGATGAGCCCTGGGATGGGGACCTGCCCTGGATGGGGGAGTCACCCAGGGCCCGGCATCGCCCCTCAGGCACCACTGTGAGGCAGGATCAGCCCACACCGGCTGCAGCCTGGAGTGGACATGGCCCAGGAGGGGCGGGGGGAGACTCTGAGATGCTCAGCAGCGCCCACCAGCCTCCAGCTGTCCCAGGCCCTCACCCTCAAAATTCAGCGGGATGTAGCCAACACACAACACAACCTTGCTGGCTGCCCTCCCTTTTGGAGAGGGGATGAGCCCACTGCCCATTTAATTTCAATTAGCATTTTGATTTTTTGGAAGCCCATTGCCAAACACTCCCCCTGTTTTTCCATCAGCTGGAATGTTCCCTGCCAGAACACATGGGGTAAAAAGAAAACAAACAACACCCAAGTGTCTGGCCCAGCCAGGCACTGCATGTGAAGTTTCTCCTCCCTTTCCTCTCTGTGGCCTCTCTGCTCTCCTCAGATCATTTGGGTGGTTTATTCATTTTTTGGGGTGGGAAGCAGCAGTTTTCCTGCTGCAGTGCAGCCTTAGAGCCAGCAGCCCAGCGCAGGGAGCTGCCCTGGGTTTGGTTGCTGGTTATTGTTGCAGCTCCCGGGAGAAGTGAAACTGTGACAAGGAGCAGGATGGGCCAAAACCACAAAAAAGGGCTTTTTTATAAACTTGGAGCAATCCCGTGACATGTCTGGGTGCTGCAGCTGCCCCTGACCACTTGCATTCTCTGTGCTGCCATAAAACCCTTCCTGAAGGCTGGATGGTCGCCTTGGAGATACTCATCCTGCTCCAGAGAGTGCTGGATCATATTTGGGCTTCTCCAGGCTTTATCCATCAGCTCTGCTGGGAGCAGCATCCCCATCCCTGAGCCCAGACGCCCTTTTCCCCCATTTCCCTGCATTTAATCCAAGCAAAAACTATGAAGTGTCTGTTTGGTGGAGGAAGGGAAGCTAGTATTGCTTAGGGCATCCTGCCCCCTGGCTTTTTTTTTCCAACTTGTCTTTAATTAACCCTGGCAGTGATGATGAATCAGCCCAGTTTCCACCCGTGACACCAGGAAGGCACTTGCTCACCCTGTGGCTCACTGGGACGGCTGCTCGAGGAGGGGGAAGCACTGCTTGGTGCTCCCCATAAAACTCAGCTGACCTTTTCAAGCTGCATCCTGGGCTATTTTGAGGGGGCTGGTCACCTCCCGACTGGCTTGGCTGAGTGGGTTCAGGTCACCAATCAGGCAGAAGAGTCCCACTGGGTGCTGAGGCTCCCAACCTCTGTCCCCATCCCTGTCCCACCAACCCTGAGCTCTCCGCTCGCTCCCTCCCGCAGCTATCGGGGACTGACGCTGGTGCTGACCTTCCTCTGCTACACCAGCTACCACCTCTCCCGAAAACCCATCAGCATCGTCAAGGTGAGCATCAGCCCCACCCCAG
The DNA here is from genome assembly GCF_009829145.1 of Chiroxiphia lanceolata. Lineage (NCBI taxonomy): Eukaryota > Metazoa > Chordata > Aves > Passeriformes > Pipridae > Chiroxiphia > Chiroxiphia lanceolata. The sequence continues at coordinate 5,193,287 of NC_045659.1, read as the reverse complement.
CTGTGGGGACAGAGGACCTGGAGAGGGGACGTGGGGCTGTGGGGTGCTGGCAGCACCCCAGTTTCACCTCCTCTCTGTCCCTGCAGAGCCAGCTGCACCCCAACTGCTCAGCCTTCGGCCCACACCCTCGCAATGTCTCCAACAGCAGCACGTGGTGCAGCTGGGCACCCTTTGGTAAGGCTGAGCCACCCCAGGCACCCCAAAACCTACGCTCCTGGCAGCTGAGCTGGGCTTCCCCCGTGCCCTAAATCTGGGTCGTGGCCAGGGTTTGGCAGGGGGCCTGCTGCTCATAAGGCACCCGGAGGTAATTAAGCAGCGAGCTCTGCCCCATGCCCCCAGGCCAAAGGGCAGCAGTGCCTGGTGGAATCTGGGACAAGACAGGACCAGTTCCCTACACTGATGGCACCTGGCCGTGCTCCCAGAAACTCCCATGGGGACAAGACTTTTGGGGACAGGGGACAAGACCAAGCCAGCAGCCATGGGGAGGGGACACAAGATGGGGGCCAGGCTGAGGTGGCCCTAATATTTGTTTTCCAGATGGGGACAACTACAAGGAGCTTTTTGGGGCCCTGGATAATGCCTTCCTGGTGGCCTACGCCATCGGGATGTTTATCAGGTACCTAAGGCCTTTGCACCCCTTTCCCTCCACACACCAGTTTGCACCAGTGTGCCAGGAAACTGGTTTCCCTCGGGATGCAGTTATGCTAATGGGAATGCAGCCGGAGATCCTCTCAGGATTTGGGCTCAGGCTCAGTGTGATAACACCCATTGGTGGCATCACCCGTGACAGCTCCTGTTGTGCTCTTCCCTCTCTCTGCAGTGGCATTTTTGGGGAGCGCCTCCCCCTGCGCTACTACCTGTCAGGGGGGATGGTGCTGAGTGGGCTCTTCACCTCACTCTTCGGCCTCGGCTACTTCTGGGACGTCCATGTCCTCTGGTACTTCATCGTTGTGCAGGTGTGTCATGCCGGAGGATGCCCGGGCTTTGCCACTATGGCCTCATCCCAGTTTTTTAGTGACCTTCAGGGATCGGGGTGGCCCAGTTTCTGAGTGGGGAAATGCTGAGTGTTTCCACTCCCCACAAAACCTGGTTGTGGTGTGGGCGTCGAAACCGCCGGGTGTGCCCGGCTCCGAGCACTGCGGGCAGCCGGTTTGGCAACACCAGCCGCTCCCAGATTAGCCATGGGAATGATGGGAATGGCTCCAGGATTGCCCCAGCAGGGAAAAAACCCAGACCAAGTGTTTTCTCAACAGCTTTGGGATGGGAGTGGTTATTTCTGAGCCCGGTTGCCCACGAAGCAGTGCGGGGGCCGCGCTCCGTGGCTGGAGTCGGTGCTTCCTGGGTGATGCTCCCCATCTCTTGCCAGGTCTGCAATGGGCTGGTGCAGACGACCGGCTGGCCTGCTGTCGTGGCGTGCGTCGGGAACTGGTTTGGGAAGGGAAAGTGAGTTTTTTCCAACGTGTCCCACCCCAGTCCTGGTCCCTGTTGGCCCCAGCAGCCACCCCAGTGACACTGACCCCGCTGTGTCCCCGCCAGGAGAGGTTTGATCATGGGCATCTGGAACTCGCACACCTCCGTCGGCAACATCTTAGGGTCGCTCATTGCCGGTGTCTGGGTCTCCTCTGCCTGGGGCCTGTCCTTCGTCGTGCCCGGCATCATCATCGCCACCGTGGGCATCATCTGCTTCTTCTTCCTCGTGGAGTGTGAGTGGTGTGATCCGGGGCACAGCACACAACCGGTGTGACACACACGTGGTTTTCCACCTTGCCCACCCCCAACCATTTTTGGCAGTCCCAAATACTTGCGTCCAGCTTGTGGCAAGCAGGAATGGGGATCTGACCACCACAGAGATGCTCAGCATCCTTTGGGCTCATCCAGACAGGCTCTTCCCCCGTGCCAGTTGCTCCCCTGAGCCTGTCTTTCTAGGAAACATTTAGGAAGTCCTTCAGGATTTTAGTGGGGTAGAGGGTACCCAGAGATGCAGCCAAGACCTAGGGGTTCCCAGTTCTTGTGAGATGCTGGAGGAAGAGCAGGTGGAGTGGGGCTGGTCCAGGCTCTCACAGGATATCCCTTCTCCCTGCAGATCCCGAGGATGTTGACTGCAGTCCGCCACTGCATCATGTGAGTCGCACTGATTCCCAGTGGGCTTGTCCTGGGCTGGGTGTCACTCAGGGTACAGTAAAACAACCAGGGCATCAGGTTGTAATGGCAGGAGTTAGAGCAGTGTTCAGTTGTCATGGGGGATGGTCAGTGTGAACATCCTCTGGGTCACACCCTGGCAGCGAATCCAACTTTTCAGCCCCTTCCAGCCAGGAGAGCCACATCTCCTGCTCATGGCTTGCTTTTAGATGGCCTCTGATGAGGATCCTGGAGGAGTGACCACCAGTGAGAAGGATCCTGAAGCAGTGACCCCCAACGAGGACCCGCTCAGCCTCTCAGGCCAGAGCAGTGCGGATCACTCCAACAGCCCCAAGGAGCCAGCTGAGGAGCCCGAAGCCATCAGTTTCCTCGGAGCGCTCCGGATACCCGTGAGTGGTGGGATGGAGGAAAGAGCAAAGCCAAGGCAGCTCAGCCCATCAATAGAGCGTCCACAAGGTGGAAAACTGGGGAAAACCCCACCGTTTAGAGGACTTTGGGAGAAGGAGGCTCCTCTGATATCCCCTCCTCTCCTCCCAGGGCGTGGTGGAGTTCTCCCTGTGCCTGCTCTTTGCCAAACTGGTGAGCTACACCTTCCTGTACTGGCTGCCCCTCTACATCGTCAACGTTGGTGAGTTTTGGGGACAGCAAGGCAGGAGAGAGCCTGGCAAGGGAGCATCCTCTCACCCCTCTCCTCTCTCTCTCGCAGCTCATTTCGGCGCCAAGGAAGCTGGGGACCTGTCGACCCTCTTTGATGTTGGGGGTATTTTAGGTTTGTCACGTACCCGACCGGAGGGGGTGGATCAGGAATGATTTAGGGACAATCCTGGCCTTGACTAGCCTTGGCTGGTGCCCTTCACAGGCAACACCATTCCTTTCCCCAGTGAGATTTATTCAGCATTCATAGTGCTCAGCAGGCAGCAAACACCCCTCAATTTTATTTTGCCATCCAGGTGACAATTGCAGCCCCTTTCCTCGGGTCTCACTTGCTCAGACACTCCTTTTCCTTAGATAAATAAAACATTTTGCAAGTGTGGAGGAGACCAGAGCTGCACTGAGGTGCTGAGAAACCATCTGCTGGGAGAAAGCAGCAGGGATAAATCAAAGCTCTTCACTCTGATATTATTATATTCAACCTTGAGGGCATACTGGTCAGAAGATGGGCGATGAAAGAGCATCCCGTTGGATTTCGGGCTAAGCCGGGGTGAAGTTTTGCCTTTGGGGTGGTGTGACTGACACCTCTGACTCCTTCTTGCAGGGGGGATCTTCGCCGGCCTCGTCTCTGACTACACCGGCGGCAGAGCCACCACGTGCTGCGTGATGCTGGTCGTCGCTGCTCCCATGGTGAGCTGTCACATGGGGACAAAACCCCGTCACGAGGGTTTCCTCTCCTCCGGCTCCTTTGAGTCACGGCTGCCTTTCCTCTTCCTGAGCGCCCGGGATGAGCTGGTCATGCACTCGGCTGACATGAGAGCTGGGACTGATCCACGAGCCCAGATGTTCCCAGGGAGGACATCCAGCTCTAGGGACTGGGAGAGAGTTGCAGAGACCTTGACAACTAAAAAAGCCCTTTAGGGTTTTTTTTTTCCCTCCATCCTGCCGTAGCCCTGCTCAAAAAGCCTTGGCTCTTTGATTTCCATCCCAAAAGCCCCCATGCCGACGGCCTCATGCTCCGCTGGAGCTTGGCCCGGATGTCCTTCCCGAGCACCTGCACAGAGCTCATTTGGCTTCGCTGCCACAAAAACATGGCTAATTAGCTGTAATCCAAGCCCGGCTGGCTGTGGGATGGGAGCCTCTCCTGGCCGAAGGAGCTGGCGCACGCTGGGAAGCAGACAGGCCGCGTCACGTCCGCGGCCCCGATAGCACCGTCGGGGCAAATTAGCGTCTGGCTGCAGCCGGCGGGAGGCGGCGGAGCCTCGCCGGCCGTAAATCGTGGCAGCACCTCGGTTTGCCAGCTGCCAGGTATTTCATCTGGCAGGCAGCCGGCGGGATGTGGAGGTCAGGGGCACCCTCAGCCCCCCGTCGTGGCCGGCGCTTGGTGCTGGCAATAATTCAGGTCCCCGCATTCTCTGTCCCGTCCCCTGGGTGCTGCTGCAAGGAAAGCGCTTGGGAAAACAGCTGGAATAGCTGTAACTTGTTCACCTGGTGTCTCTTTTCCAGCTGTTCCTGTATAACCACGTCGGCCAGAATGGCATTGGCACATCAATAGGTAAGGAGCTCCATGGCACAGCCGGGCTCCCAGGCTGGGATCTGGGGGACAGTGGGGCTGGATGAGTGTTCACTGACTGCTGGGTGGAATCTCCATGGGAAAATGGAGATGGATACATGGGACAGTGATGCCCACACATGGGCCAGGGATGATGGATCCAACATCCTGCTGCTCCCTGCACCTAAAGGTTTAATCTCTTCCTTTAATCTCTGCAGCGATGCTGGTCATCTGCGGTGCTCTGGTTAACGGGCCCTACGCGCTCATCACAACAGCGGTGTCAGCAGATCTGGTAAGAGCTGCACCTCAGACCCTGCCATGCTGCCCTTTGCACACCCAAAGGCTGCTCCCTCTTCCCAGAGGGATGTTTTGCTGGGATTTTTGTATTTTAGCTTTGTTTTGCAATGCCTCCAAAGCCCAGAGGAGAAGGGCAGGGCTGTCACACCTGCTGCTGTGCTCTGCACCCTGCCTTAAATGCAGCTTTTTTTTCCTACTGCTTTTTCACCTTGGCCACATGACTGTGTTTCAGCCATCGCTGCATCTGCCTCTGAGCACAAGCAGAGTGGAAAAATTTGCTGGGAAATCACCTGGCAATTCCTGTCCACTGCTGGCAGTCCAGGTTTTGCCATGGTTTGGCTGCAGGCAGCGTCTGAGTTTGGTCTTCCTGTCCGTGGCTGGGTCCAACACATGGAAATTCCTGCCTGGGATGTTGGCCTCATGCTGGGACTTGCCAGCTGTGGACCCCGAAGCTTCTTTTGCTCCTTGTGTTTCATTCCTCCATCCTTGCAGGGAACCCACGAGTCTCTCAAAGGAAACGCCAAAGCCCTTTCGACTGTCACGGCCATCATTGATGGCACAGGATCCATCGGTGTGTACTGGGGGGTGCCAGTGCTGGGGGTCCCTGTCCCCTCTCAGGTGTGAACAGGGCATCTCCTAATGTGGCTCTGTGCCCCCTCAGGTGCCGCACTGGGGCCGCTGCTCGCAGGGCTCATCTCTCCCACGGGCTGGAACAACGTCTTCTACATGTTGATAGCGGCCGATGTCCTGGCCTGCCTGGTAGGTCCCTCCTCAGCAGGATGCTTTGGCTACCCTGGAGATTCACAGGCTCCCTTTTAGCTGCCCACTCGCTGGTGGAGGGCAGGGATGGTTCTCAGGAGACAGTTGGGCACAGGGAAAACTGCAAAGGCCTGTATCCACTCCAAACCTCTGCCTCCATTCACCTGGCTTTTCCCAACAACCTCCTCCTCGCACGGATTTAATCCATGTGACCTTTGCTAGGAAGAGCCGTAGAACTGATCTCCTGGTGATGGAAACACTCAGGCCGAGGCTGGTGGCTGCAGAGCCACCGGCCTCCCAGCCATCCTCCACCTTCCCTCTTGCAGCTCCTTGCTCGCGTGGTGGTCAAAGAGGTCCGTGGCTGGTGCGGCTACATGGCGAGGAAGAGAGGGTACGTACGTCCCACCCCAGGGTGGCCTCCAGTCCCACGGTGCCAAAGCACAGTGTCGGTGCCGCTCCAGAAGGATGTTTGTTACCCCTTGCTGTCGCTGCTGCATCTCCACGTGGGCATCGTGTCGGGCTTCACGAGGCCGTCTGCCCCGTGTCTCGCTCCCGTGGCCACAGAGACATTTCCACCTCGAGCCAGGGCAGCACCCGGGGGATTTTAACCACTGGCACCCCACAAAACTCTCGGGGTGCTAAACACACCGTCCTTGTGTCTTTGTAGCTCTAGTGTGCAGCTAACAGAGTCAGTGATGGATGGGAATTAGCTCGGTGTAAGTATCTCCGTTTGAGCCCCGAGGATTAAACGCAAACACAAGCCTGATTCCTCCTGATTCTGAGTTTCACTTGGCAGGCTCAGCCTAGAAACAGCCACTTCCCTGATCATTTAAGGGCTGAGATCAAGATTTGGGAATCAAAGGGTCAAATCACAATGGCCGGGGAGGAGAGTGCAGGGTGGGCAGCACATCTTTGTCTCCAGCTGACTTACTGGATGTTGTCAGAGATGCCCGATTGATTGGCATTGATGAACTCACTTGAAACAGCTGAATTTACAGGCTTTACCCACCTGTGCTACTGAGCTTGATTCCACACGGTCTGGGCTTGCTAATCACCGTAGCCAAATCACTGCAGCCAGGGTATAAATAATCTCCAAATCAGCACTGGCTTGGCATTGATTGCCACTGACATCCCCCTGTGACACCAAGAGGGAAGGGACTGCAGCCAGTCCTGGCATTGGGGGTGCCAGACCCTGGCCCCCTGCGAACATTTGGTCCATTATGTGTTGTGTTTGCAGGTGAAAGACCAATAGTCTGGGCCTCGTGCTGTGGTAAGTGCGGCCCAAATCTCCTTCTCTGGTCGCTGGTGGAGGGCTGTTGAACTCCTCTCTCCTGTGCCGGGGCTGGTTTGGATGAGGGCTTTCCTGGAGGGGTTGGCAGCACCAAATTCCAGCTGGTTTGTGCTGGGGGAAGCAGCTGGCTCAGTTTGTGGAAATACTGCAACATCCTGAGAGCTTTGGGAAGCACCTTGTCTGTGGAGCAGCTTGCAGAGAGGAGGCACAAACACTGTGGTCTTTTTGGGGACATTTCAGCTCTGGCCAGAGACAAAATGGTGGCTGGATCTCCTCCTTGCGCCTGCTTCTCCTCCTTGTGGTGCAGATGGGGCCAGGCTTTCCCTGCAGAGCCCTTTTCCCTTCCCATCTCTCCGGCTGTGCCCATCACACATCCCAACACGTGCCACCGCGCTCAGCCGCTCGCTTCTCTCCCCGCAGGTTCAAGGAGTTCTGACGTGCCCCCTGTGAGCTGCCCCACGCCCAGAGGGAGGAGAGAGGCTGGGGCACACCGGGAGCTCAGGTGTCCCGGCAGAGCCGAGGCACAGCCCCAGGCACAGCCCCAGGCACAGCCCCGCGGGCTCCCACCACCAAGGGCTGGCTTCCGACGGAGGCAGCGGCGAGGAGCAGCCCAAGGGCCCCGGCCAGCTGGTTTTCTGGGTCGGTTCTTCACCGTCAGCCATTTTATTAATAAAAACATGCAAAAACTCTGTGCCATGTCCTGGAGGGGCTCAGCCAGGTCTTCGTGCACTTGCGGATGATGATCGCGCCCCTCTTCTTACTTTTCTCCACATGCGGCCCCTTGTTTGTGAGCCTGCCCTGCTCTTGTTTGTGAGCCTGCTCTGCTCTTGTCTGTGAGCCTGCTCTGCTCTTGTCTGTGAGCCTGCTCTGCTCTTGTCTGTGAGCCTGCCCTGCTCTTGTTTGTGAGCCTGCCCCATCCCAACACTTGGGATTTCAGGACTTGGATCAGGACAGTGATGCCAAATCACTTTGAGCACTGCCTCACCAGCGAAGCGCTGCTTATTCTACATAGACAACATACCTGGGCTGAGCCCAAATTAAGCTGAGTTTATTCCTCAGCTCATCTCACTGAAAAAAAACAAACCCCAAACCCAGTGTTTTTCCTGATTATTATGATTCCTGGCTCATGCTATTCAGCCTCAAAAGAAGAACATGAGTCAACCCCCATGCCACAGCAAACACCCACTCGCACGCTGTGGCCACTCTCAATCCAGTGTGGGCAGCTGATGATCTTCATTAGACACCTCCTAATTAGGAGGGGCCCCAGGAGGTTAAGCTGGCGCTGCTGGCTGCCGGCTCTGCAGGCTCCCCGGGCAGGGATGGGGCTCAGAGACCCCCCCAGTGTCACTTGACTAAGACCAGGGCCAGCTGTGCAGCCAGCTGTGCACTCCTGGGGGGCCCAAATTTTGATGTGTGAGAAGCTGGGGTGCACAGGGTGCTCTGATGCCATGGGTCATGTTTCCAGCCTGCTCACTGTCCAGGGATTGTGTCCAGGCAAGCTCCAGTGGTGCCTGGTGTAAACCTGAACTCCAACTGACTTCACCTTCTTGGATCTTAACCCGAGGAGAAAACATCTGGGCCTGATGTGATTTTATTAAGTGCTGATTTCATCAGCGGAGAGGAGAAAAAAAAAAGGAGGAGACTTGCTGGCCAGTTGGATCAGCTCCCTGTAAACCCCTGAGGGCGATGGAGCAGCACAGGGGGACAGGCAACTTGGAGAGTGGCAGCTGCAGGTTTGAGGTGGCCTTTGGTCCCCTCACACTGGCCAGAGATGCTCAGTGGGGCTTGGAAACTCATTGGTTGCCTGGGAGAAAAAGCAGAAAAACTGATGGAGCAGGTAGAGAAAAGCAAAATCACCAGTTGCCCTTTTTTCCCAGGAAGATACCAACCCCCCCTAGGGCAAACCCTGATGGAGCCATGGGGAGAGGTGTCACAACTGTGCCTGTCCTCAGCAGAGCCAAAAGGCTGACACTGCAGCATCCCCAGGCCACGTGGCTCGTGGCACATGTGGCCTCTGAGGGGCCAGAGGACCCGGCAGTGATGCCACTGGGCTGAGAATGGCTCTTTCAGTGCACGTGTGACGGAGTTTTCACATTGCTTAATTACCATCCCTCTGTGCTGCAGAGCTGGAGCACTCAAAATACATTTTCAAGCAAAAAATCCCACAAGCCCTGACACACACAGGGGCTTATTGCAACGACAAGTTGGTTTGGGGAATTTTTTTTCCCCCCTTTCTTCCCTTTTTGTTTGCCCCCTCCCCCCACCCCCTCCTGCCTGTTCTTTCAGCTGACCATAGTTTTTCCAGGACAAATTTAGGTCTGGGCCATGTCCCACTCATGCTTGGAAAGTCTGAGCAGCCTTGGCTGTGCTACTGGGAGCGAGGAGAGAGGGCACATGGCCCATGGCAGTTTTAAACTTAAAATAAAGAGAGGCAAATGCCAAAGAAAACCTGAGATTTGGGATAGAGGGGTGGGCAGGAAGGCGAGGGGGAGATCCCCTGGGTTTGCCTCAGCCAAAGAACTGTTTAAATGGAGCTGAGCTCCTCTGGGAGGAGCCTGGAAGGTTCACCTCGCCTCTTTCCTTCTCCGACAGAGAAGGGGCCGCTGCTTTTCCCTGTGCCATGAGCCCCTTCGGCACCGCGCTGCCGTGAGGGGTTGTGCAAGCACGGACACGGGTCCCCCGCTGTCCTGTGACGGGACAAATCCCACCTGAAAAGGGCTCTTTTTCAGTTTGGCAGACGCAGAGCTCGGGTTTTTCCGCGGGAGACCCCACAGCCCCTCCACCACAGTGATACCGTTCACCGGGGGGGTGGATTGGGAAGAGGCTGCTCATATTTTGGAGGAATGCTGCTGGTCCGCCGGGCTGCTGGGGAGGTGAAGAGGTGGCTGGGACATGGTCCGTAATCGCCTATGCAAGGAGCAGCCGGCAAAGGCTGAAGGGCTTTTTAATTAGCAGCCAAAGGCAAAGCAGGATCCAACAGCAGGGAAGCTGAAGTCAGCAAAGTCAAGGTGGAAATCTGAGGGCAGCTTTTCCAGCGAGGGTAATTAAGTGCCGGCAGAGCGCAGCGTGAGGCGTGAGGAATTGCCGTCATTCAAGGACCTTAAATCAAGGAGAGGAGTTTCCCCTGCAGGCGCTGGCGCTCCCTCCATCCCTGCTTTGGCACCGCTCCCCGCCCGGCCTCGGGCAGGACAGAGCAGCTGCCCTCAGGGTGGTGAGCCCGGGCACCCGCATCGCGGTGCAGGAGCATCCCCACTCGTTTCTAACATGCCAGGCAGGGGATTTAGAGGGGGAAAGGGCTGTTTTCCCTCCTGACCTGAAAGCAGCCTGGCTGTCCTAATCGTGCCACCTGCAGTATCTTTTGACATATGCCCTTTTGGCATGACAGGTTTCTCTGCCCTGGATTCAACCTGATTTTTTGCCTGCACAGAGCTGGCATCTCAGGACATGGCACAGCTGGTGCTCCCACCCTGCCAGAGGAAAGCTGGGACCATTTGCTCAGTTTGGGCTGGAGCAGGGCTCCTTGGCTATCCCATATCCCAAGCTCTCAACACCCTCATCAGCAAGTGAGAGGTTGGGATTTAAGCCAAACCCACCCTCTCACTGCACAATAATTCAAAAATAAAGGATCAGGGTGCTAGGCAGAGGTGGATGTGCTAATGAGAGGTTATCCTCCGGGAGCTGAAGGTTTGGGATGGGGATAGCAGCAAAAAATCCCCATTTGGGGCTGGTTGGAAAGCAGCTCCGGCTCATACCAATTCTTTGACGTGGTCTTTCCTTTCCCAAAAATAAACAGGAACTGTCTGGAAAGCCCCTGTGCGGAGAGGAGCAGAATGGTCCAGAATAAATAAATACAGGGAGAGCCCGGGTTGAGTTCATCCAGCCGGCCGTCGTTCCCCACTGCCAGGGGTGGTGAAGGATGAGGATGAAACATCTTGGTGGGGGTGAGAGCACATGGGGCTCTTTCTCCAATTAATAGGATTTGCAGGAAAATGCTGAAATTGCCTCCTTAAGCATGTCCCTCTTGCAGCATTGCTTTCCATTCTCCCCAAAATACCCCCTGTGCCATCAGCCTCTTGGCTGATTTTAGTCACACAGATTAAGGAGAGGAAAAAGCCCTTTTTTGGGTTTATTTACAGTGCAAAACAGGAAGAATTTTCACATTTCTGCTTTTAGGGTCGGGTTTTTAGTGCCCCCAGTACTTTTGCAGTGGTTGGCCCCCCCATCTGCCCTACTCCAACCCTGGCAAAGTGCCACCGTGGCCTCACCGAGGCTTCCCCAAATCATCCCACCAGCGCGGGAGTAACGACACGGGAGGGGCGTGGAGCTGCCAGACAATCTCCGTGTTCATAAATGTTATTAAGATGATGAATTAAATTTGAATTTTGTTTCAGGCATAACTTCCAAATCACCCAGAGACCCCAAGGCACTTGTGTTGCACAAACTCTCGGCGTGTTCCTCAACACGACCGTTCTGTTCCCTTGGACAAAAGCGTCGGGATGGGAAGGGATCGAGTGTTTCTCTGGTTTGGAAAGCGGGGATGCCTCTCCTCTGCCTTTTTTGGGAGTGCACTTACCTTTTTTAGCTGCCTGAGTTCATGCTCCGGGGTGCTGGGGCATTTCCTGCCAGGGAAGCATTGTCTCTGTGCCCGCTGGCTCTGGCTTATCAGGCTTTCATGTCCTGACAGTGCTGCTTGGTGACTGACAGCTGTCAGGACATGGCTGAAAGAAGCCCATTGGTTCTTTAATTTACTCTCACCATTTTCAGTTCGAAATGAAAAATAATAATAATTAAAAAAAAAATCTCTAAAATGGAGAAAGAATTAAAAAATCTAAGTGTCTGCCCTGAAGTTTTTGGCTATATTGCCTCTGACCCAGACTGCTTGGGGCTGTCTCACACTTGGCTTTGACCTCACTGCAATACCCGCTGCCTGCTGAACCGTGGAAGGCTGAGCAGCTCCATCCCTCTGGCTGGGGCTGGAAAATATGAGCCATAAGATAACTCACCTCACCTGTGGGGACCTCTCCCTGATGCAGCAGGGGTGGTAAAGGCTCCTTCCCTGCTCCAAAACGGTCACGGGATTCTCCAGGCCACCAAAACCTTTTTCTCCTGCAGTTTAAAAGCCTTTTGAAATTTCACGCAAGAAAAGAAACTGTTGCCACTGAGGACACAGAGCAGCAATTGCTGTGCAGACACCCAGCCCGGCTGCTGCTGCTGCTGCCAACAGGTTCATCTCAGCACAGGTTGATGGCTTGGCTCCGCTTCCCTGAAAAAATTGGAAGAGAAATGGGATTCAACCCCATTGCTGCTGCTGCAAAACATAGGGAGTGGTTTTTTTCCCTGCAGGAGGGAAGGTATTGGAGTCGACCAGCAGCTTCAGCAGGACCTGTGCTGCAGTGAGCTGTGGTTCGAAGCTTTAGGGCAGCAGCAACCCTGAGCCTTCAGCCCCACCCAGGGTGACACCTTGGGGTCCTTCACACCCAGGGGACACTTGGGTATCAGCAAGGGGGGTTTCCATGGCTGGCAGGACTGTTCTGCACAGGGAGGTGAGACCCACCTTTCCTCTGCACCCCCGGGAAGGGCAGCTTTCCATGTGCTGTTTGGGCATTATTTTGCCTGTTGTTCCCTCCCCCCTCCAAAGCTCCTGGTTTCCAGTCCAAGGGACCATTCCCAGCAATCCACAGCCACACACTGATAGTTTGTTTGCTTGGGTTTTTTCCCCAAAACCCTCAGCTCTGCCCCAGGAAAAGGTGGTTCTCAGAGGCACCATCACCACAGGGCTGGCCAAAAGTGACTTTCTTGGAGAATAAATAACGGCTGAGTCAGTGGTTTCTCACAGAGTTTTATTGAATGACGGTAAAAAAGGAGCAGTAACAAACTATCTCTTGTGAGTAACAATAACAAACCATCTCGGTTCAGTTCAGTTCCCTGAATCAGGGGCAGCACCCAGTGCCTGGATCTCAGCTCGCCTGTAAACGAGGAGACAAAGGTTCTAAAGCCTTTGCAGATGCAGAGGCTTGAAGACCCTGGGGAGGAAGAGGCTTGTGCTCAGCTCAAACTCTGCCTTGAAGGATGAAAGCTGCAGTGACCTTCACTTGCTTTGCTGGTGCTTCCTGAGCTCAGAAAAACCACCGTGGTCACCTCCAGAAGAGCCTCCTGGTCTCCCTTCCTGGTTTATTCCCCTAAAACTGGGATTTCCTCCTTGCAAGGACTGCTGTCTCTAGCTGCTGTGGAGTGGCTTGGCGTACACGGGCTCCATGAGGTGGTAAATCAGGAGCAGGAACAGGCACCCCAGGAAGACCAGGCTCATCACAGCCAGGAGGACGAAGCGACCGATGAAGAAGGAGTCCACGATCTGGAGGGAACACAAGCACAAAGATCCCAGCACATGTCACAGCCCCAGTCTGCTCCTGGAGCCTGGAGGGAGCACGCCACAGCCTGGAAAAGACAACCTATGGGGCTCCCCCAGATTTCTCCCCTTGTTTCTCATCCCTGGTACGGGATGAGCGACAGGAATCTCTGCAAAATGCTACTTGTGGGAATGTTAATGTGGAGCAGCACAGTACTGAGCACAGGGAAGAGACACAAATCAAGCCCTGGAGCAGCTCTCCCCACTCACAAACCTCCAGCCCCAATTCCCTTTTAGAAGGGAAATAGTGGGAAAAGGAAAAAAAACCCTAAAAAAAGAAGCTACAGCAGCAAGGCTAGACACAAAGAGAAGCCAACAGCGAGGAGGCTGGTTACAAAATCCCCCTCTCTGCTCCCGAGACCCCCCAGAGCTTTGCTCAGCCCCGGCTCAGCTTTATCCATCACATTAGCACATGCTCAGCCCTGGTGCTGCTGCAGAGACAGTCTCTGGTGAGCCAAGCGCTGGCTCCTTCTGCACGTTTCACTTTTTAATTAGCCAATTAGCAGAGTTTTGGTGCAGAAAGCCCAGGTCATGTATTATTGATAGGCAGGGCAGGTCCAGTCCAATTGAAGATCCATGAAAAAAAGAAAAAAAAAAGCTTTCCAATTGCGTTCGCCTCCCGGGCACAAACACGGGCTGGGCTGCCCTTCATCTCGCTCCCAACCTTCACACAGGCAGGTCACATGCAACACAGAGAGAAGAAAAGAACCTTACAAGTGTCTTTTAGTAGGGATTTACACAGATCAAAATCCAGAAAAGCAATAATTAACGTGCATTAATAATAGAACAGAGGAAACGGCACCTGAAAGGCCACAAAACTTTGTGTGTTCAGAGCCCAAGGAGCTCTGGGAGAGCTCAAGGTGGCAGCTCAGGCAGCCTGATGGAACCCCAGGTTGGGGGAGATCCTGTGCCTGAAAACACAGACGGCTCCATGCTCGAGCACAGCAATAACCTACAAAGAGAGCTGAAGAGCAGTTACTGGGCTTAAACAGAAAACAGAGCTGGGGGAAAGCGAAAGGCTGCAGAATTGGAAGGAAAATTATAAGGAAAGGGGGTGGCAGAGGGGGAGAAGGAGCTGCTGGAGCTGGGAGGGACCAAAGCAGGGGTGTGATCACTGCGCAGAGCCCCTGGGAGCCAAACCCCAGAGGTCAGGGTGGAACAGCACATAAATCAGGGATTTAGTCAGAGAAACTGAGAGACAGCGGCCCCAGGAGCCACACAGCCCGTGCCAGCCAGAGACTGTGCTGGAGGAGGAGACCAAAAAGGCAGCGCAGGGCCATTCCTGGCACCTCGGGGCACCCTTGCAGCCCATCCCTGGGATAAAGAACCATTCCCAGGGCTTCAGGATGGCCCCATCCCTGGGGCAAAGACACATCTGGGGCCATTCCCAAAGTAAAGGCCCATCCCCGGGGCCGCAGGGCAGCAGTCAGGGCCGTGCAGTAGGTAAAGGCACATCCCCAGGGTCCATCCACGGAGCCTCAGGGCACCCCCGGAGCCCATCCCTGGGACAAAGGTACATCTCCAGGGTCCATTTCCAGAGGCTCAGGGCACCCCCGGAGCCCATCCCTGGAGTAAAGGTACATGTCCAGGATCCATCTCCGGAGCCTCAGGGCACCCCTGGAGCCCATCCCTGGGGCAAAGGCACATCTCCAGGGTCCATCCCTCGAGTTTCAGGGCACCCCCGGAGCCCATCCCTGCGGCAAAGGCACATCCCCGGGGTACCGCCCGCCCGCCCCCGGGCCCACCTGGCCGCTCAGGCCCGGGCTCACCTCCTCGGTGCTGGCCGGGGCCGGGCTCTCGCCCTCGCGGGGGAAGAGCAGCAGCGCGGCCGTGAGCGCGGCGGCTCCGAGCACCACGGGCAGCGCGGCGACCCTGCGGGGAGAGCGGAGAACGGCGGGGCGGGCTCAGCACCGTGCGGGCCCGTCCCCCTCTCCCCATCCCCGCGGCTCACCGGGGCCGTCCCGCCCCGTCCCCGTGGCTCACCGGGCGCGGCCGGCGCGGGCCAGCGCCATCCCGAGCAGCAGCGCCATGGCCCAGAGCAGCAGCAGCACCAGCACCCCCGGCCCCACGCCCAGCGCGCCCGCCATGCCGCGCCGCCACTTCTGCCTAGCAACCGCGCCGTCCCGGCCAATCAGCGCCGCCCGATGCGCACCCCGCGCGGTCTATTGGCTGAGGGGCGGGGCGTGGGGCGTGACCTCGGCTTTTCCCGCCCAGCGTGACGCTCGTTCGGCTCTTCCCATTGGCTGAGGGGCGGGGCGAGGGGCGGGGCCGGCGCCTTTCCCGCGCTGCCGGAGGCGGGGGTGCGCACGGCCGGTCCCGATCCCAATCCCGATCCCGATCCCGATCCCACTCTCAGTGGGATTCCTATTGAAACAAGTCCCTGTTGAACCCTGGCCCTCCCTGGCGTCATGGTACGCCCAGAACTACCCGCTTCAGCCGCCCCCCGTCCCGCGACTGTGGCCCCCACCCGGATCTCGGAGCTGCTCCCGCTGGAACTGGAATTCCTCTCGGCTCCCAGCGCAGGCGGGTCAGTCCTTGGTTACCCAACTCGTGCCCACATCGCTGCGGGGAGCGCCTCTGAACACGCTTTCTCCCCCAAACCCTAGAAATTCAGCTGTTCACGCCCTCAAAATATTTAGGGCCAAAATCAGGCAGATTTGGTTAATACACAGGGACTACCAACAGGGTTTTGGAACAGTCATACTGGGGAGCTGGAGAGGCCAAGCCAAACCATGGGGATTTGTCAATGCTTTGAACATCTTCTAATATCAAGGCAAGAGAAATTTCCATTTAAAATCAGTTTTTCAACCTGTTTATAAGTCCTGCCTCTTCACCATCTCTCATCTTGCCCATCAGACCCTGGCCAGTGTGGTTTGATGAGTGACTTTATCATAGAATACCAGAATCCCAGAAGGATTTGGGTTGGAATGGACCTTAAAGACCATTTTATTCCAACCCCAGGCACTCAGCTCTCAGCTACCAGTTAACCTGAAAAAACCCAAACGCTGATATATTCCCTTTTCCCCCCTCAACTGCTTGAAGTCTGACGGTGCTTTGGCTGCACAGAATGTCACCCAGGTGCTGTTTCCTGTCACTCCTTGCGATGGGAGGAATAAACCAGCGGTTAATTGCTCTGTGCTGCACCGACCCTGCCTCTCCCTGCGATGAAATCAGAGTCGCCGGCGTGACACCAACCGCCTCAGCAAGCAGAGCACAAACTGTTTCTGACACCTGCCTTTACTTGGCATCGAGTAGGGACCGGCTGCCAACATATTAAAAGCGTATGTTTGATAGCAAACTCCTTCCCGCTCCACCTTGTGCTGTTGATCCCACCAGGCAGGTTTTTTTCCCCTCTGCAAACCCCACATTGCCCATGTCCATCTTCTCCTCTGTTATTCCCCAAGCTTCCTGCTCCTGCTGGCAAGCAGAAATTACAGATTTGCTCCTGTTGTTTGGGAACATCCCTTTGCTTTTCTCTGTTTTGCCATTTCTTTTCCAGTAGTTTGTAAAACCCCAAATTTCTTCTCCACAGCCCCGTTTTCAGCTGAAACCTTCTTTTTCTACCATTCCTCTCCTGTCTTTTGGCTTTCCATCTCAAAGTGATAATTTTTGTCCATCAGCCAACAAGGCTTTTTCTTGACTTATTTTTCTCTTCTACCTTTTACCCACAGCTTTTCCAATGGCCTCTTTAACTTCTTCCTGAATTGACCAGATCTTTATTTCTTATCTCCATCTCCTTGTAGTTTCTTGATGCTGGCAATGACAACATTAAACCAGTTCAAGAGGTTGCAGCAGGGAACATAAATCATCCAGCTATTGAGCCCACTGATGGACTGCACCAAATCCCAGGTATTTGGCCAGAGGTTGAAGAATAAATCCAATATACACTCCAGCAACCACATCCAGCAGCCACGTTTGAGCCGTGCTGCTTGTTGTTTTCAACCCCACCATCAAAACTGGGCTGATGGTAACTCAAGCACTAAGATTTGGATTTGAAATGATGTCCAGCAGCTCCAAAATGCCTATATATTTATCCCTATAATATTTATTCATAGAGATATAAAGAATATATATATATACACACATATATCTGTAATATTTATTTGCATGGTCCACAGGGTACCACAACAGTATTATGGTTTCTTTGAACACAAAGGAGGCAAATGGTAAATCCACAACTAAGGGATTGGGAGAAGGAACCTGGGAAAACCAAGCTCATTGGTGTGGTATTTCCAAGCACAACCTTCATTAGAAATTTCTTCATCCCATCTGCAACAAAACTCATCATCCTGCACACAACCCTCTTCTGCATCTCAGCAGAATCATCAGAAATGCCTGGCTGGGGATTTGCCTTACTGACTGCTCTGGCAGCTGGTCAGTTGAATGCAAAGATTAGATTTTATGGCCAAAGGATCATTTACTGCTGGCCTAAAATAACTTTTCCTTCCATCTTTTACCTACTGGGACTTGGTGCCATTTGCTCTTTGTATCAGAGTTGCATTGCACCTGGAAAAAAAAGGTGACAGAAAGCAGGAGAAAGGCAATGCTGAGTATAAAAGGTGAATTAAAAAATGTAGGAAAGCACTACAAATTGAGGATTTTTGTGTTGTTTGCATGACTCTGGGAGAAACTTCATATTTGTGGTGGTTGTTTTCCATATTTGTGGTGTTTGTTGATATGGGGGCGTTTGCTGGTGTCACAGGTCCAGGTTTCTCCAAGACTTTTGACTTGCACCACGTGACATTTGCATCCAAACCCCTGTGCTGGGGACAGGACCAATGACAGGTGATATGGTAACGATTGATTCCAGCTCCAGTGTGTTTGATAGCAATAATTTAGGTATCATAAAGCCTTTTCTGGCAAGGCTCTCAAGGAATACTGTGCTTTAAACAGGGAGAAGCAGATCATCCAGGTGCTGTTGGACGCTCACGGCCCAGAAAACCCAATGCAAAGGATTTATTTGGGCATAAATAATTCAGTGTTCTCCAATGCTGAGAAATGATTTGAAGGATTCTTCATCACTGCGGGTAGTTTTTCCCAAGGGAAAAATCAGGGAATTGTGGCATTTCTTGGCAAAGGCACGACAAAGATCCTGACGGTGGAATTGTATGAAATGGGCTTGGCATAGAGATGCAATTAGTGCTGAGGCTAATTAAATGCTTGGCCCAGGAGGACGGAGAGGTGACCTTCCTTCAAGGCCTGCAAGACAGGATCATATGGATCAAAGCTCTTTTGTAGGACACCCCTCAAGGAGCAGCTCCTGAAAATGGGGCGGCTTTGGGTCAAGACGCCCTTTTTTTGGGTTAAAACCTACAAGTCCACCACGCCCAGCTCATCCTGGTGGCCAGAATAACCAACATGGCCTACAATCAAATGCTAAGGAAGGATCAGACTCTCGGTGGCAGAGTGGGAAGTGCTGGATGGGGGAACTGATTTAAAACTCTTCGCGCAGTCGTAAAACTCCCGGTTTTCCGGCTGGAGCTCCTCGACGCTACAATATTAGAATTAAAAAGAAACAGGCGTTGATGCAAGCAAGAAAATATTCTGCTCCTGATTTAAAGACTGGCGAATTGCTAAATATTTTTATTAGCAGCAAATTTGCAGCTTGCTGGAACTAATTTCACGCCCGGTAGATATGGAGCTTAGGCTGGGAATGGCGTTAAATTACTCTCTTGTAAAGGTGTTTAAGCCTTGTGATGGGGATCTGTTGGGTGGTGGGGACCTGGCTGGGGACCCCCTTTTTGAGGGGGACTCCTTGTGGGTTGGGAGCCCCGGGATGGCAGTCGGGGAAAACAGCATCGGTGCCAAACACATCATTTTTGTCCTTGGTGCCACAGGAACCACCAGTCCCTCTCATTTTAATAAATTTGGTTGTGGGGGTTTGGTGCAAACCAACGTGATCGTGGGGCCCTGAGATCCTCCAGCCCGGAAAGATGTTATTTATATTTTAGGGATGTTTTTGACCTGTTTTGGAGATTGTTTGGGCTATTCAGCATTTAGTCGATTTCGTTAAGTTTTAAATTTATTTAATGAATATTAAAATTTTATTTAATTTATTTAGAAAAATATTTAATTTATTTTAATTGATTTTTTTTTTTATTCAGGACATTCCAGGTTTAATTAATTTTAGAGATAGGAAGAGGTGGGAACGACTGTATCCCCGAGTACCACTTGCCCTCCGTGCTCATTTTTTCCATGTTTTCTTTGCCAGCCTGAGGTTTTACTCCTTGCCACTGATTTTCCAGCCTAAATCCCTTCCTCCTCCTTCTGCAAAGCCTCTGAGTGGTCCAGGAACCCACCCAGCTTAGTGCAGGGGGAAAACCCATCCCGCTTCAATTTGTCCGGATACAAACTGGGACAGGTGCAGGGATGGGGTCAGAGGTTGCAGAGCTTGAGAAAGCAAAGTGAAGGCGTTGAGAGGATCCTATTACTCCTCTAAAAATACCACCAGGAGGGTGGCAGTGGTAAACAAGAGCTATTTAAATCCCTCAGTCCACTTTTTGTGATGGCAAAACATGAGGTTAAATAGTTCTCCCCAGCTGACTCGGAGGCTGAGAAGCACTGAGTTGCCCTTTCCCAAAGAGAAATTCCCCCCCCCCCAAAAAAAAAGAAAGTTAAAATAATAGGAAAGGGTTAGTAATGGCTCCAGTGGGGATATAGCTCTCTCTCACAGGAACCCACTTCAGATTATCTTTCTCTTGCTGACGGCAGAAATCAATTTTAATCGTCCTGACGGGAAATGAGGATGTAAGACTTCAAACAGAACAAATCCTGCAACACTCAAAAAAAAAAATAAAATGGGATATGAAGTCACTTTTCAAATGAAAAGAAAAAAATCTCATCCCAGCAAGAAAAGATGCCTCTAAAAGCCCCAAAAGGCCCTGGTAGGTGGGAGGTAGAGGAGAGAAAACATTTCCTGTTGTGGGATGAGTTTGACCTCAACCAAGAAGCACTTGGAGAAGGTGGAAGGAGGAATACAGGGTGTCTCTGTCATCACCTGATTCCTATCACTCCCAAGTGGGAGGAAGTTGGTAATCTTTTGGTTTTGGTGCCTTGTTATATTAAATGGAACTTCAATTAAGTTTAATTAATTTGTAGATTGGTGCAATTAAATTTTTTTGATACTTGGCTCTCTGAAGTTCAAGCAACCGCGGTGATTTCCCTAAAGCACATGTATAAAACAAAAGGTTGTGTAAGTGTCTCCTGGGAATGCTTAAATGTCATCATGCCCACAAGGGGTGACATGTCCCCATGGTGTCAACACCCCTGGGTGATATCGCAGCAAAACCTCTTCCAGCCAAGAAGAGGAAGGAAGAGAGAAACCATCTGAGGGATTCCAATAGGACTGTAGAGCCCTCCCTGTGTGCTGCAAGGGATGGAGCAGAGGCAAAGTGAAAGGAAAGAGGTAAAGAACCTGTGGAAAATGAGTTTAAGAAGGCTCAGCTGAAAAAGAAAGAACAGGGTCAAGGGAAACACTAAAAATTAAAGTTTGCTTTTATAACGGTATTCAAAGGTTCTAAAGCCCATGGTGAGTAGTTTTTCCAAGGAGTTTCTATTTCCCATATGTTCCTCCGAGAGATGCTATTTCCCATCAATCTTATCCTTAAAGGGTATCAATATGGGACCTCCTTGTGTCATCACTTTCAGAAACCTCGGGCCTTCACCTGCGTCAACCTCTTCCTCCTTCCAACCCAAGAGTTTTCAGGCTGGAGACCAAGGAGCCATCGATAATGAAACCCACGACACTTCACGTTAAGTGGCTCATCATCCTCTGGCATTCCTCATAATGGCATTAATCACTGGCTGCTCATTAGACTTTAATGTGCCCCTAATATGTTCATCCATCGTAATTCCATTGCAATTGAGGGGTCGATGGTAATGCCTCCTTACTGGAAATGGTTGGGATGTTGGGTGGCTGGGAGCAACCAACAACTGCTGAAACAGCCCAAATTTATTGCTGAGGCTCCTGGGACTTTCAGGCAGGGGGTTTTCAGGGTTTTTTTTTGTCAGCCAAGTGTGTTTGCAGTTTTCATTCTGGTTTTATCCTTGGCTCCTTGCAACACCTTTGCTCTCGCCCTTTTTCATTTGACATGTATCGATTTTTTTTCCGCCCCTATTCCCCAGGTGGCAGCTTGGAAATGATGTGGCTGTTGTTGGTGGTGGTGGTGTTATTTTAAAAAAATTTAATTTCCTTCCCTATTTGTGTGTGACAGTGGGGAAATCAGTTGCAGTGGGAACTGGATGTGCAAGGTCAAAGCACCTTCTGAGTCCTGGGAGCTTCCTTCAAAAGTCACATTGTTTCCCTTAAGCTCTCCTCTCCCTGACTCCTGAGATGTGGTTTTTGTATCCCCAAATGAAATTTTGGATTTTCACACACCTCAGGCTCATCAGTGAAAAGGATGTTCTTGTGTATCCGACCGTCACAGCCCTTGGTGAGCTCATGGCTTCCTCCTGCCACCTGTGGGCAGCCCAAGGATGGAGATCACCCACCTCTCAGGCTTCCCTGGTGTTTCTCCTCACTTCCAACCTAATTTTTTCATTGCTGGTGCATGGCAAAAAAGAAAAAAAAAAAAAAAAGGAGATGATTCCTTCCTGTTGCATCATGACTTTGTGGTCCTTCCAAAATCCTGCACAGGTTGCCCAGTGCTTTGTGAGGCCACCATTTTATTTCAGCCCAGGGGTTTTGGTCTTGGATCCCAGGAGCTTTGCATCCCAAAGGATGCATAAAGCTTATTTTGCTTTCCTTTGCCTGCGGAGCAGATATTATGTAGTGCTTTGGTTTGCTCAGGTCCATTAGCAAGTCTCTGAGATAACTCTGGCAGCCAAGGATATGAATCATTTAGATGGTATTTAAGATCCTTCTGGGTAACCTGTGCAAGAAAAAAAATTAAAAGGCGGCTAATCAAATGGCTTTGAGGGCTGTAAAAAAGCAGAATTCAATCCCCGCGAACTTTCCGAGATGTAATTTCAGGAGAGATCAAAGATGACACTAACCTAAGGAAGTAAAACTACTCAAAATTCAAAGTTTATAGTCCATCTGTCTCTTTGCTTCAGGGAGCTGGTATTAAATTTATTGCTAAATAAAACAAGCCTCGGAAAAGTCAGCGTTGAAATCTGCATACTCATAAGAGAATTAACAGAGCTCTCTTGCTATGATGGCTGCTTCTCAATTTGCATCTTTAAAGAGTTGTGACCATCCCTCCACTTCTCCCTTCACCGGATCCTCAGGAGCCAGGCCTGGCATCGCTCGGAGAAGAGATGCTGCGGATGAAGGTTGAACTCCCGTCGTGGACTGAACCGAAACGAGGACGGGGAAGGGATGCTGAAGCCCAGCCAAGGTGAAGAAACACCTCAGGTGGAGCCAAAATTTTAAAAGGCCGGGATTCAGCATTTCCACGTCACGTTTGCCAGCTGTCTGGTTCCCAACTACTTCAGATATCCCCGGGAAAAATAAACTGGGGGCGTTTTATTGCCTGACCTGGCTCAGCCCATCAACCAACCCCGGTTTGGGTTTTACAGTATTTGTGCAAGGTGTAGTTTTATGATTATTTATATTTTTTATTCCCCTGGGGAGTATCCCTCCAGCCCATCCCTATCTCAACCAGCTGATATCGCCTCCGGAAAACAAAATTCCAAAGCTTGCTGCAGTGCTGAAGGTAAGTAACTTTAAACATCCAGAGCCTCCTTTTTTTATTATTTTTTTTATTTATCCCTGGAAATGCTTGGGAAAGGATCAGTCAGTCGGATGCTTGCAGTAACTTTGCACAGGAGAGCCTGAAGGAGCAGCAAAAACCAGCCACAGACTTATTATGCCTTGAAATTAAACACTTAAAAGGACTAAGTTGGCAGCAGGGATTTTCTAATCAAAATATATATAACCTGCCATTTATCCAGCATTTGCCCTCTGGAAGGACCCCAAAGTGCTTTTCTGGCTCAACAAGCCATCCTTAACTCCTGCTCAGCTGGCGTGGGGAGGGGAGAAATTCTGTTTTTTCAGGTATTTTCCCACTTGATCCCAGCTGCTTGGTGAGGCAGCAACTGGGAAAAATCCTTTTTTTTTTTTTTTGCTTTAACTTTCCTTATTATTGATCCATCACTGCCACACAAGAAATAAACTTAATCTTATTTAATCTCACATGGGGAAACCTCTGGGAATGTAGAGCCATCCTGGCATTGATCACTTATTCTTAATACATCCTCCTTGTGCCTATGGATTATTGGTAAAACCTTTTAATTATATTTTCCCATGTATTTATCTATTAGTAGTTGGGGAATCAATGTAGTGTTACTTGGTCTAATGTGTGTCTGAGACTGTTTAAAATGCACGGGGCCTTCAAAAATAACATTGTCTCGTTGCCATAATTCTTTTGGGGTTGACTCTCATATTATTCCCGGGAAAACCACGTGCACAGGTAAAAATAAACATTTTACAAGAGGACTTGTCCTGTGGGTATGTAAAGTACCATAAATGGAGGGGAATCGGGTTGAATAAAAATCTTCTATGAGCTAAATAGGTGAAATTTGGGGAATCCCTTAGCTTCACCCCAAATTTGGTACAAGCATCGTTGGGTTTGGACAGACAACTGTCCACGTGGATGGTCCCTATGTTGCTTTTCAGGCTGCCTTGGTTGATGCTGTATTTTTTTTCCTCACTTCTTGAAACTCGTAACTGGAGAGGGCCTGGAAAGGTGCGGGAAAATATCCGTGTCCTAAATGTCTCCTAAAAACCCAACGCAAATTTTAATGCGTGATTTGCATTAAGTGTCGTCGCCTGATCGCAGTGCGGTGCCCGAGCCGGAGGGATGGAGGGCACCACAGTTTGGAGCAGCATCCTACCTGAAACGAGTCCTAAATTTTCTTAAGGGATTCCTTTTTAGCATCCTTTAACTCCCGAGGGGGGTTGGACATCCTCCCTGGAAGGAGGACGTTAAAGGATCATATCTCTTCGACCCCTTGCGGTGCTTAAGCCCGGCTCAGCCGCAGATCTGTGTCCTAAAACCCCGTCTTGTTTTTAACACCTATCATTGAATAATTTACTCGTATCTCGCGGAGAATCCCGTCGCAGTTTTCACAGAGAAATCCGACACGAGCAATAATGCAATCTTGGAAAGAGAATTGAATTATTTATGGAGGAGCAGTCAAACGACGGAGACTAAACCGCTATATTTTATGTAATTTGTTTTCTCCTGAAGCCTGTTATGTAAAAATGTAAATATTGCTGGTTATATATGTTGCTGCTGTTTAATATTTTAGCAAACGTGCTCCGAGTACTCGTTGCTTTTGGAAAGGAACAGGCTGTGTCCTCTTGAATAAGCGCTGATGAGTTTGGGGCAATTATATATTTACGGCACTGACTTCAGACACGCAAAAAAAAATCCCCCTGAGGACCCCCAGAATCTGGGAGATTTTTAGGTGGAGGGGGTTTAATTTCGGGGAGGTTTTCCAGCAATCTGGACTGGGATAGGGATGGAGTAAGGTGTGTGATGGAGGGTTTTATAATTCTGGGATTTGGACATCCCTTCCAGCTGCAGTCGCTTGAGGGTGGTCCAGGGTGGGGAGAAGTACCCTAACTCTGCTCAGTAGGAGTGCTGCTGAGCAGCCTTGGTCCTGGAGATCTGGAGGATCAGGGTTGGTGGGACGTGACCAGAAAAAGATCACCCAGGGGTGACCTGTTGCAGCAGAAAGATGCTTTTTTTTTTTTTCCTGGGGAAAAACCCACCAGGATTGAGTATGGGAGAATTTTAATTTACCATCAAAAAAAGAATTCCAGCAAGCTCCCATGGCTGGATGATGAAGTAACCAATCCAACTGGGAAATAAGACATCGTGTTTTTTTTTAACCAGGGATGATAATTAACCTCTGGAAAAACTCTCCAGGGAAGAAGCAGCTTTTGCATTTGTGAAGGAAAACCCCGGGGCTGGATACTTTTCCAGGAGTTTGAGCATGAGATTCCAAAACCAGTGGAGGAATCTCTTTGGTGACTGGCAATGGAAATTGGGGAAGAGGAATGAGGGATGCTCGAGGAGTGAATGTGGGATATGCAAGGAGCAAGTGTAGGATATTCAAGGAGCAAATGTGGGATGCTTGAGGAATGAATTTGGGATGCTTAAGGAGTGAATGTGAGGTGCTCGCTGCTGCTGGCTCCAGAAGAAACATTCCTGCACCAGGGGAGCCCTAAAATTATGAGCACTTGGATATTTTTGGCAATGATGCAGCTTAAAATGCGCCCCACGTGTGCCTTCTCTCCTTATATCCCCGTTTTCCAAGATGACATAGGAGCGAGATGAGAGGTCACGCGCGGATGATCCCGTGGTCCTTTGATACCACGATGATGGGGTTTCCATCTGCTTCCCCTTCACTCTTCCATTCCGATTCTCCAGCTTCTGAAAAAACCCAAAATATTTTCTGCCCAGCATCCCCAGCTGGCTGAGACACCCGGCGACAGCTTTATGGCTCCTCGTCTTCGCTCGCTTCCGTGGAATAGTAATGAGGGAGGGGAAAAACGTCCCGTTGGCTGATTTACAAGGCAAGGAATTCCTATAAATCATTCCAACGTCTCCAAGGGATCTTGGATGCTCTGAGTTCCCGCTGGTTGTCCCAGCAATGCAATGCAGAGATGCTTTCGTTTTTTTGGGGGCTGGTGGGGGGGTGGGATGCATCCCAGCCATCCAGTGCATCTCTCCGTTATTTTATTGATGGATTCCAAGTGGGAACCATCCATTTTCTGTTGCTCTCCAGTGGTCAACCCAGAGGACATCAACGTATGTTAGAGGCTGCTCCCGAGTAGGAAGCACAAAATATTTTCTGGATGGGCTTTTCCGGGGGGATAAGCTGGAAAGAGGGATTTAGGAATGGGGATTTGGAAGCGTCTGCTCGTCCTGGGAAACTGAAGAGGGAAAATTAAGGTGTTTTCGGTTCCCTGGACTTAGATTTAAGCTTGTTTTTCCATCTTTCCCATTGCATCCCTGGCCATCCCTTATGCCCCATTTAGTGCTGCTGGCTCGTACATCCCGCTGTAACTCTTTGGAGCCAATTTTAACCCATCCCAAAGGAATTCCAGGGCTGTTTTGAGTGACTCCCTTCCCCACCCAATATTCCTTAGGAAGTGGGCAGAAATTCAGAATTTCTCATTAAACCCGTGTTTGATGGCATTTTTTTTAGCAGGGAAAGGATGGAAAAATTGGGAGAAACCAGACCATGGCCGGGCTGATCTGGAAAAATCTGTCCCTGTGGCTTTTGCCATAAAATGTGGGAAAATTTGCCTGCAGGACCCAGTTCTGCCAGCTCTCCTAGCAAAAGTGACTCCACGGAAACCTTATCTGCAGGTTTCTGGGAGACAGGAGGGTGGTTAATGTCTCACACTGACCAAAATTTGGGTGGGGGGAGATTGGTCAGAAAGCCTTTCCCCCAAATTAACAACAAATAGTAGATTGCTTCCAAAACAAGAGTGTTTTGCCTGGGGGATAATCCCACAGGAAAGGCTTGGGGTGGGATTTTATGGGGTACCCTAAATTTTAGGGTTTTGGTGGGGGTGTTGGAGGGGGTTGGTGACCCCTCCCTGCAGGGGGCTTGGTGAGCTGGGGGGGGGGGGAATTTCCGAGGGAGTCCCTAAATTTTAAGGTTGTGCTGAGGAGGTGGAGGGGGTTGGTGACCCCCCCGTGGTCAGCTTGATAGTGGGGGGGGCACTCGGAGGGAGTCCGCGGGGGGAGGAATCAAAGGCCGCTGGGGTTGGCTCTGAACGTGTCTGGGGGGGCAAAAGCGACGGGGGGAAGTAATGGGGGGGAGGAATCAGATGCTACTGGGCGGGCAAATGTGTTGGGGGGGGATACGCTTGCGGGGGCTCACATGCTGTCGGGGGGAGGCCCGAGCAATACCCCGGGGAGATCGCGGGGCGGGGGGGTCCGAAGGCAGATGGGGGGAGGGGGGTGGGTCGGTTTGGGGTCCCCGGGGAGGGGAGGGGGGGCAGGACTGGGGAGACACAGCGCGGCCAGCAGGGGGCGCTGAGCGGGACGGGCGAGGAGGCGTGGCTGGAGGCGTGGCCTCAGAGACGGGGCGTGTCGGGGGCGTGGCTTTGGTATTACAGGCCTGGCTTCGGCATTATAGGCGCGGCTTTGGCGTGGTGGGCGTGGTTTTAGCGCGGTAGGTGTGGTCTCGGCGCGGGGGGGCGGGGCCCGGCGCGGGGGGCGGGGCCTGACGGGGGCGGGGCGGGGCGTGCGCGGCGGCGGTGGCGGGGCCGGGCGGGCGGGCGGCGAAGCGGCGGCCGCGCTGTCAGGGCCGGTGTCGGTGTGATGAAGATTGGCGGGCAGGTAGGGCTGTCACTCACTCACGGTCACGGGGGAAGCGGAGGGGAAGCGGGGGGGCCCCCGCCGCGCGCGGGGGGACGGGCGGGCGGAGCCGCGGAGCCCGGCGGACAAAGCGGCGCGGGGCGGCGGGGCACGTGCGGCGGCGGCGGCGGGGACACCCCCCCTTCACCCCCCGCTCCCGATAACCCCCCCATCCCCTCCGGTGCGGGAAGTAACTTGCCGTTCCCGCCGCCTCCGCGCTGGAGGTGCCGTGGCCGGTGTCCGGTTGCCCCTCCGGGCTGAGCTCCGGCCGCACCGCTGCGGTTCTCCGCCGCGATCCCCCCCCTCCGCCTCCCGCGCTGATTTTGGGGGGGTGTGTGCAGCGGTTCGGAGGGCAGCGCGCTCCCGTCCTCCCCGTCCGCCGGGCGGTTGCGGCGATGCCGGGGGTTTCCAGGGATGCAGCCCCCCGATCGCTTACAGAGCTCCCAAGGGCTGCAGCCCCCCCATAACAAGTTGCAGCCCCCGCTGCCCGGTTGCCGACCCCACACCGGGGGTCGCGGTGCTTTTAGATGGGTTGCAACCGACTGCCCCCCACCCCGGCCGGTTCCAGTGCCCCTCCGGGGGCTGCAGCCCCCCGAGGTAGCTGCAATGCCCTCGGACCGACTGCAGACCCCCGAGCGCTTGGATTGCCCCCCACCCCCGTGGTTGGTTCCAGCCTCTCCAGCCGGTTGTAGTGCCCCCCCCAGGGGGGTTTGCAGCCCCCCCCGAGCAGTTGTTACCCCCTCCCCCCGCGCTGGTTGCAGCCCCCTCGCAGTGGTTGCAGTGGCTGGTCCCAGAGTCCCCGGGGGAGGTTTTGCAGCCCCCCCAGCTCATCGCGTTTGGCAGCTGGGAAGTTGCCCCCCGTGCAGCCGGGATGGAGGGGGCAAAGAGGGGGGCGTTTTATCCGCAGCCTCACAGCTTTGCACAGCACCCAGTTACCTCGGAGTGCCCCCCCAGGGCACCCACCGGGGGCGGGGGGCACTGTGCCGCCTCTCAGGGCCCCACGCGGGCTCGGTGCCAGCGCCGGAGCACGGCCCTGGCCGACGTGCCGCAGCCCAGCACCTCTCCCGGGATGGACCCCCCCGTGCACCCTCGTTCCCCTGCTGTGCCACCTTCTCCCGGTGCACCTCAGTTCTCCCGGTGCACCCAGTTTCCGCCGGGATGCTTCACGGGACCCCCTGGCTTGTCCCTCCCATCCCGCAGGGTTGGACGTGTACTCCATACTTTTTAGTGGCTCTGCAGCGGTGCAGGGAGGGCTTTTTGTTAATAATAATGATTATTGTTATTATTTTTAATTTATCCCTGAATTTTTTTAGCACATTTCCATCTGCGGGAGGGTGGCTCCGCCGGCGGCATCCTGCAGCTCGGGGAAGTTTTGCTGAGGGATTGGGGTGTCCCCCCTCACTTCATCCCGATCCTTGCGGGGCGTCGAAGCTCAACTTGGGCTCCGGAGCTCTTTGTTTGGGCTCTTCCCGGTTTTTCTCACTCCCGAGGATCTTTTTTCCCCACTATCTCGCCGCCCGCCGGGTAACGGGAAACCCTAAACCCGGCAGGATATTTTCAAACTCCCAGCCGGGGAGATTAGACTGAGGAAAGGGGGGGGATGGATTATTTTTGGCCGAGATGCAGGGCAGCTGTCTGCTGGGGAGAAGCAGAAAATAGGAGAGGAAATGGCTTAATTTGGCTTTTTTTTTTTTTTTTTTGGACTTGTTTTACCTTTAAATCCTCAAAGATTCTGGGGATTGGAGAGGGGAGAAGCAGCTCCATGGACCCGGCTCCGGCGAAACTTTCGGGAGTTGCGCCTCCAAAAGTGCTGACTCGGCGTGTTTGGCATCATCCTGTTGCAAGAAATTGGTCGTTTTCCCCCCAAAACCTTTGGGGTCTGATGTTTAGAGGCCTATTTCCGGCCTCACATGTATGGGGAGAGGGATTTGGGCGAGTTCATTGGATTTTGGGTGATTTTGGGGAAAAAATAACGCCGTGTTTTGGGTTTAAGCCATTTGGAGCAGAAGGATGAGGGGATCAGGATTCCCCCTTATTTTTCTCCCCCCCTCCTTCTATTTTATTTAACTCCCTACGCTGAGATCCCTTCGTTAGGGGCAAAAGTTAATTGCTTGAGGCTAATTATGGGAGAGGTTAATAAGGGAGCTGGCGGTGTCAGGAAGGGAAAGAGATGCCGCCTTCCTCAGCATCCCAAATTGGGCTTTTTAAGGCACTTTGCAGCCCTGGCCCCCCAAAACCAGCACTGAGGGGTCCTGTGACCCCCTTCCTTTTAAATTGAGATTTGTATAATATTATACACGTATATAGAGGTAAGATTAAACACCCCTGATGTCATGGGGCGAGGGGAAAAACGGGGAAGAACGATGCTGAGCTGCCCCACTGGGCCTGCAGGAACATATTCCGTTCTCCCTCCATCATTTTTGGGAGGGGGAAATAAAGGAAATCTCATTTTTTAAGGAAATCTCCCTTGCTTTAAGGAAATTTCCCCCTTTCTTTTTTTTTTTTTTAAGAGAAATTACCCCTTTTTAAGGGAAATCTCTTTTTTTTTT
Source organism: Chiroxiphia lanceolata (assembly GCF_009829145.1). NCBI lineage: Eukaryota > Metazoa > Chordata > Aves > Passeriformes > Pipridae > Chiroxiphia > Chiroxiphia lanceolata. The sequence continues at coordinate 5,163,319 of NC_045659.1, read as the reverse complement.
AAAGGAAATTGCCTTTATTTTATGAAAATCTCATCTTTTTCTTAAGGATTTTTTTTTTTTAAGGAAATCTCCTTTTTTTGGATTCGATGCACAAAGTTGTGTTGGGAGAAGAGGGTTTTATCCCACTGGTGCATCAGGAATAACTGCTTTCCCTAACTCAGGGATAAAATCAGTCCCTCACCGGGGCAGCTTTGGATTTCGGATGATTTTGACTTTTCTTGGTGAACTCCTGAATTACTTCATGTCTTTTTTCCAAGTTGATTGACAGCATCCTTGAGTCCCTGAGCAATAATAGGGCTTTTTTTGTCCTCCCAGAAAACTTAAATATTGGCCTGGTCCTGCTGGGAAGAGCATCCTTCACCCATCCATCCTCATCCCCAGGGATGCAGGGGTTGGATTGCACCTCTGGGTACCGCCCTCATCCCAGCTGGGTTTGAGGTGCCTGCTGAATTCCTGGGATGTTTCCTGGAGAAAATTACCCCAGGATGCTGGGACACCCCAGTTTTTTGTTTTCCTGGGAGCTGCCCTGGCTTGAAGTATCCAGTAAAGTGAGTTGGAGACGTGGGATGGGGCGGCTGAGAAACCGACGGGCAGGATGCAAGGAGCAAGGAGCTGAGCTTCCTAAAGTCAGGAGGAAACTTTTGCCACACTCAGGGTTAAATTAAGGGAGATTTGACATCCCTAATCTTGGTGGGAAAGCCGGTCTGAGCATCAATATCATCTTTATTTTAGGCTGTGGGCACCCCTTGATGGATCTCAGTGTCCCATCCCCAATTATTCCCCGTCCTTATTTTACTCCAGCTGCTTTTTTGGGGTGTTAGAGGGATAATTTACCGGATCCAGACAATCCCCAGTTGCATTTTAATATCCCACGCACTGTCGAATAACTTGATTCCCAAATAATTTTCGCTGCCACCGAAGAGGGTGTTAACAAATGCCCTCTAATTAGCCCCAAAATAAATTAATTCCCGGCGTCGTTAGTCGGATCGTTAAGACGCCGGCTCCAAATAATAATCTGGAGGGATGGGAATTAATCCTCGACTAAATTTAAGCTCGGGTTTATCCCTGCCTCCAGCCTTGGAAGGACCGAGGTGATGCTCCACGTAATCCCCAGGGGAAAACCAACCCAGTTGGGATGGGATGGAGCCATGATCCTGGTGGGATGGAGCCATGATCCTGGTGGGGTGGAGCTGTGATCCTGGTGGGATGGAACCATGATCCCGGTGGGATGGAACCATGATCCCAGTGGGATGGAACCATGATCCCAGTGGGATGGAGCCGTGATCCCGGTGGGATGGAGCTGTGATCCCGGTGGGATGGAGCTGTGATCCCGGTGGGATGGAGCTGTGATCCCGGTGGGATGGAGCCGTGATCCCGGTGGGATGGAGCCGTGATCCCGGTGGGATGGAGCCGTGATCCCGGTGGGATGGAGCCGTGATCCCGGTGGGATGGAGCCGTGATCCCGGTGGGATGGAGCCGTGATCCCGGTGGGATGGAGCCGTGATCCCGGTGGGATGGAGCCGTGATCCCGGTGGGATGGAGCCGTGATCCCGGTGGGATGGAGCCGTGATCCCGGTGGGATGGAGCCGTGATCCCGGTGGGATGGAGCTGTGATCCCGGTGGGATGGAGCTGTGATCCTGGTGGGATGGAGCCGTGATCCCGGTGGGATGGAGCCGTGATCCCGGTGGGATGGAGCCGTGATCCCGGTGGGATGAGGTGGCCTTTGCCCAGCTGTGATTTGCAGCTGTATAAATAAGATGGGGATTTGGCCTCGGCTCTTCCCGACTGCTTGATTATATCCTATTTTTTTGGCTTTTCCTCTTCCAAGTGGGAACACAAACCCTGGGTAGTCCCAGCTCCGGTTAATTGGTGTCTGTTAAATAGTTGGGTTGGAAAAGACCATCGAGTCCAACTGCCAAATCCACCACTAAACCACATCCCAAAGCACCACGGCTGCACAGTTTTTAAAATTATTATTTATTTATCACTGAATTTTATTTTAAATTTATTCTGACTTTTAATTTATTTTAATTTTATGGTTTTTATTATTATTTCTGCTTTGTTTTTATTTTTATTCTAAGTGATATCTTTTATTTTGATGTCTGTTTCATTGTTTAGCTTTTTCTTTCATGTTTATTTTTTCTTTCGTTTTCTCTGTTTTGTTTTTTCACCTTGCCTTTCAATTTCCCTGCCACTCTTCTCCCACCCACCTGCTTCATCTCCCCTATACCAAGTATAATCCAGGCAGGAAAATCCCAAATATCCAGACAGCCCCACCACAAGGCCGTAAGACCTTTTAGGGTTAGGGATGCTGATGCTCCCCCAAAACCAGATTATTTTGGTGCAGGTGGAGCAGAAAGTGAAACCCAACTTGGGGAGAGGAGAAAAAACTTCCCCACTAATGTTCAATCTGGAGCTTTTGGCTTTAACAAGGTGTTACAAAAACTATGAAAAAAGTTATAACCCAACCCACAGTTTTTGGCCGGCTTTTCCTTTCCCTGGCTGGCTGGATCCCTGCCAGAAATCCCAGAAAGCCAATTAAAAATAATCCCAAATTTGGACCAGTTTGGGGGAGGCTTCTATTTTATTTCTTCCGCCGTTCCGTGGTTTTTTTGAGGGTGTGTTTGGGGATAGGGTTTGGGGTGGGAAAATCCCCTCACGTCCCATCAGGGATCCGGGAGCTTCTTTGGGCTTCCAGTCTGGGTTAGAGCTCAAACCCCCTGGAAATTTCTCCAGGTTGGGAAAAGCTGCCTTTGTTTTCTTTTTCTCCTCTTTCTTCCCCCTTCCCCCCCATTTTTCTCTGGTTTTCCCCTTTTCCCCTTTTTTTCCTTTTTTTCTTTTCTTTTTGCTTTTTTCCTTTCTTTTCCTTTCCCTCTCATCTTTTTTTCTTGTTCCTTTTTCTCCCTCTTTATTTCTCTTTCACTTTTGCCTTCTTTTTTCTTTCTTTTTAATATTTTCCTTTTTCTCTTTTCTTTTAACCTTTATTTTCCTAGGCTTTATTTTTTTCTTTTTCCCTTTTCCCTTGTGTTCCTTTATAATTTTTTCCTTTTTTTCCCCTTCCCTCCTAAAAAAGGTGGAAACATTTTTCCCTTTTCCCCTCTGTCTGTCTTTCTTTCTCTCTCCTATTTTCCCCTTTTTCTCTTTTCCCTGCTTTCTATTTTCTTTTTGGCCTTTTTTCCCCTTTCCCTTTCCCTTTCCCTTTCCCTTTCCCTTTCCCTTTCCCTTTCCCTTTCCCTTTCCCTTTCCCTTTCCCTTTCCCTTTCCTTTTCCCTTTTCCCTTTTCCCTTTCCTCTTTTCCCCTTTCCTCTTTTCCCCTTTCCCTCTTTCCCTCTTTCCCTCTTTCCCTCTTTCCCTCTTTCCCTCTTTCCCTCTTTCCCTCTTTTCCTTTTCCCTTTTTCCCTTTTTCCCTTTTTCCCTTTTTCCCTTTCTTCCTTTTTTCTTTTTCCCTTTTTCCCTTTTTCCCTTTTTCCCTTTTTCCCTTTCTTCCTTTTTTCTTTTTCCCTTTTTCCCTTTTTCCCTTTTCCCCTTTTTCCCCTTTTCCCCCTTTTCCCCCTTTTCCCCCTTTTTTTCCCCTTTTTCCTCTTTTTTCCCTCTTCTCTTTTCCCTTTTCCCTTCCAGTTCTCCTTTCCGTTTTCTCTTTTTATTTTCCTTTTCCCTTTTCTTTCTATTTTCCTTTTTTTTTTTTTTAATTCTTTTTAATTTTTTCCCTTTTATTTTTTTTTTGGTTAATTACTATTTTTCCCTTTTTTCCCCATCAATTTTGGCAGCAAACCCAACCTGCCCCAGCCCGGGCTCTCTGGGCTCCCTCACCAAAATGGGGGCAAAACTTGACCAAATAATTGAAAAAAAATTAGAATATTGAACTGTAGCAGTTTCCTTTCCCATTTTTGGATCCTGGATTCCTGGGCAGGACGAGCCTCTCCCAGCTCTGTCACTCCCAGGTACATCGAAGGCACTTTATGGCTTTATAAAGCCCTTAAAATGTTTTTTTTTGTTTGGTTTTTTTTTTTTTAAACACTACTTGAAGCTTCCAAGGCAAGTTTGAGAATAGCAATTACCAGCTCCTGCATCCCTGGGCAAATTCCCACGGCGAAGGTGGATGTAAACCACTTTAGACATTTTTAATGCTCCCAAGCAATAAATTTAAAAGGGAATTTATTGTTGCAAGCTGCTAATTTCTCCCTACGAATGCCACTGCCTGTTGCTGGTGCTGATGTTGAGGACAGCCAGGAGCCTGCTTGGAGATTTTTGGTGCTATCCCAGAAAAAAAAAAGTCTTTTACCTGTTTGGTTTTTCTCCTTTTCCTCCCCTATTTTGTGTTTTCCCCCTATTTCCACTGTCTTTCTGCTGCCTCTTTCCAAAGGGAAGGTCCCTGGTGAGCGAGGCCGATGAGCTGAGCCCTCTCCAGGTCTTGTATTTTATTATCCCCTTGATCAGCTCATCATAAATAATTATAAATAATCAGCTGGGAGATGGTGGTTGGGGCCCTCCCCTCTGGAGCATCCCGTGCTCTCCATCCCACCTCTTACATCCTGCATCCTCTCCCTGCCCTTGCCCATCCTCCTGACTCACCCAATTTAGGTAAAATTATTTAAAAAAAACCCCAAAATCCAAATTCTGAGGAAGCGAACTTTGATGGAGGAGTTAAAAAAAAAAAAGAAATAAATTATTATTATTTATTATCTCAGTCACAAGAAAATCCCATTTACAGAGTGCCTGGCAAGGTCTTTTAATGCATTTACGTGCAGAAATTGGTTTCTTTGTATCTCGGTGCCAGATCCAACATCTCAGAACTCTGACAATTAATTAATTGTTCTAAAACAGAAATTATGAGGTGGGGCACTTTGTCAGCAGGATGGCAAAGAACAAACTTAACTATCATAAAAAGAGAACAATAAAAATTAAATAATAATAATAATAATAAATACTCAATAACCAGTAAAAAGTAAATAATAATTGATTAAAGATAATAGTATGAAATAAATACTAAATGGTTTATTTTCCTATAAGGATTCACCGTGTAATAAGATGGGTAAAATAAACCAGGATTAAGAGATTTCTAGGCAGAGTCTTCACTGAATTTAATCTGACTCGAATCTTAGGCCTGGCTTTATTTTCCAGGGTCAGGCTGGAACATCCCCTTGCTGGATTTCAGTGGTGAGCAGTGGGATGAGGCTCCTGAATTCCCCCCATTCTGACATACATGCACTTAAACCCATAATTAACACCCCTCTTGGTGCCCTCAGCTGCCCCCACGGGGAATGCTGGGGCAGCTTTAGGGATTCTCCTGCAATTCTGGGGGTGATGGTGGAATTTTTAAGGATGCTGGTGCAGTTTTACTGATACCAGTCCAGTTTTAGGGTTGCTGGTGTGATTTTAGTGATGCTGGTCCAACTTCAAGGATGCTGGTGCAGGTTTTACTGATGCTGGTCCAGCTTTAGGGTTGCTGGGGCAGTTTTAGGAATGCTGGTGCAATTTTTAGAGATGCTGGTCCAGTTTTAGGGTTGCTGGTGCTGTTTTAGGAATGCTGGTGCAGTTTTAGGATTGCTGGGGCAGTTTAAGGAATGCTGGTGCTGTTTTTAGTGGTGCTAGTCCAATTTTAGGGTTGCTGGGGCAGTTTTAGGAATGCTGGGGCAGTTTTTAATAGTGCTGTTGCAGTTTTAGGGTTGCTGGGGCAGTTTTTAATGGTGCTGGTCTGACTTCAGGGATACTGGTGCAGTTTTAGGAATGCTGGTGCAGTTTTTAGTGATGCTGGTCCAGTTTTAGGGATGCTGGTGCAGTTTTGGGAATACTGGTGCAGTTTTTAGTGGTGCAGGTCCAACTTCAGGGATGCTGGTGCAGTTTTAGAAATGCTGTTGCAGTTGTTAGTGATGCTGGTCCAGTTTTAGGGATGCTGGTGCAATTTTAGGAATGCTGGTGCAGTCTGTAGTGGTGCTGGTCCAACTTTAGTGTTGCTGGTGCAGTTTTAGGAATGCTGGTGCAATTTTAGTGATGCTGGTCCAGTTTTAGGGATGCTGGTGTGATTTTAGCGATGCTCATCCAGCTTTAGGGATGCTGGTGCAGTTTTAGGAATGCTGGTGCAGTTTTTAGTGGTGCTGGTCCAACTTTAGGGATGCTGGGGCAGTTTTTAGTGGTGCTGGTCCAGTTTTGGTGAGAATCATCCAATTCTGGGGCTACTCCTGGGATTTTGGTGAACCTGGTGCTCGACCATTCCTAGTAATGCTCCTCCAGCTCCTGGTTGTGAGTCCCCTCAGACCAGTCCCCATCATGGGGAATATTCCCAGTTCCCACTGTTTTCCCCCATGCAAACCTGAGCCCTTCAATCCCTCTGTCTCAACTGTCACTTTTATCGAGTTGCTTTTCACTCTTTTTGAGCATTTCAGCCTTTTTACCTCCTCTCGGGAGCCACCTCTCTCTGTTGGGAAGCTTTTCCTTCTTTTCAGCGTGACCTTTGCCATCTTAATCCCATCCTAAACCGTGATAAATCATTCCTCCTTCCCTAAACAACCTCCAAAACCTCAAGGTTTTTTGTTTGCTTTTTTTTTTTTTAACTCTTCCTCCCCTTTTAAATGTAACACCCCAAGCAGTGGAACTGAAGGACCCGGTGAGAATATTTATGCTAAAACCACTGAATAAAGCGATTTAGTAGCATCTTTAATAGCTGACCACCTGGCAAGTGGCCAAGGTTGTCTCAAGGTAGAGACATCGGGGGGTTTTATTTTCCCTGCAGCCGTTTATATTGGGATTTGGCTCAACGGGGGGAAAGCCAGAGAAATTCCCAGTGCTGTTATCCCTGCGGGAATTACCGGGAGTGTTTTCGCCCGGAATTAATTGCGCTGGGAGAGGAGCTCGGGGCAGCGGCGCTCTCGCCCTCCTGCGATGAGTTGGGACGGACTCAGGGAATTGGGAAGCGGCGGGATCGGCCTCCCGGCCTCCGGCTTGGGCGCGCTGAGAGCAAACCTGGGAAGGGATGGGGCTGAGAGGTGCCCCGAGGAGGGATTTGCGGAACTCCCTGAGCAAGCCCAGCCCGCCGCCGGCTCAACCCACCCATCCCACCCATCCCACCCAGCCCATCCATCCCATCCAACCCCCCGGGGGGGTTCCCCCGCGCGATGGCATCGCTGTCCCGGGGACGGGGGGGGGAACCCCTGGCCCCGCTCCAGCGCCTGGCGGGACACACGGCACCCTCGAGCCAAGCAGACAGAATTCCACCCTTTGTTTCCTGTTCGCCGGCTCGACTTCGCGAGGCTGGAGCGCTCAACAAGCCCCTCTTTGTGCTAATTTAATTAATCGCCGGGGCCGAGGGCAGCGGGGATGAGACGCCGCGGCTATAAATACCTGCCCGGGGGGATGCGCGGGGGCTTCAGCCCGGGCGGCGGCTGAACCGAAACCCGATTAAACTCAATTTCATTCGAATCGGCTTCGAATAAAACCCCCTAGTGATTGATTGATTTATACCAGAAAGCCGCGGGTTGATCGGGTTATAATAAATTATTGACCGATTTGGGATGGAAGATCACGGGGTGGATCGATTTCCGGTGGAAAAATGATTGATTGAGTCGTTATAGGAAATAACGGGTTGATTGGTTGATAATGAAAAATTCTAAGTGATTTTATACTAGAACATTATTGATTGATGGATTTATAATAGGAAATCGTGGCTTGATCGGATTATAATAGAAAATTATTGATTGACTGATTGATCTACTATAGAAAAACATGAATTGATTTATAATAGGAAATTATCAATCAGCTGATTGATAATAGGGAATTATTAAGCTGGAGAGCAGTGTAAGCGCTGGGCACGTGTCATCCTCCCCACTGCAGTTTTGGGGGAGGAAAACCATTGTGTTCCTCCTGAGCAAAGCGCAGCTGGTACCTGCTCAGGTTCTCCTAAAGGAAAATAACTCTTCTGATGTGAATTAACCATCCCAAGGGTGGTTTCCAGAGGAAAAACACCACTTGGATACGTGTGCATACACTCCTGGGGCACCTCTGGCCAGTGTTCAAGTGCATGAGCGTGGGGGATGCTCAGTTTCCTGGAAAATTCCTTGTCCTGGTGCTGGTTTTTTTTTTTGGTTACAACCTGAATTTCAAACTTTACATCCCGTTTGCAGGCGAGAAAAGGGAGGTGGGTTCCCTAAAGCTGCAGAAGGAGGGTCAAAAAGAACTTTGAGACTTGCTGCCAAGCGGGTTTTAGCTGCCAGAAATGATGTTGATCTTCCACAGGAGATGCAGATGATTTTTCCAGCTGATAAGTGGTAATTTTCAATCGAGAGATTGGGATATGTTAGCAAAATTCTGTAATGTGGAATAGTATAATGTATATAATACATGTGGATAAATACAAGAAATACAATTAATACAGTATAATAAATGAGATTAATAGAAATATAGGTAATAATATAATACAAGTTCTTCTTTATTTTATTAAGCAGTGATGTGGCTCCTAGAATGGGGATAATCCTAAATCAGAGATTTTTCACCCCAAACAGCAGAAATCCCCATTAGACACATTTCATAATAAAGAAAAAAAAATCATCAAACAGTAATTTTCCCCCCAATTTTTTCCTGTTTCAGCACATGGAACATCCCATCTCCACCACTGCTCTGGGTCAGGAGACCTGAGCATGCCCCTGTCAGGCACCAAGCAATGATTTTTATTTATTAGCTTTTAATGTCCATGGGAAAACTTCTCAAATACGATATAAACACCCACCAGATCCCTCCACGGTCCCAAACTCTGGATCTCAGCTGCATCTTTGCGTCCCCTGCACCTTTAATTAACAGGATTTCCAGCGATTTCCCGAAATCCAAAGTGCTTTTTGCCCTCGGCAAAAGTGCTGCTTTTGTTCCCCTTCCTAGAAAAAACTTCGAGTGAGACAAATCATCAACAGCAGCATTAAACATTTCTGTTTCTACTCCCTTTAAGATGGGGAGTGGTCCCCGTCTATTTTAGGGATTCTGGGTCCGTGTCACATGACACTGAGGGGAATTGTTGGTGAAATGTTATCCCCATCTTAAAATAGCCACGTTCCAGCTCAGCCCTGCAGTCCCTTGGTGAGGCCGGATCCTGCAACATGAGCCCTGGATCCCGGGAGTGAGGCCGGGTCAGGGCATCCCTTGGTTATATCCCGGGCTTGTTTCCATGAGCCTGCACCTCCTTTTGCTTTGGAGGATCAAAAGAGCTTGTGCCTGCAGGCCTGGTTGAGTTTTCCATATGAATAGCCTGAATCCATGCAGGAAAAATCTGGGAATTGAGTATATCCGTGTTTGGTGCTTAATTTTCCCCCTGTGCACAGGGAGCTGGAGTGTCCCTGGTCCAACCAGGGTGATCCCTGTATCCTTGCTCTCCCTGTGCACAGGGAGCTGGAGTATCCCTGAGCATCCCTGGTCCAGCCTGGGATGATCCCTGTTTTCTTACTTGCCTTGTGCCCAGGGAGCAGGAGTATCCCTGAGCATCCCTGGTCCAACCAGGGTGATCCCTGTATCCTTGCTCTCCCTGTGCACAGGGAGCAGGAGTATCCCTGAGCATCCCTGGTCCAACCAGGGTGATCCCTGTATCCTTGCTCTCCCTGTGCACAGGGAGCTGCAGTGTCCCTGGTCCGGCCTGGGATGATCCATCATTCCCATCCTCAGTCCTGAGTGGCTCCTCAACAATAGGAGCATTTTTTAAAGTGCTTATTCCCCCCTTGGCATTTTTAAGGGGGATAAAATCAGGATTTTTCCCATAGGAAAAAGCTCTCCAGCCTCAGTGGAGGGAGCCATCCCAAACAGGAGGTGGGAGTGGAGCCTGGCTTTGGGATGTTGGTTTGGGGCATTAAGACAAACCACTTACTGGGGTTTTACTGGGGTTTTTTGGCTCTTTGGTTGGAAAACACAGATCCTTCCTGTCAAATAGTTTAGATTTTTCCAAGTGCTGGTGACATCTGCTGGGTTCTCATGTCTGTATTTACATAACTTCACAGAAATACTCCACATCCTCTTTTAATCCCACTTTTCCTGGAATGAAGAACTTTGCTCCTGCCCAAACTTTTCTGGGCAAAAGGTTTTCGTGTAGGGGTTTTTTTTCAATCTGAAGGGAAAGTTTGGGATGAGTCTCCTCTCCAGGAATGGGGATATTTGTACACTGAATTTTTGTCCCAGGGCAAGCAAAAATCCCCAAATAATTAAATTTCCACGGGGATGAAGTGGGACAGGGGAAAGAGTTGGATGAGAGATACTGGAAACAGGGATTGAGAATCCCTGGGTGGTGTATTAGAGGTTTGGGTGGGGTTTTCCCTGCTGTGTGGTGTGGGAATTGTTTTCATTTCTCCAGGAGAAAATAAAGAGAAAAAAGAAAATTGGTTAAAAAAATAAAATTAAAAGAAAGGAAAAAGGTAATGAAAAAAATGAGAAAAAAAAAAAGAAAATGGAAGTAAAAAGAAATAAAGAAAATTGGTCAAAAAAATATAAGAAAAATTGGGAAAAAAGAGAAAAGGAATTACAAAGAGAAGGGAAAATGGGAAGAAAAGGAAAAGGGAAAATGGGAAGAAAAGGAAAAGGAAAAATGGTTAAAGAGAAAAAAGATAATAAAGGAAAATTGGAATCAAGAAAAAATGGATTAAAAGGAAAAGAGAAAATGGGGAATAAAAGAAAAAATATTATAAAACAAGTCCAAAGGAAAATTGGTAAAAAGAAATCAAATTGGAAAAAAATAAAAAAGATTTAAAAAAAAAGAAAATTGGAAGAAAGAAAACAAAAATTAAAAAAAAATGAAAAAAAAAGCAATTTTAAGAAGGAGATAAAAAGAGGATGCCCCCCAGATTCAGGCAGAGCCCCAGCAGTGTTGCCCTCCAGCTCTTCCCCCTTCTCCTTCCGTGGGAGTTATCCCTCTCTCCTGCCGCCTGCCACATTCCCAGGCTCTGGGAAGATGCTCCTGCTCTCTCTGCTCCCCTCCCCAAATCCTCGTGCCCCGGGGGCTGGGGTAGAGCTGCTCCCTCCTGACAGACGGCCCGGGAGCGACCCCGGGATTGAGCAGCCCCCCTCGGTGTTCCATGAGTGTTCCATGATTCTATTAGAGCTCCAGAGCTGGGATTAAGTGGACATGATTTCTTCCCACGGCCCATTAATTTTGGTTTATTGCTGGCCTGATGGCCATTACCCTTTTTTTTTTCCCCCGCCAGCTCCTTCCCCCATTAGGTTCGCACAATTAGCACAACACCGGCGCGGTGCGGGGGCTGCAGATGGGATTTTGGGATGCTCTGATGCCAGCAGGGCATCCCACAAGCTGCCCTGTGCCCTCCCAGGGATGTGCCTCGTGTGCTCCTCGCAGGATTTTGGGGTGCAAAGCCACCCCTGTGGGCGAGGGAAGGATGCAGCCCAGGGGGCAACGTCACCTCCGTGGTGTTTGTGTCACCTGCTGCTCGCCACCCCCAGGGCAAAGGTGCCACGGGGCACCCAAATTAGCCAAGGCCCCTTCAGGGAAGGACTGCAGCAGAGCACCCAAGCTGGCAGAGATTGTGAGATGGCCCCCAAATTAGCCAAGGCCTTTATGGGGGCATCCTAATTAGCAAAGATGCTTGCATGGCACCCAAAATAAAGACCCCAGCAGGGTACCCAAGTCAGCAGAGCTCATTGCAGGGCCCCCTGATTAGCAAAGACCCCGGTGTGGCACCTGCATTGGCAGAGGTCATGGGATAGGACCCGGCTTAGTGAAGATCAGGGTGTGCAGATCAGCCAAGGTCCTTGCAGGGCACCCAAATTAATGACCTCAGTGGGGCACCCAAATTAGCAAAGCTCCTTGCAGAGCACCCTAATTAGCAAAGACCCTAAAATGGCACCCAGTTTAGCCATGACCCTGGTGTGGCATCTCACTTGGCAGAGACCACAGGGTGGGACCCAAACTACTGAAGATGCTCGCAGGGCACCCAAGTCTAACACCTGAGCAGGGCACCCTAATAAGCAGATCCTTGCAGAGCACCCTAATTAGCAAAGACCCTGGCGTGGCACCCTAATTACAAAGACTGTGGGTTGGTACCCAGATGATCAGAGATGCTCACAGGGCACCCAAATGAAAGACTCCAGCTGGGCACCCTAATTAGCAAAGTCACTTGTGGGGCACCCAAGTCAGCCAAGGTCCTGGTGGAGCACCCTAATTAGCAAAGGTGCTCACAGGGCACCTGAATTAAAGCCCCCAGCAGTGCCAAGGTCCGTGCAGGACACCCCAATTCCAGAGCCCAGGAGCTGCATTATCCCTCTTAGCAGGGAGATTCCCAAAACCCATCCAAAAGCCAAACTTCCTGCTCTGTGGAGCTGCTCGCTCCCATCTCACCCAAAAATTTTGGCACGTCTGATGCCCGAGGTCCATAATCCCCATCCATACCTGGTGCCTGTCGATGGTTTTCATTAAAAACAGAGCTTTTCAATAAAGTCTGACTTTCTGTTAAAAGCAGGTCTCAAAGAAAACCACATTTTTCAATGTTTTTTTGGTGTCCCAAGGATGAGACCTGGTGAGCATCATTAAGGGATAAACCCCTTTTGCTTGAAAAAAAAATTAAATGGGTTTTGCTCAAAACTCTTGGCAAATATGGGGCAGAAATGGAGCAACAGTGAGTTGAGCCCAAGGGGTGAAAAAAATTGATGGATATGGCAAAAAAATTTCAAATAATTGCATTAATTGCAGCCTCTGAGTCACTTCTAAGTTAAGGGCAGTGCAAATAATATTATAATATCCATATATATATATATAGGGAAATATAAAATGTATAATATTGGGGAATATATTGAGAATATAAAATATTGGGGAATATTATATGCATTGAAGAATAATATATAGACTATTAGATAATATACCCCATGTGTATTGGGGAATATAATATTTTATACATATGTATGTATACAGATATGGAATTTTGGGGAATATAGTGGAACAATCTATTTGGGAATGTAATATATTGGGGAATATATATGTTGGGGCTCTGCCATCTTGGATTTGGTTGGGATTTCTTAATTACCTGTTGCTCTGCCTGACATGAGATGGGTCATTCCTTCAGTATCCATTGTCACCCTGCTCCATCATCTCTCTCCCCCTGGGACCCACTGCATCCCTGGGTAGATTTTGGTGAGCTTGTCTTCACCCTGCATCTGAAAAACCCCAAATTTCCCGATTTTTCAGGTGGTGATGGCAATATTATGTCTTTCCTCCAGGCAATTTGGGAACTGATGGGGGTGGAAAGCATCATTTTAGGGATGCTCAGACTTGGAGTTGGAGGATGCTGCCGGGGGGAGGTCCCCAGTGGAAGTGAAGTCCCCAGAGATCCCTCTTGAACAAGAGACACATAAATATAAATATAATTATGGATATAAAAGCCATGAGTGTTCACTGGGTACCGATTTTATGAGGTTTTTGCTTTTTCCTCCTCCAGTTTCTAAGGCATCTTGGAGCACCTCCTGGCACTGGGAAGGCTTCCCTTGCCCTTAATTGATGTTTTTTTATAGGTGATATCCTACTAAAGCAAAAGGTTAAAAGAACAGCGGGTTCCTCCCCGCTCCTCCTGCTGGTTGTTATCACCTCCAGGGTTCAATCCCAGGGAATTCTGAAGTACAGCAGCTTGTGCTCTCAGCAACTTTAGCTTTCCCTGTAGTGCTGTGCTGCCTTAAACCAACGCCCTCAGTGTTACGACACGTGGAGGCCGCGGCGCTCCCGGGCATCGTTCGGGGCCGGTGTGAACACACTTAGGGTAAAAAACCCTTGTGTAAGAGACAGAAATAAGAACAACTTAAAAAAAATCCCATTTGCATTGCTTGGTGCTCAGCAGTGGGCTGTGGGTACCGGTCTGACCCCCCTGAGTTTTGAGGGGTTGCTGTGCCCGCACCTCCAAAATATGGGGTTTTTTTTTTCCCCCCTGTTTTCTGGGGCGATGAAACTAAAAACTAATTGCAATTTGCATGATGCAATCAAGGTGTGCTGATGAGATGCTCAAGGGCTTCTCAGTGAGCACGGAGAGGGGGTGTGTGTGTGTGTGTGTGTGTGTGTGTGTCTTACCATTAACCCCCTCCCAAAGAAAGATCCCCCCTGTCCTCCAGCCGAGCTGCCTGTTGGAGCGCTCTCGATTAATGGCTCTGGTTAATCACCCCCCCTGTCCAGAGCACGATTGTCTTACGGATAATTTCGTTTGCCTAACGAGATTTTCACTAATTAAATCTCCTTTCGGTTGGTGCCGTTCTCCCTGCTGGATAAGGGGAAATGTTTGTGAAAGCCAGCATCGCTCCCGGCTAAATAAACCTTTCCACTTGGCTACCGAAAAAATCCCCACTGGGAATGCGGGATGCAAACGTTGCTTTGGCAAATTAATTCATTCTTGCAACCCTAAAAAAGCTTTTCCATCCCCCCAGAAATATTGTGGAGTTGCTCCCTACGTCCCCATTTTGTGTGTCAAAAAATGGATGGATTTCTGGTGCAAGGTACCGAAATCGGGAGGGGTTTGGTTCAGCTGAGGTCGGTTGATTGGGAAAAATCCGAGTGGGGTTTTAAGGCTCTAAAAAAAGCTCCCAAATCGTCGTCAGGTTCTTGGGGTGTTGCAGCAAAAGGTGGGTCTATTGAAGAATAAATTGGTTTTTCTCCGAAGAGCCGCAGTGCCAGGATAGCAAATTCCTGCAAAATCAGGGAATTCGAGAAAGTGAAATCAGGAAATTCAGGGAATCTGGGAAAAATCTAGTCAGGAAATTAGTGAAATTCAGGAAAATTAATTCAGGAAGGAAATTCTTGCAAATTCTGGAAAGTCCCCTTCACTCTCAAGTTGTGCATCTCTATAGTGCAACGTCGGTTTTTCTCCTAAAAATCCCTTTTTCTGCCAACCTCCCTGGGAATCTCTGAGCAAATTCACTTTGGATTAAATAGAATACCATGGAATAGAATAGATCCTTGTAAATGAGATATTCCCAAGTACTTCTGATATTATTATTTCCCCATACGTGTCGCTTGAGATCCGGAATGGAGATCTGTTCCATCTCAATATTATTGTTCCACATTTCTGTCCAATGAGAAATGATCCCTCAGGTTTTGGGGTTCTTTTTACAGCTTTTTGGGTGTCTTTAGGGGCTGAGCTGTAGGTTGGGATTTCAAATATGTGTATTTTGTATAAAATAGGGGCTGAACTGTGGGTTTGGCATAAAATACATATCACACCTGCATTTATATAATGATATGATAGATGATGTGACATATAATATCTGTGATATATGATGTAATATATAATATATGATGATATAGATTGTAATAGGTGATATAAAATATGTAATATGTCATAGCTATGAGATATATAATATGTATAATATGTATGATGATAGGTGGTGGTAATAGAGAATAGATAATATAGAATATATCTCTATTATATATAATAGAATATGTATTATAGGATAAGCTATATCATCTCTGTATATCTATTATATATAATAAAAATATACATGAAATATAATTATATGGTGTGTATATATAAGAAATAAACTATTCTATATTTGTTATATATACTGTATCGTTAAATATATAGGTAACATATATAATATATTATAAATACAAAATGGTTATATATATATATATATATAATTGTATATTTAAATATAATATATTATTAAGTGAATTTTCCCAATTCCAGCAAATCTAATGGGATTTTGAGTGGGAGGGAGGGGCACTCTCTGTGCTCACTCCTTGCACACCCCAACTCCCCTTCCTGCTCCCACACAGGCTCCCACCACGCTCCACAACTGCCTCCCCCTTCCCTCCTCCACCAGCAGGGATCTAAAAAGCTCCAAAATAACCCAATTTCCCCCCCAGTTTTCCAGAGCTTTGCCCGACATCTTCCCATCAGGACTCAGCCCGCTGGTACCCAGTGCAGCATCCCAGCATTTCACAGCTCCTAAATATTTGTGCATGTGGCTTTGGAGGGACATTTAATAGAACCTAATAGTGTTTTATGCTGTTCAATAACATCTAATGTATTTTAAATAATTTAAAAGAACTTATTATTATTTAGTATTATTTAATAACGCGTTATTGTGCCGTGTGAGCATCACCTGTGGCCTGTGGGAGGCTGAAAAAGTTACAGGGAGGATTGTAACAATCCCTTTGGGGGCCAAGGAATCGGTGACGGAGGAGAAATATGGAAAAGTAAAATAAAGTAAAATAAATTAACAAAAAAAAACCCCCCTTGCATTAACGAAACATTAACTCCCAACATGAGGTGACTTCCATGGGAGCCGGGAGGGGGGGAGGACGCACCGCTAAAAAATCACCCGAGAAGGGAAAGGAGAGAAAATAAAAATGTTTTATCTCCGCTCTCACTCTGTGATAATGATCTTAACAGAGTTAAGGAAAAAACGTGCGTGGTTTTTAAATGAAAGTCGCCCTCGCCCCAGAGGGCTGGGGCAGAGATTTGGGGTATTTTATCCTCTATAGGGATTTTTTTCATTTATTCGGGAGCGTTTTATTATGTTTCGGGGTGTTTTTATTATTGGGGGAGGGATATTTTGTGCATTTGAGGGCTATTTTATTATTTTGATGGGTGATTTATATTTGGGAGCATCCCTGTCGGGGCTTGGGATGCTCCCAGCACTGTTGGCTGATCCCACCTGCCCCCGGTGGGATTGCAGAGACTCCAAGCAGGAAAGGAATTTTAAAGAGAAGCAGAATTCCCTTGGTGGTATTTCACCTGTATTTGGAAAACATTTGCTGTGATGGGATAGGGATTTAATCCAACCCTTTGGAACGCTCCCATCAGCTGCCAGAGCTGGATTTTGGGGCAGATATTGTGTGCCCAGAGAGTGGGAGCAGAGGGGGAAGGTGCTGAGGGGGCTTTTTGCATCCAACCCCTGGTTTAAGGCCTTTTTTTTAGGTGCAAACACCTGTTTGAAAGCCCGTTTTGGCTGTAAGCCCCAGAGTTTAAAGTGGTTTTTGGTGCAAAGCTGCTTGTTTGGGGGGTTTTCTTTGGTGCAAACACCCATTTAAAGGATATTTTATGGCACAAAACCTGTTTAAAGGACTGTTTTTGATCCAAACCCCCTGTTTTAAGGGCTTTTTTTTTTTTTTTTTTTTTCTGCGAACCCTTTCTTGAAGGATACTTTTTGGGGTGCAAACATCCTTTTGAAGACCTTTAGTGCAGACCCCTAAGTGAAGGACTTCTTTTCTGCAAAACCCTGTTTTAAGGACTGTGGTTTTTTTTGCTGAAAACCCCCATTAAAAATACTTATTTGGGTGCAAGTCCCTTTTTTAAGGACTTTTTTTGGGTACAAAGCCCTACTTGAAGGACCTTTTTTGCCATAAACCTTTGCTTGAATGGCTTTTTTGGGTGCAAACCTGCAATTTAAAGGACTTTTTTTGCTGCAAACTGTTTTGGAGAAGCTGCTGAAGCAACATTGGGGTGGGATGAGGATGGGACAGAGCGTGGATGTTTGTGCTGGGGACTGGGCTTATTTGGGGGCAGAACCCAGGATTTTAGGAGCAAGGAAGGAACCCACCAACAGCTTGCTTGTGTTGGGTTTTGAATGTGATTTAACCCTCTTTCCCTGGAAAAATACCCTCCAAATCCCTACCTGTAATGCTTTCTATTCCTGAGGATAATGTACCTAACACAAGTTTTGCAAAAATAATTGTGTAAAAAAAAAAAACCCCTCTGATGCAGAGAAATTCCTGCTACCCAATGATGCTCCTCGCTGACATCCTGTGAGCAAAACTGTCTCACTTTTAAGCTTTTGTTTTTTTTTGGCTTTAATTCCAGCCTGGCCCAGGTGATGGAGGAGCATCCCTGTGGACAGCATCTCCCACTCCAACCATTTTTTTTTTTTTTTTGCTCCTGATAGCTGGCTCACAGGTGGGAAAAATCGGTTTTCCCCGCTGGTTTTTTTTTTGGGTGAAAAAGATGAAGTTCCCTCCACTTTTCCCCCCCCCTCTCCTCCGTGCCGAGCGCTCGCCACCCCGCTGTCTGTTTTTCCTCGCCGAGGTTCAGTTCTAATTATGTTGATTTTCTCCAGCCCACCCCCCTCCTGGCAAGCTTATTAGGGGGAATATTTTTATTTATTATCATTTCGCCCAACTCCCGCCAGCATTTCCAATTACTCTCGCCGCTTCCTTGTAATTGTCTTTCCGTAATGGCTGCGAAACAATTGCGCTAAATGAGGTGGCTCCGGCAAGATGAGGGTTTCACTTCATTAAAGGCTAATGGATTCCCAGCTCCAGCTCTGTGGGCAAAAGAAAAAAAAAGAAAAAAAAAAGGAAAAAAAAAAAAGGGAAAAAAATGGGGGAGAAAAAAAAAAAAGAGAGATTTAAACAACTTCTTTTATCTTATCGGGATTAACTTGCCCCGCTCTGCTGGGGTTGGAGGGGGGAGTGTGTGTTGATGACCCGCGTGTTTGCAGCCTCGATGAGGTGTTAAATGGGTTTTCCTCCAAATCTTTTGGGGTTTGGGGGATTTTTAAAGATGCTTTTTCTCTGAGTTCCTACTGGCTTGCAAGAACTGGCTTCTCCCCCTTTTTTTTCTGTGTATATACTGATACACTGTATTTATTGCCATAAATATACATTTTTATATATATATATAATTTTATAATATATATCTATAAATATCTATATATCATATATTATATGATATATTATATATTATATTATATATGATATATATGTATATATCATATGCATATATATATATGTATATATACACATACATACATATATATATCATATATTATATATATACACATATATACATATATACATGTCATATGCAGATATAGGATGTATATATATCATATATTATATGATATATATATCTATAAATATAAATATATAAATACGTAAATATATAAATATATAAATATATAAATATAAATATTTATAGATATATATCATTTCATAGAAATGATACATAACAATATGACACATAGCAATATAATAACATTGATATACAATATAAGTGACTAGAATACACCTGTATTTATAATATTTAAATAACTACATTATATAATCCTGTATTATAAAAGTATATAATCTACCGATTGCTATAATGTATTCACATGGATATATTGATTTATAATGCTTGACATATAGTGATATATTGATTATAGAATATATTTACATTGGTAGATAGTTATCTGTTGATTATAGAATATATATTAGATTATTATGTAATGCTTGATATCTAGGATATATTGTTATATATTATGTAATATAGATTGTTTATAAGAGTATTAATCATATTGCTATGTATATATACCTATATACACTCAGAGCCAGATTCACCCCCATAATTAGCAGGTGCTTGGGTAGATGTCTAAAAATGGGTAAAATCCGGGTTGAAATGGCCAATCTCCAGAAATTGCTAATTTTGGCAGCAAGGTGCACCCCAAAATGGAGGGGAAAATGCTTTAACCTGGGAATTGCTCATCATAGGAAAATGCCAATTATCCCCATTGTGGGTGAGGGGGAGAAGCCAAAAATTTGAGGGGAGTTGTTTTTTCTGAGAAAACTGTTGAAGTTTGATAAATAGATGAAAAGCAGTAGCAGAAAGGGTTAATTCCTATGGAAAGCAGGATATATATTTGTATTAGATATACAGGTTATAGTATCTGTATTACATTATATCCATCCATTGGATCTATTCCATTGGATGAATATATTGGATATTACATATATATACAGACATTGGATACACATTGAATATATTTGAATGTATACAATATAAATATACAATGTACACATTGAATGTTTATTACATTTTATCCATCCATTGGATATATTATAGATGTGCAGTGGATATATTGTATCCATATAAAATAACCATATTAATGTATCAATATTATATAGTCACTGGATATATATAGTATAATATATCCAATATATTAATTCAATATATACATATTTTTTTATATATCCCCTCTCTCCTTTTCTCCCCTGTATCTTCTCTTTTTATATATATGGGATAGGTATATAAGTGTTCTTTTAATATCAAATATTTATATGACTTTATCCACATTATCCAATTCTGTCCATTAAATATATATATAAAATGATCCAATTATCGATATCTTGGGTGGATTTAGTTGGATAATGTGGATGAAGATATGTATATATATCTAACAGATATCTTTAATATATGTATGATACTTGAATAATCTGTCTGTTGGATTATTGGATGGATGTGATTGGATAATGTGGATGGGGACACACACACACACACGTATATATAATAATCCAGTTATCCATGTATGTAGTAATCCAGTATCCAGTTATAACTGGATAATGCAGATGAAAACAGATATATTTGATATACATAAGAAGTGGAAGGTGGCTGTGGCTGTTGGGGATCAGTGGCTGGATGGGAAGGGCAGTGCTGGGGCTCCCACTGGTCCATCCGGCACCGGGATGCTGCTCTTTCCATATTCATCATGCTGGAGAGCTCCAGCTCTTCTGGGTGTTAAACCACAGGAATATGGATTTACCCACCAAACCAGGGGAGCAAATCTTGTAATATCTCAGGAAAATCCCCTTTTTTTTTAATTTAAAATGCCTCTGGACACCTCTTGGCCGGCCCCGCATCCTTCACCGATCGTCACATCCCGCGCTGTCGTTTGCACGCATCCAGTGTCTCCCTCAAAAACTGCCTGTGCCCATTAAACAAAAAAAAAAAAAAGAAAAAAAAAAGAGATAATAATTTTAGACACAGGAACAAGGGTTTTCTCATTGTAAGTGTATTTCTCTCTCTGCATAGGAGTGGAAATATTGACCCACACATTCTTCCGGGAGCTGTGAGAAATTCCCGTGGGGCATCCCCACCCCGGAGCCGTTCACCCTTATTCCCCCTAAAAGATAAAAGGAGGGAAAATGCATTGAAAAAAACACTCTGCAAAATATATCTTTTTAAGAAGCTACCTGATCCCCAAGCCTTATCTTCCAGCACAGTGCATGTGGGGGCATCTTTCCTAGAAAAATGGCATTTTTAGGCACATTTTGAAACTGTGTAAAGGCTTTGCAAAACTGGGGTGAATCCTGACGGGGGAACCTTAGGTTTGATTTAACCAACTGGAGCTGCCATTTTGAGGTTCAGAAAGCAGAAAAGCACCTACAGCTGGGATGGTTAAAAAATTGGGGGCAGTGGCAGTGGTGGCAGCTGGCACCAGATGATGTTGAGGTGGCGTGTTTTAGCATCTCTTCTGGGGCAAAATCCTGGATTTTTCGCCAAAGCAACCGCCAGCTGCTGCTGCAGAGCTCCATTAACCCAGCACCGGGTGCCACCAGGCCTCTGTGTCAGGTACTTGATGGCTCTTGCTAATTTTTGCCCTGTCCTTTCGGGGCTCCTTGCCATGTGGCACCCGGCCAGGATGGATGCACCCCATTGCCTTCATCCGTATTTTTCCAGCATCCTCGTCCTCGTCGTATTTAACGTCCGAGCTCGGGGGTTGCATCCCTCCGAGCTTTCAGCCCTCCCTATTTCCAGGGATTTTAAGAGCACCCAGTTTCCCTGCGTGCTTCTCCTTCCCTTGGAAAGCCAGCTTGATCATCAGAATAATTTGGGATATTATTTGGGAGCCTGATGGTGCCAGGCTGGTGCAACCCGATGAGCCGAAATCCTTAATTATCGCAGGCGTGACCTTGCTGGGATGAGCGACCAGACGGCCAGGGATGTTCACTTCCCAAAAAAAACCCCAGGGCAGGCTTGATGCAGGGTCTCCTGGCGAAGTCAACGCTCCCCGACTTTAATTAGGTGCCCCTCATTAAGCACAGAGCTCATATAACTGTGGCCCAAACTTCCACAGCTCTGGACTGTGACATTATGGCACTTAAATGCGTGGAAAAAAAGGCCAGAGTGGTTGCAGAGCATCACATCTCACCCTACTGGAGCTGCATCCTTATTAAAGTAATTAGAAAACCATTTTGCAATTAATATTTTTTTAGGATGCAACATTGAATGAGGCTTTAGTGACACTCAGGGCTTAATTTATCTTCATCCCAGGGCAGAAAAATGTGATGTGGCTTCCTTGGCTTCAAAGCCCAGCAGAGGAATTATTTGCTGTCCTGTTAGGAAACTGGGTGAAATTTGGGTGGGTGGCTTGGGTCTGGGTTTTAACTCCAGCTGTTGCATTGCTATTAGGTTTGCAGGAAAACCATGATTTTTTGCATGACTTTCTCTGTCCTGGTGTTACTTCTGAGGGTTAAATCTAGCTCAGGTGTGCCGAGAGAGGGATGAAAAATCTTATGTTTCTAGGAAAAATCACCATTTTTAAAAAATATAAAAGGAAGGAAAAACAGTGAATTGAATTTCAAAGCACGAGGATTATTTTTTTTTTTAATTGTAAGGTTGGGTAAAGGGTGGGATTACTCTGCACTTCAAACAGCTGATTTACCAATGCAAACAGGTGTCAAAAAAAGAAAAAAAAAACAAACTGCAGGCCCCCAGTGGAGGATGGAATGAAGTTTTCTGATGACCTCGAGAACTGAATACAGAGTTTTGGGGAGGATTTGTTTGGTTTGGGGTTGCTGTAACCCTTAGTTAAAAGCTGAATATCCCTTGAAAAGGAGCATCACCATTTAACAGCCGAACCCTGTGCTTGGTGCAGGAGCTGTTAGCAGTGTGTTCTGCAAGAAATACTCAGCAGAAAGCACTTTCTGAGCAAAATGCCACTGAATTTGTGTGCTGGGGCTCTGTCAGGAGTTAAACAGCAAATGTTTTTTGCAGGAAAAAAAACTCACCACGGTTCGGAACAGCCCACGGGCTTTTGGGGAGTTGAACCGACTTCCAGGCATGCCTGTACCATGCAGGCAGCGGGATGCAGACAGCCCCAGGCTGCCCTTAGCTCTGGAGCCAGGAGCGGGATGGACCTTTTGGGATCCAAACTGTGCCAGAAAACGTCTCTGTTTTTCCCAGCTAGTTCAGTCAGGTTAATAAAAAAAATAAAACCCATCGCCGCCTCGCCGGAGGGGCTGTGGAGCGGTGCAGAGTGTTGCTGGGCTGCTGGCAGCCTGGGAGACGTCAGAATTAGCATTTTTAAAAGAGGTGGATGGAAATGGAACGTGGCTGAGCTTTGCTTTTAGCCAGTGTCTTTGCTTTGGTCCTGGGCAACATCTTCACTTTACTCTGTTAGTGGCCTCGGTTCATTCCGAGCCTGCATCCCTGGGTTGATTCCAGCTGCCATCCCTGGTTTGGTCACAGCAAGGATCTGTGGTTTGATTTTAACCATCATGGAATCCCATAATGGTTTGGGTTGGAAGGGACCTTAAAAACCATCTTGTTCCAAGCCCCTGCCATGGGCAGGGACACCTTCCACCAACCCAGGTTGCTCCAAGCCCTGTCCAGCCTGGCCTTGGACACTTCCAGGGATGGGGCAGCCACAGCTGCCCTGGGTAACAAGTGCCAGGGCCTCACCACCTTCACAGGGAAGAATTTTTCCCCAGGATCCCATCCAACCCTGCCCTCTGACAGTGAGAAGCCATTCCCCTTCATCCTGTCCCTCCAGGCCCTTGTCCAAAGTACCTCTCCAACTCTCTTGGAGCCCCTTTAGGTACTGGAAGGGGCTCTAAGGTCTCCCCTGAGCCTTTTCCAGGCTGAACACCCACAGATCTCCCAGCCTATCTCCATAGCAGAGCTGCTCCAGCCCTTGGAGCATCTCCGTGGCCTCCTCTGGACTCTCTCCAGCAGCTCCATGTCCTTCCTGTGCTGTTCCCCAGGGCTGGAGGCAGCTCTGCAGGGGGGTCTCACCTGAGGGGGCAGAGAGGCAGAATACCCCCCTCCCCTGCTGCCCACGCTGTGGGATCAGCCCAGGGCACGGGGGGTTCTGGGTGCCAGTCCAGCCTCTCCCCCACCTGCACCCCAATGTCCTTCTCTTCTGGTTATACCTCCCCTTTTCCATTCAGTGGGAACGTCTCTGGACTGCCCCTTCCCAAATATGATGGATAGTGGCTCAGCCTCAGGACAGGCAGATGCATCTCATCAGGTCCCATGGACTTGTGCACCTTCAGCTTCCTTGGATGTTCTTGAACCTGATCTTCTACACCAGGCAGTTGGATCCTTGATGTGATCTTAGCCAGATTCTTGCTTTGCCTCTTCTGAGCATCCTCAGTTTGTATTCAGGCAGAAGTCTTAGTTTGATAAAAGCAGCATCTTTGGCATGATTCAAGTATCCTTGAGCTAATCCTACCTAGCATCCTTGATTTGGTCCTTTCCAGCATCCCTGGCTTGATCCTCACCATCCCTTCACTTTGATTTCAAACCTTGTCTTGCTCCTCATCAGCATCCTCAGTTTAAATTAACACAATTTCCAGCTTATATATGCAAATATGTAAATAGATCTATCCAGGCATTTTTTGCTGCCCATTCCCATTTTTCTCAGCAGTTTTTCACGGGAGGTCATCTCAGTGAGTGATGGGTGGCAGCTCCCCAGCTGGTGTTAATGCAGAGGGGGATGGTGGTCATGTGTGTGGTGAGACCTGACAAGGTCGAACCAAGAGTCCATTTTTCTTGAAAGTCTGAGCAAAAAAATTACCAACAAGTTGCATTTTACCCAGGTGGAGAACAAATCAACCTCAACCCCACAGCAGTGCTGCCACACTTCAGCACTTGGGTGAAAATCCAAGCAAAACTTTGCAGAGTCTTTTATTTCTGCCTTTTTGGGGATGCTCCGGCTCCGACGCGGGGACGTCGGCACCTCTCCGTTCCTGCATCCCTGGAAAGCTGCGGCAGCCGGATGCGTAGTTGGGCTGTAAAGATAATTAAGTTGCATTTCTGTGTGTTGTTTACTGTTCCTCTGATCCAACGGTTCCCCTGGGACTTCGGCTCAGGGTTCGTTTTTGTTTTGCAAACCTCCTCGCGAGCGCGTCCTTCAATCCTGCTCCAGGAACAATTTTAATTTTACTATTATTAAACCATCCCAGACGCTGCCTTATTATGTGCCTCGGAGCTGAAATTCCTGAAGGGGCGGGGGAACACCGCTCACATCTGGGCTTGTTCTGCAGATGTTTGCTCCACTCTAGAGAGGAGCAGACATTAAAGCCCGACGTCGGAGTGATTTTGCCCCGGGATGGGTTTGCAAAGGTCGGCACGGGATGGGAATGGCTTTGGTACAAAGAGGAACCCCAAACTTAGTTCATCCTCTGCGGGAGGCAGGTGTGAGAAGATCTTGTCTCGGCTTTTTTTTTTTTTTTTTTTTGGAAAGAAATTAATAATTTTTAACCTGGGCAAAAAAAAAATAATTAAAAAGAGAATAATAATTAAAAATTAAATAAAATTAACACGAAGGTTCCGCACCGGCCAAAACCCGAAATTTTGGCACCACTCCGCCATCAAACCTCGTTTTGCAGTTTTTAAACTCTGATGTGGGAGCCCCAGATCCCCCCTGATGTCTGGGAGCTCCGTGTGGGGCCTGCACAGCTTGGGGGTGCCAGAAGGATGGATTTGGCCAGGAGGACTCCTGTGCGTGTGGCTGCAGGGGTGCGTTGGCACGGCGGGGCTCGTGTTCACGTGCAGGTTTGCACGTGTGTTTGCACGTGTGTGTGCCCACGTGTGGGGTCATTTGCCTATGCAAATTGGCATGTGCATTTATTTGCATGTTTACAGCGTGCATTGGCCCGTTTAAATGTGGGTTGGTGCCTTTGCACGTGTAGGAGCCTCTCGCCACGTGCTTTTGCCAGGTGCGTGTTTGCGCATCGCACACATCCCGTTCCCGGCTCTTCCCCGTGCATTTGCACATTTGCATGCGCACACTTATTTGCATATATGCAAATGCATACATTGCGTGGCAAAATACATCCTTTTTTTTTTTTGCCCACGAAGATCCGGCGAGGCAGGGCCGCGTGCTCTGAGCGATCTGACCCCCGCCCGCAGCTCCCCCGATTTACACACCCTCAGTAACTTTGTTCCCATTATCCCTAACCCACAGACTCTGGGAAGTTTAATTTCTTCTCGCTGGTAATCACCATTAAATAGAAATTGTCTTTTTCTGTGTAAACACGTCATTAGCGAAGCCGCTTTCTGCAGGGTCCAGATTTCATTTTTATTAAAATGAAACATTTTTTCGGCTCCTCACTGTGTCCGGAGATGAAGAGGATAATTTTAACCCGTTGGGTTGGCCACAGATAATTGCGCCAGTGTTTGATTGGGGCGATTAGGGAAATATCCTCTTTTCATGCAGAATTTGCATTTTCCCCCCTTCCTTCTCTGGAGTGGAATCGTGTTTTCCTACCCAGCCAGTTTTAATGAGCGTTATCAATCCTAACAAATAGCTTTTCATCTTCACTTTATTGACTTGTTTTTCGGCTGGGATGGGCTGAAAAACAGGTCCAGGTGAAAACTCCGGGTGGGGAAAGGCACCGAATTTCAGCTCCTTTTTTTTTTTTTTTTGCCACTGGAAGCATCCCTGAAATGATGCAGAGGGGTTTTGGGCGGGGGGGAAGGAGGTGGGTTTTGTGCCAGGGGTTGCAAACAACTGTCAGCATCCTCCCCTGCATGTTGTGCAAGAGGCATTTTCACCCTAAATCCTCTTTCTGCAGCGTTTTTTTCAGTGGTCCTGGTGGGCTGCCTCCACCTCTTGGCAGGTCCCACTGGGAAAAGACCTTTCCCCCACTAAATACCCAAGAAAATACTGAAGCTCACAAATATATGAATCATTCTATATGATACATTTCACATCACACATATAATGTAATATATGGGAAAAACAGCCAATATATATTAGAGTAATACATAATATATGTGATTCCCATCAGATCATATGTATAACATATAAGCATACAATAGAAAGTAAATACTTTATTGTTCCCATATATTATAATAAGTATCATATATCCAATCAGATAAGATGGGTATCATCTATTATTGGAATGATAAATAATATATATTACATTTATAGAAGGTATAGATGTTCTCTAATATAACATGCTCTAGATGTTATTTAGTAATATATATTACAGGTTACAAAATATATTAGATAATATATATTAGTGATATATATTAGTGATATATCACATATCATGATATCTGTATGATATGTATTGCATTTATAGAAGGTATAGATGTTTTCTAATATAACATGCTCTAGATGTTATTTAGTAATATATATTACAGGTTACAAAATATATTAGAATAATATATAACATATAGATATCGTGATATGTGATATAACATAGATAATGGCATTAGGTGATGGAGTGGCCTCCCCACGTCCCTCTGCCATAACCAGACCTTGAATTTCCAGCTGGATTACTAAAAAAACCCAAATTAATTCTGAATATACATGTGTATGTCCCATATACAATCCAGTCACTCCCTTTGCCTTTGAAAACCAAACTTCCCCTTCCTGCGCTACCTGGGAAATCGTATTTTCAGAGGCGGGGAAGGAACGGATCCCCCCAAATCCACCTCTCAGCGCCCCCAAACTGCAGATTCCCTGCCGGGACGGGGGTCCAGCCTCTCCCCCTGCCCCTCGCCTGCAGCTGATTTCCCTTATTTATTTAAAATCCCAGCTCGGAGGAGCGTGGCCAGAGCCGGCCGCGGCTGTTCCGATGCTGTTTGCACAAGCCCACTGGGGGCCAGCGAGGGATTGTGGGGCGGGAAAGCTGCTCTGCCAGGCTGCTTGCTTCCAACCTCTTTTTCCCAAACTGCTCCAACGAGCTTGCTTTTTGCTTGCCCTTTTTTTTTTTTTTTTTAACCTTTCCTTGCTTTTCTTGCTTTTCCTTGGGGTTTTTTTTGGTTTTGCTTTTCCTCCCTTTTTCTTGCTTTTCTTTTACTTTGCCATGTTTTTTTTCCTTCTTTTTTTTTTTTTTTTTTTCTTTTTTTGAGAACAGCCAGGCCTCTTCTCCCAGCTAGGAATTTGAAGTGAAAAATGCCCTCTTTGGGCACAGAGGCTTGTTTTTTCCCCCACTTTATGGGGGTTTGGGGGGACATTGCTGCCAAAGGAAAGCGTCACCTGGGTAAGTAAATTCCCGCGGTTGCTTCTGCGCCCGACAGTGTCCCACTAACATCTACAATGCCCCAAACCAGAGATTTTTCTCCTCAAAATGCAGCAGGATTGTGGCTTGGCTCTCTAGAGAAATGAAATTGTTCTGCAGAACCTATTTTGGGAAAAAGGACAGTGGGAATAGTTATTTGTGATAACACTGGGGTGCCACGTTGTCTCTGTCACCTGGAGTTCTGCAGCTGGGACTGGGGGGGGCGGTTTCCAAAGCATCAGCCTGAATTGTGCAGGAAACTTAACCCGTCTTACAGAGATGGTTGAACTGATTCAGCACTTCCAAAGCTGCAAACACATTGGATCATGTTGGAAAAGCATCAAACAAACCCATAGCATCCCATGGCAAACCCTTCCAACCCGCAGCGCTCCTCTGGTGCCGGTGCGGAGTCATTTCATTGCTGTTGCCAACAGATTAGTTCCAGTAACTCCATGTTCTTCTGGGGCCAGAAACGAATTCCCCCTTCTCTTTTTCCTTTGGAAACTCAAGTTTAATGATGGGAATCTTCCTTTGTGATGAGGATTATTCCTTCCCCTTTCTAACTCGTCATCTTTTTATTGCCACCTGACTTTTCCTAGGTGACCGATCCCCTTGCTTGTGATCCCAAATTTGCTCCTTATTAATAAGCAAACATTATTTTGTTTGTGCCTTTTCTCTCATTGGGCTGAGCAGTTTCACTCAACACCAACTCCAAAAGTTGCTTTAAGCCTGTTTGAAGCTCTCGTTGCCACTCTGCCCGAGCATCATTAGCACTGGGGCCTGATTATTATAATTTAATATTTCTTAAGCGATTTTGAACAAATAAAATTAAGTCTCAGAAGCATTTTTTTTTCAGATAAGATGCAGAAATATATATTGTGTGTGTTAGCCCTGGATGCTCAGCTCCTTGCCCCAGTGCCAGGAAGTATCAGTGGGGCTGATTCCAAGGTTGGATGGTGAGAGGCAGTTCCATAAGCTGGGATTAATCCTAGTTTTTAATTTAAAAATTATCTAAATTATTAAATTATAAAATAATTTGTATTATAAAACAATAAAATTATTAGTAAATTAGAAATTTTTTAATATTTTAAATTGAATTCTAAATTATAATTTTACAGTTTATAAATTTATTCCTGGTTTGGGGATGCATCCAGCTGTGGGAAAAAGCATCTGTAAGGATGTTAAACCTTGGCAGAATTTCTTGAAATTTAGGGGTTTTTGCCCCCAAACCCATCAAAACACGGATGCAAAACCTGAGATTTAAGGACTGAAATTAGTGTGAGGTTTAATTCTGGTATTTTCAAACCCCAGAGTTTATGTTCCCATGGCAACCAGTATTTTTATCCTCTTGGTTCGACGCCTTGTGAGATGGAGCCGTTGGGAAATGTCTTCCCTCCTGGGAGCCACGAAGGTGTTGGGGTCAGGTCAGAAGAAAAATAGACATAAATCCCCAGAAGCCAGTAAAAAAAATATATGCAGGAATGTGGAGGTTGTCCCTCTCTCAACAAGCCAAAAAACCCCCCAGTTTTGGGGATGCTTCAACCAACAGGTCACAGGTCCTTGTGCCGCTCTGCAAAACCCACCAAAAAACCCCAAAACTTAGAAAAAAAATCTCATTTTTCCTTTTCTGTATCATTTTTAGATGCTCTGATCTGGGATGAGCTTTATGGGCTGAGTTGGAACTCGAGGAACTGAAGAAAGTGAGGGAAAATACCCCAAATTTTAAATGGAGCAACATTATCTGAACTCCAAGTAGTCTTTATCTGTGGAAAATTATTTAGATTGAGCGGCTTTTACTCAGCCAAATCTCATCACCACTTTATTACCCAACATTGTTTGTTTGATGCATATTATGATAATTCTTAAAGTTTTTCTGAGTTCAGGTCTGGTATTCACTGTCATTTTATTTTTTTTTCCCATTGGACATGAACCAGTTGCTGGAATTCCCTTAAAAACAGTGAAAGTGGAAAAAAATCTTGGTTTTCTGACTTTTCCATAACTAGACTTTTTGGTAGGAACTGTTTCCTGCATGTTGTGCTGGCAGGATGAGATGGAGCAGGAGAGAGAAATGCAGGTATTAAGATGAAAAGAACCTTAAAACTGTGGGATTTTGCTCCTAAACTCCAAAACGAGGGGAATTTCACCCAAAAAAGATTTCCAGGAATTTAGGCAAAATCTAAATTGGGTCGAGGTTGCTGTGGTCTATTAATATTCAAATCTTGGATATTAATTAATTTTAATACTAATTTCTTTCCTGTGATGAGGGTGTTCCTAGCATCAGCTGCCTCCTGACCGTGGCTGAAAACTCCGAATTAAGGAAAAATTACAGATTATTGCGCCGTATTTTTTTCTCTTGCCTGGCTCAAACAATGCTGTTGGCATAGAAACAGCCTTTTGTGGAAAGGTCACCTGCGAGGAGGGTGGTTGAGGTGTAATTCAAGGAGATTACAGGGGATTAGGCTCCACTTATATATATATA
This sequence comes from Chiroxiphia lanceolata, assembly GCF_009829145.1. Classification (NCBI taxonomy): domain Eukaryota; kingdom Metazoa; phylum Chordata; class Aves; order Passeriformes; family Pipridae; genus Chiroxiphia; species Chiroxiphia lanceolata. Next base: position 5,132,893 of record NC_045659.1, on the reverse strand, counting down.
TATTTTATAGAGAGAGGGTGCGTGGGTATCGCAGTGTCCATGTGTATATTCATGGGTGCTTGCGTAGCTACATGTATATATATTTTTATATATTTATATATATTTATATATATATATTTTAAAAGGAAATGTGATAAAGGAGCAACATCTGGGAGGGTTTGCAGAATTAAAAAGTCGCCGAGGAAGGGTTTATTTTTTTCCTATTTTTTTTTTTTTCCCTGTTTTTCCCCCCCCTCCTCCCCGCCGCACGCGGTGGGGCGATATCGGAACCGAGCGCCTGCTCCTCTGTGTTTTTCACTTGGCTTTAATTAAACCTCAGGCAGAGCTGGAAAAATGTGGCGAGACGAGATAATTGCGCTTATTCCCCGCGCGGGGCCGGAGCCCGGGCTGGGGGAGAAAAAAAAAAAAAGAGAAAAAGAGAAATTTGGAGGAGATGTAAAGGTGATGGAGGGCGGCCGAGCCGCGCCGTCGAGGGTGATGGAGCTGCAAGATTTGGGATGAGAAACTTGGCCAGTAATAATTCCAAAACTGCCAGTTTTCATCCCATTTTCTAATGCTGTGTGTTTACGCTCTGCTCCTGGAACCAGAAAAATTGGTAAAATTCTATTTTTGTGTTTTTTTTTTTTTTTTCCAGCAACTGCTCTGGATTGCTTGTCTTTTATTTGCTTTCTTTCTCAATTTTTTTTTCCCATGTGTTTTGTTGGCAACTCATGGCCAAGGTTGGAATTTAAAAGATGAGATTACTGGATAATTGCATTTATATTGGATAAAACCCCCCACACCCTGTGCACGTGTTCCCTGCAGCCAGCACAAGCGTGGTAAAAACCTCACAGTTCCATTTCCTCCCAGATTGCCAAAACTGATGGAGGTGAGGTGTCATCCATGCAAAATACAGGGAAAATCCCTCCCCAAATTCAAGTGTTGCCTCTTTTAAAGGAGAAAAACCTTAAGTATTTTGAGCCTTTTTTTCCCCACTATTAAGGAGAATCAGTCTGTTGGAAATGGTTCTGGATGGTGGAAGGGGCTTCCTGCACCCTGGAAATAACTGGTGAAAAAAAGGGTTCAGAGGGCCTACAATATCAAAAATCCCTTTCTCTTCTCTTCCCATGGAGCTATAGCAGATCATGGTAACAAATATTTGGCTCAGATGGTGTTTTGGTGGTTACAGTTCGTCAGAAAATATTGTTTGCATCCTGGAGGAAATATTGTATTTTAGCTTTGTTTTGATTCCAAGAAGTCAAAATATTGATTTTTTTATAATTTTATATATATATATTTAATTTTTCTTTCCGTGATGAAGTTCCAAAGGCATTTTCTGTTTGGACACATGGAAGCAAAAAACTATCGGCACCGTCTGCAGACATGAAATGTTTTGACATTTTAAAATGTTAGTTTCCAATTGACATTTCAACATAAAATAGCATTAAAATGGCACCGAGTGAAGCTGTTGATTCAAACCAAAAATTAAATTTCATTGAGGCATTTCAAAACCGAATGGTTTTTTTCCATTCTGAACCAGCTCTTTGGGAAAAGGAGCATTTATTCCTGAAGAAATCAAATATTTCCCCCCCTTTTTTGGTATTTAAGAGTCCACTTTGTTGTGGGACGGTGGTCACTGCACTGGACCACCCCCAGCTGCTCACTTGGAGACACCAAAAAAGGGATTTTTCCATCTAATTTTGGATAAATCACCACGTATTCTAATTTTGGATAAATGCCCAAATAATTCACATCCACTGGAAAAAAAAAAAACCCGAACTTGCCTTTATTCCTACATTGGTTGATGGCCAATGGCGTTGGAGGTGGGATGGATCTATTCAACAGGGAGCAGCTGCGTAGGAGATCCGCCAATAACGTCTCATCAGAGAGCTGAAAAGCTACAGCGACCCTCAAAGTCGCTTTTACTCTTATTTTTCTCAGTCCTTGCAGCTCCCATTTAATGGTAAATTAATGGGGGCAAACGTGGAGCACCAACAAACCAACCATGTCCAGCCTGGGTGGCCACATGGCACGTTGATCTTGGCGACGTGTTGACTTGCATCCGTTCTCAATTCATTAATTAGCTCCTCTTCTCATTGATTTCAGTTATTTTCTTGGTAGGTCGTGATTTTGGGCAGGTTTTGGGCATCTTGGAGGACCGTCTAGGAAGAGGGGAAAGGCAGGGAGGGATTTGGAAGTTGTGGTGGTTTGGGTGTTTTCTCTGGTGCTGATGGAAGGGTCAAGGCACGGCGCTCTCTTTTCACTCATCGTCGTTGGAAGTGGTCGGGAGGAGTCTTCTTGTGGGTTGACAGGGTTTTGGTTGGAGAAACAGCACTTCTGAATGCCCAAAATGTGGTGACCATCTGCAGCTGGAGAAGGTGGAAGAAGGTATTACTTCTTCTCATGGTTCTTCTGCCATCAACCCAACAAAGAAAGACAAACCCCTCCTTTTTTAGGGTTTGTCTCTCGATCCTCCAGTGGTGCTTAATCAGGATCTCTCAAGTGGAAATCCTCATGTTTTTTTCCCTGAGATGTTTTTACCCTCTGACTTCTTCTCACAGGCTGCTCCTCTTGGAAGAGACCTCATGGCCTCTTTCCACAAGTTAGAACTAAAAAATATTTAATAAAGAGGTGATTTAAGCTTTGGGAGAATTTCCATATGAAAAATTGCCATTTCCACTGGGTCATACAATGGCTTCCTAGAAAGATCTTCTCAAATTTGACCAGAATTGATGGCCAAGGCTGCAACTACAGAGCACTGTTTCCACCCAAATTAGTTATAATTATTCTCTTTCTAGAGGTTTCTTGCAGTATGTGAAGTCACTTTTTAGTGGCATTTGATTTTTATGGCATCTTTAGGCAGTTGGTTTGAGTCCTGCTTCTTCATCAACTTGGGGCTGGGTCTTCTCTGTAGGACCAGCACTTTACTCATTGCCATTGCAGTCATCAGAGTAGGGTTGGGTCTTTGAAGAGTTGATGTGTTACTTGTTGTAGTCATCAACACAGAGCTGGGTCTTCTCTGGAGGGTCAATGTGTTACTCATTGATGTTCTTTAATAACTACTCAAATTGTGTCAGTAAAGGCTTCATAACCACGATTTCTTGGGGAAGCAGAGCATCTGTTTTCAAGTTCTTTCTGCAGTTCGCCCATTTCCTGCTTGGAATTTGACTAAAAATAGGGAAATTCTCAAATTGCTCAGGAATGAAAGTACTGAAAGATTTGGGAACATCCTGATGTTGCTTTCTTGGACTTCCATTGGCTTCCATTCATTGTCTTCCATTAATTTTCTTTCAATATTAATCAACATAAGTTAATGTGTCAATGGTGTGGGTTGACACCACACATGACCCTCCACAAGGTAAATGCCGCATCCACACTTACTCTCAAACTGTCAGCTTTCAGGAAAAAATCCAGAAAACATGCATCTTTCCATGAGAAACATCACATTTCGTGGACCTGCATTTTTTATGGAAGACCTCCATGATTTTTTCCAGCGTGCATCGAGGGCGCACATTGGTAATAACACCTCATACTGAGGGGCAGAGATCACATGCAGCTCAAATCTATCATAGCCTTACTGCAGGCTATTAATAGTTTATTAACTCCATTTAAACTCTGCCTTAATGCTCCTGGTGTGCCAAGTGTCTCTGTGTAGAAATTATTGAGAAAAGAGGTTTTTTTAATTGAATTATGGAGCGGTGCTGGGGCACGTTTGCAACCCGCGCCGTGCCCTGCAAATATTCTGTGTGCATTTGTGTGCAATGTAATATTGGTGAATCTGGGGGGGGATGTGCTCCCTGGTTACATAGGGATCGAGCCATCACTGGGAAGAAAGTGCTTCTCAGGAGGTTGTTTCCAGCAGCATTTCTGGCTGAGCCAACCCACAGCCTGGGGCTTTGCATGAGCAGCCCAAAGTGGGCTGAAGTTTGCAGGGATGAATATTTGAAGCCGATCGCCTTGGAGTAACTCTGGTGAGGGGAAAGCCCTGAGGTTTAGAAATCTATTCCCATCACAAGAAGAGTTTTTCCAACCTGTTTCTACTCAAAGCTTGAGGAAGAGTGTGTGGATGGCGAAAAATTCCGCACTGCTGGAACCTTTTATGCCTCAGAGATGGGAACTTAAAATTTATATCTACTCTTATTGCTGGTCCCCTCGTTTAATCTCAAGCACTCCCTTCCTGCCCAGGCACAGGAAAATACTTTTAAAATTCGTTTTCTGCCCCTCTCTTCACTTTGCTGTGATGTTCCTTTGTCTCCCGTCGGTCCCCGGGTATTGAGAGTCAAGCTGGGACATTAATATTGATGCCGACCTCGGTTATTAGGAGCTGCATTTCCGAGTGTGCCGGCAGCATATAAATACTATTACTGGGTAATTAGTGAGCATCAAGCTGAGGCTGGATGGAGCAAGGCTTGGTGTCCTACTTTTGGGGCTTTTTTGATTTTTTTTTTTTTTTCTCATTGGGTTGTTGGGGTTTTGCCCCAAGATGGAGATGGAGAAATGGAAATCCCAGCTCGGCAGCACCTGGGTGCTCAGTGAAACAGAAAGAAGTGAAACAGAGAGGAAAAACTGGAGGAAAAAAATGTCTTCCAGGGCTTTTCCTTTTTGAAAATCTCCTGTATTTGAAATGCAAAATAATTTTGGAGTTTCTTATTCATTTCCCTTTTTTTCTCCCCCCCTTCTTGATTGCTTCTATCCCTTCTTGCTGGATTTCTTGGTTTGCAGTTTCTCTTCCAATGCCCCACTTTAATTTTGCTCCTCTGGTGCTATAAAAGTTTGGAAAAGCTTCAGTATTGCCAAGGGGCAAATGAAACCAGGATACTCTGCTTGGATGCACCTGAAAAATAGGTGCTCCTTGCATTCCTCACTCTCCAGCCCTTTCTGGATGTGGGAAACCCTTTTATTTCGTCCTCTCCCCCTTTCACTTCTACGCAGTAAATACAAAAAGGGTTTTTCCATCCAAACAGGGGTGAGGAGACATCCCAGGGTCATCAAATCCTTCCCTTTATCCCAGAGTGGGGCTTTGATTGAAACGCCATGTGAATAATTTAGGGGCGTTTTGCATCTTTTATACCTCTGAACTTCCACTAAAAGGCGTTTTGAGTTGCTGCTGCTGGCGAAATAGTGTCTGAAGGTGAACAACCCCTCAATTTTGCATGAACTAAAAGGGGAAGGGGATGGGGAGTTGGGCTTTGCCTGCAAAGGCAGGGAGCTTTAGTGCATGAATTTCTTGTATTAATATGGGAGCAAAACAGTGGCTCCCTGCTTTGGGGGGTAAATCACTGCAGCTCACTGCACCCAGGGCTGCAACCTCAACTTCTTGCCCCTTTTTCAATTGCAGCTCAGTTGCCGGCTTTCCCTCAGCATGGGGGTGTTCTGGGTCAAATCTCCTCATTTTCAGAACCTCTTCATGGGTTGAGGCTTTTAATAGGTTTGCTGGGAGAAGGCGCAGCCTCGTTAGCAGCGCGCTAATGGGAGCACGGCTGCATCTCCCACCTGTGGATGCTCACAGAGGGCTTTCATGGTGCTAAACTGAAAGAGAGGAGGTTTAGATATTAGGAAGAAATTCTTCCCTGTGAGAGTGGTGAGCCCCTGGCACAGGCTGCCCAGAAAACAGCCCTGGAAATATCCAAGGCCAGACTGGGCGGGACTTGGGGAAATTTGGTTTAGTGGGAGGTGTCCCTGCCTGTGGCAGAGGGTTTGGAATTAAATAATCTTTAAGATCCCTTCAAACCCAAATCATTCTGGGATTCTGGGATTCTCTGACTTTTCCTTTCATAGCTGACTTCCTCCCAGGGCTACATGAGCAGCAATATGTGGGTTTGACAGGGTGTCTGCGTCAAGCTGCTGGAAAAGATTTTAAATTCCCGGCTAATTTCTTTTCCTTGAAACAAATGAATCTTCCGAAGGGCCTTTCCTCACAGCTGCTAAGCCATTTAATTTATCTGAGCCATTTACAATTTGTGATGGGGCTGTTAATAGCCTGATGTGGGGATCAACACCACTTAGACGCAGGGGTTGGTTTCTTTCTCTCTCTCTTTTTTTTTTTTTCTTTTTTTTTTTGGCCTTTCGGGTTTTAATTTCTGGCTGGATTTGCCCCCAGAGGCGCAGAGCTGTGTTTGGAAAACGTCAGCTCCTTCTCCCCAGCCCCTTTGTCATGCTGGGGCAGCTCGGGCTGAAAGCGCAAACCGCAGCCCACCCATGGGGACGTGCTGCCCTGCTACTACTTAACTGCTTCAAAGTACCTGTCTGTGATATGAAACATGCCATAAAATGAATATATTCCAGATGTTCCCAGCCAGTTCCCCTCAGCTTCCCCAGCCACCTGAAGGCAGCCGACACAGCGAGGTTCCTCAGTCCCCACTGCCTCACTCGCTGCCAGAAGGAGCAGAGTGGTGGCTCATTTGGGGTTGCAGTTTGGGAGGTGGCCATTACCAAACCAGAGTAGTGCCCCCAGGTCCTGCCCAGTGCAGGGTGGGGTGAAGACTCCAGCCACTGATGTCCCAGGGGGTGATTGCCCTTTGTGGCATTGGGGAAAATGGGGTTTGCATCCTTGGGTTGTGGGGGAGCTCTTTGTCCTCATAGCTGGAGGGGGTCTCTTTTTCCGTGGAAGTTCTTCGTTCTTGGGTTGGGGTATCTCCATCCTTGGAGTCTGCAGAATCTCCATCATCAGGGCTCTGAGGGTCCTTGAGTTTTGGGGATATACATTCTCAGGGCTGGCGGTCCCAATACTCACAGTTAGGAGGATCTCCATCCTCGAGGTTTGTGAGTCTCCATCCTTGGGTTTTGGTGATCTCCATCTGCAGGGTTGAGGGATTCCCATCCTTGAGGTTAGGTGGATCCATCCTTGTGTTTTGTGGAGCTCCAGTCTGTGGCTTGGGCATCTTCACCTTCAGAGCTGTGGGGGGTGTCTCCATCTGTGGGTTATAGGGGTCTTCTTCCTTGGGTTTGGGGGGGAATCTTCATCCTTGGGGTTGGCAGATCTCCATCCCTGGGGGTGGGGGATCTCCATCCTTGAAGGTTCTTCATCCTCAGGGTTGGGGGAATCTCCACCCATCTCTGTCCTCCATCCTGGATGGAGCTACAACCCACAACCTCCTTCATACCACAACCTCCACCTTGAGTAGGAGCTGTGGGCGGGTCCAGCCAGGCTCATACCCTTGGCCAACTGCCATTTTGGGATGTTTGGAACCTCTGAGCAGGCCAGGTTCCCAACCTTCCAGCCAGCTCAGCAAATATGACCCTAATTTATTTAAAAGCTCCAGAGAGAACACGTTGGGGGGTGTGTTTGCTGTGGAATTGGGGATGTCCAGGAGACACACCAACAATTTCCTTGGTATGCCCTGTGTTAGGTACTGGTTGGCTGGGAGGACCATGGAAAAGCTGGAATAACAACCATGTAGAAGGCAATGAAGTAGGTGCAAAAGCTAAAATTACTATTCATCGCTAATATGTTGCATGGCACTAATTAATTTTTAAACAGTCTTGCTGGGGACTTCATTGCTAAAACATGATGTTTTCTCCTCCGGCACCATAACTGTTAACTCAAAACAAAGCAGAAGGAAGTCAGGAAGGATGAGGAACTGTGGATCAGTCAGGCTGCTTCCAAATTGCCTGCTCTGATGGCCAAATCCTGCCCCTGTGCCTGGGGGGGATGCTCTGATGCTCTGTTACACCCCTCCACAGGGAATTTTTTGGGGGTGGGGAGTCAAATCCAACTGGGATTGCAGAAATGTTATGTCTGAGTTGTGAGCGTGCTGGGAGCAAGGGATAAGTTATTTTTGACTCTGTTCTCACCTGTCTCACTTTATCCTGTGAGCGTGGCTTTCCCTGGATATTTTTAGCCATGTTTTATTACTGGTCTCACAAGCCTCAGACTGGGGGATTATTGCCATTGCACTCACTCACACTTAAGTTATTTAATAACACAGTCTTTGTGAGTGCTAAGAAAAGACTTTCCTCAATGTTTTCATTGCTACTGACATCTAGATCAACACCCAAATATATTTATTTGACATTTCCCATCACTCAGTCTATGACGTATTGCCCCTAAAATGGCCTGAGCTGGTAATACTTTATCTTCCACTTATGTTTAATTATTCTTTAATTATTTGGACGCTTTTCTTGTCACCACCTTGAGTTCACCTGGTAATTCCATCCAGCCTTTTAATCTCCATCTTCTCCAGAAGAAGGGAAATTGAGCGAGCTTCTGTAAAGTTTATTTAAAAAAAAAAAAAAAAAAGAAAAAAAGATCAAATTTGGTGGTTTCATTTCCACCTTTTTTATTTTAAAATCAGGAAATGTGGCGGCTTGGGGGGCAAATCTCCCCCCTGCCGTTCTGTGGGGGGCTGATGGTACCAGGATGTGGCCCGAACCAAAAGGCTGAGTGTGAAAAAAATTACAATTGCACCATTGAAAAGGGTTTTTTTGTTTTTTTTTTTTTTTGTGGTGTTTGCTGTTGGGGAGAGGCTTTGCCACGTGCTGGTAGCGGCCCCGGGGTCACGGAGGGCTGCGAGCGAGGGGAGTGTGTGCACCCCCAGACGGGGCCATTTCTCTTTCCATCTGGGAAAAGGGATGTGGCATCTGGTTTCACTCCCAGCAGCTGGCAGCTTGAAGCCTGTGTTTTTTGCGTGGTGTGGAGTAAAGAGAAAATAAAGTGTCGAATTGTTTGGCATTATCAAGGATTTCTGCTCCCCAGGACTCCTGCATAAAGAGATGGAAATTTTAGCTGCCGGAGCCAAGAAACACACAGAAGTATATGAATTTATTACATTTTATCTCATTCCCCTGCAAACAGCGCTGGAAATGTCAAAAGATCATCTATTGTTTCATCGTTTAGAGAGAATTTTTGTTTTCCAGTTGTAATTTCTTTGATGCCTGGCTGTGGGGAAGGAAGAGAGATTGGAGCGGGAGCTGGCAGGGCTGTGGCAGGTTGAACGTGCAGGTTGGCCTGGCCATGGAGCTACGTGCATTTAAATTTCTCACATCCCGGGTTTTTAATTTAACAAATGTAATTAAGGCTGGGGTAGGTAGGTACTCGGATTATTCATTTACTCCAGATGGAAAAAAATTAAATTGAATGCAAATTCCGTAATCAGACATGAAGTTGAGGATGTCAGACGTGATGGGGAAGTGTCAGCACATTAATCGGACCGCTTTCCCTAAACAGCACCCGAATCTAAGAGCCAGGGATTATTTGAATAATTGAGGTGGCATTTGATAAGATATCTGATTGCTGATATCTCCTTAAGACGGAGCCCTAATTGTAATTCTCCATCAAGAAGGATTAATCTGCGTAACGGGGTGCCCTGGGAATAGTGTAGTGTCAGGCTCCCTCCCTGGAGTTTTGGTTTTTTATCAGGGGCTGCCATGCCCAGGGAAGGTGCCAGAGAGATTTATTACTTCTCCTGTTACTTTATATGTGAGCCAGGAGGTCATCAGGTAGCACAGCTTGGCACGGGGGATCCAGACATCCAAGGCTGCCTGAGTCCCAGGCCGCCAGCATTGGATCTGTGTTTTGGAGGTACCTCCCATCATCACAGAAGGATGCATTGTTGCATCTTGATGTCACTTCTTTGTGTCTTCAGGGCACAGTTAGACCCTTTCTTCCCCTGTAAAATGAAGACAAACTGTCCTGACTTCAGCAGTTGTTGGAGGACCATGACTCCATCCACAACATCATCTGATGGGATCCAACCTTGATGCTCTTGGAAAACTATTGGGGGTTGATGGGCATTGACTCCCAACTCAGCCTTGGCTGGGGTGATGTCATGGTTTAGGACTGATACCCCCCAGTTTAATGCTTCTACTGAGACTCTCCAAACCATGCTCCCCCTCCCCCGTGGTGGGATGGAGAGGGGAATTGGAGACACAAAAGGCAAAGATCACAGGGTGACAGGAGAACAATTTACTGGAAACACCAATAAGATAAGAAAAAGAGCATTAACAATATTAATAACAAAATGTACAACCAAGTGTCAGCTGCCAGATTGAGTGGAAACTCTTCTTACTACCTGTCATACTTCCAGGGTTAATTTTTGCAGCTGTCACTTGGTTGTAGTCATAGAAAGCTTTTCTTGTGGAGTCCTTTTCACTGCCAGCACCACTGGCTCCTCTTAAAACCAGAAGGGTGGGGGAATAGGGGTGGAGTTTCTCCTTGAATCCCACAACCTGGGTGAGATTAGAAAGGATTTAAAGCGGTGAAAATGACAATTTAAAAAAAATCAACATATCCACGTTGAGGATCCAGTCTTGCAAACAAATAACCACGGTCTTTCTTTCCCTCCTCTATCTAGCAGCAAGTGAAAAAAAGAAAAGGGGAAAAGAGGAAAGAGAGCAAAGGAATAAAGAGTTTGCTGGTGGGTTTTTGTTGTGGGTTTTTTTTTTTTTTTTTTTTTTTTAAAGATTGAATATTTTGAAACAAAATGTAAAGGCAAGTCCTTCCCTGTGAGGGTGGGGAGGCCCTGGCACAGGTTGCCCAGAGAAGCTGTGGCTGCCCCATCCCTGGAAGTGTCCAAGGCCAAGTTGGACAGGGCTTGGAGCAACCTGGGGTAGTGGAAGGTGTCCCTGCCCATGACAGGGTTGGAACGAGATGAGCTTTAAGGTCCCTTCCAACCCAAACCAGTCTGGGATTCTGTGAACTTCTATGTAATAAAAAAAAAGGGAGTGTTGGGAAGAAAATAATCCTTAGCCCTCCTGCAGTCAGTGGGTTGCCCAGCAGTGATGAGGATATATTGTATTTTTCCTGTCCCTAAAGTAAAGCCAAATGCAGAGATTTCTCATTTCTTCCTTTTGTCCTACCATCCCACCTCCTCCTGTGGCCACTCCTGATAAATGGGTGATTTTAGCCAAGCTCTGGGCGGTGCATTCCCGACCAGAAAAGTGCAATTTCCCATTAAAACCAAAAATTTAAAAGCCCCAACTTAAATCACTTGGGTGTTATCTTAAGGCTGCAAATCGCTTGTTTGCTCCTCCAGCTGGAGCTGTTAATTCAGAACAATTAAGGCACCTTTTAAAACCCGGACAAGGCGTGTGGAGGTGGTCCTGGGGAAAAGAGCTTGTTTGGGATGGAGCACCTCAGAGCTGGCAAAACTGGATGAATAACTCCAGTTTGTCTTTCCTTTGAGATCCTGGCAGGTGTTGTGGGGAATGACATGGACACTGGGGAGTTTAACCCCCAGAACTCCTGTTGAATGCTGTGTGATTCTCAAAGCAAGAGCCAGCTGGGTCTCTGGGTCCAAGTAGAAGTAAAGTGCTGATGTTTGTTGTTGGGACAAACTAAGAGAGTGCTGTCACCACCCTGCCCATCCTTCAAATATTTCTCCTTGATGAAGAAATATTGAATCCTAGAGTGAATCCTAAAATCATGCCTAGATTTTTTGAGGAGCCCCTTTGCAATGCCATGAAACACTTCCCTGGCTGCATCCTTTAAGGCTTTTTGCAGCTTCATTTTGGACACCTGCCATCTATTTTCTCAGGTTCCCTTCTGAGTTTTGATGCAGATGAAGAACAAAAACCCAAATCCAGAAATAAACCCAAAAATACAGCAGTTCAATCTGCTTAAGATACTGAGCTGAGCTCAACCTGCTTAAAATATCCCTGGGCCAAGGAGCAAGGAGGACATAAAGCACTGTTAGACTTCTGTGGGATGCTGTACAAAAATGCAGTTGTTGCATTTTTGCAGCCCAGTGGTGGCTTATGAGATGGTCCATCCTTATTTCCACCTTTGCCTGCATTCATCCATGTATCCTTTCACCCATGGATGTACCTGTTCATCCTTGCATCCATATGATCAGATGCACAGGGTGAGCCTGTGCATCCCTACATCTCTGCATTCACACATCTCTAAATATATGCATGTTTGCATCTGTGCATCCTCACATCTGTGCATCCTCACATCTGTGCATCCTTGCATCCACCCATCCATCATTTTTGGTCCTGTACCTCTGACCATAACTGTACACAAATTTTATAAATAGCGCCCAAGAATTTGTTTTAAACATGGAAAAAAACCTTCACAAATCCAAATGTGAATCTTTACAGGAATTGGCGTGGCTCAACACACAGCAGCTTTTTGCATCCCCTACAAATGATGGGAAAATGTCCTTTTCCACCCCAAAGTTGGCACAAGGATTTCGGGTTTGGGGACCCCTGTAGCATAAGCACCTCAAAACCTGTGTCTGCCTGAGCTGTGAAAGCCAAGCAGGTCGTCTTTAAGAGCTTTTTCTGCAAAGCCTTTCCTGTTATTCCCCCATCCGAGGATGGATGTAGGCAGCAGCATCGGCAAATCTGAATAACTAATCAGAGTCCTCATTAACCCCCCGCCGAGATGCTCAAACATTCACTTTGCTGTTTGTGAAGCAGGGAAAAAAAAAAAAAAAGAAAAAGAAGGAAAAAGGGGGAAAAAACCCCCAACCCGCACAAGCCACCCTGCATTAAAATTGATGTGTTGTTAATCCCACTGTTCCAGACCTCGTGGGTACTGAATTTTCCTCCGTCTCGCCCGGGGCCGAACGTTGTGGTGCTGCTTCTGTGGGGCACTTTGCCTTTCCATTATTTATCAGCACGGCGTAGCTTTTGTTCCCTGGATCCAGATGTGTTCACGTGTGCACCTCCTGGGTGGGGGTGTCCAATATTTCCCTACATATCCCTTTGGATAATGGGAGTTGCCCGGGGCGGGGCTCCACCGATGGACTTGTCTCTCCCGGCCGTGTTTTGCCTCAGAGCAGCTTTGCTTTTGCAGAAATGCAGGAATATTGCACATGTCTGGGCATGTCTCCAATCTTTCACTCTCTCTGAAGAACAGTGGGGTTTGTGCATCACCAATTTTAACTTGTGGGAGCGGGGAGGATGAAAACACCGTATTCCTCCTGGAGCATCCCCAACACCCAGGCCCAGCCCTTCCCCAGAAGTTGGAGGTGCTACAGAAATTGCACTGTGGGGGGAAAAACTCAGTACACCAAAGGTTTTTATTATCATAGTCCTCGTCATAGATGGCAGCAGGTGTTGCCAAAGTATTTGGAGGGTTGTGATCGTCTCTTGGAGCTCCTGGAAGGGTCAATGGAAATTTGAGCTTTGATTTCTGCATTTATACTGTTTTCCTCACATACAGGGTTTCTTCAGTTGGCCCCGTGGGTGTGGAGTTTGGGGCCTGTATGGCTTGTGTGGGGTATAAAAATAATTCAGCAAAACCCAGTGTTATTGGGATTTTCACTATTTGTGGTTTCCACTTAATTTAAGCTGGCATTAAATGTATTAAAAAATGATAGTCACAATTAAACAGCACTGACATGGTGGGGTTTGGAAGCATCACGGTGTGCTCATATTGGAAGAAGCAAAGTGACATGCTGGGAAAATCTGCCTTGCTTCAAAATCCTAGACTTTTTGCAAAAACCCCGGGTTTTGATTTGCTAAATGTCAGCTTTATCATCATTCCCTTACACTTCATTAAATCTTTATTAACAGAGCTGCCCTTGGCTTTTTTGCAGCTGGGGAACAGGCTGAGGTCCCAGGATAGTGGGCTGTTCTGTTGGAGGCTATTCAGGTCAACTAGATAAGGATTTAGGGCATTTGGGGGGGGGCTGATGACTTGCCAGAAATGGTGTCTCATTTGTGATCCTGGGGCAGCAGCTGAGTGACACCACGAGCGCCCGGGACACCGCGTTGTCTCACTGGCCTGCGTCGCCTGCGGTGGAGCATCTTGGAGGAGGCATCTCCTCCGTTCCCTTTTGCATCAGGAGGACTTCAAAGGCCTCTGCTAAACTTCAAAGGCTGCCTTTTGAAGTTGCTAAAAGTGAGCGCCGGCTCAAAAAGACTTGTCTCCCTCTGCAAGGATGTTCGGGGAGGTGTCCCTGGTGGGGTTGGCTCCTGGTGTTCTTGGTGACAGGGACAAAAATGGCATCATTTGTGCAGAAGTTGCACAATATTTTTGCTCTACATGCATGCAACGTCCAAGACCTCAGCCCTGATCACCTCCAAGGATGAAAATCAGTCTACTAGAGCTGTTTTAACACTGACAGAGCCTTATTTGTCTGCTCTTTTTCCTCCAGTCCTCACGTTTCATTCACACAGCAAACTCAGATGAAAAAGTCTTTCCTGTGGGATGGAAAAAAGCCTTTACAGGGATGAAGGATTGCTGCAAAAAATGAGCTTTTTAATCACGATGTCAGGACAAATCCAGTGAAAATCAACTCCTGGGTTCTCAGTATGTGTTTGGTGTCAGCCCATGCATACTCCTCCAAGATGAGCCTTAATTCTTTATCACAAATAACCCTCATATTTCACCTGCTGTTGTGGTGGAAGAGTTTTGGACTCAGGCCCTTCTGAGCATTGAGTGTAACCCAGATGAGGTCACTAAATCTCTTGGCAGGACCTACAGTGGCCTGAGAAATCAAGAGGCACCTTGACCTTTTGTCCCTTTCACTGAGTTTTCCAGGTTTGGGGGTTTCTACCCTGTTTTGCCCTGAAATCACCCAGTTGTTTCTGTATCTCTCCTTGGTCAACCACCTTGGTGATGTCCAGGTTTCCAGGAACTGCCCTTCCCATGCAACTTCGTCTCTTGGACCCGTGTTCCCGGCTTAGATGATGGACAGGGGCTGTGAGGGCACAGAAATGCCTGTGGGGTTGTTGCAAGGGGTTTGGGATGGAATTAAAGCCGGGGGAAACAGTTCTCATGGATCTCCCAGCTGGCCTCACCACACAAGATGTAGCTGTCTGCTGGTAATGTGTGGCAGAGGTGCATCCTTGAGGTGTATCCTGGGAATCCAAGGAGCTCTGGAGGTGCTGTGCATGTTGGTAGTGAGTTGAAGGAGCATCTGAGGAGCTCTCGAGAGGTGGTGTGTAACTAGAGATGCATATATCAGATATACATTCAAATCAGCAGTTCAGCACATCAGAGGGTACATACCTATATATATTAGACATATATCAACAGTCTGAGAAGCTCTGTAACAGGTCATATATTTCAGGGTAGGTATATCAGATGCATATTGAAGATCTGAGGAGCTCTCTGGGGGTGATGTGTACCAAGAGACATATATCAGACATCTGTCAGAGCTCTGAGGAGCTCTCTGGAGGTGGTGTGTGCCAGGCCAGATGTATCGGATGCATAATGGAGACTTGAGGAGCTCCAGCCAGGTGACATATATCAGAGTTGTGTCTGTCAGAGGAGAGGGTGAGGAGCTGTGCTGGTGAGGAGCTGTCGAGCTGGTTTGGATCAGGGTAGATATATCAGCTGTAGACTGAAGATCAGAGGAGCTTGGCAGAGATTATGTGTATCAAGGGACATATATCAGACCTATACTGGAGGTCTGAGGAGCTCTCTACCAGGTGATGTATGTCAGGGTAAATATATCAGACACATATCAGAGATCTCAGGTGATGTTTATCACCTGACAGAGAGGTAATATCTGGAGGTGATGTATGCTGAGGGACATTTATTAGATGGGTATTGGAGATCTGAGGGTCTTGCTAGAGGTGATGGATATTGTGAGGTCTGGTGAATTTTTTCTCTTATTCCTTTTTTTTTGCAGTCAGACACAAACCACCCCCATGTCGGTGGCTGTGCTGATCCTTGCTCAGTCCATCTTTGTTCTTCCACTGAAACTGCTGAAATCTAGAAATCCCCACCTTATAAAGGCCGGATTCTTGGTAGTTGCAACATCATCCCTAACATCTGTGGGGACTTGGCCTTATTGAATTGTGGCTGGGAGCTCCCCATTTGTAAGTTAATGGCTCTTCCCAGACACTCTGTCTGAGCCCAAGTATAAAAGCACATTTACACTCAAGCAAAGATTATAATTAAGCAGGGAAATGGCAACAGCCAATGTGAAATGGGGGCAAGACCAAGAGCGATGTTGTTTCATTGCTTTTTCCCTTTTTTCTGCTTTTCAGACCCGGGTTGTAGCAGTAACCCTCAGTGAGATCTTACACCGAGGATTCACCATCCCCCAGGAGCTGAAAAGGACGGGGCAGGACTGTGCCAACCTCCATCCTCTGTGGATAGAGCATCAACGAGCACACCTTCGTTTGCTGGACACGGCCCGGTTCGACCCCTAAAATTCTGATTCAGTTTTTGTCCTTTCTGGGAGATGTTCAAACACACTGGGGCAAAACCCTGCTCTAGATTAGACACCAGTCCTGCCTTCACCTCCAAGGGATATTCCCACCTAAGTTTTCCTTGATTCCTCTTATCTTCCCCATCATCCTTCAAAAAAAATGCTTTAAGAGTGGACTTGCCCACCACAGCTTTGCTGCCACTGCCAAAAGCCCTCTCCTAGTACAGACCTTCATCCTCTGCTTAATATTTTGCCTTCTTGTGTCATCATTTTTTCACAGTATTCAAACATTTCATCCTTTGCTTTCCCAGGTTGTGATTCCCATCCAGAAAATCTAGTTTTTGGGGAGGTGGGAGGACACTTCCAGGGCAGTGTCTCCCTGAGCACCCCACAAACAGTAAGGCTTCTTCTCTTTATATTAATTAAGCAATTATATGTGTTAATTGTGCAATTATATATACTAATTGAGTGGGATGTGTTGAGTCATGACCTCAGTGTGGCTTTATTTGGGGGAATTTCTGTTGTTTTCTGGTACACTTAAATTGTATCAACCCTTCCCTAAATGCAGTGAGGGGAGAATTACACTTTTATACTGTTTTTTTGAGAAATCAGTCTGTGCAGGGAGTCTTGATTTGAAGCTCAAGTGTCAATAACATGTTGTTAAGAGCCCTACGAGCCATAGCCAGCCTGGAGGAAAACACAGATATATTTTTGTGAAAATACTCTGAAATATGGGCTGTTATTACTGCAAAATTTTGGCACAGCCAGCAGTAGAATGAGGAGGAATGGTCACCAGCTAAAAATAACTGAAATGCAGAGCTTAAAATAAGATTTACGTGAAACCAAGGGTCTCACAGTCCTTTGGTCAACCCTGCTCACTAAAATTAGGGCTCGACAGGGTGACAAATGTCACTGTGCCAAAACCGGAGGTGACAAAGAAAATAAAACCCCGTTGGCTGCAAATTTCCTCCTGTAGGAGGAAAGAGAAATCTTTGGTCACTGAAAATGGAGGTGCCACCTTCAATTCCTGCAAGTGCCCTGCAAAAGTGCCTGGTTTCTGCTTAAACTGGTGGTATTGAGGGCAGGGGTTTCTCGGGGGAAAGCCCAAAACCTTCAGTCAGTCCATGGTGAGCATCTTTTCTTGGAGTGTTTTCTTTTGAGTCTTGTCTCCTTTGAAAGTCTCTTTTAATAAAAAGAGCAGCCACTAAGGGCAGGATTGTTTCTCCCAGCCCCAGTTCTTACCAGTGACCTTCCCCTGGCCAAAAAAAACCCCACATGATGAAGGAAGTGATGGATTTCTCCTTAGTCTGATTTCAGCCATGTTCTGATTCTGAGGTTGGGTTCACTTTGAAATGACTTTTCTGCTGAGTTTGTGGGGGCTTGGGGTCACCTCCACCTTCTGGGGGGATCCTGCCTGCCTTGATGCCTTCTTTCCAATCTGTATTTCGAGGAGAGCTACCTGGTGCTCGTGCTGATCCTTGCTCAGTCCATCTTTGTTCTTCCACTGAAACTGCTGAAATCTAGAAATCCCCACCTTATAAAGGCCAGATTTTTGGTAGTTGCAACATCATCTCTAACATCTGTGGGGACTTGGCCTTATTGAATTGTGGCTGGGAGCTCCCCATTTGTAAGTTAATGGCTCTTCCCCAGTTCACTCTGTCTGAGCCCAAGTATAAAAGCACATTTACACTCAAGCAAAGATTATCTGGAAGGGCTTGGTACCCTGCCCTTTATTTTGGGCACGTTGGGTTGTTCTCTTTGGTGGAAACTGAGCCTGTGGAGAACATGAGCATGTGACTGCTGAGGACACAAATGCAACCTGGCCTGGAGGTATCTCCAGCAAGAAGACCAAACCCAAAACAGCTCGACAAATTGTGCCAACAAGGTCTAGGCATCTCCCAGTAAAGGCACAGAAAGATGTGATGATGGATGTCCACCTAATTACCTTCTGGAACACGAGGTTCGCATTGCTCTAAGTGGTTAATGATAGAAATTACCTATCCTGATGACTTCTTCTGAGAAACAGCTTGGTTCCCCTTGGGTTTCTCCACCTTGTGTGTTGGTCCCCCCAATTTCCAGGCACAAAACTGTCTCATCTTTCCTCCTCCTGAAGCCCACATGACCAGGGAGGTGCACCTCAGAGGCCAGGCCATATCTTTTGTCACTGTGTTGTGAAAAAATTTGGCACATCTGTCTCACACCACAAACACTTTCCAGTCCTTTTTTGACCCCAATTTCCTCATCGTGTTGAGGTCAGACCAGTCTGAGGTTTACTCCCATTTGGAATAAATGGAGAAGTTATTAACTGTTATTAAGCATCATTAAAGGAGTTTGAAACCCCTTGTAACTCCCTAGCTGGCTGGAGCTTGTATAAATCACCATGTCACATCTCAAACTTCTCTTTTGTCATCAAGGCTGGAAATATGGCAAAAAAATTGAGTTTAAATGGGCAAATGAAACATGTTTCAATTGAGGTGATTAATCCAGGGGCTCCCATAGCAGTCCTTAGTGTCTTGGCTCGGGGTTTGGATAGGGACAACTCTCTGCAGGTACCAGAAAGCCTGGAATGCCTCAATAAAACCCATATTTTTTTGTCTTCTGGTTGGTAGAGTCACTTCTCTTAGGGAATTTTACATTTTTAAAAAGGAAATTCAGGGAGGAGGAAGACCGGGAGGAGACAGAGAACTGTGAGAGAGGGATGTGAAGCGGAAACTCAGCGAGTCAGGAGTTCTGATTTATCTGCCATATGGGAAAGAGGAAAACAGCCAGCTCCAGGGGGATTTCTTTCCCTCTCCCAAAGTGAAAATTTCCAAGCGTGATAGCAGGATATAGGGAGAAATGAGGCAGATTTAAAGGAGGAGAGGGTTTTATTAGGTGTGCTGTGGCATTGCTGTTTTTGGGGGTTTCCCATGGGGTGGGGAAATCTTTGCACACTCCCACCTGTGTTTCTGCAGTTGGGTTGGCTCTGCTACTTTTAGCCCAAGTCCTACAAGTCCACCAAAAAGCAGGTTCCTGGCTGTGTTCACCTGCTGCTACTCGTGCCAGTGCTGGGAGAATTGCATGAAGCCCGTGAGCTTTGATTTGCAAAATGAACACCCCAAAAGGGCATCAAAATTAAAGCTACATTTAAAACCATATAAAATGGCAGTGTGGGTCACGGGGTGTTTGTGGGCTGCAGCAACAGCTGCAAAAGGTCCTCGCGTGGTTTGTGGTGGCACCTTTGCTAGGATTGGTGGTGCACGTCTGTGTGGAGGTTGTGGGTGGGTCTTGCACTGCTGTTGGTCTGATTGGCACTTGTGCTGGTGGAGAAATTGGTGGTTGTGGTTTAGGAATGGTGTTCCCCAATTTAGTGCTTCCCCCACACCCACCACGTCTCCGAAACCACGCGCTGCTCGCTCGCTTCCCCTCCCTCCCGTTCCACCCCTGGGTGGCTGGAGGGGATAACTGGGGGCACTACAGACAAAGATCACAGGTTGAGATAAGAACAATTTACTGGAAACAGCAGTGAGATAAAAAAATGAACAGTAGCAGCAACAATATTAGTAACAGAAGTGTATGAAAGAGAGAATGTGGAGCTCTACTGGACTGTGGCCACACCACCCACACGGCTCCCTCTGGTCAGGACCATCCTCCCTCCTCCTTCCCATTTAGATTTGGTGCTTGCCCGATGGAAATGTGGGTGCTCAGTTATTCCTTACTCATGAAATTATCAGATTGTGGTGAAAAACAAAGAGCACAAGCCGAGGTTGAAAGCATAGGGCAAGATTTTGGACATAAATTATTCCCAGCTCACAGAGAAGAGCTGTTGGAAAATTCACCCGCTCCCTATTTTTGACAAGCACTCTCAAGGCAAACAGAGAATTTTTTTTGGATAATTTGTGTCCAGCAAGAGGAAGTTTCTGCATTTTTGGGGTTCCTCAGCTACGCTTCACTTCAAAGCTTTTTGATTTGCCCTGTGAAAAAATTCACAATTTGCTCTTTTGGGAACTTTTCTTGGGCCAAGGGCTGGGTTGCACAAAATGCAAGTATTTTCAGGTTACTTTGAAGAAGCTTCTTTGATGTTTCCCTGTGCCAGTTTGTTTTGGAAGGTGCTTTAATGGTCTTCCCCTATAAAAATAACACTTTAAAATGTATGTAGGTATCTCAGCTCTGCACTTAAAAAAAGAGGGAAGTTGTTTAATGCTGCTGTTCAAGGTACATTAACCTTGTCTACTAAAGCTCTGACTGGCTCTTGCAGGTTTTATTCTCATGTTTATGTTGCAGAGATATCCCTGGAGCCTTTTAGGGATGGGTATCTTTGGAGAGGAGAGAAATATTTAGCAGTAATTGTTGTTCTCATCGGAAATTCACTGTAGCAGCTCCCTCCTTTCTCTGGAGCTGGAGCTGGGAGGAGGATTGGGAAATATTAAATATATAAATGCAAAGAGCGAAGAAATACTTGCAAATATGAAATAAATAAATAAATAAAAAATATTAAATACCTAGGTGAAAGTATTAAGTAAATAAATGCTCCTTTTCCCTGTGCTCATCCAGGGACATTCCAAACTGGTGCTTGGCAAGAGTTTTTTGACATTGTCTGACACAGTGTTTCCTTCTCCCTTTTATCCCAATTGCTTATGCATTGACCAACTGTTCTTTTAGGAGGAATATAGAAAAGGGATGCAGAGTTTATTCTGCAGAAGTATCAAATCACCATCTGCTTTAGCCCGTGGTTGTAGCAGAATCACACACCCAATTTGTCTTTTTTTATGGGGCAATAACTCGATAACTGGGTGCTGGGAAGGGTGCAAAGGTCAGCATCTAGAAAATGCATCATCTTGGTCGAGAGCAAGGATGCTCCCAGTGCAAAACCTCCTGGGTTTGGATAGAGGAAGTTTGGCAGCCAAATATTCCTGAAAAAAATTAAAGCTATTTGGTGGCACAGTGGTGTGTCTTGCACAAATGGTCCTGATCTCCCCAGAGGAGGCATTGCATGAGCCTGCTTGGAAGCAACCTGGAACACGAGGAATGGTCAAGAAATGGTTTATGTCTTGAAAAATTAGATTTTTCCCCGGTTTTGACCATTTAATAGTGGTTTATTTTTATCTTAACCACTAGTTAATAGTGGTTTGTTTTTAATGAGCTCAGGGTGGCATAAGGGACTTCCTCTAACAGCTTGTGAAAACTGGTGTTCATCTTTCAGGGTAATGTGTGAATGTTGGCAAAAACAAGCAAAAAGGGTGAAGATTGGTGGATAGAAATGAGATGTTCAAGAGCAAGAGGGTAGCTCTTAATTCACTTTATGGCCAATCAAGAGTTGGCGTCACCCACCGAGAGTGAACCTGTCCTGGCTGCTCCGAGCAAGATGTATGGTCCTCTGGAGGACCCTCTCCCTCCCTGCTCTGCCATATTTCTTCATTTTAACTTAGCTGAATGCATATATCATAAACTTCAGCCTGCTCAGGCCCTCTCTGAAGACAGTGACATAAAAAACTGTGGAGGGAGCCGTGACTGACTCGGCATCATTGCAAATCCCACAGCGGCCCCTCTTCAAAAGAATCCCCTTTGGAAGAAGGCAATCTTCCCTTAATACAGAAAGGGAAAAAATACCATCCTCAAGTATCTCTAATAATGTTGAAGCTTCAGGTGGAGAAGAAAAAAAAAGCCTGAGAAGTTGTTTTTCTGACTTCTCACATTGAACCCTCTGCTATCAGTCTCACGTGTTGCTACGGGGCAGAAGCTGCTGAATGAGCTAGAAAAAATTATCCCCGTTTTCCAGTTGGTTTGGAAACAAGAGTTGTGCTTTCCAAATTGAATATTAACATTTTTCTTTGAAAAAAGAGTCTGTAAATGAGGTTTTAAATTTTTTTTTTTGCATTCAGGCCTACTTCTAATACGGTTTTATGGGTGTTTTATTAATCAAGGAGGTCATATTCACCCGGGGGGTGGTGGGTGACTGACAATACTTTGCTTTTTAAAATGTTTTAAGGCATCAGTGACCACGTGGAAAAAAAACCCCTGACTTTTCAACTTAGTCTTTAATTATTTTTACTGGGAAAAGGATGTAATATATTGTTGGCAAAAAAAAAAAAAAAAAAGCAGCCAATAAATCTGAGACTCTTTTAGGTAGGCACAAGCTCTTCGGGAAATACATTTCCAACGTAATGGCAACATTTCAGCGATAGCTGAAATAATTTTATTTCATAAGGAAATTTAGGATACTTTGATCTCAAGTCGTTGCCAAAACGTAAAGTACTGCCGGGTCCGGAAATGAAAGAGCCTTTATGGGTTTTATTGCTCACCTTTCCGTTCCTCTGTGCAAATACCCCAAGAGTTGGCTGCAGTTCCTGCCCTCCTCCATCCCCAGCCCCCCAGAATTCCCTTTTCACCCAAGGTTTGAGGGTTGCCTTGGGCTGAGCAGGAGGATTTGGCAGGGGTTTGGTGACGCTCTGCTCCTTTCGGCGTCTGGGTGCCTGTGGTCAGGAGTTCACCAGCTAAATTGATTTAAGTGGTGGAAGTGGGGGGAAAAAAAAGAAAAAAAAAAGAGGGGATTAGTGCATAAAATATAAAAAATAAAAAAGGATTAATGCATAAAATAGCAGCTTTTGACCCTCCCTTGTGTTGGCTGCTGATAAATCCATTGGGCTGACAGCTTTGCACTGTTATCCTGACATTCCTGGCCAGGGGCTCCCAGGTGAAACACCTGTCCAGCTTTTCCCTCAGCCATCAGTTGCTTCCCTGGATATTTACGGTGCCCAAGTGCATTTTTCCCCCCCCCGAGATAAATACAGTGCTATTTGCAGCAGCTGTCTCTCACTTCCATCCTTTTTTTTATTTTTCACGTTTTGCTGTGAGTCCTGCTCTCCCCCCAAACCAACACCCACAAACCTCGATGAACGGCCCGATTTGAGCAGCTCAGATGTTTTTCAGCAATTAAATCGGGCTCTGGGCTGCCACCTTCTGGGAATGTGCTCACCCAAAAACTCACACCCCACAATGAATCCCCACGTGCTGGTTGTGGGCTCGCTCCTGGCAGGAGCAATAGATGCCAAGCAGGGTATTTTTCCCAAAATAGCAATGTCTTTTTTTTTTTTTTAGCTTCCCACCCAGATGGCCAGACCATCACAATGCTAAATTCTGCTCTTCCCCAGCTGCAGCTATTTCTGGTGGGGAGGTTTTCCCCTTGGTGTTACCCCCCGAGGACTCAGATATTCATTCACATGCCTGCAGCTGCAAGTGAATTTTGACATTGGACACCAAAGATTTTAAGCAGTGAGTTCACTCAGGAGCAGATAATTTTGCCTCCTGCTATTTTGCTGTTAGGGAAAAAAAGAAGAAAAGCATCATTTTAATCCCATAAATGCAGTCTGCTTCTCCCTGCAAGAGGTCTGTGCCATGCAAGAACCCTGCATGCACAGGATTTTGGGTGTGATCTCTCAGTTTGTGGGTTATCCATATTAGTGCAAAGTTAAAAAAAAAGAATAACCTCATTTATTCTTGCAAAATAAATAGGAGTGGTTGATGCCCATCCCATGCACACAGCACTTGGCTTTCTGTGTGGATATGGTGCATTTGTGAACTTGGTGCCTGGTGGTTCCTGTAAAGCTTGAAGCCTCAAGGAGAAGACCAGAATATTGTGACTCTTCCCCCCCAAAAATGTGGACCTCATGGAGAAGACCAGAATATTGTGAATCTTTCACAAAGGTTGCTGAATGTGCATCAGTTTTGACTGAGCTCATCACTATCCCTGTGACAGTCCCCTTTGACTTTTCCAAATGTCACCATTTCATGGCAAAAGCGACACTGACACTATTTTGTGGTTATATCCCCTCACAGTATCGGAGGACTTTACACACCTTTTTTCATTTCTTCAAGGGATGGCACCGTGGCTCTTCTCCAGATGGGAAACCAGGGGAGAAGCCAGTGCATTGAGGGGCATCGTGAAGGGGAGAACCTTTCAAGAGGTGTCATCTCTTACAAAAATGAGGCACTGCAGAAAGAAATGCACTTTTGGAGCATCTGGGAAGATTTTGCTGGGTGGTTTTGTGAGTTGGCCCAAGACAGAGCTCAGAGCTGCAGAGGGGACAGGACAGGTTTTTTTTTTTTTAAGGATTTAAGCTAGATTATTGGCTTTTCTTCTAAAACAACCACACAGCTGCAGTGAAATAATGGGAGAGGAGGTTTTTCGGGGCCAAGAGTTGCTTTTGGATCACATCTGCCACCAGGTTTATCCTTGAGGACTTCTCCCAGCCAAATGCTTCTCTACAAATTTGTCTCTTCCTGGTGCCCCTCTTTTTTTCCCCATCTCCTTTGGACATGAAGATGCAAAAAAAAAAAATCTGTTCCCCCCCCCCAGATAACTCTGCATTTCTAGAAAGCAGCAACTTGCAGAGAGGTTGAGGGCAGCGTGAGAATTGTCTCCTCGGTTTATGGGATCAAAATCCAGGTTTGCTTCCTGGTTCAAATCAGGCAAGAGTTTCCACATTTCTGTGCATTTAGTCACCTCAACAGAGGAGTCAACTGGGCTGGACAGCACAACATGGGAATCAACTCCACATCAGACACAAAATGGCCCTTCTGGAGTGAGCAGGCAGTGCTTGAGGATGCGACTCTGTGGTGGCCAAAGGCAAAGAGACACAAAATTTTGGGGGGATTTAGTGTCTGATTTCAGAAAATGGGCAAGTTTTGCATTTATGATTTGTCTTCCAACTTCCAAAGAGGGGGAATAACTGGAAAGGGGATGGAAATCCCTATTTAGGCACTGTGGTCAGGCACGAAGGGTGGAAAGAAGACGCCTTGGGTGCACCAGAGCTCACAGGGGGAAAATGTAATGAGGTTCACCAATGGCAGTCAGCATCTCCTCCTTTGCCTGGCTGCTATCCAGGGGAGATGTCCCTGCTGTGCTTTGGCCCTGATGCATTCCTTATCCAAAATCCCAAATCTCAAATAATCACCAAAGCGTGATGAGGGTCAGCAAGTCACCTTGGGTTCCTCCCAGGGGCCGTGTGGTGCAGGGCTGTGCCGGGGTGAGGAATGTCACCTCTCCTTGCTGTCTTTTTTTTTTTTTCTCTCCCTTTATGTGATTTTTTTTGGGGGGGGGGGCAGGGAGAGATCCCTTTTAATGCAACAGCTCCTCTCCTGCCTGCAGGTTCTCGATGTGAGTCCCACCCAGGATGCACCATGTCTCCCCAGCACCGGCTCTGACGATGATGGCCACCCAGACAGTGCCTCCTCCTCCCTACCAAGACACCCCACAGGTGAGTGTCCTGCAGCACCCACGGGCCCCTCCAGACCCCTGGGGACCCCCAACTCCTGCATTAATTACCCTGCCTTCCTAAATAATGGCCATTGCAAAGTATTTCACCCCAGAACGTTCACGTCAGAGACTGGCCAAATTAAACCCCTTCTTGACACAGCCTCCAAGGTTGAAAGGTTTTGGGTCAAACTGTGGTTTTTTTCCCCCTTTCAGTCTTATTTTGGGATCACTGGGTCTTATTTTGGGATCATTTGGGTCTTCTTGGAAAGCCAACATGGTGACATGTTTGCAGCCAGCAGGTTAATTACCTGGAAAGATGAAATGTTTGACTAAACCAGGATGGGTTTAGCCGTAGAAATGGCCCTTTGATTTGTTTCAATGGCATTTTTTAATAACCTGTGGCAGGGGAGAAAAAAAGATTTCATCTCCAATGGTGCTCTAAGGGGTCGAATAACTTTTCCAAGCATCATTATGGAGTTATTGTAAGAAGAGGAGTTTGTCCAAGAGAAACTCTACTGGAGCACCCCAATGGGCTGGACTTGGAGGTTGAGGATGGATTTCAGAGATGGTCCTGTGCCCTGCAGCCCATCCTAAGATTTTTTAGGGGCAAATTTATGTCACATTTCTGCTTTCCCAGCTACAATGACCTAACAGGGACGATCCACTGAGCGCTGAGGCAGCTCCATTTTCAAAGCAGCTTTTTTTTTTGTTGTTGTCCATACGGAAGATTTTGAGTTTCTCCCCATTTGCTGCTCCTTTCAGTCGCGAAAGCAGAAAAATCTCCCCTCCCAGGAAAAGAAATCAAAACAAAACCCAACGAAAAAAAACCCCCAAACCCCCGAGCCTGTTCTCTGCAAGCTAAAATAAATAAATTGACTTTTTTACACCCCCCCTGAAGGCCCCCCCCGGGTCTCCTTCCCGCTCGTTTCCTTCGGTGGGAAAAGGTCACTTCTCACAAACGACACCTCGGTGGGGTTTTTATGGCTCCTCCAACTTCTGTGTCATCATTTACTCGCTTGGTTGCTTCTCTCTGAGTAGAGCTTTTTTTTTTTTTTTTCTTTCCCCAATTTTTTTTTTTTATTTTTTTTCTCCCTTTTCTCGCTTACACAGCGGGAGCTGCGGCGCCGTTTTAGCCCTAATGGGCAATTGAAAGGGATTTTTAAAATAGCCGACATTTTCCCGAGCATCCCACGGTGACATCCCCTCCACCCATCCCCTTCCCTACCCCCCTCTTTTAATACACTGAATTTTGGGGGACCCTCAGGAGCATCGTTGACCAAACCCTTCCTTTTTTTCCCCCTTATCAAGGGGGTTGCTCAAGTGTTTTTGTTTTTGTTTTTTTTTCTGGGAGGAAAAGCTGCGGCCGAGGGTTGATTTCCTTGACTCGTCCGTGGCTGCTGTGAACTTTTCACCTGGAAAATTTGGGATTTCTAAGGGGTTGGAAAAGCAAATTGCACACGAATTTCTTCTCCCCAAAGACAGGGAGGACTTGGTGGATAAATAAATAAAATAAATTAAAAAATGATCAATTATTAGAGCTACGATGAGCTCCTCATCAAGGGAACCATTTTGGGGAGAAGAGTGTTAAAAAATGGGATTTGGGGAGCTTTGAATTCGTGTTTTACAGCAGAGGCTGGAAGGTGTTACCCTCACTGTCAGAAATTTGCAGAAATGAAGCAGAAATTAGGGGAAAAACTGCCTTTTTTGGGAAAAAAATGCTTTATTAAACACCTGAATCTGTTACAGGGGTGTAACATGGAGCATCTTTTATGCTGGGCACAGGCACGCTCCTCAAGCATTCTACCTGTTGAAAATTAAGGAGTCTGCCTAAAAATCCATGTGTTTTCCATAATAAATTAAAACTAAAAAGGTGAAGAAGGGTCTTCAGCCATTGGCAAAGTTAGCAAAAAAAGAGGTTGTTTTAAAAAGAGGAATTTTCAGCACTGAAAGCGATGAAAGAAGCTTTACCCTCCCAAAAAAAGTGCTACAACAGGGACAAAAAAAGGGGAAGGGAGAGGAAATTATTTCTTTATTTATGTATTGAAAAAATATATTTAGGAGAAAAGGTTATTAAAAATCAGGTGGAGATGTTAATTTTTCATAAATTTCAACACAGAAAGGGGTAAAAAGCATCTTCTTCCCCCTCCCCAAAGGTGGTTACCATAGGGACAAAAATGATAAATAAATAAATATATTTTAAAATATAATTAAAAATTGGACGGAGAAGTTGATTTTACGTAATTTTCAGCCCAGAAAGTCATAAAAGCAGCTTTGCCTTCCACCCCCCCAGGTGCTTTTCAGGTGGTTATAACAGTGACAAAAATGGAAAAATTAGGAACATCCTTCTACTTTTTTAATCATAAAAAATATTTTTGAAAAAACCACAGGGTAAAAACTGAGTGGAGATCAAGATTTTTTTCAGTGGGAACCACAAAACCTCTCCAATTCCTGGTGTCCTCAGCAGGTTTTTGGGCTGTTTTCAGCACGTGTGACAGGATTTCCCAGCAAAATGCTAAGAAATAGGATAAATATTGCTGATTTAGGGGATTTACTCCTTGAACTTGATGTCTTTGGACATAGTCTTCACAAAAAAAAGCCTAAAGAAGAGGGATTATGGCATTTAAAACTGCGAGAAACTCTCCCAGAGCTAATGCTGGCAGAGGATTTCCTTCCAAAAGAAGAAAAAAACCCCAGAAATATCAGACTCGAACCCCAAAAATGTAATACCTGGAAATATTGTACCCAAACCCCAGAAATGTAATACCCAAACCCAAATATATCATGCCCAGCTCGAACAGCACCTCAAAAATATCAGCTTTACCCAGGAGCCTTGTAAAAACACAGGGATTTTTTACTATTTGCTATTTATTTCCTATTTTCTAAATCTCATTTTAATTTTTTTTATTGGATTTTTTCTTAATCTTTAAAAAATTTTGACCTTTTTATGTACTCCACTTTTTAAACATATTTTTAAGAACACCTGTAACATAATTTTAGAACTGTTGTAGTGTTTTAACATCTTTTAATGTGCTTCCTACATTTTAAAACGTTTGAGGTTTTTATCTGTTTGTAAACATATTGTTTACATTTTCCCACATTTTAAATACATTATTTTTAAACATATTTTCATTTTTATATCTTTAAATGTATGTTTTTACATTTTGAAACTTTTACTTTTGCCGACGTATTTGTAAACATACTTTGAACACGTTTTTACATTTTTATATATTTTTACATATTTTAACATATTTTTAACATATTTAAACATGCTTTAACGTATTTTTAACAGTTTACGTAATTATTTTTATGATCTACATTATTTTTTACCTTTCTTTTACTCTTTTCTCTACATTTTTTAACATGTATTTTGTACTTTTTCTTTTTTTATTTTCCTTTTTCTCCCCCTGCAACTCTTTTTGGACATATTCCAGAGTGAAAAAAAACCCCAAAACTGCATTTTTTTCAATACCTACAACTTTCATACCCAAATATCTCCCCTTATTTCCCCATTTTCCCACTGCCTTTTCCCTGCTGCCTTTTCCCTCCTTTCCCATCCCCACCTGCTCCCCCTAAAGCCCATTTTTGGCTCCATTTTTGCCTTCTTCCCTGTCCACCTGCAAATCCCTCCATCCCAGCATCATCTCACCCCTTTTTCCACAGACTTGGAGTTATTTTTGCTTGTTTTTTATTCTTTTCTTTAGTCCAAGGTGAGGTAATGGCTTCGAGGTAAAAGCCCCAGAGGAAGCTTTTTTTTTTTTTTTTTGGGTAAGAGCTCAATTAGTTGCAGACTTGGCTGGAAATATTCAACTTGGCAGGATTTCGGGGCAGGATGCAAAAAGGGCTTTGGAATCCTGGTAAATGAGTGTGATGAGAGGGGAAAAAAAAGGGAAAAGATCAGAGAAAAAGCCACTTTTCCCCCCCCAGAACTATAATTTTCAAGGGAGACAACAGGAAAAAAAAAGGGGAGAAAGAGGAGGAGGTTGGGAAGATATTCAGTGGCACAGCTGGAACATCCCAAAATCTGCTGACATTTTGGTTTTAGGTGGAAGATGAGGGGGGGAAAAAGGAAAATCCAAACTGCTGAGGTTGGAAGGGGAAGGGAAGCCCAAATTTCACTCATTTCTTTGGCACCAGGGAAGGGAAGAAGGACAGAAATCAAAGTGGCTGCTCAGTTGGGAGAGTTGGAAATTAAATAGTGCTGGGTGAATTTGCAGGTGCTGGAGCCAAACTTTGGAGTTATGAACAATAAAGGAGATTGGAGAGGAAAAAAAAAAAAGTGAGGGAAAAAAGCGACAGCAAAAGGTCAGGCAGGAGATATTAAAGGCAAATATTTTAAAAGCAAAAGGTGTTGTGGTTTTGGTCCAACTTGGGTTTACAAAGCTTTATATATATATATAAAAATATATATAATAATGAATAACATAATAATTTATGCAGATGAGCATTTTGATATATTAATGATCAGAAAGAAATCTAGAGGCATATCAGACAAATAAATAAAAAATACCTATAAGCACATTTCTGTATAAATAAACACAGAAATAAATATGGAAGTATATCAGACAAATAATATGTATTATTTATATGGAAATCTACACAGAAATGAAGAAACATTATACAAATATAGACAATATATAATTACATATAGACACAGAAATAAGTACATATAAGTCTATTAGACAATAAATAAATGATAAATCTAATATTTAGTGAGAACCAGACCTTTGTTTTGCTCCCCACCTCGAGGGAGGATTGAACATTTACTGGTGAAAATAAGCAAATACTTATTTCTTACAAATTTTGGCAGCAAAGCAGGTGAAAGAACCACTTTGCATTAATTCTCTGCTGAGATTTTTGGTTAAAACCACTGAATTTGGGGCACTGCTGATGCGTTTGAACCCCTATTGCTTCACATTCCCACTGGATTTTTTTTTTTTTTAACGGAATGTCGTGAGGATAACACAAAGCTTGGACCTGTCTGAAGCCTGGCAGCAGATCATTCAGGTTTTTTTTTTTAATGATATTGTCAGTTTTAAGGGAAAATTTCCCCTAGGTAGGTGTTATCCTGTACCAGAGGGCGGCAGTTTTGGGGTGACGCTGGAAGCGCGTGCAGGGATTTGCAGGAGCTCTGGCAAGGGCACATCTCACATCCTACAGACCCAAAATAATGCCAGATTTTAAAACAAGCACAAAGTTTGTTGTCAGGATTCCTGGGATGTCAGCAATCCTGGGCAGCATCTGGGCTAAAAATAGGTGATTTGCACGCGGGCACCAAAAAAAAAGGTTGATTTTTTTTTTTTTTGGCCGCCTTCTCGCAGCGCCAAGATGAGTCATTGCTGGGCTTGGCGAGTTGGAAGAGGCTCGCCTAATTTTGGGATAAAGTTGAAAATGAATGTGTCTAGACAGTAATACCTGCTTTGAAAAAAACTCCTGGCAAAGCTGCGGCGCCGATTTAATCTGGGGCTCGTGCGAAACATCCCTCCCGAAATCGCTCCACGCGGGAAGGATGGCGGCGCTTTTTCCTCCTGTATTTTCCCCAAGTGGAAAAGTGGGGAAAAAAACATGGTAAAACCTAAACCTGCTCTTTCCAGGCCGAGATGAGAAGTAGATATATATATATTTTACCTCCCCCATGCCATCCTGCTCCGAACCCCGTCCCGGCGCCGCCGCCTCCCGATTCTCCAAAATCCCGCGCGGGAGGTCGCAAAACTCGGCGGAAAAGCACAACAAACACTATATATATTTTATTTTCTTCCTTTTTTTTTTTTTCCCCTCTCCCCTTCCCAGATGACAGCCACAGCCCAGCAGCCCACCAAGGCACAGCCCGTGCATCTCGCCACGCCGGCGGCCGCCGCCAACACTCCGGTGCCGGCCACGGGCGGAGACCCCCAGGCGCAGCTGGAGGCCGACAAGAGGGCTGTCTACAGGTGATGCAAGCTAATTGCAGCGTGCATTCATTAATTAAGGCATTAATTAATGCAGGCTAATGAATGGCTCGCTGTTGTAATGCGTGGCTGTTGCGCCGATTCGGCGATGCATTAATTAATGCGCGGTTACCCCATCGATCCTTGGATCCATTCGTTGTTATAATGCTTTATTAATCTGTTCTTCTAATGCATTAATTAGCATTAGAAGGGGGGAATTAGCAATTAGCTCTTTTTTTTGCAATAATACCTATTGGTCATAACTCATGGTGGTGGAGCTCCTTCCTGTACTTCATTTTGCAGCATCTCTCCCCGCCTTGAAAATACTCACCCTCAAAAAAACCCCCAGATTAGCCTTTTTAGGGGGCAAAGCTGTCTGATTTGGGGTTGAATAAGTAATAAAGTCTCATATTAACCTGAAATATGCAGTTTGTGCATCCATATGGGATGGGCAAGGGATGGATGACTCCTTCAGTCCCCTTTTTGTGTCACTTTGGGGATAATAATATATAATATTGTAATATATGCAGTAATGTGATCGTATAATTGCTGTAAGTAATATTCTAATTATGTAAATAGTATAATTATATAAGTAATATATAATGATATAAGGGAGATGTGATTATTTACAATATTAGAACAGTAATGATGTAACAATAACTATATTTTAATATAATTAGAATTAGGATTTAAGGTTAAAGATTAACCCCCTGTCAGTGGCCAGGGCTGTGGTGGCTTGTGAACAGAAAAAAAAAGCAGCTTGGAGTTGAAGGAATTAAAATATTTGTACTCCAAATATTCAAATATTACAAG
The DNA here is from genome assembly GCF_009829145.1 of Chiroxiphia lanceolata. Taxonomy (NCBI): domain Eukaryota; kingdom Metazoa; phylum Chordata; class Aves; order Passeriformes; family Pipridae; genus Chiroxiphia; species Chiroxiphia lanceolata. Next base: position 5,100,890 of record NC_045659.1, on the reverse strand, counting down.
GCTGAAAGGTCTGAAAAGGCAGTTGAAAGTGTGGAATAAACTCACTCCTTCCCAGGAAAATGCAAAAGATTGTTCAACACGATTCTCCCAGTGTTGAAAATCATTTTCTCAAAGCAAAAAAAGCTGTTTGAGGGCAAAACCACCTTCTCTTTGCCCTTTCAGGAGGAGTTTTGTTGAAGCATTCATGGGATAAGGAAAACAAAAAAAACCCAAGCCACCTTTGAGTTTTCACAGCCTAAATTTGAACATCAGAAACATGCAAAAAATACCTTGTGGGAGTCATTTCCCACCTAGAAAAATGGGGGAAAATTTGTTGCCTGGTCCCATGTGTGGACTCATTGCCCAGACTGGGATGCTTATTTTTGGGTTCCAGCCAAATGAGCCCCCAGATAAATTTTTATCCCTAAAATGAACCTTTTTTGATGAATATTCCCCTCTCCAGCGGTTAGTATGGATGATGAGTATGTCATTAGCTATCAAATGCACACAAGGATTTTCTCAGCCCTCCTTCCCCCCCAAAAAATGGATTTTTGTCACTTTTCAATAATTGCACCCAGGCAGAAGGAATCAGCTGTGTCTGTTGATCAACCTGGAGGGAAATTGCTGGCAAAATGTGATGGGAAATATAAAAAACCATGGACAAGTCACCCCACCGGGTTTTATGCTCTAGCAGGAGGTTTATCACCCATTAAAAAAACAGAAAAAAGGGAAAAAAAAAAGAATCTTCCCCCTCCCTGCTTGGTGTGGGAACAGCTTGGCCAAGGCTGGTCCAGCAGTGTCACTTCTCTGCAGTTTTTTCCCAGCTAAAATGTTTTCTTGACTTCATGCAACAGTGGGCCTGGGACTTCCCAGTGGATTTTTGGACCTGAAAAAAATGATGCTTCTGAAGGGAAATGATGCTTAAACCACCCGAGCACCGCAAATTGGATTTTTCCAAGTGGGAAATGGCTGAGTTTCTTTGCATTAAGTTTATTTTTTTTCTTTTTCTTTTTCTTTTTTTTTTTTTTTTCTTTTTTGAGGGGGAAAGGGGTGAGAAAAAACCCCAAAATTCCTGTTGTGATGTGCCCACAGTGCCACTGGCTCGAGCCTGGCTGAAGATGGGAAATTAGGCCATTAGAGGAATTCATTCCTCTTTATTAGCCCGTGTCGAATCCTTTTTATTAGTGGCTGCAAACGACCTCTCTCCTGCAGGAAAATGTCAGGGCTGGTTCAGCCCTTTCATTTGGAGGATTCCCTGGAAAAAAAAAAACCACAACACAGGTGGTTTTTTTTTTTGCAAGACTATATCCAGCAAAAGCAGATTTTTCCATCCCAAAACTCTCCTTCATGCCATAAGGGTGGTTTTCCACCTGTGCAATGCCAGGAGTGAGGAAAATCCTTCTGTTTCCCCTGTGCATCCTGGATATCCATCTGTTCCCCCCACTGCAGGTTTCATAGCAGGGGGGTGCTCCAGATCTCAATTTTTATACCACAACCTCCACCTGCAAACCCCTGTGCTGGGCCGGCCTTTCCTCTGCCTGGCGTGGCCACGGAAAGGCTGGAAATGGAGAAAATAGTGGTTGGGATTGGGGTTTTCCCCATGCAAAAAATGAAAAAAAACCTCACAGAAATGCAACAATTCAGCACGTGGCTCATGGCAAACCCCCAAATTCCAGCAGTCCTTGCCTCTGTGCTCAGAGTGCCCTCAGTGCTCTTCCTTAACCCATCCCTGGGGGTTTGGCCCCCCTGGTTTCCCCTTATTGTATTTTACTATTTTGTCATTTTATTATTTTGCTTAATGTTTATTTTGTTTAGTGTTTTCATTTATTATTTCGTTTCATTTAATTTTATTTATTGATAGATTTGATCGGGTCGGACTCTACTTTGCTTTGCTTTATTTTGCCTTAAATTTTTAGTTTAGTTTAGTTTAGTTGCAGCTGAAAAGCCAACCATTCTCCCCTCAGCCGTGTGCCTCCCCCTCCTCCTCCTCTCCAGCTCCAGAACATTCCTGGGGGTCCACAGCAGCACTGCCCCCATTATTAATGCTGAAGAGCACGGGGCGATGCCGGCCTTAATCCCCCCTTGATCGATGCAACCCCTCAAAGCAAAGGGGCTACAAATTGCTCGGGGGCTGCAATCCCCTTCCGCCCTCCCCAAACCCCCGTGCTTGGGGTAATTCCGTGCCTTTGCTCCTAATTGATGGAGTGGCCCTGGAAATGGGAGCAGGCACCTGCTGCAGTGCCACTGGTTCATAAGTCCCAATAATTCAAGCCGCCGCCTGGAATTTGCCTTTCATATCCCCCGGCTAAGCCCCGGCGGGGCTGCTGAAATTATGAAATGATTTCCCCCCCTCGCCGTTCTCCGCTCCAGCCTCAGTGAATCTTGCATTAAACCAGGATCAGGACAGATTAAACTATAATATGCTGTGGTATTAACGGCTGCAAATGAAGACTTAGCCGGGGGGTTTAACCCCTTCGCCTGACTCCGGCTCAAAAAGGCTGTCAGGAAGGGAGTCGTGATCATCATTTGGGACATCTTTTGGAGATAAAATGATGGAGCCCATCCCATTGTGCTGGGATGACTGGAGTGCTGTGGGAGACCATTTCTGCAGCACTGTTTTGCATTTCTGCCCTGAAAGACTCCGTGGAACTTTTTTACTTTAATTTGCACTGCTGGAGAGGCTCACTGGAGCTTGGATTAACCCACAGTCTGCATCCCCCTACTCTCCACATGCTTTGGTGCTGTATGTGTATTTGCATTTTATATTGCATCAGTTCAGCATCATTATTGGAGAGAATCGTGGATTTCAAGAAGAACTATAAATCTTTGTTTTCAAGAGTCCTCTCATGGTAAGAAAGAATTGGGATTTGACCCACCTGTGTGGACTTGACAGAAGTGCAGAGACCTCTTGGTGGAGGGGCAACCCAAAGCAGCGTTGGTCCATAGGATGCTGCAGGCATGTAGGAGTCCCCATCCATCATGTCCAACAAACAAAGGTGATTTGAGGTAAAATGTTACCATCAAAGAGCAGGATGCCTTTCCATCCTTGAAATGCAAAGCAGATGGCTCCAAGACATCCACTTTTTTGTCTGTGGTAAAACATGTAGGAAATGCCAACTTTGGTGCAGAGATGGAAAACACCAAGACATTGGGAGGAGTCATTGCTTGATGGAGGAGATGGTGAATTTTGCCATTTTTAAGCTTTGTTGTTGTTGTTGTTGCAAAAGGTCTAGAGGGAGCACTTCCAGCATGGCTTGGCAGCGAGGTTTGCACCACCAGGTTCTTACAAGCTGGGAGGGGAAGGATGGATGGGTGGATGGATGGATGGATGGATGGATGGATGATGTGGGGTAAAGATGGACATGTGACCTAAAATAGTGGTCATTATGGGGGTCTCCTCTGTCCTCTGCAGGCACCCACTGTTCCCGCTGCTGACGTTGCTCTTTGAGAAGTGCGAGCAGGCGACGCAGGGCTCTGAGTGCATCACCTCAGCCAGCTTCGATGTCGACATCGAGAACTTTGTCCACCAGCAGGAGCAGGAGCACAAGCCCTTCTTCAGTGATGACCCCGAGCTGGACAACCTGGTAGAGGCAGCTGAGGCTTGGCAGATGGTTTTTGGGGGGGGGTGGCAAGAATGTGGAGGGTGAGGAACAAATTAAGATCTACCCCCATGTCTTTGGGCTCTGTAGTGTTGGTTCTCTTGGCAATGTTCTACATAGACCTTGTGACACCTTCTCCAGTACCTTCTCTGAGACCTTTTCCAGAAGATCCCCTGTGAGAACAAACCCCTAGCCCATTTTTGGCTTCCCACGCTAACTCCATGAGGTCAACGAGGTTGCTGGAAACAGCCAAAATCACTGGATGGTTTGTGCCCCAAAACTTACAATCTCTGTAGGAATCCCTGCTCTTCAGTGCAACATGCAATAGCATCAGCGTTCTTGTCTGGCACCACCTTGTTCCAAGTGTGATGGCCGGCTGTTTCCTAGAAGCAGGGCAAAGGGAGAGCTTTTTCCATAAGGTATCAATGATTTGGGACACACTGGATCAGTTTCGATGACTTCCCTGTCACTGCAACCCCAATTTCCTACTGTACCCATTGCTGCTGGAAGGTGCCTCAGAAGACTGTGCTTGGGGTGGAGCCTCTGTCTTGTGCAGACCTCAGGAAGCATCCCTGAATCCCATTATTTTGTCCAGAAGGCATCCATGTGTGGTCTCCATGGCAAGTGTGGGTAGACAGGTGCATGGCAACATCCTGATGCTCTGCAAGCAAATTGTCAAGGCCTTAAGGGGCAATTTTACCCACCTGTGATGATGTGAAGAGCAAAACACCTTCCCTGGGTGTTGGTGTATCCCCTGGGAGATGCAGAAGAGGGATTTCCATCCCAGAAATGAAGCAAAATCAGGCAACTCAAAGGCAGCTTTTTCTAAGTATTACAGATATCAAGAAGGTGATTTTGGATGATGATCTGTCACAAAGGGAAGAAGAAAGGGCAAAGCTCATCTAGGTGCAAGTACTACTGCTTTCCTAAAAAATGCAAGAGGTGGTTTCAAGATGGAGTAAAATCCCACACGTTTTGTGCCCGATTTCAGCTTGTGGAGGAGATTTTTGCAACATCCCTAAACCAAGAGTCCATGGAATGCCCTCCAAAAAATTTGCAGGCCGTGCAAAACCCCTTTACATGTTACTAAAACGATTTTGCAATAACCTGTAGTCAAGAACAGAAATCACTGTAGGACAAGCAATCAAAAAAAACCCCAAACTAACCCATGTTTTGGATTATTTCAGTTTTGGGACTAAACGTGCATCTGATGCTGTGATACATCAACAAAACCCCATTGCATTAAAATAGCTAAAAATGAGTGTAATGATCTAGCAGGAGGAGAGAAATGGAGCCAGGTGAAGCAAAAAAAAATCCTAAAGTTTTGGGGAAGGAAAACCTATTTCTACACATATCAAGGTGAAACACCTTCAGCAAATAGTGCAGCAAATGTGTCCACACTGGTTATTTTCACTGGGTTTTTTTGTGGTTTCTTAAAAAACCCCACACAGTAATCATGTTCTTTGGGCATATTTGGAGCAACTCTTGCTGCCAAGGTGAAATCTGACCACGGGCAGTTGCACTGATCCCATGTATAACCTTGCTGCACTCAATATGTTCATATTCATATTTATCTATAGCTGCATCTTTCTGTATCTGTAGCTGTATCTGTGTCTCTGTGTATGTGGGTTTGCCCTATTTCTAGTACATATTTGTATGTATACGTTCTACCCAACACCCAGAACTCCTCCAAAAGCCATCCAGGTTGCTCAGTGTGGAACACCTGCATCAAGACAGGGGAGACCTTTAACATGATGCTGAAGAAGCACCGTTCCTGTTGGTGGGAGGCACTGGCTGAAGGGAATTATGGCTGAAAAAGTGCTCAAAACTCAACATTTCCACCTGTTCTTGAGCTGGCACTTCTCCCCTGTTTACATTGTCCTTCTCTCCTTTGTTGTTTTTTCAGTGTTGGGTGGCTTTTTTTTTTTTGAGGCCACCGATTCGCCGGAAAGCGGCGACGGCAAAGCGGGGATGAAAAGGCCAGTGGCATTAGCTATCATTAGAATAAGAGTCATGTATTCCTCACCGCCAAGATGCACATAATTAGAAATTAGAAAAAGGTCAGATCTCACCATTATCAACTCAATCAGCTGCCGAGTGCCACACAGTCAATTAATTCAGCATCTGTATTTTTTACAACCCCGCGCACGTCCGCCGTCCGACTGTAACTCTTTATCCGGACAGATATACGGCGCAGCGGAGCAGGGACATAAAATGAGACCCTAAGCAAATGAGCTGAGATAATTGAGAGATTTATTTTTTATACATATATGTGTCAGGTCTTCCTGCCTTTGCCCTTGAATATTGACTTTCATGGCCGCTGAGCCCTGGGAGGACGCGGGAAAGCCGGGGCACGGCACCTCTGCCTCGCGCTCTGCCTGTGCCAGCTGCAGAGGAAGGGGGGGAAAAAAGCAGGAAAAGAGAGCAAAAAAAACCCCCCAAAAAATAATCTTTTCATCCACAACCCATCATCCCTGTTGTTCACCAACCAAAAATCCACTTTCTCCGTGGCGGAGCCACCGCTGGAGTTTGGCCCTGGAATTTTTCAGGATGTTTCCCGACCGTGGCGACTTGCAGTTTGTAAAGATGACCACTAAAATTTGCAAGTTAAAAACACCCTTTGAAATGCAAAGACGCTTTGTTACATAAAACGGGATTTATTGCCCCGGAGTGAATAGCTGAAATTTTATATATTATGCAAGATTTCAAACAGCAGCTATAAAACTTAAGGTTTCAGCTCGGCGAGAGGAATGTTTTATGTGTAAATTTTTTAAGGTTTATGGGGTACGTTTTAATGAGGCCCAGGCTTTGCACCAGCAACAGCTCACGGCTGAGTTGCAGCCCCGTAATCTTGTTAGAAGAAGTGGCCTCTGGAGAATAACCAAACACTTTTCAACATGCAGGGTTTTGGCTTGGCCTTTTTTTTTTTGGGAGGGGAGGGAGGCAAGGGAAGCAATTCCCATGAAGGCAGTGGTGAATTTGGTGATTTTTTTTTTTTTCCCTCTTTGGAATTTCATTGATGGAGAATGAAAAGAAATGCAGATGTGCAGACAGATGGGCTCCGGGATGGGTTTTGGGCAAGAATATTGATTTTTTTTTTTTTTGGTGTGCCGAGAAAGGAAATTAATTTGTTTCTACCACGGGGATCAGTTCCACTGATTTTGGGGTGAGAATATTGATTTTTTGGGTGGTTTTTTTCCCTGAGGAAAAGCATTATTTTAACTTTGCTGTTGTGTAGATGGTGAAGGCGATCCAGGTGCTGCGCATCCACCTCCTGGAGCTGGAGAAGGTCAATGAGTTGTGCAAGGACTTTTGCAACCGCTACATCACCTGCCTCAAAACCAAGATGCACAGTGACAACCTACTCAGGAATGACCTGGGGGGGCCCTACTCCCCCAACCCCTCCTCCATCAGCCTCCACCCCCAGGTAACTCCTTCAAATTCCTCTCCTCTCCATCGTTGCACCTTGGCCAAGTTGGACCAACAAGGCTTCAGAGCTACTGTACAATAGTTGTGGCCTCCTCAAAATCCATCCCCAATAATGAAAAAAACCCCCCCTGTATCTTGCTCATATATCAAGTGATGCTGTGGTTGATTTTTTTCTTTATTTTAATTATTTTTATGACCTTTTTCTTTCGTGGGTTTGGCAGAGCTGCAACCCACAATGGTTTTGTGGCCCTGCAGAAAGGAGAGTGGAGGACTTCTGCTAAACTGCAGAATGCTGCAGCAATGAAATGTGAGGGGAAGGAAGCCATGTATGGGAATATCAACAAGAAATCAGCATTTTTTTTCATGAAAAAATAGTATTTATTGGCAGGAGGGGCAGAAACACTGTAATTTTCTTCACTGCTTCTCTCTCCCTATTTGTTTCAAGGCAGCTCAACAGATTTTTGGGTCTCAGATAACCTTTTTTGGCTTCACTGCTCTTTTTCTGGGGCCTCAGCACATCTTCTTTAAGTTCTCCCCCAGCATGGTCAACATTCCCTTCGCTTCTTTTTCACGTAATTTGGGTTTTAGCTGGGAGAAGAAAACATTTGGTGCCTCAAGCATAGTGGAAGAGTACAGGGAAATGTTCTATTTCTGAGAATTGCAAAAATATCAACTGAAGTGGCCAAACCAAGCTGCACCTTGGTGGCTTTTGGGGCAAAATAAGGGGTTGTAACTTTAATATTTGGAAAAGAACTTGCCTATGGGTTGGGGTTTTCACATGCATCTGCACTGCAGGGAATAAATCTTGGCTGGTTGCATCCCAAATAACTTGATATACTGCATGTCCCTAGGGGATTTGTCTGTCTCAGACACTCAGTTTTTGGGGGTAGAAAAATGAGAAATTTAGGGTTGTACCATCCCACCAGGAATAACTGCAGCCAACCCAAAATAACCCAGGCAGCTCCTGGGGTTCTCCCTAAAAAGGAGGCAGGTGGTGGGGGCTTTTTAGGGCTTTTCAGGGCATTTCAAGGTGGTAGAAAGGAAAAATAAATAGCATTTTTAGTAGCTCAGCTCCGGGTGCCTACAGAGTTTGAAGCTCCCAGCACTATGAAGGAAAAGCCCCCCAGAAAAGTTCCATTTCTTATTTGGGTTCCCTGAAAGCACCAAACCACTTAATCATTGATCTAAAAAACCCCATCCTCACTCTATTTTCTAATAATCCCCAGAAATGGACTTATTATCCCTTCGCTGCTTTATGGTAGCATTCCTTATGATCAAAATTAGCAAGACACTTGCATAAAAGAGAACAATAATTGCTCAACGAGCATCTCGTTTGTAATTTATTAGTTTCTATTATTGTGCATTGCCATGGCAACAGCTCACATCCCGGGTGATGAGAGAGATGTTAGATAGGAGCCGACGAAGCTCCCGGTCCCAGCAAATGGAGATGCACGTTTTTTATCAGTAATTTTCATGAAAATAATAAGTGAGGGAGTTAATGAGATGGAAAGCCGTCCTGTGGCTATTGTGGGTTTTTTTTTTTCTTCCCCCCCCCCTCTCCTTTCCTCTTTTTTTTTTTTTTTTTTTTTCCCCTCCAAAGTGTTGATCTAATTAGAATGCATCGGTCAGGAAAAGTAATGAGGATTTAGCGCCTCACAAAGAGGTGGGGATCATATCAGAAAATTAGCACAAGTCTTTGGGAAAATAATCAGGCCCATGGAGAGGTACCAGGCTGTCTCTGATTCCTGCAAACCCGGAGCCGCTGACGTTTCCCTTCCGGGCAAGAATTGAAAGTTGAGGAATTCAAGTGAGGATTTGAAAGCAGTTGCTGAATAAATGGGAACACACCCAGGAAAGACCCAACTGGAGGGCAGATGTTCACTCAACAGACTAAGGGGTTTTCAGCAGGCAACAGGAGCTGAAATATTCCCAGTGAGCCACTGTCTCATCTGGTCCTTGGATGGGGACGAGATGCTGTTGACAATACAATGGCAAATATTTTCTAAGTATCCAACTAAGAAACATCAACTTTAAACTCATTGAGGATACTTGAGTTTGCATGGAAAAGGCTTAAAAAAACAGGGTGGAAATACTCTGTGTCCCTCAGTTGAGTTTGAAGGGCTGAGGATGCTCCAGAGAGCTGAAAATTCATGGGATCAGTGTTTAAAAAATGGCAAGTGGGATGATTTCTCTAATTTCTAAAAAATGGCAAGGGATGATTTCTCTAATTATCTACCTATTTGTCTCATGCTGAGGGAAGGTGCAAGAGCAAATGGGCCATTAATTTAGGATTTTAAAAAAAAAAGTCTAAATAAAATGCAATTAATATCAATGAATGAGGTTTCTCAGCAAATAGGTTTTGTTGGGGTTTGGGAGGAGTGACAACCATTTTGTGAGGAGATACACCAAGTTTACCATGAAAGTGAAATATTCTGTGGTTTTTCCAAGTTTTTACGACAGGACAGAATGCTTAAAAAAATATGGATACACAATAACAACAGCAATGTCAAACAAAAATGGGAAAACAATGTCTGGAGCTGTCAAAATGTCATCACAGCACCATCGCTGTTGGATTTCCCTGGTGTATCCCAAAAAGCCCTTGGCCTGGTGTTATTTGTGCTTTCTAAGATTGAAAAGAGAGGGAAGAATTTCTGGAATTGCAAAAAATGCTTGGAGATGATGGAATATGAGAGAACACTCAAACAAGTGTTTGACTCTTGCTTAAATCTTCTTGTGTCACCAAATCTAGAGAGGATCCCTGGTGTTGGCCAAGTTTAGGTGATGAGTTAGGGGTTTTCCCATGTGATGCACCTTCCCTGAACCTTCATTACCTTACAGATGTTTTTCTACCCTATTTTCTCCATTGCTTTCTCATTTTGTACTTTGCTTTGTTTTGTGGAGGAGTTGTAGCCTCTGTGCCCTGCAAGTCCACCAAGCGATTCCCCTTCTGCCAATTTTGATTTTTTTTTTTCACTTGGCTTCATTCCTCTCCCTTGAGTCCATATCAGGCCATTTTTAATCCCCTCCCTTCATTTAATAAATATTTTTTTAATAAATATTTTTTCTGACAAGGGTGGGACAGGGGAGGTGCTTCTTTCATGGTGGAGTCCTCTCTTAACCAATTAACCCAATGCTTAAAGTCAGTCCAACTTCCCTTTGACATCAAGTAGTCCTCACTTCTCTCCACTTGTAAGAAAAAATCTACCACAAAGCCAATCCCATCAGAGCCCTCAGCACTGCTGGGGGACATTTAAATTGAACCCAAATTTTGCATTTTTCAGCTCTTGTTTCACATTGGCAGTGCTTAAACGGGCATTTTCAGGACAGCACTTCTGCTCCTCCGATTCCTTCACCACAGAATCGTGGAATGGTTTGGGTTGGAAGGGACCTTAAAGTTCATCTCATTCCAACCCCCTGCCATGGGCAGGGCCACCTTCCACTAGCCCAGGTTGCTGGTGGTTGGAGGCTGACGGGTTAGTAAAACTCCATGCAGTGCTTCTCTATATAGATCTTAATTTATCCAAGTTTTCCCCGTGGACAAACCTGGATTCCTCTGTTATTTAAAGCCAACTCTTTTCTCATCTCCATCCACCCATCCATTCATGAAGGAACCTTATGAATCACCTTACTTGAGTCTGAGTTTGGCCAGCTCTTCCTCAGCAAACCCATGGGTTTCTTTTCTCTCCAACTGATCCCAATTTCCCCCAGCACAAGTAATTTGCATAAAGTTAGGATGAAGCACAAAAATAAATGTCTGTGGTGTAAAGCACAAGGGGAAGAGCAGCAGCTCAATAGCACTGAATTTTAGCACTTACTTACACTTGGGCACTTGGACATTTACCTTATTGAAAAAAAAGGATATTTTTTTGTGCCAGGTCTTTTTCTTCACCAAAGTGACTTTTGATTCGGAGAAATCATGTTTTGCCATTGGTCAGTGCTGAGATGTGGATCTGCAGAGACCCCTAGTGATGCATTTTTCTCACACTCAGGTTTCAAAATTGCTGAAAACGTTTCAGCTTGAGGGTGGGGAGGCCCTGGCACAGGTTGCCCAGAGAAGCTGTGGCTGCCCCAGCCCTGGAAGTGTCCAAGGCCAGGTTGGACAGGGCTTGGAGCAACCTGGGCTAGTGGAAGGTGTCCCTGCCCATGGCAGGGGTTTGGAATAAGATGGTCTTGAAGGTCCCTTCCCACCCAACCCATTCTAGAATTCCATGAACTTCTTTGAGTCTCAAAATATGAAATATTTTCCACTGCAGCAAAACTACCAAATGTAGTAGAATTTGGCTGACATTTGCAATCTGAGGCAATTAGAATGCAAAACCTATTTTTTTAAATCTTCTTGGAGATATCTATCTGTACTTATTTTAAGGCAGAGCCTCCACTTCCATTGGGTCCCCTTGGTTTCACAGTTCTGATGCAGAAACACCATAAATTTCTGTCATGTCTTTTTCTAATAACTACCAATATTCTGCCTTTTTGGACACCACTGAGATGGTGTTTTGGGACAGTTTTCCTCTACACCACAAAAAAAAATGCGATTTTTGTCATCATAAAACCCTGTTGAAAATGGCTTTGACCTCTCTGTCTGAACACAGCAGTTTCTTTCTTCCAATTTTGTGATACTCCAAATGATTTCTTACCGATGCACTTCCAAAAATGGTCTTCCAGATGCCCTTCTTTGGGAAGAATAGTGGAAAAACAAGGCAGAAGAGGGAAGCTAGAGGTCTTCAGGCTGTTCCAAATCTCTGGTTGACCTTGGCTGTAACTGGCTGCTTTTTGAGGTTCTCCTGGACCACCCTTGGTTTTCTATGAATATTTCCACCGTGTTTGTTAGTTAGATGCTTAGCAAGAGCCAAGTCCAAGTGTGTGCAAAAGAGATGCTGAGAAATCCTCAGTTTTCAAACTGAAAACCACGTCCCCCAAAAGACTGGAGGTGGGGAAGGGACACTAAAAAAAAGTACAAGTATTTTATGGTCATGTTTGCTTTTTTTAAAATTAATTCAGCTATGAGAAGGGATGTCTGGGAGGTGAATGAAAAATTCACAGCAATTGCAGGCAAAATTCCAGAGAAATAATATTCAGATCATCAACAGAGAGGACAAAAATAACATGTAGCAGAGGTGTTGGGTCCAAAGTTTTGGGCTTGGCATGGCAGGGAAAATGCAGTAAGGGGGTTTTAATGGGAAAAGCATGAAGTTTATTGAGAACCATTGCACAGGCAAAGTGGTGGTGACTGATAGGGAAAAAGCTGGATGAATGTGATGGGGAAAAGGAGGAAAAAGGAACAGACCTCACATTTCCCCCCCCCCCCAGCAATGGGAAATGCATCAGTGTGGACACAGAGTGCCCAAACTCCCTGTGGGATGATGCACCCAGGGCTTGATGGAAAATTCATTGGTTGGTGTGTTCAGATTCCCATCCCTGCAGTTCTGTTGAGTGGAGAAAAGGAGCTGCAGCTTCTGGTCTATCCCGATTCTTTTATTCCCTTTCATTTTTCCTTATGGGAACCAGTGGCTGCATAAAGAAGGTGAGTGTGGGGAAGATGCTAAGTGGGAGCCTGGCAGAGCATAAATCCTTATTTTTCCATCTCTTTCTTGCGACAAACTGAAAAATCCCCTTTTCCTGCACTGTTAGACGGCAGGAATATAAAAAGAGCAACAGGGCAAAGTTCTCGTGCGGGGACAAATGTAACCTTTCGTGTTAAAATTCATGGATTTCATAATTTTTTTTTTTTTCTTCCCCCTGCAGGAGATGCTGCAGAGCTCTCCAGCAGCCCTGCCACCCGCCTCCAACCCACCGCCGGGCATCGTGGTGCCCGCGGCCGCGCTGCCACCGGGCAACCTGGCCATGAGCACCGGCAGTGGCTCGCCCGCCGTGCCAGGTAGGGGCCACGGGGAAGGCTGGGTGGGCAGGTAGGAATTTGGGGGGGTTGTCTCAGTTTGGAGTTGGCTCCCCACGGAGTCCCCGAACCACAGCGAACGTCACTCCCACCCCCTTTCTGGGCAAAGGAGAGAGGGAAGGAAAAGGAAAAAACCAAACAGAGAACCAAGAGCAACAGAATCAAAACAGTATATATATATATTTACACTTATTTACAGTTATAAAAACACTATGTATCTATAAGAAAGAGAATCCCAACCCCCAAAGTCCCCAAACCACACCGAATGTCTCCCCCCACCCTCCACCCTCTTTCTGGGCAAAGGAGAGAGGGAAGGAAAAGAAAAAAAAAAACAAACAGAGAACCCAGAGCAACAGAATCAAAACAGTATATATATATTTACACTTATTTACAGTTATAAAAACACTATATACATATAAGAAAGAGAACCCCAACCCCAAAGTCCCCGAACCACAGTGAAAGTCTCCCCCCACCCTCCACCCTCTTTCTGGGCAAAGGAGAGAGGGAAGGAAAAGAAAAAAAAAACAAACAGAGAACCCAGAGCAACAGAATCAAACGAGTATATATATATATTTACACTTATTTACAGTTATAAAACCACTATATACATGTAAGAAAGAGAACCCCAACCCTCAAAGTCCCCGAACCACACCGAATGTCTCCCCCCACCCTCCACCCTCTTTCTGGGCAAAGGAGAGAGGGAAGGAAAAGAAAAAAAAAAACAAACAGGGAACCCAGAGCAACAGAATCAAAACAGTATATATATATATATTTACACTTATTTACAGTTATAAAACCACTATATACATATAAAAAAGAGAATCCCAACCCCCAAAGTCCCCGAACCACAGCGAATGTCTCCCCCCACCACCACCCTCTTTCTGGGCAAAGGAGAGAGGGAAGGAAAAGAAAAAAAAACCCAACAGAGAACCCAGAGCAACCGAATCAAAACAGTATATATATATTTACACTTATTTACAGTTATAAAAATACTATATACATATAAGAAAGAGAACCCCAACCCCAAAGTCCCTGAACCACAGCGAATGTCTCCCCCACCACCACCCCCTTTCTGGGCAAAGGAGAGAGGGAAGGAAAAGAAAAAAAAAACAGAGAACCCAGAGCAACAGAATCAAACCAGTATATATATATTTACACTTATTTACAGTTATAAAAACACTGTATACTTATAAGAAAGAGAACCCCAACCCCAAAGTCCCCGAACCACAGTGAAAGTCTCCCCCCACCCTCCACCCTCTTTCTGGGCAAAGGAGAGAGGGAAGGAAAAGAAAAAAAAAAACAAACAGAGAACCAAGAGCAACAGAATCAAACCAGTATATATATATATATTTACACTTATTTACAGTTATAAAACCACTATATACATATAAGAAAGAGAACCCCAACCCCCAAAGTCCCCGAACCACACCAAATGTCTCCCCCACCCTCCACCCTCTTTCTGGGCAAAGGAGAGAGGGAAGGAAAAGAAAAAACAAACCAGAGAACCCAGAGCAACAGAATCAAAACAGTATATATATATATATATTTACACTTATTTACAGTTGTAAAAACACTATATACATGTAAGAAAGAGAACTTCAACCCCCAAAACCAAAAATGGAGGGGAAAAAAACCTCAACAAACCAGATATATGCAGATATACACAGCTGATAGAGAACTAGCAAACTAAGAGTCTTAATGCTTCCCTTGAGAAAGCAGAAAGCCACTCCACCAAGACCTCTGCTCCTGGATTCAGGAAAACAACAGGCCACAGCAGGCCTCAGTCCCAGATAAACAACTGTTTTCAAGTCCAGCAGAAGAGAATAAGGCAGACTCTCCTCTCTCCTTATTTATACTCTTGCTTATGTAAAAAATCGGTGTACTGGTGTAAAGGCAAACCAGCAGGGGAAATGAACCCAACTCAAACGAGAGATTATAAGTCAGAATAACAATTTAATAAAATAATGCAATAAGTACGATCATACAGACAAACAACTGGTTTTAACTCACAAAACCCAAATGTATAACCCAGCACCCTGGGGCATGAACAGAGTGGTGTTCTTTGGGCCCCCTGAGTCCAAAGCAAAAGGAGAGGGGAAAACCTGTTGGTGAGAGTGGTGATTGCAGTCCAGTCGAGAGTGGTGGTTGCAGTCCAGTCGAGAGTGGTGGTTGCAGTCTGGTTGAGAGTGATGGTCTGCAGTCTTCCTCTGGATCCCACAAGTGGTTAAAAAAGTCCCAAGACCCCAAGATTATCTATCCTCCAGTTCAGGCAGGAATGCTCAGTGCCTCCCTCAGGGTGGGGAGTTCCACACTGGGTGTGAGGACAGGAGCATCCTCCTGTCTTGCAGGTCTCTGAACACCCAGTTTACAGCCTGAGGAGTCAGGGCTGCTCTGGGCAGAGGGTGTAAATGGTCTGTTGATGACAGTTTCTGGGCAATGGCATGGAAGGCTCTAGAATACCCAGTTTTGGGTTACACCCATCCAGTGATGAACTGGTCCCAGCTGTTCTAACTGGGACAATCGGATGGAATACTGGGACGTGACCACTTCCCTGGTTTCGACCTGGTTACCAGGAAGGCCTAAGCTAAGAACCACTGCAGGGTTTCAGTGCCCCCACCAGTGTTCCTTCCCACAGGTGGAGCCCTGTACCAGCCCGTGACCATGGTGACGTCGCAGGGCCAGGTCCTCGCCCAAGCCATCGCCCCCGGTGCCCTGCAGATCCCCAACGCCCAGGTGAGACCTTCCCACCCCAGATCCCCCTTGTACCCAGTGCCTGGCACTGCATCAAGCAGTCCACCAGTTTCTCCACGAATTCACGGAATATGCTGAGTTGGAATTCGACCCTGGGAGTATCCTAAATTTTTAATTAGCAAGAAGCGTTGATTAAATCCATCTGCCAGGTGCCCTTGGGGTGCCTAATGAATTATGGCAATGATCTAAGTTGTTACAGCAATACTTATATTATTGTTATTAAATACTGCAATACATAATATGTAACAATGCACATAATATTATATTGTGCAATATAATAATGATAATATAAAACAATATCTGATATAATGTATAATAAAACAGATTCCATTCTATTCTATATGCTATATTATATATTGTAAATTATATATTCTGTATTAATTGTGTACTATATATTATAGGATAGGATGGGATGGGAAAGGATAGGATGGGATAGGATAGATGTTATTGCTGATATATTATATCAGCAGTATTGATATATACTGTGATCTGGGATCACTGGCATTGCCTGTCCAGCACAGCTATCACAGCATGTGAGAAAGGCTCATTTTTTTTTCTTTTCTTCCTGGATTTGGATATATTTTTTAACCATTTGCTTTGGTTTTAGTCCAGTTTTGGTTTGGTTTTTTGATTTTCTTTTTGGCATTGCAGTGAACTATGCAGGGTTTCCCTGCATTCCTGCAATAAGACAACGAGTTCTTCCTAACCTCCATTCCCCAGGAATTTGAGGGGAAAAAACCCATCCATTCCTGCTGTGCTGCTTCCCAGGGGCAGAGCAGCACAGATCCACCCCCATTTTTTCTGAGATGCTCCATTTTAGTTGCAGGAGCCTCTTGCAGAACAATCAATAAATGGTACTTTGGAAAGGGGTGGCACCTCCCTGGCAGGTTTTATTGCCTGTGCAATGCTTTAAAAAAATTTCCTTCTTTAGTATCTCTCCATCACAGGTTTAAATCTTGCAGCAAAACCCTCTGTGGTGGGAAAAACACGTGCACAGGGAATATTGGGGCAGGGAGAGAGCCCTGGACAAGCACCTCCGGATGCTCTTCCTGTGCTGCCAGCATGATTTATTCAGCTGGAGCCCAGGGGAATCACAGGGACCTGCTGGCCTGATGTTTAATTCATCCAGGAGAAGTGTTTTGATGAAGAGGTGGAAGGAAAAAAAAAAATCTCTTTTTAACTCAAGTGCTTAGATTTCCGTTCGGTTCCTGCCTCCTCATTAAAACTTCTCTTGCAGCAAGATGCTTATTTTTAATTTTGGGGGAGGGAAAAAGCAAATTTTGGCTCAATGGACATCTTCTTTCTCATGGTGGGAAAGAGCATCTTTCTTGTGGTGGGAATCAGCTGGATGAGAACCCTGGATTTGCAAGGGGTCAGTGAGTGGCAGGGTTTTAACTTTCGGTTGAGAAAATCATCTTTTTATGAGGTTTGGGTTTATTTTCCACTGATTTTTTGAGGTAAAAGTGTTTTCCTCTTAAATCACACATTGAGATTGGTTGTGGCTTCATCACCACAGTCCCCAACCGTGCCATTGTCCCTTGCAAAGCATTAACAAAAAAGTGGGGATAAAAAATACAGACCCTGGGAGAAAATGTGCATTTAATGCACATGATATTGTGCAATATAATAATAATATAAAACAATATCTGATATAATGTATAATAAAACATATTCCATTCTATTCTATATGCTATATTATATATTGTAAATTTTATATTCTCTATTAATTGTGTACTATATATTATAGGATAGATAGGATTTAATGAACATTTGGTGGAGGGAGAAATGGGTTTTAGATGCTCCCTGTAAGTGCTGGTTTTTTTACACTTATCCCACCTCCAATCTGGGTTGGCTTTGCTCATTTCTTTGTTGGTTTTGCTCATTTTTTGGGTCGGTTTTGCTCATTTTTTGGGTTGCCAATTGCCACTTCCAACCAGTTCTGCCCCCATTCCTCTCCCCTGGCAGGTGAACCTGGATCTCACCTCCCTCCTTGACGGTGAGGACAAGAAGTCCAAGAACAAACGGGGCGTCCTGCCCAAACACGCCACCAACATCATGCGCTCATGGCTCTTCCAGCATCTCATGGTGAGCACCAAAACACCCTGCAAGCTGGGGGGGGGGGGGGGGGAGCAAAAAAAAGCCCCAAAATGTTCAATTCCAGGTGGTGGTTTGTCTGAATCTGTATTCAGAGGCACAAAGTGGCTTTGCTTGTATTTTCGTAGTATTTCGGGCATGAGCGTTTTCACTGCAGGTGAGAAAAATATTCCCTCAAGGCATGAAGAAGGGAACAAAACTAGAAGGGGACTTCCCTGAACTTTTGTAGATGGATAATAGAGTGGTTTTTTGCAGTTAACAGCTCCAGAATACCCTTTCCTAGCAGGCTGAAATGTGAAAGCTACCTCACAGGTCAAAATCAGTCAAAATGCAGAATTGCAAAATCATCC
The DNA here is from genome assembly GCF_009829145.1 of Chiroxiphia lanceolata. Lineage (NCBI taxonomy): Eukaryota > Metazoa > Chordata > Aves > Passeriformes > Pipridae > Chiroxiphia > Chiroxiphia lanceolata. The sequence continues at coordinate 5,082,792 of NC_045659.1, read as the reverse complement.
CATTTTTGGGGATTGGAGATGGAGGTAGGCTTAGATGCAAGCTGGATATTTTCATGCAAGAAGAACTCTCTCCCCTCAGCAGGGCTGGGAGAAAGGCAAAATGCTAAAAATCCCTTTTTCCTGCATAATTCAGCCAAGAAATCACTTGGAAGCTGGTTGCAAAGATTTGCTCTCCAGGAAAGGTGGGAGATCCCCAAAGCATCAGCAATGCAGAAAACAGCAGCTCCAAGGAGCAACTTTTGGAAAAACCTCAGCCAGGACGTGGAGCAGCAGCAGGTTGGGGACTTCCCAGCCTTTTTTTTTTTTTTTTGAATGGGAAATTTTGGATTTACTGGATTGAGGACAGGAGTGTCGCAGCTTTGGGCTGCCATCCCCAGCTGGGTCATTTCTGGAGGGCAGAGCTGCAGGTTTGCAAACACAAAAAGGATTTAGAAGACCAGAAGCTGAGAAACCATTTTCTGCCAGGTGCCAGGAGAACCCCATGGTTTGAGATTTCCAAAGCAGGATTGAAAAAAACTAAAAGAAATTCTCCTACTGGGAGGTGTTGGACCTTTGCTCTCAGCTTGGTCAGAAGAAACTTGGGCTTTTCCATGGGATTTCTCCATCTGGCATCATGGATAATGTGTTTTTTAACCAAAGAACATCTATGCTCATCATCTTATTGGATGCACCAGCAGGAAGAAAGAATTCTGGGAATGATAGACCAAAAATGGGGATACTTCTGCCAAAAAAAGGAGCCTTTTTTAACCACTGAGGCTCTGGTGGAACGTGAGGCTCCAGTGTGCACTGACTTTGGGTGGTTTTGTCAAGGAAATCCCACTGGTTTGGGGGTGACATCTGGAAAATGAGTCACTGCAATCAACACTGTCACTGGCTGGAGGCTCCAAAAAATGGGGTTGGTTTGATAATTTCATTTTTGGGGTTGGAAAGGAGGGTTTCAGCACAGCTGGGAGGATGTTGCTGAAGCTTTGAGTGCTGGTGGTCTCCCAGTGCAGATGTCTCAGAGTGTTTTATTGGTGCCTCTGACAATAAGTGCTGTGGGTCTTGGGTTTTGAAGCCCAAATCCCACCTTTACCAACAACAGTCGTTAGAAAATTGCTAAAATTTAAAAAAAAAAAAAAAAGACCATTTTCCTTGAAGGAAAAGCCTTTGATGGAAAGCCTTGGAAAAGCCCTCAGGACACCAGGGAAATCTTGATGCTCTTGGATGCCATCCTTCAACCATGCATCTTGCAAATGCAAGAACCCACCAAATTTAGGGTGGGAAAATTAAAAAAAAAAAAAAAAAGGCGGGTTTTCATTATATTTTTCACTCAGGCCCGCTGGTTTGCATGCAGGGATGTCATCTTGCTGCCCCATCCCTCTTTTTTTCCAGCACCCCTACCCCACAGAGGATGAGAAGAGGCAAATTGCTGCCCAAACCAACCTGACCCTCTTGCAAGTCAACAACTGGTGAGTGCAGTGGTGGCCTCTTTGTTGGCTTTAGGACTTTTTCCACACTATTTTGGTGCTGTGTACTGCTTTTTTGGGGGTAACTTGGGTGTTAGGGCCGATTTTTGGGGTGTCCTACGTAGGGTCAAGAGTGGGACTCAGTGGTCCTCCATGATCCTGATAAGTCCCTCCCAACTCGGCATAATCTACAATTCTGTGATTTCTGGGAGACAAGATCGGTTGTGTTCAGTGCAGCCGTTGCTTTGTGAGGTCTCAGTGCCCTCTCCTGGCAAATCCAGTGTGTAGCAGCACCTTCCCACTCAGCTGGAAAAATCAATGCAGTGGCATAATGGAATAGAATCAACCCCCCCAAGATTTCTGAACCACGAAGGTACTTTTGGAAAGGTTTTATATTGCAACTCATTGCTTTGCCCCGATGTCTGTTGTTTTAACTCAGTGCTGGTGGAAGGACTCACGTTTACTCCAGTGTTCTCCCTTTTCCTTGGAAAGGTTCATCAATGCCCGGAGGCGCATCCTGCAGCCCATGCTCGATGCCAGCAACCCGGATCCTGCCCCCAAAGCCAAGAAAATCAAATCTCAGCACCGGCCCACGCAGAGGTTCTGGCCCAACTCCATCGCTGCCGGGGTCCTGCAGCAGCAGGGTGGCAATTCAGGGACAAATCCTGACGGTAAGGACAGACCCCAGTGCCCCCTGCCCTTCCAGGAGGGAGTGGCCATGCATTAAGTGATGGCCTTAATTAGTAATTAAGGAGTTTTAGAGCCCTTTATCACACTGTGGGGAAAAACGTGTGGCCCATGCAAGAAGTTCCTTCCAGTTGGCCGTGGCATGGCACTGGTAATGGGGCACTGCCATCCCCTTGGCACAGGAGCAGCCCTCAGCAATCACCTACTTGGGATTTGGGATGTCTCCTGAGGTGCTGGGAAGGGGGGAAAGGGGGAAATAGGGAGAGGGGAAGGGAGGGGAGAGGAGAGGAGAGGAGAGATGGAGAGATGGAGAGATGGAGAGATGGAATGAGAAGGCAGATGAGACTAAATGGGAAGAGAGAAGATGAAGAGAATAGATGATGAAAATGAAGAGAAGAATAGAGAAGATTAAGGTCATATGACAGATGAGACAAGGCAGGAAGAGGGATGAACAGAGAACAGACAAGGAAAATGAAGAGAAGAGGAAGAGGTGAAGAGAGCAGAGATGAGCATAGACCAGGCAAGAAGAGAAGGAAATGTGGGAATTAAGAGAAGATAAAGACAAGATCTGCCCAACCAATTTGGGCATCTACTTGCTCAGAAGTGAAGGTCTTTTGTCATTTAACAATGATACATTAGCTGGAAAAATTAAGGGTTGGACACTGGGGAGTGACTGGTGTGAGTGGGACACTCTACAGGGTGCTCCTTGAGCTTTTCACTTGGTTTATTCTTGGTTTATGCACTTTTTTGTCCTTTCTGTATTAGCTGGGGAATCCTTATTTCTTTATTTTTTTACACTTCAGGCTCGCTCAGCATGGACAACCTCCAACCCCTCTCATCAGCCACAGCCACCATGGCCATGCAGCAGGCCATGCTGGCAGCCCACGAGGACTCCCTGGACGGCACTGAGGAAGAGGAGGAGGATGAGGAGGACGAGGATGAGATGGAGGAGGAGGAGGAAGAGGAGGAAGAGCTCGAGGAAGAGCCCGGTGGCCTCCCAGCAGCACCCGGCGCTGACCTTGGCTTGGACCACAGTGACTCGCTGGAATAGCTCCTCCTGCACCCTCCCCAAATCACTTGACACCACCGGACACAAAACTCCCCCCCCCCAACTTCAAAATGCCAAAAAAAAAAAAAAAGGCAAGAACAAAAAAAATTTCGGGAGAGAGAAGCAAACTGGCAGCGCCGGCGGCTGCCCCGGCTGCCCACGGGAGCGCGGGCACCACCCCGCCGGCGCCTGGAAGTGAAGGACACATGTTTACAAAAGGCACATATTGTGGCCAAAATTAATCTTTTATTTCAGGTTTTTTGTTGTTGTTTTTTTTTTTTCCCTTTTTTTTTTCCCCTTTCATTTCTTTGGTAAGCAGAAGCGTTTTTAGGGAACGGCGTTTTCCCCGCGCGACGCTCGGGATGCCGCCGGGCGAGGGCGGGTTTTTCCACCGCGGGTTTTCCACCCCCGTCCATCCCTTGGATTTCTTGGAGCGAAGGAAAAACCACACCGACCCCGGGACTTGATGCTTTTTGGGTTTTTTTCCCCCAAAAAGGTTATTCACAGGCATAAATATCAGCACGGAGGGGGAAGAAAAGCAACCGGCGAGTGCAAGTTCTGCTGGATCTGAGGAGGGTTTGGTGCTCAACCCTCTGGATCGCCCAAACCTCCCCACTTTGCCCCCGATGCTGCGGCTGTTTGGTGACTCCGGACACAACTTTCTGGAAAAGGGAGGAAGTTCCTCCAAATCCTTTAATTTATGTGCTAAAAACCCCGTTGAATCTGGAAAAAAAAACCCCAACTCACCCCATTCTCGTCCTTAAGGGACGCAGAGATGGGGCAAAGGCTGCCAGGAGTGAAACTTTTCCAAGGAGCTTTGGCACTGATTCAGGAAAAAAAAAGGGGAAAAAGATGAGTTTAAAAAAAATGCAAGATTTCACCCAAAATTGAATGGCGACCCCCCCGCCCCGGATTCGCATGGGTGGAAGGAATCTCAATATTGTTGCTTGAAAGATGGTTTCTCCCTGGAATTGTCCCTCCACGTGGGAAAATGGTGGAGTTTTAGCACCATGGGGGGAGGGCAACTGCCAAAAACCCTGAATTTGTTTGTTTGTTTGTTTTTTAATTTTTCAATGCTAACAAAAGGGTGTATTTCGCCTTAAAATGTGGCATGGGAGGAAACGCGAAAGCAAACCAGGGCAAAAATAAAGGAATTTTCTTCTGCAGGTTCCTGCTGTAAACGTTGGATTCTATAAGCGGGATAATTCTCTTTGTGGCTTTTTGCCCATATTGTCCTTTTTTTTTTTTTTTTTTTTTTTTTTTGGCTCTTGGAGGGTTGATAAAAAAACCCAAACAGGAGCCAGGGAAAAAAACACGAGTGATGCAATAGGCAGAAAAGCCTATTTTTCAATACTGATCTGGCGTGAATGTAATCTGTAATTTCATAAAGGATTCATTGTAATTTAGTATTAATTCCTGGCCATTTATTATAAAGTGCTAAGAGATGAGGGGTTGCAGCTGTATTTTCTTGGCAGCTTCTTCCTGTGAGCAGAGAAGATCCAAAATGCTGGAATAACTTCCCCACCAAATGGGTGAATGGACCCAAATTGGTAGTTAAGTGATGTGGAGAAAATTGGATTTATACTTCCATAAGTGACAGTCCCCCAAAAATGAGAGATGCCCCTCCACCCCAAATGAGCTCCAACGGCATTTTGCCCACAAATTAATTATATTCCCCCCCCCAAATCAGTGGTGGTTACCCCAAAATGAGCTAAATTCTCCAAAAATAAATGATTCTCTTCCCTAAAATGTTACACACAACCCCAAAATGGGTGATGCTCAGCCTCAGAATGAGTTACGGTCTCCAAAAATGAGGGATGCTCCTCAAAACCCAGCAGTGACCCAAAAGGGGCAAATCTGCCCCTGAAATGAGTGATTCTCCCCCAAAAAATGAGTGTTAACCCCAAAATGTGTGATGTTCACCCCAAAATTAGTTGTACTCTCCCAAAGAGAATGATTCTCCCCCCAAAAAAGTGATGCTTCCCAAAGAGGAGTGACCCACCCCAGAATGGGTGATGCTGCCCCAAAATGTGCTGTGCTTGCTAAAAATGAGGGATGTGCCCCAAAATTTCAGGTGTTTCCCCAACCCTCCCAGCAAAAAGTAGCATTTTCCATAAATGAATGAAGCTCTCCCCAAAAGAGGGATGCTCCTCCAAAATGAAGGGATTTTTTTGAAGTGGGGCCCAAACATGATCTTCTCAAAACCATGATGCTCCCCCCAAATGAACAATTCTCCCCCAAAATGAGCAATAATCCCCCAAATAAGTGACATGCCCCCAAAACTGGTGATCCTCCTGGAAATGAGTGACTCTTAAATAAGTGCCTTCCCCCAAAATGACTGAATTTGCCCCAAAATGAACGACAACTCTCCAAAAATGAGCAGTGACCCCCCAAATTAGGGACTCTACCCCAAAATGAGCGACAAACCCAAAACAGAACAATTCTCCCCCAAACAGAAGCCCCCCCATTCTCTAACAAGTCGTTGCTAATTAATGTGTTGATATTCTGGGGGGAAAAAAGGTGATTTTTGCACAAATTTTTAGCAGAAAATGGGGCTGCAGAAAAGTGAAAAAAAAAAGGGGAAAAAATCCCTGAGAATGGAATTTCACTGAGTTGAATTTCACCCCTGGGATGCCAGCAGCTGCAGCCACCTCTGAGCACCCAGCAGCTCGTTAGCCAGAAATCTGCATATTTTACAGATTCCAGAATATTCATGAGCACTGCAGCAAAGTCCACGTTGGGATTTTTTTTGCTTAAAAACTGCATTTTTCCTATCAAAAAGTTGCAAAGCGCCGCCGTCGGGAGCAGAGGGGACACAGACACCGGAGGCCAGTTGCCTAATTAATGTAAGGAATCCTTTATTCCCAGCTGTGCAAAGGGAGGAGTGCAGGGGGGGTGGGCCACGGGCGACCCGTTTTCCTCGGGTTTGGCCCCGTTTTGGGGGGCGCCGGGGTTGGGGGTGCGAGGGCAGCGCCGCGTCAGGTCGGGCAGAGCACTGCAAAGAGAGAGAGAGACGCCTGCCACCGGGGGCACTGCGGGCACAGGGAGGCCTGAGCGGGCACAGGGATGCACAAGGATGAATGAGGATGCAGAGGGATGCACAAGGATGCAGGAGGATGGAGAGGGATGCAGGAGTGTGCATGAGGATGGGTGCATAGGGACAGATGAGTGTGCATGGGGATGTACCAGGATACGTGAGGATGCACAGGGATGCAGGAGGATGAATGAGGATGCACAGGGATGCAGAAGTGTCCACAGGGATGCACAAGGGTGCACAGGGATGCAGGAGTGTGCACAGGGATGCACCAGGATGCACAGGGATGCACATGGATGCAGGAGTGTGCGTGAGGATGTGTGCACAGGGACAGAGGAGTGTGCGTGGGGATGTACCAGGATACATGAGGATGCACAAGTGTGCACAAGGATGCACAAGGGTGCCCAGGGATGCAGGAGTGTGCCCAGGGATGCACCAGGATGCACAAGTGTGCACAGGGATGCACAGGGCTGCAGGATTGTGCACAGGGATACACAAGGATGCATAAGGATGCAGGAGTGTGCATGAGGATGTGTGCACAGGGACAGATGAGTGTGTGTGGATGTATTGGGGTGCAGGAGGATGCACAAGTGTGCACAGGGATGAATGAGGATGCACAGGGATGCAGGAGGATGCACAGGGATGCAGAAGTGCCCACAGGGATACATAAGTGTGCACAGGGATGCACAAGGATGCCTAAGGATGCACAGGGATGCACAAGGGTGCACAGAGATGCACAAGGATGAATGAGGATGCACAGGGATGCAGGAGTGTGCACAGGGATGGATAAGGATGCATAAGGATGCACATGGATGCAGGAGTGTGCATAAGGATGGGTGCACAGGGACAGATGAGTGTGCATGGGGTGTGCCAGGATGCATGAGGATGCACAGGTGTGCACAGGGATGCACAGGGATGCAGGATTGTGCACGGGGTGGATAAGGATGCATAAGGATGCACAGGGATGCAGGAGTGTGCGTGAGGATGTGTGCACAGGGACAGATGACTGTGCATGGGGACAAACTGGGATGCAGGAAGATGCACAAGTGTGCACAGGGATGCAGGAGGATGCAGAGGGATGCCAGAGTGTGCACAGGGATGCACAGGGATGCATAAGGATGCACAGGGATGCAGGAGTGTGCCTGAGGATTTGTGCACAGGGACAGATGAGTGTGTGTGGGGATGTACTGGCATGCATGAGGATGCAGAAGTGTGCCCAGGGATGCAGGAGGATGCACCAGGATGCAGGGGTGTGTACGAGGATGCATGAGAATGCAGAGGGATGCAGGAGTGTGCACTGTGATGCACAAGTGTGCACAGGGATGCACAAGGATGCAGGAGGATGGACAGGGATGCAGGAGTGTGCATGGGGATGCCTGAGGATGTGTGCATAGGGACAGACAATTGTGCATGGAATGCAAGAGGATGCACAAGTGTGCACAGGGAGTCACGAGGATGCACAGTGTGTGAGCACGTGAAATGCTGCACGAGGGTGCACAATGACACCCAGGCTGGCACTGGGCTGCACAGGGGTGCACAAGGGTGCCCAGGAGTGCCTGGGGGCTGCATAAGGACACCTAGTGCCAGTCTGGGTGTCACTGGGCTGCACAAGGGTGCACAAGAGTGCCCAGGAGTGCCTGGGGGCTGCATAAGGACACACGAGTGTGCACAGGGACACCTGGGGGTGCACGAGGGTGCATGAGTGTGCTCATGTGCACGAGGACTCAGGGGGCTGTGTGAGGGATGGACAGGAGGTGTGTGGCAGAGGCACAGGGATGTCCAAGGATGCTCAGATGAATGGAGATGCCTGAGGGAGGCAGGAGGGTTGCCCCATGGGGCATGAGGGCTGAGAGGGGGTGCCCAGGGGGTGGTGAAGTGGCTTGGAGGAAGCAGATGGGCCCCAGGATGGTGCAGGGAGGTGCACAGGGACCTCCACACACAAAACCTAAACAAAGACTGCCTGAGGGATGTGCAGGAGAGGCACCTGGGGTTCCTGAAGGAATGGAGGAGGCACAAAGGATGCACCAGAGATGCAGGAGGAATGCACACAGGATGGATCCAGGATTCTCTGAGGATGCATGGAGGGTGCATGGGAAATGTGTAAGGATGCATGAAGTTGCATGAGGGATGGGCAAAGGATGCACAAAGGACACGAGGGAGAGGCAGGAGGATGCAGAAGGGATCCATGTGGAAGCACAGAGGCAGAAGGGCTGCACAGGAACTGCACACAAGGAGTGCCCAGGGCAGGCAGGAGGGGAGCAGGTACCTTTGAGGATGTAATCCGTGAGCAGTGTGGGCACCTTCTCATTCCCCTCCTTCATGGCAAACAGGACTGTGAGGGGGAATGGAGCTGTGAGCCCACCCCTGCTGCCCCTCAAATGTCACTTCCCCCCCAGAAGAGCCCCATAGTCACCACAGAATTTCCCCACAATGCAGGAGGTCTGGGAGTATCCAAAAGAAAGCACTTTCACCCCCAATTAGCCAATCCATGGCAACACAGAATGGGTGATTTAGCCCCAGATCAGTGCTGCTATGAGGTGCATAAATCAGAGGGGAGGTATTGGCTGCAAACCAGCTGTGCTGCAGTGATGCAAAACAGGTATTTCCCCTCCAAAATAGGTTTGTTGCAATGATCATGCAACACAGGTGGTAGCACCTCAATTTGCCCAAGCTGCAACGATGCAAAAAAAGGGAGAATCATCCCCCAAACTGACTGCGCTGCAACGATACCCCAAATCACAGCTGCTGCAGCAAGGCAAATGTGCCTTTGTGTCCCCAAAACACCCAATTCTGCCCCAAAATGCCAGCTCCAAGGAATACTCACTGTTGGTGAGCATCTGCAGGTCCTCGACGGATGGTGGTGAGCCCTTCTTCTCGTAGGGAATCACCGTGTTCAGGTACTGCAAAAACAAAAGCCACCCCAAAAAACCACCCAGATGGCACAAAACTGCCTTTTTTTTGCACTGCTTTGAGACAAATCCCACCCCAAATTCATGGAGAAATAGAGTATTTCTGCAATATTCCTACGATTTTGGGGAGTAGTGAATAAATTGGGTGCTGCAAACACCACCCAAATCCATCCCTGATCAGGGAGGACTTTTTGGGGTGAAACCCAGTGATTTTTGCAGGATGGATTAGCAGGGTATGTGGGATGGAGCAGGGCTGTAAAACTTAAAATCATTTTTAAAAGGAGCTGGGGGTTGGAAGGAAATGTGGAGTGTGGGGAGGGGGAGTGAAAGGGAACAAATTTGGCCAGTTTTTGGGGGGGGGGGGGAAAGGCACCTGCTTCTCGTTGGCGGCAGGACCAAAAGTCTGGCGCAGGCCGGAGTGCAGGATGCTGGAGATGCCCTCCATGCTGAAGCGCTGGGGGGACACGTGTCACCTGTCACCTCCCAGGGACAGCGGCATCACCTGTGGCACCTCCTCTGGCACCGACATTCCCCAAGCTCCCTGACTCCCATCCACATCCCTCCTTTTTCCCGGGCCCAGATCCCACTCCACCTATGTCCCCATGTCCCCCATCCCCTTGCCCTGTCACCACATGCCCCCCCCACTATGTTCCTCTATCCCATCCTCTGTCCCCACATACCTGTCTGAGCTGCTCTCTGCTCCCACATCCACACCCTGCCCATGTCCCTCTGTTCCATATCCCTCCCATCCCCTTGCTCCATATCCCCTCATCCCCCTGCTCCGTGTCACCCTATCCCACGTCCTCCCTATTCCTCTACTCCATGTCCCCCCCACCCCTGACCCATGTCCCCACGTCCCTCTGCCCCATCCTGTCACCATTTCCATCCCCACATTCCCCTGTCCCATGCACCCTCATCCCATCACATCCCTCATCCCCCCCACTCCCTGGCTCTCTGCCCAAGCCCGTCACCATCCCCATCCCCACCTTACCCTGTCCCATCCCATCCCATCCCATCCCACCCATCCCACCTCAACCCTCATCCCTCTGCCCCCATGTCCTTCTGCCCCATTCTCTCATGATTTCCATCCCCACATTCCCCTGTCCCATGCACCCTCATCCCATCACATCCCTCATCCCCCCATTCCACGTCCCTCTGCCCAAGCCTGTCACCATTCCCATCCCCACCTTACCCTATCCCATCCCATCCCAACCCTCATCCCCCTGCCCCCATGTCCCTCTGCTCCATCTTGTCCCCGCCGCCCCCCTACCCCGTGGCCCCATCCCCACATCCCCCACACCCCCATCTCCTTCCCTGCCCGTCCCCAATGCCCCCAGCCCTGTCCCCACGGCCGCCGTGTCCCCGCACCTTGCGGGGCATGTGGTTCCCGCGGTCGGGACGCCCCCCTTGCAGGCTCAGCCCCTTGTCCCGGCGGCGGCGCCGGGCGGCTTCTCGCTGCTCCCGCTGCTCGCCCTGCACGGCCAGCAGCGCCCCGATGAACGCCGTCTTCACCTCCTTCTCGAAGGCCAGCTCGTCCCGCCGTGCCAGCTGTGCCACCAGCTCCGCCGACAGCGCCCGGCTCGCCGCCTCCGCCCGGCCCGCGGCCGCCGCCAGCTCCCGCGCCGACAGCCGGCCCAGCCCTGCGCCGGGGCCGCGTTAGAGACGGGCATGTGCCCAAGGGACATCCCAGAACGGGGTTGGGTTGGAAGGGGAATTGAGATCTATCTCGTTGCAACCCCCCCTGCCATGGGCAGGGACACCTTCCACTAGCTCAGGTTGCTCCAAGCCCCGTCCAACCTGGCCTTGGACACTTCCAGGGATGGGGCAGCCACAGCTTCTCTGGGCAACCTGTGCCAGGGCCTCCCCACCCTCACAGCCAGGAATTCCTTCCCAACATCCCATCTAACCCTTCCCTCTGGCAGTGGGAAGCCATCACCCCTTATCCTCCAGGCCTTTGTCCCAAGTCCCTCTCCAGCTCTCCTGGAGCCTCTTTAGGCACTGGAAGGGGCTCTCAGGTCTCCCTGGAGCCTTCTCTTCTCCAGGTTGAACATCCCCAGCTCTCTCAGCCTGCACCAGAGGTGCTCCAGCCCCAGAACACCTCCGTGGCCTCCTCTGGACTTGGTGCAGTGACCCGCACGACGAAAGCAGGGAAATGCCCGGTGCGATCAGTGAAGTGCACACGGCAACCGTTAAAGTGCATCTCGTGCCGAGCGAGATGTGCTCTGCATTTCCTGAGCCACCAAGAAATAAATCTATTGTGCAATTACCGATTAATGCCGTGCCCAGGGCAGCTACAGAACTGCCCAGAGCAGCTACAGAGCTGCCTGGCACTGTCAGTGACATACAAGGTGCACTGGGGGACATTCACAGTGAAGTGCATGGTGCCATTAGTGACATGTATGGTGTGATTGGTGACATGCATGGTGTGACTAGTGACATGTGTGGTGTGATAAAGGGGCTCTGTAATTAGGGGAACGAGCAGAGCAATTAGTGAAATGCCTGGGGGGATCAGTGACACACCCCGTGCCACCAGTGACAAATCTCATGCGCGTGGTGCACTCCGTGTGCGAAGGCTCCTGGTGAACCCTGAGCCACATCCCTCTGTTCTTCAGTTTTTGCCAAGAGCCCCTCTGGCCAAGCCCTGGAGTAAGCCAGCACTGAGGCCTGGGAAGACTCAGTTGTCCAATTTGCTTGGAATTGTCCCCCAAAAGTGACTGGCCTGGGCTTTGCTGGCCGTACCTTCGTGGGAGCAGTTGTTGTTGAGGGCAGGGGAGAAAGCCCGCAGCTCCCGCAGCAGGATGGGCTCTGTGCCCCCGCCACCACCTTCGCCTTCAGCATCAGCCTCAGTTTCCTCCTCCTCGTCCTCCTCGTCCTCTTCCTCCTCACCCTCGGGGTCAGCCTCAGGGTCAGGCGAACTCTGCATCAGCTCCTCCAGCTCCTCGATGACCTGTGGGGCATCAGTGTCCTCCATCTGCACCTGCATCCGACCTCCACCTTGTATCTGCTCCCTGCATCCCACAGCTGCATCCTGCACTTGCATCCCTGTCCTCCACCCTCACCCTGCATCTCTGTCCTGCACCCACATCTGCAACCTGCTCCCTTCATCCTGCCCCTGCATCCTCTGACTCCATTTCCATCCTGCCCCTGCATTCTCCATCCTTATCAGCACCTGCATCCTCCATCTGCAAACTGCTCCATCTGCATCCTTCCTTCTTATTGACATTGAGCATCCTGCACCTGCATCCTCCATCCTCCTCTTCATCCTCCAGCTGCATCCTGCTCCCTCCATCCTGCATCCACACTTGCATTTACATTCATCTGTACCTCGGGTCCTCCATTTGCATCCTGCATCTGCATCCCACATTCCCATCTGCATCCAAACCCCACATGCCATGGGCACTCTGGACCTGCATCCCCACCTAAATTTGCATCTTGCTCCCTGCACCCCCCTCCTCCTCCTGCATCCTGGATCCTGTACTTGCACCTGCATCTGCATCCTCTATCCAGCCTCCACACCCTGCAGCTGCCTCTGCATCCCCCTCCCCGCACCTGCACCCTCCATCCTGAATCCCACACCTGTACCCTGCATCCCACACCTGCATCCTGCATCCCACACCTGTACCCTGCATCCCACACCTGCATCCTGCATCCCACATCTGCATCCTGCATCCCACATCTGCATCCTGCATCCCACATCTACCCCCTGCATCCCACACCTGCACCCTGCACCCCACACCTGCACCCTGTATCCCACATCTGCACCCTGCATCCCACATCTGCATCCTGCACCCCACATCTGCACCCTGCATCCCACACCTGCACCCTGTATCCTGCATCCCACATCTACACCCTGCATCTGGCACCTGCACCCTGCATCCCACATCTGCACCCTGCATCCTACATCTGCACCCTGCACCTGGCACCTGCACCCTGCACCCCACATCTGCACCCTGCATCCCACACCTGCACCCTGCACCAGCATCCTGGAGCTTCAACCCACCTCTGCCCCCCTACCCCTTTCATTCTTCCCATGCCACCCACTTTATCCAGCACCCACACCCCACGTTCCCATCTGCACCCAAATCCCGTGTCAGCACCCACCACCTGCACTTCCCTTTACATCCACATCCTCATCCCAAGATAATGGGATTTGGCCTTTCCTTGTGCTTTCAGCACATGGCCATGGGGCTGGGGGGGTTAAAGGGCACACAGGGATCCAGGTGCCCAGGGGGTGGGGGTACCTGCTCAGCTGTCAGCAGCGGCTCCTCGTTGATGCCCGAGTCCTGCTCACTCCTCTCAGTGAGCTCCTCCTCCTCCTCCTCTTCCTCCTCCTTCCCACCGAGCTGCAGGAGACACAGGCTGGGCAGCCTTGGGGGCACCACAGGCCCGGCCCAGCACGGACACAGGCACAGCCCTGGCCCTGGCACAGGGAGAGGCACCAGGCAACTCTGGCTCGGGGGGACAGGCTGCACGGGGGGTGGCATGAGGAGACACCGGATTGAGGGGCTTGGATGGAGATGCTGGGTGGGGATGTTGGGTGGGAGGATGTTGGACAGAGGCACTGGATGGAGATGGATGGAGATGTTGGATGGGGAAGTGTTGGACAGGGATGTTGGGTGGGGCTTTGAACAGAGACACTGGAGACAGAGATGATGAACAGGGAAGCACTGGATGGGGAGGTGTTGCAAGGAGATGTATAGAGATGTTGGATAGGGAGACACTGGATGGAGAGTTGTTGGATGGAGACACTGGACTAGGAAGAAGTACAGGTCTGTTGGATGGAGCTGCTGGATGGAGAGATGTTTTATGGAATATGTTGGGTGAGGAGGTGCTGGATATGCTGGATGGAGATGCTGGGGATGTTGAATGGGGAGATGAGGGATGGTGAAGCTGAATGGTCTGATGGAGACTCTGGGTGGGGACACGGGACAGGGAGATGGCAGAGGGGACCTCTGAATAGGGAAGGGATGGATGGAGACGTCAGACAATGAGGCATCTTCTTTATTGCCACCTTTCAGTCTTTTTCACCTTTTCAGAAGCAAATAACCCGAGAAAATCACATTCTCTTCCCCCTTCAGCCATGGGCTGTGTTAAATCCAAATGGGTGAAATTCCGTGGGTTCTGGGGCGATTTTACAACCCCAAAAGTAGCAACCGAGAGCAAAAACTCACCACAACAATGAAACCACTATTTTCTACCCCCCAAAATACCCCACCCCATCCCTGACACGGGGACAAATCGGCAAAACCCAGATTGTCAAACTAAACACTTCATCTTGCCCGTTTCAGTGTGATTTCACCCTAAAATGTGGACACTCGCTGCAGCGGTGCTGCAGCACCCCAAACCACCATTTTTGGGTAGTTTTTGGGTTTGCAGTGCCCTGATGGTCACTAAGCCTGAGGAGAGGGGGGCTCTGGGGAGCCAAGGGGGGGCCACAGCCGTACCTGGGGGTTGGTGCCGTCGGGGGCCTCAGTGCCAGGGAGCCATGGCCGGGGGGAGCTCCGGGGGGCAAAGCCATCAGTGAGAGCATCCCAGACCCTGCAGGGAGGTGGGTGGTGAGTGGCAATTCCCAAAATGCTGCCTCTCAGAGAGCTGTCTCAAAAATGGCACGCCGAGACGCCTCGGAACATCCCAAAATGCAGCCCCACAAACAACCTGAAACGCCCTACAGAAATCCCAAAACACCACTGAGACGCCTGAAACATCCCCAAACACCCCAAATGATACCCTAGAAGACCCCAAATACTGCCCTAGAAGACCCCAAAGCTTCTCAAAATAGCACCATGAAATATTGCCCTGAAATACCCCAAAGCACCCCAAAATGCTGCCCCAGCACCTGAGATGCCCCCAAATGTCATTTTGAAATGCTGCCATCAAAACACCGCCAAAAGGCCACTGTAATGTTCCAAAATGTCTCCAGATGTCCCAAAAGACCACCAAAAAACATCATCATGACTCCCTGAAGTGGTCCAAAGCACCATCCTAAAACACTGCCCTGAAAATCTCTGAAAGGCCCCAGACCACCTCAAAATGCTGCCCTGGAACACCCTAAGATGTCCCCAGATGTTCTCCTGAAATACCCCAAAAGGGTATTTTAGGACCCTAAGGGTCCCAAAGCTCCAAAATGCCACCCTGAAATGCTCCAACCATCCAAAAAAGACCCCTGAATTATCCCAAAACATCCCTTTTGAACACCTAGAAATACCCTAAAATGCTTTCCTGAAACACTGACCAAAATGCTCCAAAATGCTGCTCCAGAACACACTGAAACATCTCAAAATGCTGTCCCCAAACTCCCCAAAAAGCTTCCCAACGCCTCCAAATACTGCCCTGACATCCTGAAACACCCCAAAATGCTGCCTTGACACATTGTCCAAAAACCCCTCAAAAAGCCTCAAAAAGCTGTCCAGCTTTTTGAAATACCCCAAAATGCCACTGCAACGCTCCAGAATACCCCTCAATTGTCCAACACCCCAAAACACTTCCATAATGCCCTAAATGCCCCAAAACTCCCCAAAATGCTGAGCTGGAACAGGTTGAAAAACCTCACAATGCAGCCACAACACCCAAAAAATGCCACCCTGAAACACCCCAAATTGTCACCTCAAGACAGCCCTGAAACCCCCCAGAGCTGCCCTGAAAAGCCCTAAAAGATATCCCTGGAATGTACGAAAATCCTGCTTTGAAATATGCCCTAAAACACCCCCAAAACCAGCTGTGATGCCCCAAGAAGCCCCAAAACACCCCCCAAAATTTCCCAAAATACAGTCCTAAAAACCTGGATACACCCCTAGAAGTTCCCCAAAGCAGCCCAAACCATGGCCCTGATACCCCAAAATGCACCAAAGTCCCACAGAACTACACAGAATTCCCCCAAATTTCCTCCTCTGTGCCATTATTGGAAGTGTCTGGTTCTGCCCTACAGGGCTGGACCAATTTTGCCCAATTTTACCCCAATGAAGTTGCATGGGGGAGGGAGAACAGAGGGGAAAAAAACAAAACCAGAGGAAAATGGGGAAAAACATGGGAAAAAATGTTCAAAAAAGTCCAAAAAAGTGAAAAAGAGAAAAAAGGGAGGAAGTGGAGGAAAGGGAGGGAAGGGGGGTAAAAAGGGAAAAAACTGAAATGTGAAAAAAGGGGTGGAAGGGGAGAATAGAAAGAGAAGGAGAAAGGAAGAGAGGGGAAAAGGGGGGAAAAGAAAGAAAGGGAAAAGCAAAAAACAGGGGAGAAAAGAGAAAAAAGGTATAAAAAAGATGGAGAAAAAGGGCAAAAAGGGAGAAAAGGAGGAAAAATGGGGGAAAGGAAATTTGGGTAAAAGAGGGGAAATGGAAAAAAATGAAAAAGAGGGAAAAGAAGGAAATGGGGGGAAATGGAGAAAGATGAGAAAAAGGGGAGAAAGGGAAAGAGGGGAAAACAGGGAATAGGGAAAGGAGGAAAAGGGCCAAAAGAGGGAAAAAAGAAAAACTGGGAGAAAAAGAAAATGGGGAAAAAGAGAAAATGTAAGAAAAAAGAGGGAATGAGGTAAAAAATAGGGGAAAAGTGGAGCACTGGAGGAGGAACAGAGAAAATGGGAGAAAAGAGCAGAAAACAGTGGATTTGGTCCAACATGGTACCACATCCTAATTCCCTGAAAATCACCCCAAAACCCCCTGCCCCCTTCCCAGCCTGAAAACTGCTCATTTTTGGGGATTTATCTTATTATCCTCCTCACCAGAGCTGAATTCCCCTTGAAATTAAAGATTTCACCAATTAACACACAAAACCGCACATGGCAAACCTCCACACTGGTATTTTTTAACAAAAAAGCAGCAAATCAGCGGTTATCCCCCCAAATTTGCTTTTTCCCCCCCTGCTCTTAAAGGGCCAGCACCCCCCCCAGGGCCAAGCCCAGAGCAGCAGCAATTTCTGGGTTAATTATGGCCAGAAACGGTTAATAATTGGGGAAATCCAAGCGCCTGTAAGGCCCCGGCCCCTCCTCCACCCCGCACACAGGGCTCATTCAAGGAGGAAGAATAAAATAAAAAAAAAAAAAAAAGCCCTGTTTTGCCCAAAGTGACCCAAAAAGAGACACAATAAACGGCACAAAGCGGCGACAGCGCGGCCGCCCCGGCGCGCGGCCAAGCTGCGTTTTGCTCTGAAAAACCATAGATTTGGCCAATTGCGAAAATCTGTTCTGGCCTCAGCTGCTTTCGGTGACAAAAAGCCAGCAAGACAAAACAAAATAATAATAAAAAAAAAAAAAAATCAACGGGTTTGGGGCTTTTTTTAAGGGGGTTTAAAACAACCCCCTTTGCCCGGTGAGAATAAGGATTAGCGATTGCGGCCCGGGGAATAATCCCAGTTAAACACACCCAAAAATCCACGAGAAACGTGAGAGTGTGTGAACATCACGGGGGAAAAAACCCCATGGATTTGGGGAAAAAAAGCCCATGGATTTGGGGAAAAAAAAAAAGCCCATGGATTTGAGGAAGAAGAGCCATTTTGGAACAAAGCGAGGTTTTTAATGAAATTGTAGAATTTAACACAAAAGGCACAATGTTTATTGGGGGGCCTGGGGGGAGTTTGACCCCAAACTGGCTGTCCCCTGGTGAGGTACAGAGGAGGTGGCTAAGCTTTACTCACACCTTACTCAAGGTTTATGCTCAACCCCCCGGGCTCTCCTGGCAGAGAAGGAGCCATGACCCCCCGGGACATGCTGTGCCACCTCTTAGGATGCTACTGCAGGGATCCCACACAGCTACTCCAAAGATCCTACATAGCTACTCCAGGGTGCTGCATGATCATGCCACAGTCCAGGCACTGACTTGTGTGTGGTGGGAGCTCAGAAGCATGCAAGGAGGTGCAAGGGGTCCCAGAGGGGTGTTAGTCGTAAGATACTACACCGTTACTCCCAAGTGCTACACGATCACGTTGCAATAGGTGAGCTGGACTGCATGCTGTGGGAAGGGGGTGTGTGTATCATGACCATGCAAGGAGGCATGCAGGCCCAATCATATGATCCTATGCAGCTACTCCAAGGATCCTACACAGCTACTCACAGGATACCCCACAGTTACTCCACGGTGCCCCATGGCTACACCATGGCGCAAGGGGCTGAGGTGCATGTGGGCTGTACCTTGCCAGCAAGGTGGCCTGCAGACCCCAAAGAGACCCTTTTCCATGGGATCCTACAGTGCTATTCCCAACACGGAGCACGACCATGCCCTCGATGCAGGGGGCTGCTCAGGGAAGGGCGCAAGGAGGCACAGTGGCTTTGAGAGGCCTTACTCACAGGTTACCACACCACTGCTTTCATGCCTTGCACGGCCATGCTGCAGTGCTGGGAGCCAGTCTGCACTGCAGGGGGGTGTCAGGGGTACAAGTCCCCAGAGCAGGGGGGCCTTACTCACTCCTCATCCTGCAGGCGCTCCTCCTCCTCCTGCGCCTGGAGGTGCCCCCGCACCGGGGCCAGGCCCTCGGTGGCAGCGTCGTAGTTGCGGAAGCAGACGGTGAGCTTCTCGTCGAACTCCTGCACCAGGTCCTCCATCGACTTGAAGCTCATCATCTCGGCCGAGAAGCTCTCCAGCTCCGCCAGCGCGGGGTCCGCAGGGCGCTGCAGGGGCCCCCCATCGTCGCCGGGCCCCTCCTCGAACTCCTCCTCCAGGCTCACCAAGGGCGCCTCCATCCTCCTCAACACCGATGTGCCGCCTTAGCTGCGGGGACAGGGTGCCTGTGAGGCACCAGCCTACTAACAGGTTACACCCCCAGGCTCCCCGCTCCCTTTGTTGCTGCTCTGTTGGCTGAAACCCTACTGCCAGGGCTCTTACACAACCAACACTATCTCTGCAGTATCCCAGTAGTATCCTAACAGGATCTTAGTACTGCCTTCATAGAAATATGCTGACACCCTGACATTATTCTAGCAGCAATTTACTGGTAGCAACAAAGAACTGACAGTGGTCCAAGTAGCTTAGTGCTACTCTGATAGTATGTAAAAAATGTCATAACGTTACCTTTGTGCCTGAAGTGATAGTATCTTACTGGTATCCTTATACTGTATCACTACCATCTTAGCAGTGGCCTGAAAGTATCATACTAGTATCAGTAATGGGCTGACAGTATCCCAAAAGTTTGAGTGTTGCCCTGAGAGCAACTACCTTACCACAACTATCTCACCACTATCTTTTCTAGTGCCCTTGTAGCATCTTGGGAGTATCCTGCTGATATTCCACTTGCATCCTGAGAGCATCCTACTGAAAAATGAGTAGTCTTGATAGCACCTTAGTAGCTTTGTGATAATATCCTGGTAGTATCACAGTAGTAGTCTGATACTATTTTAGTAGTATCCTAGGAATGGCCCTGTAGTATCTTAGTAGTGCCTTACTAGCATTGTGAAAGGATCTCAGCAGCATCTTTGGAGTACCCAGACAGTATCCTGACAACATCGTAGCAGCATCCTGATAACAGCTTTTTGTTACACCTAGAGTATCCTAGTAGCAGCCACTGAGTAGCTCAGCATTGCCCTGATTTTGTACCAGCACAGGCAGGAATATCCTGATGCTGTCAGGAGCATCCCAACAGCATCCTGGTTCCAGATTCACAGTGCCCTCATAGTACCACAGCATATAAATTATTAAGGAGTGCCCTGATAGGATCCTATTAGTGGTGTAATGGCATACAGTTATTATCTTCATAGTGTCCTGGGAGTACCTTGGTAGTGCAAAGTCATACCCAGGTATTATCTTACTGCCATGTAACTACATTGAAAGCAACTTAAACATATCCTGAGAGTAACTGGATGGTGTGTGAGCTGCTCCAGTGGCACCTTCACACGAGTATTTCAGTATCAGCCCTGGAAATATGCTGGAAATATCCTAGTGGTGTCCTGATAGAATCCTGGTAGTGCCCTGACAGTACCTCAGTAGAGTTCTCACAGCAGCCCACCAGCATCCACATAACATCCTGAGAGTATCTTAGTGCCACTCTGTAAGTTCTTTACGACATCCTGCAAGTAATGTGTCCACATTCCACTGAACTCAAGATAGCACCTTAGCAGCATCCCAGCAGCACCTCAGCTGTGTCTAGATAGTAGTTCACTATGTCAGTAACTCAGAAGGTTACTGAGGATATCCCAGTAGTATCTGAGCAGCAGCTTCTTAGGAAGCAAATAGTAACCCAGTAGTAAGGCAGGAATAGCCCAGTGAAGGCATCACTACACTTCCCTGGGGACGGGAGCAGAAACATCACAGCTCTGGGGGGAAGCCTGGCCAGACCAGGGCTTTGAGTAGCACCCACTCACACCCACGTGCTCCCGCACCCACGTGCAGCACACCCACACAGCCCTGGGCACACGTGTGCTCCACGGCGTGGGCAAGAGCCTGCAACGCCTGCAGCACGTGCCCACACACCTGTGCACACCTGAATGCACACACACCTGTGCACACCTGAATGCACACACACCTGTGCACACCTGAATCCACACACACCTGTGCACACCTGAATCCACACACACACACTGTGCACCTTCACACACCTGTGCACACCTGCATCCACACACACTCTGTGCACACCTGAATGCACACAAACCATGCAGGTGTGCACACCAGCATCCACACACCCCCTGCATCCACACACAGGTGTGCACATCTGAATCCACATACACACTGTGCATCTGTACACACCTGTGCACACCTGAATCCACAGACACTATGCAGGTGTGCACACCTGCATCCACACATACACACTCTGTGCACACCTGAATCCACACACACACACTGTGCACCTGTACACACCTGTGCACACCTGAATACACACACATACTGGGCACACCTGTGCACACCTGAATCCACACACACTATGCAAGTGTGCACTCCTGCATCCACACATACCCTGTGCACACCTGTGCGCACCTGAATCCACACACACACACTGTTCATGTGTGCACACCTGAACACACACACACACACTGTGCAGGTGTGCACACCTGCATCCACATACACACACTGTGCACCTCTACACACCTGTGCACAGTTGAATCTGCACAAACACACCCTGTGCACACCTGAATCCACACACACACATTGTGCACCTGTACACACCTGTGCACACCTGAATACCCACACACTATGCAAGTGTGCACTCCTGCATCCACACATACCCTGTGCACACCTGTGCACACCTGAATCCACACACACACACACACACACTGTGCAGGTGTGCACATCTGCATCCACATACACACACTGTGCACCTCTACACACCTGTGCACACCTGAATCCACACAAACACACCCTGTGCACACCTGAATCCACACACACACACTGTGCACCTGTACACACCTGTGCACACCTGAATACACACAGACTATGCAGGTGTACACACCTGCATCCACACATCCACACCCTGTGCACACCTGTGCACACCCGAATGCATGCACACTATGCAGGTGTGCACTTCTGCATCCACACACACACACTGTGAACCGCTGTGCACACGTGTGTGTGTGTGTGTGTGTGTGTGTGTGTGTGTGTGTGTGTGTGTGTGTGTCCCCACTTGCACCATGGACCCCCCTGCTCCTGCACCACCCACAGACACCTGGCTCTAAGCCCCACAAACACCAGCACCCCAACTTCATGCACACACCCGTGCACACGCGTGCCTGCTCGTGCACACACCTGCACACACACGTGTGCACACACCTCACACCTGGGCACACACACAAGCCTGCGGCCACACACACCTGCACATGCACCTGCACATACACTCTTGCACATGTACACCCATCTGCAACTGCACAAACATCTGCACACGCCTGCACATGCACACACCTGCACACACCCCCCCCCTACACCTGCATGCGGACACACACACACACACCTGCACACACACACTCCTACACCTGCACATGGACACAGACACACCCCCCCACACCTGAACACACACCCCTGCACGTGCACATGGACACAAACACACACCCCCCTGCACACACCCCCCCTACACCTGTACATGGACACACATACACACACACACATCTGCACCCCCCTCCCACACACACCTGTACATGGACACACACACACACAAACACACCCCTGTGCACACACACACCCCTACACCTGCACATGGACACACACACACACCTGCACACACACCCCTGCACATGCACATACCTGCACATACACACACATGCACACACACACACAGAGCTGAACACATGTACACACACACACACACACACACACTCCCCCACACACCCCTACACCTGCACATGGATGCACACACACAGACACACACGTCTGTGTGCACACATACCCAAGCACACACATTCTTGCACATACACACTTGCACACACACACACAGCTGAACACATGCACACCCCCCTGCACGCACACAGACAATCCCTGTACACACACACAACTCCTGCACACACAACCCCTGCACACCCCCCCTGCACACACACACCCCTGCACACACACAGAGCTGAACACACGCACACCCCCCTGCACACACACACACACAACCCCTGCACACACACACAATCCCTGTACACACTCCCCCATACACCACCCTGCACACACCCACGTCACACACACACACACACACCCCCACCCCTGCACACACACATCCCTGCACACACAACCCCTGCACAGAAACACATCCCTGCACACACAACCCCTGCACACACACACATCCCTGCACACACACACATCCCTGCACACACACACATCCCTGCACACACACACATCCTTGCACACACACACATCCTTGCACACGCACACATCCCTGCATACACACACATCCCTGCACGCACATCCCTGCACACGCACACATCCTTGCACACACACATCCCTGCACACACACACACACATCCCTGCACACACCCCCCCCCCCCCGCACACACACACACATCCCTGCACACACACACCCCCTGCGCACCCCCTGCACACCCCCCCGCACACTCCCCCGCACAGACGCCTCCGCTGCCCCCCCCGCCGCTCCTTGCACGCGTTCGCCCCGCACCCCCCCTTCCCCACCCCAGATTCCCCCCGAACGCTCCCGCAGCGCCGTGAGCGCATCCCCTCCCCGCACCGCCCCCGCACCGGCGCTGACGCGGAGCCCCCCCGACCCCCCACCCCCGACCCTCGCCCCTCCCTGCTGCGCCCCAACCCACCCCCCCATCCCCTCCCGCAGCGTCCACGCACCGCCCGCCGCGCCCCCGGAGCCCCCGCGCGTTCGGGGCCGCGACGAGCCCCCAAACCCGACCCCCCCCCGCACCGCCCGCGCCCACCCCCGCACAAACCCCGGGGGTGCCGCACCCCCGCCCGCGCCCCAAATCCGCCCCCCCCCGGCCCGCCTGCACCGACAGCATCACCCCCCACACCCCAAAAACCCCTCACCCCTCGCTGTACCCCCCCGGACCCCCCCAGCCCCGCACCCACCTGCGGCCCCGCATCCTCCGCTCCGCGCCGGGGGGGGCGGTGGGGGGTGCACCGCGCACGCGCTGGTGACGTCACCGGGATGCGGGTGGTGGTCAAGGGAGCTCTGACGTCATCTGTCATCCCGGGGGGTGGTCCAGCCTTTTTCCCGTTCCCAACATCTGGCTGACCCCCCGCCGCCGCCATCCAGCCATTTATACACGCGGGGCTGCGCGGGTCGAGAGGGCGCCGAGGGAGGAAAAAAATAACTGAAAAAGAGGAAATGAAAATAGGAATTTACAAATAGGAAAACAAAGCAAAAGATGAGATAGAGGTGAAATCGCAGATGCAAAAATTATTTCCCTTACAAAACAAAAATTTTAAAGATTTATAGAATAAAAACGAAAGTAGAAGTCTATTTATAAAATGAAAATAAAAAACCCCCTTTTTCCTCTCAAAAATTAAAATAATAATCGCAAGAAAAATGAGTTGCTTTTCCTAATAAATTTTTTTTCAGCTTTAATTTTTAAAATGTCTTAATTATGAACAATTTAAGCAATTGTTTTAGGGGAATGTTGTCATGCGTGCTGGCTTTTTTTTCTTTTCCTTTTTTAAATCTGGACTTGCAGCCCAGTGGAACATTTGGGTTCAAACTCAGTTTCTCTGATCTCGGGTTTAGGATTAGTTTCCCTGATACTGGGTTTAAGGGATGGCCTTTCAGCAGGGGGAGGATAGACACCACCACCTGTGCTCACTGGCTCTTTCTCCAGGCTGGTTTTCCATGCAGCAGGACAGGAGAAGGGTTTCCCTGCTGGCACATGGTTTCAGGTTGCTCATATTAAGGAAAAAAAATTCAAAAGAAGCTGTGAAATGGTTGTTGTTAAGTTTAATGAGATTTTGCCAAGTCCTGGCTGGAGCGTTGCGTGCTTTGGCACAGCGCTGAAGAAATCCTGGAATCCCAGAATGGTTTGGGCTGGAAGGGACCTTAAAGCTCATCTTGTTCTTAAGGTTTGGAGTGACTTGGTCCAAGCACTGTCCAACTTGGCCTTGAACACTTTCAGGGATGGGGGAGCCACAGCTTCTCTGGGCAACCTGTGCCAGGGCCTCCCCACCCTCACAGGGAAGGATTTCTTCCCAATATCCCATCTAATCCTGCCCTCTGTTATTGGGAAGATATTTTCTTTGTCCTGTGCCTCCAGGCCCTTGTCCCATGCCCCGCTGGATCTCAGGGGCTGAAAGCTTGTGGGTGACAAGAGGGGACCTGACCAAAAAAGGGCACCATGTGGCTGGGGTCTGCTCCAGCTGCCAGACCGTGGCAGCCAGACAAGACCTTTCGCTCCAGCTCCAGGATCATCGTGCTCCAGGCTCTCACCCCGATGCGAGGTTCCAATCACCCGTATCTCTGCTGGGAGAGCCGCACTTTGGAGTGAAATGCCGGCAGTTTGGGAGCACGGCTGTGGATGATCTTGGATGGGACAGTGACGGAGGACAGGGAGCAGCGCGGCGGAGCCTGCAGCCCGGCCCGGGGAGGCGACCGGGGCAGGAGGGTCCGGGATGAGGCGGACACCCCCCGGGGCAGGCGCCTCCTCATCTCGTCGGAGCTCCACTGAGCTGCTCCGGCCCCCCTGGCAAGCGAGGATCCGTGCCCGGGAAGCCTCGTCCATCAGCGCTGTGGGACACCCGCCTGTGCCCCAGGGCGCAGGGACCGCCGAGAGCCGGGAGCTGCAGGAGGAGAAAGAAGTGTCTGGGAAAGGCTCCCGGCAGCACCGAAAGTGAAATCCCCGGGCACTGCGGGGCCTGCAGGGCGCTGTTCCCAACTTTTGTGTCCTCCCCTTTCCCTCCCCTTTTTCCATCCCCTTTCCCACAACGCTGCGTTTTCTCTCTTCTCCCCTCTACCTGCTTTTTCTATCTCTCTGGAACCAGCCCCCTGTCCCCGTCTCCCAGGTGTTTCCTCTCTCTGCCTGTAACTATTTTCTCATTCTCCATCTCTCTCTGTCCAGCTCCCAGCTGCCATTTTTCCATCCCTCCCTGCCTGTGTCTGTAGCCCCTCGGTATTTCTGCTTTGTCTCTCTCTGTCTGGCATCTTGTCACCGTTATCAAGGTCTTCTTTCCGGACCCTGTAGTGTGTCACGAGGGTATTTCTTTCTCCGTCTTTCTTGACCCTGTACCCTGTCTCTCACTTTGAATTCCTCTCTCTCTGCCCTGTCACCCGTAGCCCTCGGCTGTGCAAAGAGAAGACCCTGAGCCTGGTCAAGCTTTCTGTCAACGCTTGACACACGTGGCCTTGGAGCGGTGAAGCTCGTTCCAAGGCGAGGTGGTTGTTGGCCGAGTCGATGTCTCAGGGCAAAATCTCCCGCGGCACCTTAGGGAAGCGTTTCTCCCGGGCTTTGCAGGCCCTCTGTGGGCAGCTCTTGGAACTGGAGGAGCATTCGAGGTGAGCTGCGCGGTAGCGAGGAGGAGGTGGTGGGGGCTGGTGATTTCTCACAAGTGCAGCGATAGTTTTCTCTCTCTGAATATCTTTAGCGCCAGAAGCCACGACGGCTGCAGCGACCGACACCAGAATCGATGCAGAGCAGGTGAGTGGAAGGTTTTTGAGGTGCTTCTCAGGCAGGAGTTGCTGTGGAAGGGTTTGTGCCCACCGATGTGATGCTGACCGCTGGCACTGGGGTTTTTTTCAGGTGATGAAGAAGAACCTGAAAACCGCAGGAACATCCCAGCTGCAGCTTCTGTCGAGGATGGATTCAGACCCGTGGCCCTCTGAAAGCTCCATCGAGGGACCAAGGACAGAGAACATGGAGGCAAAGTGGAGAAACTTGGAAATAAAGGGGAAAAACTTGGATGAGAGAAAGCTGAAATGAAGGGGAACTGAGAAATAAAAAGTGGAAAGCCTTGGAAATAAACTGGAGAACTTGGAAATAAAAAGAGGAAACTGAGAAAAAAATTGGAACTCTAGAAAATAAAGGGGAAAAGATGGGAAAAAAAGTGTAAAACTTGGCACTAAAGGGGGAAATGGGTATTGGAGGGAGAACAATGGGAAATGAAGGGCAAAAGTGGGAAACAGAGGGTGAAAACTACGCAATAAAGGGCAAAACTTCATAGGGAAAATAAAGTGGAAAATCTTGGAAACAAAGTGGAAAAGTTTGCTAACAATGTCAAAAAACTTGGTAATGAAGAGCAAACCCAGGAAAGCTGTCTCCTCACCTGAAGGGGCTGCTGGAAGGCATGAGGAGCCCTGACTTCCCTGGGGTCACAGCCCCTTTCCCAGCAGAAATGGGGATGGAAATGCTGGAGGTTTCCCTCTGCTCAGGGACCAGGGTGATGATATCTTTCAAACATCAAACAGACGGGGGATGTGCTTAAGCTCAAGCCTAAATACTAAATAATCCCATTTCAGATTCTCATGGCACGTTCTATCGTGGAAAAAAACCCAGTTTTATTTAAAATAAGAGATAAAAGAGCTCAGTCTCCTGTTTTGGCTCCTGGCTCTGGCAGCTTTCACTGTGCCACAGCTCAACTCCCCCAGCCTTGGGTGCCAGGGTGCTGCTGTGCCGAGGGGCTGCTGCTCCAGGGTGCTGGTGGTGGTGGGATGACCTGGCAGCAGAGTGTGGGAAGGTGGTGGGCACGTGGGCCAGTGGCACCAGTGGCACCAGCACCGGCACTGGCTGCCCCTGGGGGCTCCCCAGGACGCAGGAGGGTGGGCCAGGGAACAGCTGCTTTCCCTGTGAGACGATCCCCTGTGGTACCTGGATGGGGTGAAAAACAACCCAAAGGGTGAAAACATGTTTTTAACCCCCCAAACTATTAGAGTTCAGCATGGATGAGGGAGGGACCCTCCTGTCCGGCCACCAGAGGGCACGAGGAAGCACAGAGAGGGTGGGATTTGAGGATCTTCCAGGTTTTTCCAACCTTAAGGACTCCAGGATTCAAAAAGGGCTCTGCTAGAGCTGCCCCCCTTAGGGTCTGAACCCCAGGAATGGGGCCATGTACCCCCAAAATGCAAACCAGGGGGAGCTTGAAGATTGAACTAGATCAAAGTTCAAAGACTGGGCTCTTTGTCCCTGTTCCTCTTCCCCCTTCCCAGGTGAAAGAACTAAAGGAAAAGAAACAGAACTAAAACAACAGAATTAAAAGAAATAGAATTAAAAGATAAAGAATTAAAAGAAATAGAATTAAGCGACATAGCAAAATTAAAATAAATGTAAATTAAAAAAATGTAAATAGGACTAAAACAACTAAAAAAATAAAGCTAAAAGTGGAGGGCTTCAAAATCCAGAACTACAAAAGCCTGTCTGGGAGGTGCAGTGAATGTGGAGGTAGGTGCTGGTCCCTGACCCCCTTGGCCACTTGGCCGAGGGGCTGCACTTGCCTGCTGGAGGAACACGACCTGCTGTGCTGGCTGGGCCATCACCTGCTGTCCCCACACCTGGCTGGGCCCCACGCCCACTGTCCCACCGGGGCCCTGGAGGCCGGAGAAGGGCCCGAGGTGCTGCTGGAAGGGCTGGATGTTCCCCTTCTGGGGGGGGTGGCTGGTGCAGGGCTGCAGCCCCCGGACATCAGCGGGGCAGAGCTGCAGGGTGCTGCCCAAAGCCACCTGGGGCTGGGACCTGCCCAGGTCCTGCTTGGCCTCCGCCTCCAGCAGCTGCTCCGTGATGCCCGCTGCCCACAGGCACTGCTGGAGCAGGTCACAGGGTGGCCCCACCACGGCGGCCCCGCTGTCCCACTGCCATGCCAGGCTGGCATCCTGTGGCACTGCCAGGCCCATGCTGACCGTGGGCTGGCTCAGCTCTGCACTCAGGAGGCTGCTGGAGGATTCCCAGAGCTGGGAAATAGATGAAAAACACGCTGAGGACGTAGAAAAACAATGAGAGCAAAAGGAAAGTCTCCCCAAGGAGAAATTTAAAAAAGACCTACCCCAGCACCTTCAAAAAAGGAACTGGCTGCATCCTTTGTGCTGTCCAGGACGGCAGCACTGTCAGTCTGGAATTACAAACATTGGATTTACTTTGTTTAGAATGAAAATGTTTAGACTTTGTTTAGAATGAAAAAAAAATGGGGGGAAAAAAAGAGGGTGCAGTGGTGAGGGGCAGCCCCAGAAAACACCGAGCTCTTCCCAGCAGTGGGGCAGTGGCCCTCCCTGTTCCCAGTTTTGGCTCAAAACACCCCAAAATCCCAGCTGGCTACACCGCATGAGTGGTGGTAGAAGCTCAAAACCAAAAAGATCCTGACCTTGGGAGAAGTTTGATGTAAAAAACCCTCAGTTTCTACGAAAAAAACCCAGGATGTTTGTGTTTTGGAGAGGTAGCTGAGTTGTCACCTTTCTGGATCCAGGCAAAAAGTGGTTCACGACCTGAGGATCGCTGCAAAAATACAGGAAAAGGTTTAGGAGACAGCACCAGCACCTAATTAACACATTAATGCTAGTAAATGTTATAACTAATGATGGACACCCATTTGTGGTTCAATAATGATGTTTTAGGACCAATTTGAGCCATCAGGTATGTGCTCAGAGGCTGGTTTTTGCCTCCTGCATTGCTCACGCCCTTTTATTCCCCTTTCCCTGATAATTGTCCAAAGCAACAATTACCAACAGTTTCATAAGAACAAAAAATGAGCCATTTGGCAGAACAGCATTTGAGGAACCTGCTAACAAGCACCCCCAGCCCAGGGGGACCGGTAGCAAGCAAGGGTTGTGGTGCACAGAGCCCTAAAAGTCGTAGTTTTGGGTAAAATAGCTGAAAAATGGGATTTATTCCCACACTATCATTATTCTCTGCACTAATGGGGTGTTTCCACTCCTTTGGATGATGTTTTCTGCCCTTCTCAAGACATTTCAGCCCTTTTTAGCCCTTTTGGAGGACAGCTTGGGTGGGTTTTGGCTCTGGGAGACCCAGGCCAGCACAGCAGAATCCCTGCTGGGAGATCCAAGGGGGGTGGAATCCCCTTTCTCACCCCAAAATCATGGGACTTACCAAAATACATCTGACAGGCCCCAACTGTCTTCATTATCTGTATCAACTGTAAAGAAAGGAGAGAGAAGGTTATGTTGGGAGAGCAGGGGGATGGTGATGGTGGTGGTGCCCAGACCAGAGGACACCCAAAGAGGTGTCAACCCCCTGACAGGAACCTTGCAGGGGGGTTCCTGATCCACCCACCCGATGGATTTCAGTCCCAGTTCTCCCAGCCAGAGCTCAGGTTTCACCCTGAAACCCAAACCAGCAGGTTTTTGGCTCGTTTTCACCTCACCACAGGGGCCTGCTGACCCTCCCTGGCTGCACCTGGCGTGGGACAATCCTGGTTCCTCAATGCCAGGAGCACCTGGAGCCAGATCCTGGCACGGCTTGGCAAGAACTCGTCTTTAACACAACTTATTTATGCACTTTTATCCCTAAAATTCCACTGAGTAAAGCGGATTTGGAAGGAATTGAGGATTTTCTGATGATAACCTGCGACCAGGCTGCCTCCTCCAAAACCCTTGTGGATGAGCACATCTGGGAAACTCTGTGATTTTGGGGTTGGTTTTGGATGTTTCCCCTCTTTTCCTCAGATCTGGGCAGGATTTGGAGGTGGGGCAGTACGAAACCACTAATAAAAATCAAGGAAAAAATTACCTGCAGTCCACTACCTCGGTAAACTCTAAAGATAAAAATATCTTCAACTATGACACCCAAAAATGATATATAGGAAGATTTTCCTCCTTGGCTTTCTCCGGCTGGGGGGGTGTATGTGGAGTAAGATGTTTTTCAGCTCCCTGGATCTCTGCAATAGTGCTTGAGGAGCAAATTAAAGCCGGTGATCACAGCAATGAGGGACAGCAGCCCCCACAAGGAGACCCTGGGGGGTGCTCTGTGGGGGTGAAGGAATAACCATCAGGCAGCACGAGGGCAAAATGCCCTTAAAATCAGACTCAAAATATTCCCTATTTTTGGTGGTTCCAAAGCAGCCCAGTTCTCACTAATTAAGGAGCAGGAGTGATGGCCAGATCCTGAAAATTATCTTTGCAATAAGCCCCTAAAGGGGTTGGAATTTTCCCTGTAAATATGGATATTTGATGTTCCTTAAATAAAAGTGCTCACTTGGATCTGGAGGGATCAGGGAGAATAAGATGCTCCATGGGCGGCACCTGGCCATGTCTGAGGGCAGAATTCCCTTTCTGGCACCGGGTTGTTCCCAAGGGCCACGTCACTGGGGACTGGGCATGACTGAGGGCCACCTGGAATTGTTGGCAACCGGTCCTGTGACCGAGGCCAACGTTCTCTGTTGGTGTTTGGGGGCCACGTTCCGTTGCCGTGGGAGAGGAACGGGAGGGATTCCATGAGCCCTGGCTGTGATGTCATGACAGTGTCGCTGATAAAAGTGCTCAAAGTCCATCAAAAGTTGAAGTACAAGAGACATGATGTATGTTCCCTGTTGTTGAGGCAGAACAAAACCAAAAGACACCAATAATACCCCATAGGGTGATAAAATGCTGCCCTGAATGGCCCCTTCTCACCCTTTTCTAAACCAAAGAATGGGTTTGGGTTGGTTTCAGTCAAAACAGCAACCCCCTGGTCCACCAGTGAGCATCCCTCATCCAGCACCTTCCCTGCAGGGAGTCCAATGTCCTTCCTCCTCCTCCAAGACCCAGATTTACCAGCTTTTAATTCATTTTTACCCCTAAAACCACACTTGGTCCTTATAAGTGAGTCTTCCTTTGGCTCTTAAAAGCAGGACTTTATACCCTAGGTATTAGTTCTCTGCACCTTCAAAATGAGGCTTTGGACACGAAGAACTTGAGGCTTTGAGGAGTTTACACCCTAAAATGATGCTTTGGACCCCAACACGTTCTCCTGGGAGGTGGGTTTCAAAGTGCCCTGGTGTCCATGACTTCCAGCTGCCAGAGGGCTGAGCTGTGGTGGCCACAGGGCCAAAAACATGTGTGGCCCTGAGGGGAAAACATGTAGGACCTGTGAGTGGTGATTGTGACCTCACCTGCCCCCTTGGCATCCTGAAGAGTGGGCCAGCAAAAGCTAGTTGGACCTGAGCTGGCCGCTGGGATAACTTAGCTCCTTCCATTGCTACTTGCATGTCTGCCTGTTTCCAAGCATTCTTCATCCTTGGCAGCAGGTGGAAACACCAGTTTTTGACAGCTGGAGGTGCTTTGTGGGTCACATCTGGGTTTTTTTAAATCATTTTTCTGAGCTACAATTACTTCCTTTCCCAAGAGATGATTGGCACTGATCCGATCTTTCTGGAAGAGGTCCTGACATCCTCTGTCATCCCAAGCTTTTCCCTCTGTACCTGAGGGGGTGCTGGCCTCAAGAGGGAACAACTTCTTTGAGTAATGGTTTCACCAGCAGGCTTGGACTTTGTGGATGCCCTTGGACAATGGACATGGCTGTGGCTCCATCCCCACTGACAACCTGGAGTGAATTCTGAGGCGCTTCCTGAGAGCA
Source organism: Chiroxiphia lanceolata (assembly GCF_009829145.1). Taxonomy (NCBI): domain Eukaryota; kingdom Metazoa; phylum Chordata; class Aves; order Passeriformes; family Pipridae; genus Chiroxiphia; species Chiroxiphia lanceolata. The sequence goes on along the minus strand of NC_045659.1, from coordinate 5,050,844 downwards.
GCCAGACTGATCCAGGCGTCGCCTGTTTTCATTATATTACAATCAGGAAAAGGTAAAATCTGATAATCCAAGGCTCTAGAGGGGCAGGAAGGTAGTCTGTGGTCCAGAAATCAGTTTGCTGGACTTTTAGCACACTAAGCAGGGGAACAGACTTTCCAGAACTGTTTTCCAGAACTGTTTCCCTACCAGCAGATGTCAACAGGGTGTCAGGCTTCCCCTGATGTTTCTGGGTTGGTGGTTAGAGCTGTTGGTCTTGGTGTCCTGTAGAGAACTCAGCATTTGAATGTGCTTTTGAGCAACAACATTCACACACAGAATCACTGAATTAATTAGGTTAGAAAAGACCTCTGAGGTCATCGAGTCCAACCTCTGACTGAACACCACCTTGTCACCCAGACCATGGCACTGATGCCACATCCAGGCTTCTCTCAAACACCTCCAGGGATGGAGGTGGCTCCACCACCTCCCTGGGTAGCCCATTCCAATATATAACCACTCCTTCTTGTGAAGAAATTCCTTCTGATGTCCAACCTGAACCTCCCCTGGGACATCTTAGGGCTATATCCTCTTGTCCTGTTGGTGATTACCTGGAAAAAAAGGCCAACCCCCACCTGGCTACAACCTCCTTTCAGGTGGCTGTAGAGAGTGACAAGGTCACCCCTGAGCTTCCTTTTCTCCAGGGTAAACAACCCCAACTCTCTCAGCTGCTCCTCATAGGACTTACCCTCTAGACCCTTCCCCAGCTTCGTTGCCCTTCTCTGGACACTCTCCAGTCCCTCAATGTCTTTCCTGATTGAGGGGCCCAGAACTGGACACAGCACTCGAGGTGCCAAGTACAGAGGGACAATCACTTCCCTGGCCATGCTGGCCACACTGTTCCTCATACAGGTCAAGATGTCATTGGCCTTCTTGACCACCTGGGCACACACTGGCTCAGGTTTAGCTGCTGTCGACCAGCACCCCCAGGTCCTTCTCCACTGGGCCAGTTTCCAACCACTCTGCCCCTGGAGTGGTTGGAAACCCAGACTAGAGCACTGCATGGGGTTGTTTTGGCTGAAGTGTAGGACCTGGCACTTGGTCTTGTTGAACCTCATGCTGTTGGTCTCATCCCAGCCTGTCCAGATCCCTTGGCAGAGCCTTCCTACCCTCCAGCAGATCGACACTCACACCCAAACTGGTGTTGTCTGTGAATTTACTGAGGATACACTTGATACCCTCACCCAGATCATCAATAAAGATATTAAACAGGACTGGGCCCAACACTGATCCCTGGGGACACCACCAATGACCAGATGCCTTCCAAATGTAGCCTCGTTCCCCATGGCCTGGCCATCACCCGGGGCAGAGCGCACCTCTTACCTCTTGTCTCACCTCTTTTCAAATGTCGTTTCCCTGCAGCCATTGCCAAGGAAATGACTCCCCCAGAAAGGATCCTCTTTCCCCCAGAGGACATTTGCATGGACTGGCTGCACACGCGGAGACCTGGGCCGGGACTCCGCAACCGGGGCAGCACCTGCTACGTCAACGTCATCCTGCAGTGCCTGACCTACACCCCCCCTCTGGCTAATTACCTGCTCTCTCGTCAGCACAGCCAGTCCTGTGAGTACCTTTAGGAGTGTCTCATTGTAAATCCCAAGGATTCCCAGAACCTGGAATTGGATTTACGAGAAAGAGTAGCAGCCCTTCTTTGTCAGCTTGTGTTCCTTGAGGGCTCAAACGAAGAGCTGTTTGTCACAGAATTATAGAATCAACCGGGTTGGAAAAGACCTCAAGTCCAACCCTTGATCCAACCCCGCCCTGGTTCCCAGCCCATGGCACTGATGCCACATCCAGTCTGTCCTTAAACACCTCCAGGGATGGTGACTCCACCCCCTCCCTGGGCAGCCCATTCCAATGGCTGAGCACTCTCTCTGGAAAAAATTTCTTCCCAATATCCAACCTAAACCTCCCCTGGCACAGCTGAAGACCGAGCCCTCTTGTCCTACTGCTGGTTCCTGGGAGAAGAGCCTGACCCCCACCTGGCTCCCCCCTCCTGTCAGGGAGTTGCAGAGAGTCAGGAGGTCTCCCCTGAGCCTCCTCTTCTCCAGGCTGAGCCCCCCCAGCTCCCTCAGCCTCTCCTCACAGCACTTGTGCTCCAGTCCCTTCCCCAGCCTCGTTGCTCTTCTCTAGACCTGCTCCAACCCCTCCATGTCCTTCCTGAGCTGAGGGTCCAGAGCTGGACACAGCACTCCAGGGTTGGTCTCACCAGCGCTGAGTCCAGGGCAAGAATCACTTCCCTGCTCCTGATGCCACACTGCTCCTGAGCCAGGCCAGGATCCATTGGCCTTCTTGGCCACCTGGGCACACTGCTGGCTCATTGTCCTATCAAGGTGCTTTCATGTTCAGAAAGGCACCTCTTTTGAGCCCTGGGTCTCTGTCCCACCTCGTTAAACCCTCTTGGCTTATTGCACAGAAAACTTGTGCCACTTCAGCCTCCCTCTGAAGAGCATTTTCTGTGCATTTAAATGTCCCGGGCTTCTCAGGACATTGGCACCCTGAGAGAAGAGGAATAGAGAGTCCTTAGAACTTCAAGACCTCCATAAGGTTTCCCAACACTTGGGATTGTTTTGCTAACCCGAGAAACTTCCCTCCCTCCCCAGGTGATCAGCAAGTCTTCTGCATGATGTGCATCATGGAAGACCACGTTCGGAAGATCATGTATTCCTTGGCCAACGCCGTCCTGCCCAGGGCTGTCCTCAAGAGCCTCAGATGTAAGCAACTTCAGGTGCTTGGACAGGCTTTGTTCCCTTCTTGCAGGGTGGAACCACTAACTTCTTTCTTAGTCATAGGAGAATTTAAGCCTGATGTAGCAGGAGATGCCTACGAGTTCTTCTGCTGTGCTCTCCATGCCATGCAGGATGCTTGTCTGCCTGGAAGCACAGAGTAAGCACAAGCAAATTCCCTCTTCAGTGTTCCTGAACCTGTTGAACTCCCTGAAGTGCTCCCATCAAGGAAAAATTAAACCCAGGGGTTTCAAATCTAAACTCCTGGAGGAGGTAACTCTCTGCCTTGCCATTTATTTCCAGCTTGGACGTCTCTTCTCAGACAACTACCCTCATCTACCAAATATTTGGGGGCTTTCTGAGATCCAGAGGTATGTTTCCACAACTATTGCTCTCCTTGGCCCTTTCTGTGCCCTTCTGTCTGCCTGTGACGAGCAGCTGGTCCCATGACTGGTGCAGGAAGTCCCACAGGCATAAACCATCACTGCGAATTAACTTCACCCAGCATTTTGATTTTCCTTCCAGTCACGTGCTTGAGATGCCAAGCAGTTTCTGATTCCTACAAGGCCTTCCTGGAAGTCCTTTTGAAAATCAAAGTAAGAGGATTTGCAATTATGCTTTGTAGCTTTCCAGAACCAAAGCATTTGTCTTAAAAACCTCTATTGCAAGCACAGGGGAGCTTGGTGGTGGTTGGGAAGGGGAATGAAGTGTCCTCCCACAGAGGCCGTGGCACTGCTCTCCCATGGTGCTGGCTTTAAGCTGAACCAGCAGTGTTATGCCCTCTGCACCCTTGACATACTCTCCTCTCCCTCCTTTGCCCTCCCTCAGCAGCTGTCTGGCTGCCAGGCTCATGGGCTGGATCAGTTTTCACTGCTGGTGCCCTGGCACACCATCAGTAGCTGAACTGAGCACTGGCACAGAGAGGGAGCTCTTGATGGCCCCTGAGACACAAAGGAAATGTTCAGCATCACACTTCCTTTCTGCCTCCTCCTGGACAGTGCTTGCAGGTTCACAGTGGGTCTGCTCAGCATCGACAGCCTGGGTCTTCCTGAGAAGTGTTTGGGTGAGGGCATTTCCTGCAGCTCAGCAGCTCCTTTCTCCCTTGTCCAGGCAGCCTCATCCCTCACCGCGATCCTGGAGAACTTTGTGAAGCCCAAGCTGCTGGATGGGAAACAGTGCATGAAATGCAGCAAGTAAGATGATCTCTAAAGATATTTTAACAGCAGATCCCACAGGAGGGGCTGCATGTCATCAAGCAGAAACAGCTTCTCATAGAGGTTTAATGCACAGTAATGAGACACAGCCTTTTTTAATATGGCCTTATAGCCTGGAATAACCTTAAGGAAGTGCTGGGATGTGTGAGACAGGAAAGGTTGTCTGGCCCTCCTGGGGCAAGATCAGGTGCATTTTGGCGCTTGGCTCTGTGCTTGGGTTCAAGGTATAGGAAGAAGATGATCGCCTCCAAGAAGATCACAATCCATCACGCGCCCAGGGTCCTCACACTGTGCCTGGGAAGGGTTGATGTTCGGAGCAGCAGGAAGATCAGCGAGGTGGGTATGCAACTAGAGAGCAGCTTCCTCTTCCTGGAGCAGGAGATTGCCCAAAGCAGTACCCTTTGTCACAAGCTGCTCCTGTTGGGCTTTCTGTGTTCCCTTCTGGGGAGAGGAGACTTCCTGTGGGAAGACCAGCCTGGACTCTGCTCTGGCAGAGCTGCTTTGGCAGGAGAACAGTTTCCTGCCGCCCAAACCATTCCATGCTGGAGGCTATTTCAGCTAGCTCAGGGTCATTGCTGAGCCCTCTTGGTTTCCCTGTAGCTTGTGGAGTACCCTGAGTGCTTGGATCTTCAGCCATACATGTCTGAGGAAGCTGAAGAGCCCCTCCTTTACTCCTTGTACTCCGTCGTGGTGCACAGCGGTGAAACCTGTCTCGCCGGGCACTTCTTCTGCTACACAAAGGCAAGGAGCAACTTCCCTCCTGGCAGGGAAAAATGTGTGCTGGGAAGACAAACATTCCCAGCAGTGCTACTGGCAGCCAAGGCTTTGGGGGAGTTTCTCCTTCAGGGCTGGGCTGGGTTTGTGTTGGTGTACCAACTGTTCCGCAGTTTTCTGCGGAGAAATCCTGCGGTTCCCCTCCAGACACGGGTGCCTTCCTTTGCAGGCCAGTGATGGGCTGTGGTACAAGATGGATGATGAGACTATGGATGACTGTGACATCCACACAGTCCTGGGCCAGCAAGCCTATCTGCTTTTCTATATCAGGTAAGAACCAGGGTCATACGAGTCCAGAATATGTTTCCTTTTCCTGGCTTTCCCGTTTGTCTTTTCATCCTCCTGAGTGTTTCCGCTGCAGGAGACAACTCCTGTCTGTGTCCTTCAGTGCTGTCAGTTCTGAAGTACCCCATGCCAGTCCTTCTCATTCCTTGCTGGGCATGAGGCTGCTGCCCTGTGTAAGCTGCCCTGCCTGCTTTCTGAAGCTGGCTAATGCAGAGAAGAGGACTTAAGGGGCCTCCAGGAAAGATGGGGAGGGACATTTTATCAGGGAGTGTAGTGACAGGACAAGGGGTAACGATTTCAGAGTGAAAGAGGGAAGATTTAGATTAGATATAAGGAAGAAATTCTTCCCTGTGAGGGTGGAGAGGCCCTGGCACAGGGCGCCCAGAGAAGCTGTGGCTGCCCCATCCCTGGAAGTGTCCAAGGCCAGGTTGGACAGGGCTTGGAGCAACCTGGGCTGGTGGAAGGTGTCCCTGCCCATGGCAGAGAGGTGGAATGAGATGATCTTTAAGGTCTCTCCCAACCCAAACCATTCTGGGATTCTGTGAAATGGAGGCTTTAGGGGCTATAAAGACCAGGACTTGCTCTGGGGGCAGACCTGGGGGTCAGACCCCAGCTGAATTTCCCATGGGTGACCTTGGTGAAGCTGTAGAAACGGCTCCAAGGAAATTACTGAATCCCAGATGAGTCTGCAAGAAATGCCCTAAACAGAGATCACTCTTTTTTTATCTTCAGGTGCCCTGATTTGAACATGGAAGAAATGGCAGCTTCTTCAGCAGCACCACCCTATGCCCATTCCTTCCTCAGTCAGAGTGGGGGTAGCAGCAAGCAGGTGGATTCTGGAGGACCACAGGATCTGCCTGGGAGGATTAAGGTGACACACAGCCAGAGGAATGATGCCAGGGAGAGGAACAGGAGCAGATCCCCGCGGTGGGGCAATGTTCACTACAGCTGGTTCATGAACAGCGCCAACTACGACAGCTCAACGGGGAGGAGGAAGAGAACTCATCTTCCAGATTCTGTTAATGCTCCCAGGGATGACACAGCTCCAGGACCCTCCAACAGGAGCTGCCAGTGGGCTCCTGCACACAGGGCTGCTCAGGAACAACTCCTGCCAAGACAGAGAGAGCAGGGCAGATCCTTACAGATCCGGAGCTATGGTCTCCCCAGACGACCTCTGGAGGTCAGGGAATACCCTCAGGTAGAAAGGAGGAGGAGGAGGCAACAGGAACCATTTGGAACCAACAGGCAGAGAAGTCACAGCCACAATTAAAACCCCTTGTTGGCCTTGCACAAATAATTTACAGCACGTTTCCTTCTCTCTAGGTTCTGGGGCAGTTGGTGGAAAGAGGCAGTGAGGGATGGTTGTGTGATGGGATTTTGAAAGTTGTGGGCTTGCAGGTACCCACCTGGCAATCTCTTCTTTTTAAAAATGGAGCTCAAGTCACTCAAAGGGACATGGGCTGGACGAGCCAGCAGTGACCAGGATTGAAGAGGGCTGGATGGCCGGGCCCCAGGGGTGCTGCTCAGTGGCACCAAGTCCAGTGCAGAGCCAGGAACAAGCACTGTCTCCCAGGAATCAGCACTGGGACCCATCCTGTTTAATGTTTTCCATAGCTAACGGTCTGGATGCTGGAGCAGATGACACTAAATTGGGAAGGGGGGTGCTGAGGCCAGGACTTTATGCTGTCATGCTTCCTCCACTCTGTCTTGCTGCCTGACCTGTTTTTCCTCTTTGCAGTCCCTCTGTCCTGTTTCCCGCCCCCATTTTTTCTGTCTTCATTCCTCTGTCCTGCTGCTTGTACCATAAAGTGTAAGAACTCCGTTTTTTTCAGTTGTTTTCTAACACTAAGTGTTGGCAAAAAAGAGGAAGAGAGGTTAAAAGACTCCATTTTTTGAGATTAACATATTCCCATAGAGTGCCCACCTTTGTGTGGTGAAGGTTTCCTACTGAAACATGATTTTGCTGGGCTGGGAGGCTGTACTGGAGTAGCAGAGGGAAGAAGCAGAGTCTTTCAAAGTAATAAAGCTGTAGCAAAACTAACAGGAAAAGCTCATTTCTTGCTAAATACTGCCTGACAAAAGTGGTAGCAAGTAAATGCACTCGTGGATGGCTTTTTTAAGCAGTATTCATACAGAGCTTTTGATATGGATTTCTGAGAAGGAAGACCTGAGTGCCTGTGCTTCAAGGCTGAGGGCTGCAAGCCAAACCATTAAATTTATTTGGACAAGCATTTGCACCCCACGTCTCACCAGCACCTCCCCATCCTTGTGGATGAAACCCCAGCTGGGAAACCAGGCTGGTGCTGGGAGAAAGGTGTCCTGCACTGGAATGCAGGTCTCTGCAGCTCCTCTCACAGCTCTGTGCATTCCACCCCGACAGAAACAGCCAAAACAGGCAAGAACTCACTGCTTTTTGGCAAAAATATATCTTTTATCCATTCACAAAACAATCCTCTTTTAATGTGCAGTAGCCCTGGCACTGGTAACAGCGATACCCAAACGGTGTGGGCTGAGATGAGTCCAGCAAAATCCAGTTGTCACATGAAGAGGCACAGTCAGCCAGAGAGCAGCTGGGGCACGTGGGCAGAGGTGAGGGCCCCGTGACCATGTGTCTGGACATCTGGGCGAGCTGTGCTGCAAAGACCACCGGGGATGGGCTGGAGCTCTTGGTGTTGGCCTGTCCCGGTGCTCCTCTGGTTCTCTGGGTCCTTCTGTACAAATGGGTTCAGAAAAGACCACTCAGTGACATGAACTAAGAGGACAGTGGAAGGATCATACCATGGAAATCTCAGCAGGCCACTGCCAGCAGCTGCCTTGGCAAGCCAGCACACCCTAACTGCAAATACTTCATTGCCAACAGCAGCAGTGAATAACTCTGGGAAAAAGCCAACTCACGTGTCTCTGCTGCTCAGCAGTGACAGGACTGTGCCCAGTACCACTATCCCAAGCAGCAGCACACCCAGGGCTGCTGCAGTGCCTAGGATGTAGAACTTGCTCAGCTCCTGACCACCAGCCTTTTCCCCAGCACCTGGCCCTGCAGGAGGAGAGACAACACCACAACATCACCGTGCTCTGCCCTAGGGGTGATCTCACAGTGTGCTTCACCTGCCCGAAGGGTTTGTTCTCAGAGATGGGTGCTTCTGGCTCTGGAGGGGACAAGAAGGATCCCTCAAAGTTCTCATGGAGAAGAGCCCGTCTGTCCCTCTGGGCTGCAGGCCAGGGCTCTGTGCTGGGCACCCACAGCTCCTCCAAGGAGACACTGCAGGGGTGCAGCAGAAATGCTCCAGTTCTCCCAAGCTGACATCCCCCGAGTACTCACCTCCAGGATGCCCCTGAGGCTGAGCAGGTGTGCTGGCTTCTTGTATTGCCTCTCTGCCAGAGACTGGCACCCTGTCACTTCTTCTCATCTGCAAGGCCTCCTTCTGCTCTGGCTCCACCTCTAGAAAAGAACAAGGGGACAGTTTAATTAGAAGTAATCGTTCCTCATCAGGAACACGGTGCCACGTCCTGGGCACTTTGGCAGTGGGGAGCCTGCTGTCCCCCACAGAACAGGAACACCACAACCAAGCTTTCTGAAATGTAAATAGAAAGGGAGAGCCTGTTGGAAATTATATAACTTTTACAATATTTGGGTTTAATATACGGTTTTAATTAAACCTTTTAATTAGGTGTTTTAGTCAATCATAAGCTGCGTTAGGCCTTAAATCACTTTTAGCCAGCACATAGCAAAAAAAGCACCTTCTGTGAGAACACAGCTTGGGAAAGTACTAGAACTGCGAGTTTTGTTAAACTTTGATACGCTTCAAGGAACAAAGTCTGAGAGAGAAAGATGTGTTGTTGAAGTTGGACATCTGGAATGAACTACATGGACATTTTGCAGAAACCAGCAGCTAAAGAAAAGAATTAACGAAGAATTCAAGAGAAGTGCTGGATTCCTTCCCTACTGGAGGGAAAAGATACTAAACAGAATAAAGATGTGGACTTAATTAGCATAGAAAGTGAAAAGTTAATAGCCAATAGAAGGTAGAATAATAACTAATGAAAGTGAATTATGTAATTAAGAACCAATGAACACTAATTTCTTTGTTTGTCAAAAGTGTCTAAATGGGTGAAAAAGTGATGTATTAGTGTCCCTATGGAGGCAGAAATGCCTGCAGAATCAGGATCTACACGACTTCCAACATTAGGAAAGGGCAGCCAAGATTTCTTGGGATGTCCTTCATGCCTTGAGGCTGCTCTGTGCATGAGCTGAACACGAATTCAGCACACACCTGTTCCCAGCACCTGGATACCCAGCACAAAGCAGCTCTGGCCAGTCACAGAATCACAGAATCAGTCGGGTTGGAAAAGACCTCTGAGATCATCAAGTCCAACCCTTGATCCAATCCCGCTGTGGTTCCCAGCCCATGGCACTGATGCCACATCCAGTCTCACCTTAAACACCTCCAGGGACGGTGACTCCACCCCCTCCCTGCCCAGCCCATTCCAATGGCTGAGCACTCTCTCTGGAAAGAATTTCTTCCTAATATCCAACCTAAACCTCCCCTGGCACAGCTGGAGACTGAGCCCTCTTGTCCTACTGCTGGTTCCTGGGAGAAGAGACCAGTCTCCACCTGGCTGCCCCCTCCTGTCAGGGAGTTGCAGAGAGTCAGGGGGTCTCCCCTGAGCCTCCTCCTCTCCAGGCTGAGCCCCCCCAGCTCCCTCAGCCTCTCCTCACAGCACTTGTGCTCCAGTCCCTTCCCCAGCCTTGTTGCTCTTCTCTGCACCTGCTCCAGCCCCTCCATGTCCTTCCTGAACTGCAGCAGCTGCTGACCCTGGTACTCAGCTGGAAGCACAGCTGGGAGCAGACTGTGCTGGATCATCTCTGTGGCTCAGCAGCCCACACAAGGTGTGGAATCGAGTGTCCCTCTGACAGATCCCTCTCTGCTGCCCAGGCTCCAGCGTGTTCCTACAGGAAGCTAAAAGCTCAGCTTCTCAGGTCCCATGGTTCAGAGAGTGAGATATACTGACCTGATGCGGCTTTCTCCAAGTTTTTCAGGGCCTCTTTTGGAACTTCTGGAGTCCTCTGGAAATCCTTCCTTGTTTTAACTTTATACAAAGACACTAATGGGAAGTATGAAGGTACATTTCACGTGAAGAACACATTGAAAAAGAATTATTATTCTGTGAAGTCTAAAGAGATTGACTACTCACCCCTGGGATACCAGCTGGGAATCAGCATGGGAACTGTCTGAGGAGCTGGAAGAGCCCTCTCTCTGGTCACATCTGTAACCAAACACCCATGAGAAGTTACCATCACACGTTCTACTCTACACTGTCATACCTGTCACATAATGACAGGGCATGTACAGGTGGATCTGTGTTCTCACACCTGCAGGGGCACTTGGCTGACCCTGGGACTCTGAGCTGGTAGCTCTCAGAGGAAGCAAAAAGCCACGGCACACACAGAGATGTGACCTGTCTGTGGGTCAGCCCTGGAACCCAGCCAGAGGCTGGACAACCATCACCGAGTGGGGGATAACTCAGTGCCAACTTTCTGGCCTGGCACTGCCACTCCACACCTCCCTGCTCATTAGGAACCCCCTCCCTGAAGCAGCTGCAGCCCCTCCTCACCTCCCCGTGCTGTGTCTGCCCTACTGCCCACACGGCTCTGTCTGCCTGGCTCACTGCTGCCAGCCCCAGGCTGGTGCTGGCCACTGCCTGCCTGCCTGCTCCCTGCCTGCCTAATCTGCTCCCTGCCTGCCTAACCTGCTCCCTGCCTGCCTAATCTGCTCCCTGCCTGCCTAACCTGCTCCCTGCCTGCCTACCTGCTCCCTGCCTGCCTAACCTGCTCCCTGCCTGCCTAATCTGCTCCCTGCCTGCCTACCTGCTCCCTGCCTGCCTACCTGCTCCCTGCCCCCGGACTGGAGCAGTCTGGGCGTCCTGGGCTTGCAGGGCCAACAGAAAGAGGAGGAGGCAGTGGGTGAGGACCATGACCCCCCGTGCTCACACACACTGTGTCAGTGCTGCTCACAGCTGGCACGGAGCAGCTCCTCAAAGCAGGGCTCTGTGACCTCACATCAGAGCCACCCCATGACCCCACCAGGACCTGCCCACTGCCAGGGCTCCCCAGAGTGCTCCCATGGCCTGTGAATTCCTGAATCTGCCCACTGGTGAATTCCCAAATCTGCCCGCTGGTGAATTCCCTTGTTCTGTACGAGCGTGGCAGAAGCAGAAGTGGAGAAGGGTGGGAAAGCTCATTTCTTGCTAAATGCTGCCTGACAAAAGTAGTAGCAAGTAAAAGTGCTTGCAGATGGCTTTTTTATGCAGTGTCCACATGGAGATTTTGATATGGAAGGAAGCAAAGGAGGACCCAGGTGCCCTTGCTTCAAGGCTGAGACCTGCAAGCCAAATCATTCCATTGGTCCATACTATCTATTTGGGATAATGCAGAGAGGAGCCTTTTCTCCCATCCAGATTCATGTGATCTAAGGGAGCATTTCAGCAAACCATTTCCAGCTTTGTCACCCCCTTTGCTTGGGGATAATAAATGTATCAAAAACCCACTTGATGCCCTCCTTCCTGGCCCAGTCTTGTACCACCACACTGGTGAAATGTGATCCGTTGTTACTTTGTACAGTCTGGGACAGGGAGACTGGAAAATCAATCACAGAGTCCTGAAACGATCTCTTTGGCTCTGTACTCTCACAGTTTCAATCTCGCAGAGATCCTGTACCTAAACTGACTATATCAAGTGTAAATATTGGTCACAAAAGGTGCCTGCTCAGCCAGCAGTTGCTGTCTCCACATTTAACTCTCATCCTTTAAAAAGCAACACCCTCCCTGGGGTTTAGCACTTCCCTGCTCAGCTTGCATGTACCATCCTATTCTTTCACTCTTGCAGAGCACAGCTTCAGAACTTAGTATGTGCAGCAATTGCTCCCATGCCAAAGGTGCTGGAACAAAAAGTTTTGCAGCTTATAAACTGCATATAAAAATATAAAAGCTTATAAACTCCATATAGACATACACGGGTCTGTGTGCTCAGCCCTGTGTCCCCTGACACACCTTTGGTCTCACAGCATCCTGTTACAAAACTAAAAATGTCCAGCAGCTGGTCCCATGGAAAAGGTTCTGGAAGGAAAAGCCAGTGCTGGGATTCACTTCTCTTTTGCAGCCCAAAAACTGCACAGACAACAAGGAGTTGACTGGTTTTCCTTCACACGTACGTGCAGGGTCACATCCTTTCAGTCTCGAAGAGCCAGGATCCGAAAGGAAACCCTTGCAGTAAGTGCTCCCACAATGATGGTGCCAAAAAGCTCTTGGTGTTTTTCTGCCTTCGGCCCTTCACCGCTCATCAAACCACCACGCGATGGCGGTGTGGACCTGCAAAAAAAGGCAGTGTCCCAGAACGAAAGCAGCGAAAGCAGCCGAAGCGCAGATCCAAGCTGAAAACGTCAGATCCGAGCTGAAAACGTCACTCCCCTCAGGACTGGAAGGTTTGGCTGACCTTTCCCTTTCGTGTGCAAACTCTTATTTGCACCATGCTCGAGAGGCAACACGAACTCCTTCCCTGTTATATGTACTAATACGTTTTGTCACTCTGGCAGAATCCAGCTACAGAATTGAAAACATGCAGCAAAACCAGAGCTGACACAAGTGCCAGGTGAGAAAGCAGCGCTGGCTCCACCTTCCACTGCCCCCGTTGAACTGCACCACACCCCCCGGTATCTGCACTTTCCTTCTCAGCTCTCTGTGCCATCATAACCGAGCCATCTCTGTGCCATCCAAAACTGACCCCCACCACTAACTGCTCAGACACTGAAGTGAGCAGCACAGAAAGCTCAACAGCTTGCCTTTTGCATTCTCACTCTAGCAGTTCAACAGCTCTAGCCAATAGCATTCAATACTAGGAGAAGCACTTAAATTCACCAGGACACTCTCTAAACGGCCCAATGTGTGAATCCAAAAGTGATTTCCTTGCCAAAGAGAGGAACTGTGACCCCATCTCAAAAGAAATGCGATCCCCGCCTCCAAAACAGAAAACATCCAGGGATTATTTCCACTCAGAGGTTGCAGAACACTGTTACCTGCCATTGCCTCCCCAAGGCAGTATATCATCTGCACACCCACACTGGGGATAGCTGCTTACCTTGCCAAAATTTCAGAAGACCAGCTGACAAATTGAATATGTTGGGAGGTTGCTCCCACACCAAAGCTGCCAGACAGAAAAACTGTTGCTTTCCCTTTCGTTCCCTGGGCACCCAATTCTTTGCAGCACAAGCCCTGGGACTATGTACTTTTGTTCCTAAGAAGAGCACTGTTATCCCTTTACAGAAGGTGAACCCCAAAATTTGGTTACCACCTCGATAATTGCAATTGTCGTGGGATTGCTCCCACACAAAATATTCCAGGATGGAAAGCTGCTCCTGGCTGCTGTGACCTGTCATCTGCACCTGAAGCACTGGGCCTGCCTGCCTTCCTTCCCATGTGAAAGCACTGGGACACACTTCCAGGAGCCCAGGGCTGAAAGTCGGATACCATCTCCAATACTGCATATTCCAAGAATTGCTCCTACACACAAGTGGCCAGGACAGAGTTGTCCTGCTGGATTTTGCCTCCCCAGGGTACCTTATCATCTGCTCCACAAACAGGGGGGCCACGTCCTTGACTTCCCCCCCAAAAAAGGCACTCTAATTCACCTCCTGAACCCCACCCTAGACATTTGGAGAGGAAGGAAAGTGCAGTTGAGGAGTAGGCAAGGTAAGGTAATGCCAGGCAAGGAAGGGGAAAGGAAAGCCAAAGCAGGGGAGGGGTAGGCAAGGCCAGGCAAGGCAAGGAAGGGCAAAAAAAGGCAAGGGAGGGGCATGCAAGGAAAGGTAAGGCAGAGGTATGCAGGGAAAGGCAAGGCAGAGGTATGCAAGGAAAAGCAAGTGAAAAGTAGGGCAGGCAAGATATGATAAGCCAGGAAAGAAGGGGGGAAGGCAAGTGCAGGTGGGGGATTGATATGAAAGGTAATGCAAGGCAAGGGAGGGGCAGGTAAGGCATGGCAAGTGAGATGTAGGCAGGGAAAGGCAAGGCAAGACAGGTGTAGGCAAATCAAGGGAAAGCAAGGCAGGCTAGGCAAGGCAAGGCAAGGCAAGACAATGCAAGGCAAGGCAAGACCAGTGAGAGGAAGGCAAGGCAGGGCATGGCAAAGGGGGTGGTAGGCATGACAAGGCAAGGAGTGGCAAGGAAGGGGAAGAAAGTCAAGGCAAGGCAGGGGCAGGCAAGGCAAGGCAGGGCAAGAGATAGACAGGGCAAGGCAAGACAAGTCAAGGAAAAGGAGTGGAAGGCAGGGCGAGTCATGAGAGGGGTAGACAAGGCAAGGCAATGCAGGGGCAGGCAAGGCCAGGCTAGGGAGGTGCATGTAAGGAGAGGCAAGGTTGGGGTAGGCAAGGCAAGGTAAGTGAAGCACTGAGGCCTGAGCAGGAGGCCCTGAGCCAAAGCTGACCTCTAGATGAACCTTCCAACCTAACGTTACATTTGTCTGTGTGTCTGCTCATTAGCAAAAAATATGTAGTTTGTGAGTAAAGTAGGTAGTATGATAAGACTACACCTGTGTATCTGCTCATTAACAAAATATGTGTGCTTATTAGGATAGATTAGCATCTGCTCATTAGTGAATAATGCTTAGAAGGGCATACCAGGTGTATGTAAGAAGGGATAAGGAAAAGGCAAAGGTGAAGGCAAAGGTGATGGCACAGTTTTTACAACCCCCCAAGGGAAAAATGCAGGGACCCCCCAGGACCAAAGGGAAAGGGGGTACCACCAGGATCTAACAGGAATGTGCCTTCCTGAGAGGGAAGGGGTCAGCCAAGCCAGTGATTGTAAGGAATCAATGTGCCATTTGTAAGAAAGAAGGACATTGGGAGAGAGAACGTCCGCAGAGACAATGGACCCTTGTGAGGAAGAAGGCCACCAGCTGATGGAGATGGATTGTTGGGGGTGTCAGGGGCTCCCATTATACCAGGGACCCACCACACTGGAGCCCTTGATAACATGCAGAAGTGCACTTCTTAGTGTACAGGGGCCTCTTGGTCTACTTTTAATTTTATGCCAAAGGGGGGACAATGGTCAAAAGGATGGTTAACAATTCAAGGAGTGAACGGGAAAGAGGAGTGGGTGTGCCTCACCCAACCACTGTTAATGGATGTGGGAGATAAATATGAGATGCATGAATTTTTATTTGTTCCTAATTGTGATTGTAATCTGCTAGGGAGAGATTTGATGGCTAAGGTAGGAATGCAAATTAACATTATTAAGAATGACAAAGAGACTGATACTGTTGTAGCCCTGTGTAGGCTCTCTGATAAAGCCTGTGCTGAAATAGACCCAGAAATGTGAGCAGTCCCAGGAAAATATGGAGAATCAGACAAAGAACCTCTTCAAATAACTTTAAAACAACCAAGTGAAGTGATTTCTAAACCTACCTCATGGGATGGAAGAAAAGAGTTACATCCTATCATCAAATCTCTGCCAGAAGCAGGTGTTTTGGAGTCATGCATGGCTCCCTATAACACTCCTATCTTGCCAGTAAAGAAATCAGATGGGATGTACAAAATGGTACAAGATTTGAGGATAATAAATGAAATTATTAAACCAAGGTATCCCACGGTCCCAGATCCTTACACTGTCCCAAAGCACATTCCCCCTCTCACATCACTATTACTCAGTCCTTCATTTAAAGGATGCTTTCTGCTCACTTACAGAAGATGGTAAACAGGATTTTGCCTTTGAGTGGGAACAAGAGGAAGAAGGGAAAATGATAAAGCAACAATTGACATGGACAATATAAGGAGGCACCTGTCCTGTCTGGGCAAGCCCTGCAAAAAATATTGACAGAGTTCATTCCTCCCCCAGGAGTTTGGTTATTGCAGTGTGTGGGCAATTTGCTCCTATCAGGAGAACAGGAGGAAGTGATAAGAGAAGCCACTGTGAAATTACTTAATTTTCTTGCTAAAAAGGGGCTTAAGGCATCTTAAAAGAAGGCACAAAGGGTGGAGAAAAAGGTTAAATATTTGGGACGTACTTTGACCGAAGGCTTGTGATGTATTGACCCAGAAAGGGTCAGGGAATTTTAGAAGCACCATTACCTGAAACTAAAAAGGAACTGTGGCAGTTTTTAGGGCTGATAGGATACTGCAGAAGCTGCACAGAGGATTTTTCTGTTGTAGCCAGGCCTCTGTATGACTTTTAACACAAGACAGCCCCAGTGTTGTAGGAGGGACATCAGAAGAGGAGCAGGGCTTTAAAGCATTCAAAAGCAGGCCTGAGTGTGCTGAGTGGTCTGAGGAGGAGGAAAATTTCCTATTAGTCCCTGTTTTGAGGACAGTGGGAAGTAACTTCAGGAGTGGTTCCTCCTATTGTTTTTCAGATGCAGAAGGGGTGTGCCAAGGGGTTGGAGCAGGCAGCTTCATCTGGGGGCTGCCATCACCCTCTTCCTCTCACAGCAAAGCAGAAGCAGCTTGATGAGATGGACAGGGAGGGTGGGGTGATATAAATTGCACCCTTGATCACTCCCTAGAGTGACACTGGGGCTGTTTCCCATGTTTTTGTGCTGTTTTGGAGGATGAGTATCTTCTGAGTCCAGCACCGTTGTGGGGTCTGCCTGAACCTCTGCAAATAAATTAACATTATTAAGAATGACAAATGCTAATGCTGTTGTGGCCCTGTGTAGGCTCTCTGATAAAGCCCGTGCTGAAATAGACCCAGAAGTGTGGGCAGTCCCAGGAAAAGATGGAAAATCAGACAGGGTTTAGGATTTAAAGTAGGAACTGGGAGATCCAGTGTGGCTGACATTCACACCTGACTCTTCTGTGAAGCTTTTGGGATGATTTTCTCTGCTTGAGCTCCGACACACGAGCTCCAAAGCATCTCCAGCAAAGCCCTGGAGAGTTGTTTATAAGGTCCTTTAGGTCCCTATGTTGAGTACAGGTGTTTTACAAGTAATTGCAGAGCCTTCCTCTAGTTACATCCCTCCTTGCCTGGGTATTAGAGGAGACTGGCTCCTTATATTTGATTTTTTTGGGTTTTTTCTTTGTTTTGTGCCTCCTTGGGAAGCAGAGTTATTAATAAGGAGACAGTCTGTACAGTGTCTGGAACAAAAAGGCCATGGTGGGACCCTTGTTGCTATAAAAGTGTTGTAATTTGGAAGATTCTTTGCCTCCTAAGTGAACCTTTAAGTGAACAAGTGTGTTGTTGCTTTTTTGTGATGCTCTGCCAGTTCTGAGCTTGGCTTTGTGCTCGCTGTCCTGTGATGTGGATTTTGAAGGGGCTCTTGGGCACTGGGAGCTGTTCCTCCCATAAATATCCTGAAGCCAGGAGTCTTTTTGCAAGGGTTGATAGCTCTGATCTGCCTGGGTGATTTAATAGTGCAACTCTGTGTCTGCCAGGGAGATCAGGGGAGTTGTTCTAAGATGGGAACTGGGCTGACAAGTAACAGGACATGAGGAAACAGCCTTGAATTGTGCCAGGGGAGGTTTAGGTTGGATTTCAGGGAAAATTTCTTTATGGAAATGGTGGTCCAGCCCTGGCACAGGCTGCCCAGGGCAGTGGTGGAGTGACCATCCCTGGAGGGATTGAAAAGCTGTGCAGATGTGGCACTTGGGGACACGGGTTAGTGGTGGCCTTGGCAGTGCTGGGGGAAACAGCTGGCTCCATCTTAGAGGGCTTTTTCAACCTAAATGATTCCATGAGTTTCCTATGGAAATCCATCAAGGCAAGAAGTGAAGAACCTTTGTAGCCAGTCCTGACCCTGGGGGGATCTTGGGATATAATTAAGTTGTCTCAGTTTGGGATCAGTCCTGTGCTGGAGAGCTGGGAAGGGGCAGGGTGGGTGATTTGTGTGCTTTCCAGGTTTGAGGATTCCTGCTGTCCCAGGATTTGAACATGGATAATCATTGCATCCACACTTGTCAGCTGCACTATGATGACCCTGCAGACACGAACCACACAGGGATCACACTTTATCCTTATGTCCCTGAAAACCCTCCACACACTCTGTGCCCTTCTGGGAAAAGCAACACCCCTGCTGAATCCCACACTTGTGTTGATTAACACACTCCAGACTCATAAATCGAAGCAAGTGGATTTGGGGAAAGAACTTTCCTGCCTCCAGTAAAACTTGCCTCTAAATTATTTAACAAGCTGCTTAAGCAACTCAGCCATTTTGCATGGAATTTGTCAAGGCTCCATCAGCTCTACCCAGCACAATGTGACAGCCATACTTTTATTATGAGCAAGCGCATTAATCTCGGAATGGTGCTATTTGTTTTCCTCCCTTGCTTTTATGGTGTTTAAAAGCATGTATCTTCTCCTGAAAATCAATAACTAAAGCTATGAATAATAAAAAACACTGCAGTGAATGGCTCGGAGAGATCCTAGGGATGGAAGTTGCAGCAGTAATGACTCTGTTTGCTATCCATTAAATATGGGAACTCGGAAGAATTATGCAGATTATAATAGCTGTATCAACATAAGTATGTTTTGCTGATAGACTTTCCTGATTGGATCCACGGGATATAAGCCTGCTAATCCCTTGTGCAGAGGACCTGATTATATGAGAGTGCTGTGCAGATTTGCTGATAGGAAGTTAAGAAACAATTAAAAAAACGTTGGCCGGCGTGTGGGGTCTCTCAAACCCTCTCTGTTTTGGTTTATGTTTGAAGCAAATGTGGGTTTTCCCCTGTCTTTGGTGGAAGCCCAGAACCCAACTCCAAGCCCTGGTGTAAGTGTGGATGGTTTATGTGCAATAAGTGCAATTTGCCCCCTGCTGAGCTTTAAATGTCAGAGTGCTTTGCACTGGGGCTGCTCAGCCTGAGGCTGGAGCAGCAATTTGGGGCTGGGAGGGGACCTCCATCAGTGCATGTGTGGTTGTAGCCTTGGAAATGCTCATCCAAGTGACCAACTCTTAATTGCACACGGATGTGGGATGCTGTGATGGACCCCTCCTTGCCTCCAGGTTCCCAGTGATCTGGCCTGAAGCTCATAACCGAGCTGCAAGGTGGGGGAAAGAACAAAAACAACCCACCCTGTAATTAAAATAATCAGTTTGCTGTGCACTTGGCACAAGGTTAAACGTCACTGCAGTTCTGTGGGTAAAATTCTGCATGTTAAATCTGCTTATTAATATCACCTTGTTAATAGAGTGTGTCACCTCAGGAGGTGACAAGTGTGCTCTCAGGAGGTGACAGCGTGCTCTCCTAAATGACAATATGCTCCACAAAATTTCCTTCTCTCTTTTCTTTTATGATGCTCCAGCACTTGTAAAGTTGGGGAAGCTGAGACTGTGCCCCAGGGAACTGATGGATCCTCCTTGCATGGCTTGGCTTTCACTGGTGAGGCACCTCAAGTGCTGTGTCAAGTTTTGGGCCCATCATGACAAGAAAGACATTAGAGGGCTGGAACTTGTCCAGGGAAGGGAACTGAGCTGGGGAAGGGGCTGGAGCACCAGGGGCAGCTGAGGGAGCTGGGGGGCCTCAGTCTGGAGAAAAGGAGGCTCAGGGGGGACCTTCTGGCTCTGCAACACTCTGACATGAGGGGGGAGCCAAGGGGGTCGGACTCTGCTCCCAGGGAACAAGAGACAGGACAAGAGGAAACGGCCTCAAGTTCTGCCAGAGGAGGTTTAGGTTGGATATTGGGAAAATTTCTTCCTGGAATGGGTAGTTAAGCATTGGAACTATCCAGGGAGGTGTTGGAGTCCCCAGCCCTGGAGGTGTCCCAGGAAGGCCTGGCCGTGGCACTCAGTGCTCTGGGCTGGGGGACAAGGCGGGGATGGGGCACAGGGTGGGCTCGGTGATCTTGGAGGTCTTTTCCAGCCTAAACGACTCTGTGATTCTGTGAGGATTTACTGCTGTTCTGTAATGCCCTGAGCCAGCTGAGCCGTTTCCATCCTCTGCGGGAGGCACAGCCATGTGGAACGTGTCGAAATCCCTCAGCCGTGTGCCCGCCGAGTCTCCTTGGGCCTGTCAGTCCTTGTTCTGCCGGGGGCTGTTTGGTCCTGAGCTCCTGGGGCCTGACAGACACCTTGGCTCCCCTTTGCCTCCTGCATCAGTGTCTGCAGAGACTCTGGCAGTCGCTGAAACGAGTGGGAAGGAGGTCGCTGTGTGTTAGGACTCAGCAGAAAAAGATCCCCCAGTCAGCAGAGATGAATAGAAAAGTTGAGAATTTTTTTCTTGTTTTTTTTTGAGAGATGAAAGCACCTTTCCACCAGAATATCTTCCAGCATCTCTGCTCCACGCTGAGGGATTGCCTGGCAGGGAGGGGGAGCACTGAAGTTTTGGTGTCTAAGCAGAGACTTGTGTGATCTGTGAACTGATGAGTCTGTGACAGTGTTTTCTGCAAAACTCCTTGGTTTTTTTTGGAGAAATCAGCCCTGGGATGGATGGCTTCAGCTGTCCCTCGGTCAGCAGTATTAACAGGAGTGAGATTTTTGTCCTTGTATCTGTCTCCTGGCTTGAATTTTGCCTCAAAAAAGAGTATGGCCAAAAAAAAAAAAAAAAAAAAGAGAGAAATTTATGGCTTGATGGCACTTCAGGATGCACAGGACAAACTTTTGTAGCTTGAATTCCATCTGGGGTGTGAATGCACTTAATTCTGATTTCCAGGCTGGTGGGGGAATGCCAATGAAGGTGCTGCATCCATATCACATAACACCACCCATAGGCTTGGCCTTGACTTTTCCATACAGCAAACTGGAAGAGCAATGCTGTGGATTGGGTTGGAAGAGGAATTTATTACCCATATTGGTTATTTTGTGCTCGGGGAACCCATTCTGCTGGATGCCACGAAGCCATTGCCTCGTGCAGCAGCCTTCCCTCTGCCAACCAGCGTCTCATTAGCAAATAAAATTGTTATTTTCGGGCAAATGCTGCAAGTTAATGTGATGTGAGCACCACGAAACCCCAAACGCGAGTGGGGGGAGCCGCAGTGATGAATGTCATGAGAAACTCAGAGGCACTAATTGAAGGTGGTTTCAACAGAATATTCAATTAATGCTCTGTGCGTCGCAGACAGTCTGGAAAAGGCGCTGTTTCCTCCCGAGGATCTGTGTTACTGTGCAACAAACAGATGAAAATGAACCGTTTTACGGCCTCCTAATTGAAAGTCGATGCGCCGGGTTTTATTAAAATTTTCATGGTGGGGGGAACTGGATGCCTCAAGGGCCCAGTAATGGGATGAAGAAGCTCCCTCTCCTCTGCTGCCTCGCATCCAGCCCCGGGCAGAAGCGACTGGAAAGAGATGCCTGAGATGTCCCTGGTGGGATCTGCGGCCTCGGCGTCTCTTTCGTGCTCACAGATCCGTTTGATCTGTGTCCTCTGCACCCTCGAGAGCATCCTGGAAACGTTTCTTTGTGGGGACTCCTGGGCGAGGAGATGGGAAATGCTTTTTCCCTGTCTCTTCTGGGGGTAAAAAGCTCGGTTTCTTCTGGTTTTGAGGCTTTTGTCCTCTTTCTTGCTGATGTGGGAGCTGAAGCTTATTAGTAGGAGGATGGAGCAGAAGCCCTGTCATCTCTCCAGGGCAGACTGTCCCTGGGGTTGGTAGGAATGAAATAATTAAATGGGGAATAAAATAATTAAATGAACATTTTTCTATTTGTTTCCTCCTGTCATCCCGCTCCACTGCATTTCCCAGCCAGTGCTGGCTGAGGGAGAGCTCTTGAGGACATGGCTGAGGGTGATTCGTTCCCTTCCTCCGTCATTTTACCAACCCCTCTCTCTCCTGACTTTTCAGTTCCCAAAGGTTATTGGCAGGGAATTGCTATATATTCCAAGCAAAATGCCTGGCCTGGTGTTGTTGTTTCTGGGTGCTGGGAAGCAGCAAAAGGAAGATGTTTTCCATGCAGCTTCCAACAATCTCTGTGTTTGATGCATGGAAGTTGTTATCTGAGCCCTTCTGTGGTGTTTCATCTGACTATTAATTTATGCCCTTGCATCCAATGATGATTTAGCTACTTTAAAGCCTTATTTATGATGAGTTCCTCTCCCCATTTTGCCATGGTGATGTTGTTGTGACAATGGGAATTTACAGTTCTTCCCGACATGAGCCTGTAAACCAACCTGCTGGATATTTTTGTATTCCTACAGGCCTAATTTGTAACATAAAGCACTTAATAATTGTTATTAATGAACCTGCTGTGGTCGGTCTATAGACCCAGCTGGAAATCACATCTGCTGGCAGATCTGCAGCAAACTCTTCGGAGTTGAGGGAGGTGTGAGCAGCCAATGTGGTGCCCGAGGATCCACAGGAGCTGTGCTTGGGATGTGTCTTTTGGGGGAGAATCGTGGAAATCTTAAAATCCAAATGGCTGCTGGGCGAGGGAGGGACATCAGAACAAAGAGGATTAAAAAACCCAGCTGCTGGTTTCTTAGGGACAGGGCTGTTGGGACAATTACATCCATGCTGAAAACAATTGCCAAGGACTTCAGTAAACATCCTTAGGGATTTTCAGACCCATTCCTCACTTGAAGGGAAAGCAGCCAAGCTTTTTACAGCCAGTCAGTGATTTCTGACTAGTTCCAGGCTTGGATCTCCAACCTGGGATGGAAAGATAATGGATGCTTCTCATTTTTGCCCACCTCTCGCCCTGGGTTGTGTGACCTTGAGAAAGGTGTTTAATCTTCACTCCTGGCTGGAATGAGGTGATGTTGGATTCCTTTGGGTTGTGGCCAAAACGGTGTGAAGATAACAGGCAGCACAAGCTTTATTGGTAATATCTTTGATTAAACCTAGAAAATCTCATTCCTGGTAGTCCCTCTTATGTATAGAATCACAGAACACCCTGAGCTGGAAGGGACCCACAAGGAGCATCAGGTTTGAGGATATTCACTGACTTGGGATAGCAAACTCAGCTCTGAGTGGAGGCACCTTCATCACAAATGGCAAATTAGAATATTTTTTGGAAGTGCACAGATGCTTTCAAGGCGTGATGTCAGTAATTAGATGACTTCAGAGGGTTTAATCACCCGAGCATCCCCCAGCTAAGCCCTCCTTTCCCAATCCACATTCCCCGTGCCTGGACCACGGCGCTGGGAACGAGGTGATTCTTTGAAGTATCACGAGCGGGGTCTTCGAGGGGAGGATATTTTGCATAATTGGTTTCTGACAAGGCCTAAAATACTATTTAGAGTTACATGGCTGAGTGTTAATTTATGCCCACGCTGCTCGGTGTAACTTTGTTACAGGGAATTGTTATTTATGATGCGAGCTCAGCTCCGTCGTGTGGGGGGATAATGGAGATGTATCGCTCCTTGTGGCAAGAAGCTATAAAAGAAATGGGGAGATGTTTCTCTGCAGTTATGGACTTAATTTTTTAATGTGAGCTATGAGAGTGATGTGATCTGGCAGTCAATAGGAAGCAGGATGGCAGAGGGGTTTTATTTTTATTTTTTTTTTTTTTTTTTTTGGGGGGGGGGGGAATAACTTCCTTCTGGAAGATGCTTTTTTTTTAGCTCCTGCTGAGCCTCATCACTTCTCCTGGCATTTGAAGTGACTTGAAATCAAAATAGTGGGTATTGGCTTGTCACTTCTTTGTTTCTCTTAAATATAATTCTCACATTTAATTAAAGCTTAAATCATGTACAAATTTAATCCTGTACATTTAATATGATAAGGAAAAGGTGAAACAAATTGTGTTTTGCTGTCAGTTTGATGCTTCTTGACTATTTCAAGCATTTCCACTTGATTGAAAGGGTGACTTTATTCTCATCCAAGGCATGAATTTTGAAATACAAAGAAAACATATTTTTATGCCCTTCCACCAGCAAAATTCTGTCTTCAGCTGTGAGTTTTGGTGATGGTGGCTTTGATTTGAATGGGAGCAAAATACTGCGTTTCCAAACTCCTTTAAAACATTACAGACAGGGACATATCTTGGGTTTGCATTACCTTAGTTATGTCTTTATTGCAAAAGCACAGCAGGGAAACAATTGAGGGAAAACAAGTCTGAGGTTAAAGTTGTTTTGAAACAATGCAAATACCGGATTTGAGGAGTATCAAAGCAGGATGATTCAAAGTTGTCAGATGTGATTTTTTTTTTTTCCCTCTCTCTACTGTGAAATGAAATTTCTGCAGGAAAAAAACCCCTGAGTCTGCAGAGCTCTTCCCTTCCAACCAATCTCCCTTCTCTGACGGGAAGCGGTTCCATCCCAGCTTTTTCCAGTCAGACCTGCGACTTACCCTTTCCTGGGCCAGATTTATTCCTTCTCTCAACATGTTTCCTTGTAATCGAGGCGGCCCCAAAGCTCTGGGAAAGGAATCAAAACAGCTCCGGGTACTTCAAAGGGTGGAAGTCACTCCAGCACATCGTGTCAGATGTGCTGCCACAACTAATCCAGCGTGTGATGTGACCCCTTCCCAGGTGTCCCTGCCTCTCTCAAAGACCTTGAAAAGAGCCCTGATAGACTGAACTCAACTCCTGCTTAAATCACCTGCCTGTGGTACCGTCCCTGTGAAAATGCAGGGGACTGGGGGATCTGAAAGACACACGAGGCAGATGAAATGAGAAACAAGGGGAAAGCAAACAGCATACGTGGGCAGGGGGTGTGTGAGTGAGATGGAGAGGAAAGGCTTTACTGCAAACAGTAAAAGCCAATCTGAAGCCATCAGGGTGGACATAAAACCAACAATTCACTGACAGCCCGTGGCAGTAAATCCTGGGTGAGCTCATCTAAGGATGAGGAGCACTGGTGTGGGCAGAGGCAGCTCAGGGTGGGGAGGAAAGAGGTTTGGGTGAGCAAAAGGGTCCATGTGCTGCTAGAGGAGGGTTTACAGGCTAAATATGTGTAAAACATTTCTCCAGCATGGAGAAGAGGAGGCAATGCTGTCTGCAGCCTGCTCATGAGGGGCTGATCTGATCTCTGTGACAGGGACAGGACCCGAGGGAAGGGAGCTGGGTCAGGGGAGGTTCTGTTGAATATTAGGAAGAGGTTCTTCCCCCAGAGGATGGTTGGCTGATGACCAGGATGACCAGGCTCCCCAGGGCAGTGGGCACAGCACCAAGGCTGCCAGAGCTCCAGGAGGGTTTGGACAATGCTCTCAGGGACAGGGTGGGATTGTTGGGGTGTCTGTGCAGGGCCAGGGGTTGCACTCTGGTCCTTGTGGGTCCCTTCCAAATCAGGATACTCTGTGATTCTATAAAAACAACGGTTCATCCTGGCTGAGTTCATAAAAGGCAGATCATCAGCTTCATGGGACAGCCTGGAGAATGCAGTGAAACTGCTGGTTCTTGGCTTTCCTGTGTTTTCATCATTTCCTGGGAGCTACTCACAGGAGTAAAACCAGATCTGTGTTTTAGTGCATTGAGATTTAGAGTAACACCCATAAGAAATGGCAGGATTCTATTGTTTAGTCTTTAAATCTCACCCCAAGTGAGGCACAGGATGCTTGTTAATATTCTCTTGGAAGGCTGCTCCCAATGATTCTTCACTTTTCACATTGCATTTAAAAATTTTTCTTTAACAGCCATCGCTTAAAATCTTCTTTGCAATTATGGTTGTTAAAAAAAACCCCACCACAACTTAAAATCCCCAAGGTCAAAGCAGTCTCTTCTTTATATGGCTCACAATAAATTACTTGAAGTCTATTCATAGCATAGGGAAGACCTTTTTATGTAGAAAGGATCATTATAGACTTGCCAGGTCGTTAATTACATTGGGTTCTTCTACTTGCTATGTGAGTAATTTCCATGAAGCAGCGAAGATCCTGGTGAGAGATAATGCAGTAAAAAGTGTATTAAAATGCTCCAAATGTCCTTTTGCTCATATCTGTACATCAGTCAGAGCGACAACCGATTCCAAAAGGGCACTGCCAATTTAAATCAATAAACTTTTACTGGTGTGACTGTGACCCGCAGAGATATTTGAAGCCAGGGCAGGGGGCTGGTAGCACACTTGTTGTTGATGCTCAGAGGTATTAAAGTTTAATAGACACTCCAGACAGTCCCATCCTGGCTGTCTGTCGTGTTGGTGCAATTCCAGAGTCACTCCATAGCAGGCAAGGGAGGGATGCAGGTGCAAGAGCAGGATCTGGCCCTCGGTGCCTTATTTACCAGCCCCACCACCTGCTTGAGGAGATAAAGCAGCTGCTATCTTTGCAGCTTGAAATGTGACATTCAGCCAGTGATGTGCCTCGTCCCCTCAGCACTCGAGATGCTTGTTGATTTTTCTTAAATGTCACAAGAGTTTTTAAGCCTGATTGGAATTGGGCTGCCAAGCTCGGGCGGCAGCGCTGTCACCTCCCTCATGTCTCTCCCACCAGGTCCTGTTGGGCTGTGGTGGTCTATTAGATGTTGATCTGGGGGGGGAAATTAGCCCTTTTTTACCTGCAGGGAGAGATTTTTGCTGTGGTTTGCCTCCCTGAACTCTATCCCTTTCCATAGGCATTGGTGTGGGCCTGGGCTGTTCTCACCCCGTTCTCTTTCTGTCCCATGATGGCCAGAGCTGACCAGTAGATAAGTGCAACATGGCTTTTTCTAAGGTACTTTTACTTATAAGGGTGGCCAAAATAAATTATTTTCAAGGGAAAACTCAACCCCTTTTCATGATATTTTTCTCCCTAAGCTCCATCAGAGTAATTCCAATGCATTCCCTTTCAAGCTGAGACATGGTCCTTGTCCTCCACTCACCTTGGAGATGATGGCATCACTTGGTGGTGATGGCATCAGGAGGAAGAGGAGGTTTCATCTTCCAATCTTGCTTTCCATAGGGATCCCTCATGGGAGGAAATAGCCAAGGAAAAGCCCTTGGAAGCTGTCAGGTCTGTCTCTGCCTGCTCTGCGTTCAGGTTGGTGTCTCTGGAAGCAGGAGGACAGGCTGTCAGGAGGAGACTAATTCTGGTTGGAATAAGAAAGAGGTAGCAGCTCATCCAAGCAGATCCTGAAGGCTGTGTCAGTCCCTGAAGCTGTGAGGTGAATCCATTCTGGATTTGGCTCCCATGAGAAGGGCTGTGTAAGGTGGTTTTGGATAAACCCAGACAGGTCTCCTCCTGCCTCCATCAGCTCTGAGCAAGGTGGTTTGTGTCTGGGAAGGCAATTCATGCTCTTCCAAGGTCTCTGAGCCCCAGTGGTTTCCCAAACCCTCATTAGTAGTCCTATGAACCTGGAGGACAAACTCTGTCTGCATGGAAAGGACCATTGTCATCAGCAATGGGGCTCTTCAGGAGAGTTGATGCTTCAGATTATTGAGGTCTTGAAAACATGGAGCTGACCAGCTGCTCTAAATCAGCATTACTCTGTAGCCTTAAAGCTTTCAACCACTCCTTTCCACCACTCCTTAAAGCTGGATATCATCTCAAAGCTGGAAGTCATCCCAAGGCTGGAAAACAGGGTGGGTTTTTTTAAAGCTGTGGAGAGAGGAGTGTTCAAGGCCAAGTTGGACAGAGCTTGGAGCAATCTGGTCTAGTGGAAGGTGTCCCTGCCCGTGGCAGGTGATGGCACAAGATGGGCTTTGAGGTCCCTTCCCACCCAAACCCCCTTGGGATCCTTTGACATGTGGGTTGTGAGGAGGGGGGGGAGGAAGCAGCACAATGTGCAGCCACAGCGTCCCGGGCACTGCTCTTGTGCAGGTCAAGGAGCATTTCCAGCAGCTCCAAGGACCTGACAGGAGCTCTGTCCCCCCTTTTCAAAGGGACAGGGTGGTCATGGGGCAGGACAAACGTGCTGTGTCTGATCATGAGCTCAAAGCCTTCGCTACCAAACCTTGAGCTCTCCTCAGTCTAATTACAACTTCTCTGGTGCATTGGCTACGATGAGCAATGAAGATACAATCACTGCTCTTATTTGTCCTCCCTGGCTCCAGCTGTTGAAACAATTCCTCCTTCACAGCCCAGCCAATTTCATGGCTTTAATGTGGCCCCACCACTCCCAAATCCCGCGTGCGAGGAGCCACGCACCAGAATCTCCATGAAAGCAGCCTATTTCCTGCATGAGGCCCGTGAAATTGGGGAAGATAATATTTTCAGAGCTGCTGGGACCCTGATTGCATGTTTGTTTGAAATGACAGCTTATGTTGTCTCTCTCTTTCATTAGGGAGGTTCAGCGCTCGCGATGTTATTAACTAACAACAGCACTCACTGCATATAAACATGATTCCACAGAGACACTCCAAGGAGCACTTGAAGGCAGAGGGGAGGGAGATGCAGGAGGAAGAGAGATGTGATATTTTATTCCTTCTTTTTTTATTTTTTTTTTCCCCTTTCCAGAGGAGTGAAGGCCTGGAAGAGATTTTTAACTAGATTAGAAGCTTGGAGGAGTTTCATTTTGTACTGAATGCCCTGGCAGCGAAAGGGAACATAACACTGACTCCAGGGTGGGATGTCTGGAATTCCTGCAGTGCTGGACTCTTCCAGGGATCCAGGCAGAACATTGGGAAGCTGCTTTCTGTACAAACCAGTGTCTTAAAGATGGGTCTGAAACAAAACCTTCCATCCCAATGTTGCTGACATCACACAGGCTCCACTGGCTACTCCTGCCACACATTAATCTGTATATAAAAACTACATGAACACTCATGTTCATGTAATAATGACATGTTGACAGATTTTACAGACTATTCTGAGTTGGAAAGGACCCACAAGGATCATCAAGTCCAGCTCTTAAGTGAATGGCCCATACGGGGATGCTGACAACCTTTGTTACAGCAAATGATATAAAAGCAGGTATTTCCCCAAACTGGGATGTGTCAGGAAATCTGGTGATTTGTTCTTGAAAGATCCTCAAAAACTTTCTGAAAAAACCAAAATTAATCTGCCTCCAGGCCCTCTAGCACAGTGGATGGTTTAGAAGGCAGTGGTTAGTAATCCAAATTATTTCCACGGTATTATTTTTTGCACAACAGAAAGGAGCAAGACTTGTATTGGATGACTCCCTCCTGCCTTTTTTGCCTTCTTTGGACAGGGCCAGGTGTCATTCTCCCTGAGGGTGGGTCTTATGTTGCCTGAGCAGATCCTTTCCAGCCCAAAGATGGTGCTGAGCTGGACCTAGTGAGGTGCAACGTGCAGCTGTACCCACCTCCCAGTGTCCAGAGCATCTCCTGGAGTGGATCTTCCTCCATCCTAATACTGATCCCAGCTCCAGCTCTGCCAGGGAAATGTTGTCACTTAATTACCAGCCCGTGGTTCCCCCCCAGCAGTCCCTGGCTGAAGGCTCATCCTCGGCCCCGGGAAATCCCCTGGGAAGCTTTTCCTGGTGCCTGTGATGGGATCTGGGACTGCAGGACTGTCTTCTCCTGGTCCAGAGACGGGAATCACTGTGGACTAATGAAACTATTGCTGGAGGGGGAGGGAAACCTTTCTGATTTTATAAGTTCAGGATGTTACTGGATGCTGAGTTGCTGGAACTTTCATGGACAGAGCTAAAATACTCCACTCAAAATTCCAGTAGATTTCCAGGAGTGCCTCCAAACCTCCCTGCCCCAAGTCTTGCAGCTGAGGGGCAGCTGGGCTGTAAAAACAGCCTCTTCCTCAGGTTCTGCTGAAACCCGGAGCTCCCTAAGGGAAAGTACCCGTGTCTGGAAGCTGACAGTGGGGATGCAACTGAGTTCAGCCCTGGAATTTGCCCTTGGAAATCCCAGAGAGGCAGCTCTGACTGCGGGGGCTGTGGCTGTCTCATCCCTTGGTGGGATTGCTGGGAAAACAGGAGCTGGTTATCCTGGGGGGACTGGGGCTCGCTGCCCTTAAATCTGTGCTGAGGGAAGAAGCAGACGAATGGGTTTGGTGCGTTCATCAGCACCCAAGCCCCGCGCTGGATGTGCTGCTGTTACTGCCTCTTATTAAACATAAATAGCTGTGAAATGGGCTGCGGGAGAGGGGAGGGAGGAGGGGGGGGATTTTATCCCGAGGTGTGGAACTTGCTTTAAATGAAGCCACTCAAGTTGTTTATAGCCAGGACTGCCCATTATAAGATCCTGTTTGCAGCGAGTTAACTCTCTGCCAAGCGATAATTGTTCAGGCTAAAAATTTCCATGCAGAAAGTCTGCCTGGGGCTACACGAAATTGGGGGAGAGGGGGTGGGTTTTATCCGGTTTAAAGGAAAAAAAAAAAAAGTAGCTTAACGGAGCTGAAGAGATCCAGTCTCTCCATGAGATGGAGGCAGAGACTTGGAGTTTGGCAGGGGGAGGCAGAGCCTGCAGGAGCTGGGATTGAGCAGTGGGAAGAGCAGGGAGAGATGGGTCTAGTGAGAGATAACTGTCTGTTTGCATTACTACCGCTCGTGAACAGGAGACTTTGCGTCTCTGAGAGCTACTGTGGCGTTCAGCCCCGTACGGGCTGGTTGGTTAATGTGCGTCTCCTGGCTAGAGAGAGAAAAGGTTCAGGGAGATTGTTAAAGGGGCTGGATGAAAGGCATAACAGTTTAGGAGATGGCAGAATGCTCCTTTTCAGCCTTAATTTGGCCATTTGCATGGGTTTGTTCACTGTGATTGTTGGGAATGATGTAATTGGGTGTTATTTTCTCTGCGGGAGTGCTTCGCCTACTGCGAGGCAGCGGGAGCTGCGGTGCAAACACACCTCCCCGGGGTCTGTTTTACCTGTCCTGCCTGCAGGAAAAACCATGGGCAGCAAAAGCACAGGAGAGGCTGGAGACGTCCTTGGATGCTGGTTTCCAGCATCCTGTGGGTTAGGGAATTTCTGAGATGGATGTGTGAGACTCTTCTTCCGAACGCCTTTTCTCCCTGAATTCGATCTCTTACTGCCTTTCCCCACACTTGTGCCCTTCACAGCGCCCCGGTGCAACGAGTTTGAGTTAATTGTGTGTGTTTGTGTGCTCGGAGAAAACTCTTTGGTTTTACACTTGAGGTCTGCAAAAACCCAGTGCCTCAACTTCAGAGCTGCCTATGCCCCACGGCGCTTGTGGAGGAAGCCAGGGAGCTGCATCCTTTCCCTCCCTCAGGGAGGAATTCTGGACTGTGGAGGTACCCAGACCCCTCCCCGAAGGCTGGCACTGCTGTCTGGATCCCTCCCTGCATGTGCCAGCTGATTAGAAAGCAGAAGAATGGCAAGAGAAAATGAAAATGGGAAGGAGCTCGACAGCCCATGGAGAGGTATTTCAGCTGCAACACAAAACATTTGGTGGTAATTATAGAATAACCTTCATTTAAATGCAAATAAGCCTGTAATTAAGATAAGGGCTCTGTCATTTGCCAGTATTCCTCCTTCCCTCCCTTGCCAGCCATGGCTTTGGAGACGTTCCCCATCTCGCTGTGGTGCTGCATGTTTGTCCAGGGGCTCCTGTGGTGAGGGATGAGTGACAAAGGAATCCAATTCTGCTGCCCTTAGAGCCCATCCCAGGCAAGCAGAGGAGTCTGGGATGGGGCTGTGTCCTGCTTGGACCCTGTGATGCCAACTTCAGCTAAAACCCTCTCTCCAAACTCCTCTCAACTCTGAGTTTTGAAAGTTGGATTTGGGCTGTGCTTGGATGTTGTGGAGATGAAGATCTTCTCCACGGGCCATACTGAGGTTGTGGTGCTCAGCAGAGGCTGCAATGTCCTGCTGCATCTGGGAAGAGCTTGGGGGACACTTCTGGAGCCCAGTTCATTCAAGGTCAGGCTGGTCCCCAGCTCCCATTGCCCAGGTGAGGTGTGAGCAGCGTTGTGGAGGGTATTTACAGCCTTCCTGGAGTGAGGACTGGGAGGAAAAAGATGTTACACTCTGGCCTGAACCACTGAAAACCAGGTAAAGATGACTTGGTAGGTTGAGTTGGAGTGAACTGCGAAGGTACATCCACACAGGGCTGGGGCTGGTGTAATAATGGAGTAACAACACTCACCATTCCATCCTGGAAGCATCTGTGTCACAGCACTCACAAAACACACATGATGACTTGTAACCCTTGGAAATGAGTGTGTGGGGAGGCAGAATCCTGCCAGGGCTTCCTGGGAGCATTTGCACAGGCAGCAGCTGGGCTGCCAGTGGTTCTCCTGGCTGGGGAGGGAAACCGGAGCCCTGGAAACAGCCATTGCTGGAAAGGTTAACCAGCAACCTTTGCTTAAACTGTCTCAATCTGTAGGAAATGTTATCTCTCTGCCTGACTAAAGATATGTGAGCCTAGGGAGCGGAGATGCTCCCAGATTGTATTTATCTAGGCCTTTGAAAGGGCGTTTGAGGAATTAACTCGGCAGCTTAGGAGAACTTTAATGTTCCGATAAGTGGCTGGGGCTGCGTCTCCACCTGCCAGGGAGCAACTCCGTGGCCCGGTTGGGAGGAGGGAAACTCCTCATCCCGGCTGTACAAAAGCTGCCAAACTCCCCAATACCACTAGTACCCCCTTCTTCCTGGGCCGTTCCCCTCCCATCCCTCCGGGAGCAGGGAATGCTGCCTGGGCCCATCACTGGGAGCTGGGAGTTGGGTGATGATCAGGCTGAAGTGGCCTCCCCAAGGCCATCTGCACTGCAAAGGATGCCTGGGATATTCATTTATTCCCTTTTTCTTGTCCATCCTCCAC
Source organism: Chiroxiphia lanceolata (assembly GCF_009829145.1). NCBI lineage: Eukaryota > Metazoa > Chordata > Aves > Passeriformes > Pipridae > Chiroxiphia > Chiroxiphia lanceolata. Next base: position 5,018,355 of record NC_045659.1, on the reverse strand, counting down.
TGGAGGCTTCTGCAGGTGTCAGGGAGGAAGAAAGGCAGGCTCAGACCCCACTGCAGAGTCTGAGGTTCTTTCTTGGGATGCTGGTGGGATTTGGGACTTGCAGCTGAGGCTCCTGGAGCTGGAGGTAGAAAGGCAACCAGAAGCAGCTGGAATAGGTGGTGGTGTGGATTTTCCTCTGGTCTTCTCCAGGGCAGAGCAGGAGACCTCGTCACCTCTAAGATGTGAAGCTAAGGAGGTCCCATTTCCCTTAAATCCTGGCAGCAGGATTTGTTCCTGAGGCTGCTGTGCTGAGCAGGGGAGGTGGGAGAGGCTGCAGGGAAGGTTTTCCTCGCTGCAGAGGACCAGAACTTCACAGCCTGCTGGCCCAGGTGATTCCTGTGCTCCCAGCAAGGTCCAACCATTCTCCAGCTGGAGAGAGAGAGAGCGTGGGGGAGTGTAAAGGTGCAATTAAACAGCAAGACACAGCAGGAAGCCATCAGGCTGCTCAGGAAAGTCCAAAGAAAAAAAAAGGAAAAAGGCAATTTACTGATGGAAGTGTTGAATATACACAGAATATGTCAATACAGCTCTGCTTTTAATATTTGATACTGGCCTGTGAATAATTCCCCTCAATGTAAAGCCGGCTTAGTGACTTCTGAAGTGATTCTGGGGCAGCAGGGAGTGCCTGGACTCGAGATAAATGCTTGATAAGGATAAAGAGGGGAAATAAACCCCGGGGGAAAAGTCTTCCCAGTGCCCACGAGGTGGCAGACAGTGCCCATGAAGGCACCTGAGCACCCACCAGCTGGGCAAGGGGTGAAACCACACCTCGGTCCAAGCTCCCAGACCGGCCAAAAACCCAGCACTTGGGGCTCTTTCAGCCCATCCGAAGTCAGGAGCTGCTTTTGCATCCCAAAAGGTGGGAGAAGGTGAAGAATCATAGAATGGTTTGAGTTGGGAGGGACCTTAAAGCTTGTCTTATTCCAACCCCTGCCATGGACAGGGACACTTTCCACCAGCCCAGGTTGCTCCAAGCCCCGTCCAACCTGGCCTTGGACACTTCCAGGGATGGGAAGAGAGACAAAGAGGACCTTCCATCACTTTATTTTCTCTAAGATGAAGCTAATCCTCATTCCCTCTTGTATCCAGGCTGATGGGCCTGCTTGGGAATTCTGCCATGGAGATGGACTTTGGAGGGGAGCCCTGAGGAGGCACTGCCTGCTGAGGGGGTTTCCCATCATTAGCTGTCTAATTGCTCTCCCAGGCTGAGCACAGGGCTCAGTGTCAGTCTCCTGATACTTTATTGATTGCCACTTGGAACACTTCATTTCTTCATTTTCTCCCTTTCCTTCCAGTCCAACCAGCTGGTGGGTTTTTAGCTCCCTCCTCCCAGCCCCTCTGAAATCACTTCGAAGATTTTTTTTTTTTTTGGTGATTTCCTGTGCGTTAAATCTGTATTTAAGTTACCAAAAAAAGAGAGATTCAACCCTGCAGAGGGAACGTGGGGGGGCCACAGCTGGGATAGAGGGGGGGGATATTGAGGTCTGCACAGTGGGCAGCAGGAGGGGTGTGGGTTAGTGCTCCCTGTCAGTGCATTTGGGATGCAATCCCATCTCCATCGCCCATCCCAAAATTAACCACGGAGCACAGCAGAGGGCAGCAAGGCCCTGCTAAGCCAGTCCACCCTGCTCCCCCCTCCTCGCCCCTACAGCTACAATAGTTCATGTGCTACAAACAGTCCCAATTACAGTATTGATCTCCTACACGCCGGGAGCTGATGGTGGGTCCCTCCCCAGCTGCCTCGGTAAACAGAGCTCTCCATCAGCAGGCACTCCGTGAATGTCACGGAGCAACTTCCTCCTCATCCAGAGGGCAGAGTGCTGCCAGGAAAGGGGGGGGGCCACCGTGGGAGGGGCAGGAAGAATTTGGCTCCTTCCACAGCCACTGGGCATTTTTTGTGGTCTTAAAACTGGATTTCTTCGCCAGAAAAATGCCCGTGGCAAGCAGCGGGTGGGGGATTGGGTCCTGTTTGTGCTGGGGGGTGGTGACTTGTTGATGGCACTTTATGGGGCTTCCCGTTTTCCGTGGTTTACTTAAATGTGTTCCTGGGAAAAGTGAGTGCTGCCTAGCAGAGAACCCCTTCATGGAGTGGTGGAAGAATCCCAGAATTATTTAGGTTGGAAAAGCCCTCTAAGGTCAAGTCCAAGTGTTTTCTCAGCACTGCCAACCCCATCCCTAACCTGTGTCTCCAGCTGCCACATCCACATGGCTTTTAAATCCCTCCAGGATGGGGACTCCACCACTGCCCTGGGCTGGACAACCCTTTGGGTGATCCTTGCTCTGGTTTAGAAGGAAAATGGGATGTGGCCCGTGGTCCATTGTCCAAGTTGGGTCCAGGTTTTTTTTGCCTTGCATGACATGCCTGGAAATTCAGTTCCTTGCTCTGCCCTCAGGGGATTTCATCCCCAGCAATCCCAGGTTCACTTTAGTTTTGGTGAGGAAGAGGAGAACCCCACAGCTGGGTGTGGCTTGGGGTGTGCCAGCCTTTACTGCTTTCATGGCTGAGCCAAAACAATCCATCACTTGCAAAGCCCTGGCTGCAGGGCAGGTCCCTGGGGATGGGAGCCAAACATCCTTCCTGGAATGCTGAAGTTCAGAGTAGAGGGGACCAGACAAGTGTGATGGATAACGGTGGGTCATGGGGGGATGAGACCTGCATTGTTGTCTGGCTGGTAATGCAGTGCAGAGCCTGCAATGTTTGACCATGCAAAACCCTGCAGTGTGTGGGGCATATTAATCTGTCAAACCTCTGACTGGAAACCTCCTCCTGCTCTCGGGAGCTGCATCCCAGCTCAGGAAGGTGCTGTTGTCTTTGCAAACACAGGGCAAATGATTTTTTTTCTCCTCATTTTATCACTCTGCTCAGCCTGTGCTGCTGCTGTGGATGGAAATCAGGAGGGTGCAATGCTTGCTTTCCAGCTGATTCCTTGGGCTGTGAGAAAGCTGCTTCCCTGCTCTATCCACCTGCTGAATGAGTGGAGATTTCCAGACTCTGGTGGAGCTCATCCCATAGCATTGAGGATCCACCACAGCCAAAGAAACCCATGTCCATTAAGAAATGGAGTTTGCAGCAGTGCTTTCACTGACTTTAATTAAAATATTGAGGCCCAGGGGCTTCCTGCTCTCCTTGGGGTGAGATGCTTGAGGAACAGAGAGGAGGACTGTGTTCCTTGGCAGTGCAGGGTGACTTGGTACCTGCTGGTGGAATCAGCCTCATATCCCTGAGCTGTTAAAATCCAATATCTGAGTGTGCACAAGGTGATATGGACAAATGGGGAAAGGTGCAGGGAAGCTACATATTTCCTTTCTTCTTGTGCTCTTGTGTTGGCTGAATTGAGTGGTGCCAAGCTCTGTTCTGCAGTGCTGCTGGAGCATTCAGCCTCATCTGGAATGGGTTGAGTTGATCCCAGCCTGACTTTTGGGGTGTGTCTGGCTTAAATTATTAATGAGCAGCTGTGTGGGGAAGAGTGTCCCAGCAGGTGTGAGATGCAGTGGGTGAGTTGTGCATTGATGTCTACTTTGAAACAAGGTCCTGCTTATGATCCTTTGGGTGGGAGTGTGCTGGGAGTCTCCAGGGATGTCATTCCTTACCTACCATGGGGTTCTGAGGGCTCTTCTCTGGCTTTGCAGGCTCCCTGAGTATCCACAATCCAACCAAGCCAACGGGACAGCTTTTAATTGTGGGGGCATTTACCAGGAAGCAAAATTCAAACCCCCATTTGCCTTCGTCCACCCTTGCAATCTGCGGCCAAATAATGAGAGTTGGGTGCCGAGAGAAATCCATAGTTGCCATAACAACCAACAAACTGTAATTAGTCAAAGAGTTTGAGGAGAGGGGTGCAAAGAATGGGTGGAAAAAGGAGCTGCTCTTTGAGGGATGCTGATAGAGATCAGAAAGCCTGGGCACAAGCGTGTTGTGGGAGAACTAATCTCTCCAGAAGCTGTTCTGACTTTAGGTCCCCAGTAGAGTTGTTTGAAGTCGTGTAAACTCTGGGTTTTCTGATGTTTTCACTTCTAGAGGATTAGAAACACCCCATGTGTTGAGGCTGCTGCTCTTGATGCGTGACTGGGTTGAACTGGTGGAACTTTGTGGGCTGATTAAAGGGGTTGCAGAGTTTTTCCGTGACCTGGAGAGGTGGGATGTGGGATGTGAGGAAGAGCAGAGCTTGAGGAACCAGGTTGAGCTGCGGGAAGGGCTCCCTCAGCTTGGCAGAGAGATGAAGAGTGAAGGTTTGACGCTGCTGAGTAACCAAAATGTGTGTTCCTGTGTTGCAACACAGAGAAGTCACCGCAGCACAAGCAGCAAAACTTTATCCACGGTATTTCAAGCTGTTAATAGAATCCCAGGATGGTTTGGGTGGGAAGGGACATTAAAGCTCATCTAATCTCAACTCCCTGCCGTGGGCAGGGACACCTTCCACTGGACCAGGCTGCTCCAAGCCCTATCCAACCGTGCCTGGTGGAATGAGGAGTGTGTGGGCAGGGGAGGAAGGCACAGCCTGCCCTCTGCCCCCTGAGCCTGCAGGGAAGTGCTGAGTGTGCCAGAGGGACGTGGCTGCAGCTCCTTTCTCTTTGCTTCCCATGGGAACTCTGTGTGGCTTGTCCAGAGAGCCTGGAGGTCTTGGAGCCCTTGGTGTTTGTGCCTGTTCCCTGCTCTGAGACTGTTCTCCTGTGAGCAGGGGGATAGGGACCCACTTTTGGTGGCTCCTGTGGTCACATGAGCCTCCTGCTGAGATCAGGTTTAACATCCCAGTTTAACTGGGGAGGCAGACTGGGCTGGCAGGGCTGGTGGGACTCCTGGGCTCTTCTTTCCACCTCAGCATTCCAGAGGCTCATGCCCTAGGCTTTCCTAAAAAACACTTTTCCTCTTTCATTTTACTCATCTGGGAACTTTGTTAAGCTGTTGTTAAGACTGAAAACTGTTACTAAAGTTCTAAGAAGTGACTCTTGGCAGCAGAAAACAACCCCGTGGTGATTTAAGTCAGGATTAGCAGAGAAGTCCTTTCACAGACACTGGGACAGAAACTCCTGGTTGTTAATTTTTTAGGGTATTATTTCCAGTCTGGCCCGGTACAGACCACTCTATTTGCTTTCCCAGTTCTGCAAAGAGAATTCTGGCAATAAACCCACTTGTAATGTGGGGAAATATAATGAATTCCACTGTGACCCTGGGCAGGGTTGTCCTGGTTCCTGCCCTCTTACCCCTTCACATGCTCATTTCTGAGGATGCTGCTCTCATGTGCACAGGGGTGAGAGCAAAGCAGCCTCCACATGGAAAAAGTCATACTAGCATGGAAAAAAAAATACCCATGGAACACCTCACAGGCAATATAGAACAAAAAAAAATGTATATAAAAATTCTTATAATATGTCTGGAATACAATAGAAGCAAAATCTCCTGGCAGCAAACATTCATGCACTTGACTGCCAAGAAAAAAGGACTTTACAGAAGATGAGACATGAAAGGGATTCCTGCACAAAAACTAAAAGTCGGAACACAATAGTGTGTATTTCAGGCATATGAAAAGGGAGTGCGACAGAAATACTAAGGAGACAAGATACTCCAACAGAACCAGGAGGTGAGGAGGGAAGAAACTCAATCAGCAGTGACACAGGAGGGCTGGAGAAGGCAGCTCTTTGAATGGATCCAAGGCTTTAAAAAAAAAAAAGGCAGCAATCCTGCCTGTTTATTTTATTATTAGTATTTTTTTTCCCCTGGGAATTAATCTTTCTCCATTCTTCTCAGCTTTTAAAGAACAAGGGAAGAGCATGAATAATGCATTGCCAAGGCCAAAAAGATACAAGGGGCTGTGTGTGCACGGGGACTCGTGGCATCCATAAAATGCTGTGTCTACAGCAGGAGGGTGCTGCTGGATTTTGGCTGGGCAAGGGGTGTGCAGGGCTGCAGGAAACTGGGAAATGAGGATAATGCTGGGTGGGCTCCTTAGGAGAGGCTGGGAGATGTGGACAAGGATCTAGGGTGGTGCAGGAGCTCATTTCTCCCTTGGTAGTGCCTATTAAAAATCATGGAATTAGACTGGTTTGGGTTGGAAGGGACCTTAAATCCCATCCATTCCACCCCTGCCATGGGCAGGGACACCTCCCACCAGCCCAGGTTGCTCCAAGCCCCGTCCAGCCTGGCCTTGGGCACTTCCAGGGATCCAGGGGCAACCACAGCTTCTCTGGGCTACAAAAAATAGGCTCATTTCTGTCCGTAAAGATTTAGAGCAGCTCTTCCTGGGGTCCCAAGGATTTGGGATCTCTGTGGGACCTGCAGGAGCCTTTGGAATGCAGAAGGTGCCGGCGCTGCTCGTGTTGGTGCTGGGGGTGCTGCGAGGGAGCGATGATGAGACAGAAATCCCTGAGCTGCTTCCCAGCTGTCATCCCCGTGACAAGGAGGGAATTCCCAGCTGGGCACCTCCTACATCTCTCCCCCTGTCAAACCTCAGCGAGACGTTTCAGCCTTAGAAGGTTTTTCTGGTGTGCGTATGTTTAACAAAAGAGATTATTTTTGTCCAACTGGGGTGACTCGAGCTGGTGCTTTAAGGGGAAGAAACTCTCACTGAGCTAAAACTGCAGGAGCTGTCAGTACCTTGACTTTCCTGCTCGAATGAGTTGGTGCCAAAGCAGTACAAGAGCTGATTAAAAAAAAAAAATAAAATTAAATATTCAAATACAGTTGAAGGGCCTAAACCTGGAGTTTTGCTGTCCTTGAAAGGTACAAGTGCCCTGAGGCAGCAAGCAGGGCTTTCCAAGAGTTTGATGGCTCTATATGAGAACCTAAATTCCTTTTTAATGGGCTGTTCTCTCTTTCCAAGATCAGAGGAGTCGCCTTTCCCCTCGCTCAGCCCCGGCACGGCCCCGCCGACTGCACTTCAAGCACAGACATTATTTTTAATGATGTCCTGTAACAAGAAGCCTCCTGCAATCATCCCCTTTAGATCTGGAGCCTCTAAAGGATGGCTCAGAAAACCAAGGGCTGGAGCACCTCGGGAAGAAATAAAACCCCTCTGTCAGGCTGTGGCAGTGCTGGTCCTGCAGCCCCGGTGCCACAGTTGAAGGCTGGAAGGGGGAAACAATTCGATTACAATGTGATTTCTCCAACTGAGCATCGTTTTGGAGCTGACAGGGCAGCCAGGGAGGTTTTTGGTCTGGTGCTGCTTGCCCTAAAGTAGGTATTTTGGCTGCTGTGTTGTGGCCTGACTGATCTTAAAAACCAAACCCTCAGTTTAGGGCAACCTTTTATTCCTGTTTTTGCCCGTTTTGCAAGGAGAGAGTTTTCAAAAAAAACCCCCATGGTGCCATTTAAGTCAAATTTACCCTGTGGGGGTAAGTAAGGAGGAAAGCACCCAGTTCCCAGGCTAGGAATTCCCAGTATCCAGAGATAATACCCAGAAAAGCTGTGGCTGCCCCATCCCTGGAAGTGCCCAAGGCCAGGCTGGACAGAGCTTGGAGCAACCTGGGAAGGTGTCCCTGACAATGACAGGGGTTGGGACTGGATGATCTTTAAGTTCCTTCCCACCCAAACCATTCTGGAATTCTAAATTCACTGTGTCTCTTGCAAGGGCTGACTAGGGGCTTAATGTGAATAATCCTGTGGATGATTCTGCAGGAATGTGAGGGACTGGCAAAGGCAAGAGCAGCTTGTAGGAGCTCAGGACCTTGTTGATTGGCCTGGCTGTTCCTCTGTTTACCTGTCCTAATGCTTTTTATGGGGCTGCCATAAAAAACACTCATTAGTGTTGATTTTCATTAATGTTGATTCACCAAAAGCTTAATCAATCTTGTGTGACCAACGACCCCCTTTCCCAGGGGAGAACAAAGCTGTTGAACAAATTAGCCTTTACAGATTGGAGGCAGAGCTTGCAGATGCTACAGCCTGGGTACCAGAGCAAGGAGGTGGAGGGATTCCTGTAACATGCCAAGGGAAAAGGACACTCAGAGGCCTTTTTTCCCCTTTTATTTTATTTATTTTTTTTCTTTTTTTCAATTTTCACCAGGGGGATGGAACAAGGAGGAGAGTTGTTCATGGACTGGGATGAAATGTGGGTGCTCTCTGCCTGCCACCAAGTTGTGGTGGCTGTGCAGTCCCTCATCTCTTGGTGCCCTTAGTGATGAATTTAGAGCTTTTCCACCTCCAGGGCAGTGCAGAGAGGATACAACCACATCAATTGAAGAGGAGTTAGTTCTGCAGTGAGAAGTTGTTGAAAACAGCTGCATCAAAGTGTGTCCTTCATCTCTGCAAGCCTGAAATGTTGCAGCATCCTCGCTGGGAGAGGAGTGAAAGTGCTTCCAGTGTTTTCCGTATATAGGAGGGAATATCCTCAAGCTGCAGCCAAGGAGGGGGTGAGATGCTGCTAAACTCATCTAAGGGGGCTGCTCTGGACTCCACGCTGTGGGAAGGAGGGTCTGCAGCTCCCTCCTGGCAGAAAGTGCTGCTTGCTGGAAGCTGAGGGAATCTCTGTCCTGGTTCCACTGGATTTGTGGCATCAAACTGGGGTTGCTCAGAGGGTCTGCAGCCCATTCCTCACTTTCCTTGGGGTCTGCAGACCCACTGGCTCGTTTCAGCCTGGCCATCAGGTTGGTAATGACTTTGCTTCTCCCTCCCTGGCTGGATGTGAATGGCTGTGCTGGAGGTGAAAGGCCCCCGTTCCCATTACCGATCCAATTTCCTGGACTTTTACCGGCTAGATAGGAATTGCCAGAGCGGAACAGCCTGATGGGCCATCGAGCCCGGTGTCTCCTCTCTGACAGCAGCTTGTGTTTGGCGTGTAATTAAAAGCCTTTGTACTATTTGACTTGTAATTTAATATCACGCTGCCACATCCATATCTCATTCAGGAAAGAATAAGCCCTGACATTTGCCAAGACAGAGACGAGCCCTCACCCACACCGAGCATCGCTCGGGGGGCTCAGGCAGGGACTCGGTGCCCTGAGCATGTGTTTGGTGTGAGGTTCAGGGATGCTTCCCTCTGGCACGGAGGAAAAACCTGGGAAGAGCGGGATTTGCAGGGAGCGGCGCCGCGGCTGCCGCTGGGGGAGCTGTGCCGTGATTTATTGGGTTCTGCTGCAGGGACCGAGATTAAGGAAAATGCCTTAAATGGTCCTTAAAAGCTGGCTTTGGGAGCAGAGATGAGCCCGTGTGATTACACCCTCTCTGCCTCGGTGGGGGCTTCCCCGAGCCCCTCTGGGCTGACATCCCTGCCTGGCTTGGAGCTGGAGCAGGTGGGGAGGGTGCACAGCCCCATCCTGCAGGGGCAGGATGGCATCAAACCACGCTCAGAGGGTTTGCTGCCAGTTATGTGCCTGCTCCCTGAGCCCTGACAGAGGGGCTGGGCTGCTCTTCCTGCAGGAATAACCCTGGGAAGGTGGCAATCTGCTGTTCCTGCATTTTCTGCTTCCTGTCCTGATCCATGTGGATGGTTCTCTCCTTTTAATTTCCCTGTAATGTACCCTTTGTTCTGCAGATGGCTGGTGGCCACCCTCCATGGAGGGTCTGTCCATCACAGGAGCTGCATGTCCAAAAAGACAGGAGCTGAGGAGCCAGGCTGGGAGAGCTGGGGGTGTTCAGCCTGAAAAGGGAAATCTCCAGAGAGACCTTAGAGCCCTTTCCAGTGCCTAAAGGGGATCCAAGAAAGCTGGAGAGGAACTTTGGACAAGGGATGGAGGGACAGGACAAGGGGGGATGGCTTCCCACTGCCAGAGGGCAGGGTTAGATGGGATATTGGGAAGAAATTCTTCCCTGTGAGGGTGGGGAGGCCCTGGCACAGGTTGCCCAGAGAAGCTGTGGCTGCCCCATCCTGGAAGTGTTCCAGGCCAGGTTGGGCAGGGCTTGGAGCAACCTGGGCTAGTGGAAGGTGTTCCTGCCCATGGCAGGGGGTGGGACTGGGTGATCTTTAAAGTCCCTTCCAACCCAAACCATTCTGGGATTCTGAGCTGAGCCAAGTTGGGCTCAGAGGGCTGAGTGCGAAGCCCGACAGGTTTGAATCACTCTGCTCATGATGGGAAGCAGAACAAACTTTTGAAAGGAAATTTTATGGGGAATGAGGTGATGCTGAACACCTTCCCTGACCGTTTTGCAGGGACAAATCTCACCTCAGTGGAGCTGCTCAGTGAGGTTTTGCATCAGCACCAGGCTTTGCCAAGCCCCTCTGCTTGGGCAGGCTCTACTTAAGACTGATTAATTTACCCACCTGAGTGCTACTCCCTCTAATTGACTGAACCTACAAGAAAACAAACCTGGGCTGATCAATAGAGAAATAATTTGGCAAATTGTGGCCATAAATCATTCCTGATCGACGTGTTAATGAATAAACCAAACTAAATCAATTTTCTTTATTAAAACGCATTTCTTTCATCCAGTATTACTTTAGGCAGGTGGTGTGAGGAGGGGGATGGGGCTGTTTACCCACCAAAAGCTTGTTGTGCTGAGATGTGGTCAGAGCACACACCAGAGCCAGTTGTTCCCTGTGGTCTGTGTGTGTATTCCAGACAGGCAGGTGGAGTGAGTGGGAAGCATCTTTTGGGAAGCCCTCTGCCCAGCCAGCTGAGTGTCATGGGGTGTTAATTAGCCTTGTTACTGCAATATTTCTATTTGCAAGGAGGAGATAAAGGAGCCAGGTGACTGTGTCAGTGTTTTGTGTTGCTGCTGTCACCCATCACTCACAGTCCTGGGATGGAAGGTTGGCAGGATCTTCCAGCTCTGATATTTTGAGTGTTTATCCCGTTGCTCCCTTTCCCTCTGGGAGTTCTCCCTCCTTGGTCTGTGTGTTCTGTTGCTGGCAGAGCTGGAATTGGTGCCTTGGTCCATCCTTGGGCCTTTCCCATGACCATCAGTGGTGATCTTTTACCCCGTGGAGCACTTCCAGCCCCTGAGGGGCTCTGATCTGCATCTTGGCATCCAAACCCCTACTCCAAGGTGAAAAGCACTTTTCCATTCCCTCAACCATATTAAAAGGGTCAAGGCTGCTTTGTGTCCTGATTTACAGCCCCTCCTGGCCAGGAGAGCTGCTCCAGGTCGTTTGCCTCTTGCCATGTGGCAGACCCACCTTGGAGAGCCGTGTGGGTGCTGCAGGACCCTGTTTAAAGAGCCCCATCTCTTTTACTGATTTTGGAATAGTCCAAATGAACAAATAACAGCGCAACAATAAAAAGGGGGGATAAATAATCTGGTACTTGGCACACTCAGCCAAGTGAAATGCGATGCAGGCGTGCGCTCGGAGAAGGTCAAGTTTTTAAATCTAAGCCGGAGTTAAGTAAAATATTGTCTAACTAACTGGATTCCAAAGCTCATAAAACGTTGATAGTGCTGAATGTCAGCTGGAATATATCTCCTCATCTTTTAGACAGAGAGCTGGTGCTTTCCTTGATCTTCCTTTCCCGGGGAGATGTTGCTCTGGAGCAGGAGGGAGCCTGTCAAGTGGCTTGTTTTCCTGTGTGCTGGCAGGGCAGAGCGGGGAAGGTCGCTGGGGTTAAGAGCAGCAGTGAAAGCGAAGCTGGAAGCAGCACTTGGAGTGGCCGTGCTTTGATTTCTTAAGCTGAGCAGCAGGCTGGGGTGTTTGTGGAGGATGCTTGGGAGAGGAACCCAGGGCTCAGACCCTGCTGGAGCATTTCCCTGCTGCTGTTGAGTGCCAGGAGAGAGGGTTTGGGTGGGATGGGGGGGTTGTGTCTCCTTAGCTTGACCGTGGTGTCCTCCTGCAAGGCAGGACAGTACCCTTGGGCTGTCACAAACTTGCCATGAAGATGGATGTTGTTCCAGATGAGACCTTCCACTAGATCTGTAATCCCAGAATGATTTGGGTTGGAAGTCTAACCCTAACCCTGCCATGGGTAGGGACACCTTCCACTAGACCAGATTGCTCCAAGCCCCATCCAACCTGGCCTTGGACACTTCCAGGGATGGGGAAGACACAGTTTTCCCTGGGCAACCTGTGCCAGGGCCTCACCACCCTCCCAGGGAAGAACCATTTGCATATTTAAACCTTTTTACTGCCATAAGCATCTCACAGCTCACACTACCAGAGTAGGTACCAGCTGCATCACTGCTCCTCCAGAGGACACAGACACTTCCTTGACTTTCAGAACCAGCCCTTGAAGAAGTTCAGTACAAATCTTCTGTGTTTATTTGTTTTCATTTATTTTCCTCCATTCCTTCTCCCACGATCAATACCATTATTTGAATAAAAATGCACTATGTACAAGAGCAAATGCCACACAGAGAATACCAATTGAACACTCTGCCTTGAAGTGAAGCCATCGAGGGGGAACGTAATTCTCCCGGGGAGCAAGAGGCCATCAAACCCTGATAGCAGCACACACGGAGCCACACTCTGCACAGAGCTCTGGAGGGAACAAAGAAGAAAGGGAAGCAAAGAACCAAATCCCCACTTCAAAAGCCTCCCCGTTTCAAAGCAGTGCACAAACATTAACTGGCTTGTCTTCCCCACAGCCTGTGGTGGTAGCACTGTTATTTTCTGTGCTGCAGGAGCTGCTCAGTTCGGGCCCCAGCCCAAAGCTTTGTGGGCTCTGCAGTTTGAAGGTGGTGCAGCCAATGGTGCTTCAGCAGGTGAGGGAGCAGTGGGTCCCCTGGGTACCATCCTGTCCTTCCCTGGGAGCTGCTGGGCTCTGCCAGCCTGGAAAAGGGCAGCACAAGTGGTTTCTTCATCAATCTGACCCTTTAGATTTATTAATTTATTTCTAGCAGATTCCAGTACCTAAAGGGGCTCCAAGAGAGCTGGAGAGGGACTTGGGACAAGGGCCTGGAGGGACAGGACAAGGGAGAAGGGCTTCCTGCTGCCAGAGAGCAGGGTTAGATGGGATACTGGGAAGGAATTCCTGGCTGTGAGGGTGGGGAGGTCCTGGCACAGGTTGCCCAGAGAAGCTGTGGCTGCCCCATCCCTGCAAGTGTCCAAGGCCGGGTTGGATGGGGCTTGGAGCAGCCTGGGCTAGTGAAAGGTGTCCCTACCCATGGCAGGGGCGGGACTGGGTGATCTTTAAGGTCCCTTCCAACCCAAACCATTCCATGGTTCTATAGCTGGGCTTGCACCTGCTTGTAAATGCTGATCACAACCCCCTGTTACGAAGACACCTGGCAAGTCTGCCCAGAAAACAGGGCATTGCACCAGCCCAGCTCGTGGAAAGGCCATGGACTGTTGCATTACTCTTTCCTCCCTAGAACAGCCATTCACTGCTGTTTCTTGCTGCTTTGTGAGTTTTGTGATGAGGACAGACTCTCCTTTTTTATTAGAAGTATTTCCAGGCCTTGTGATTGATATGAAGGCAAAAGGCATTGTCTGAAACACTTGCAAAGACTTTAAAAGTCAACTTGTTTGTGGTTTTGGTCTTTTATTGATTGTTTTTTTGTGGTTGTTTTTTTTTTTTTTTTTTTTTTAAGTAGCCCAACCTGGGGAGGATGTTTAAAGGTGAGTTGCTTCAGCAATACTATATCTTCACACCCAAAGGATAGGAATTCCTCTCTCATTCTGCACTCCAACCTGCTACAAGAGCTGGGAACTGTCCTCTCCCAGGTCAGATGTGGCCTTCAGATAGTCCAGGTGAGCATGTTGCCTTGAGTGGCTCCTGCAAGGGTCTGGGAGTGATGGAGTGTGCCGTGGGAGCTGGCCGGCTCCAGCTGACAAGATAATGAACTGCTAAATAAAGCACAGGAGAAAGGGAAATCCGTGATAAATCCACCTCTCATGTGCCGTGGAGGAGACGGATAAACTCCCTCTCTGCTCCTGACAGCGGGATTTTTCTCTCCTGTGAGTGTTGCAGGAGACGTGGTGAGGATGCTGCTCCATCCCTGTCCTCCTCCAGCACTGCTGGACAGACAGACAGACACGGGGCTGTGCATCATCACACCCTGTTGGATCGTGTCCTCCTGGAAGGTCAGGCATGGCTGGGGACAGCAGACCTGTCCCCACGTCCCTCCGGGGGGATGTGTCCCTCCTGTGCTGCTCAATGACTGTTGGGCCCTTGTGCTTTACCAGTGATGATTAATTTGGGGGCCTTTGGGCTCTTGTCCCTCTCTCTGGGATGAGGGGGTCATTCCCCCTCTTCCCTTGCTGCACAGTGACTGAAGCTGCTTCTCCAGCTGGATGCCACAAACTGTAAATCCAATCCCAGCTCCCAAGTCCAGACCCTGCTGCTCCTGTTTCTTCCCATGCTCTCTCCATGGGGATGGGATGTAGCCTTAAATTCTCTCTGAAAGCAGTGGAAGGCCCGTGCTGGGGAGATGAACCGGGGCCAGAAGAGTGTTGGAGGTGTGGAGCTGGGGAGTTTGGGCTGTGGGTCACTCGCTGCTCTGGCTGGGCTGGCAGGGCGTTAATGGAGAGGCAGGGAGGGAGTTGAGGTGTGTCAGAAAAGCACTTTATTGTGTGGGTCACAGGCTGGAATAACGGGGCGGTGACGGGCCAGTGTTGGGACGTGTCATTGGAGCCAAACAGCCCCCAGGAAAGTGCCATTAGGGATGTTCTCGGAGCGTGACGGAGCCAGGCTGGGGTCAGGCTGGCTCTCAGCCTTGCCCAGCAGCTCGGAAGAAGTTGGCTTCTTCTTTTCAGCTCGCTCCCTCTCCCAACTCTTTTTTCCACGTCTGATTAATAAATCATGTCGTTTGCCCAAGACTCCCTCGGTCCCCACCCAAACACAAACACTCCCCGTCACCACCACCTTGCGCCTGGCAAAGCTGCTCCCTCTGACAATCAATTACCCTCCGGAGATGAAATTATTGTTTAATGGCTTTTGGAACAGGCTCCTGCTCTGACATTCATCACAATCAATAATGCATCAGCGGGGACAAAAGAAATTACCTGCCTCCTGCTAAGTGAAAGGGTCCATTTGTATTCTGCACGGCCCCTTCACGCCCACTGAGCCGGCAGCCGCGGGTGGATCGTGCCGGCGGCGCCGAGGGCAGCTGGATCCGCCTGAACTCCGGAAAACTTGGCTGCAACTTCATCTCCAGGGCTGCTTTTGGCAGGGCTGGGTGTGAGATTAGGGATTAGGGATGGAGGATGCCCAGTGCAGAAGGATGCTCTGCCCTGGAATGTGGTCGAACAACTTGGACAACAACTCTAACCACCTTTCCAGTCGTGCCAGTGCCTCCACAGCCCCTCCATCCCAGCCTCAACACATCAGCTCCACACCACAGATACTCTCCAGAAGCCAGGATTCCCATCCATCCCTGGAAACACATGCCAGCTGCATTTCCAGCAAGGTACAACTTAAAAAACCTAAAATCTTAACCTTATTGTATGAGAGCCCTATCCCAAACCATTCTGGGAGGCTCTCAGTGGTGGGCTGATAGAGGGTATGTCTTGCTGGTTTTGGTGTTGAATTGTGCTAAAACCAGTCTGACACATCAACCCCAAATTAACATCCTGATAGTGAGGCAAAGATTTGGCAGGTAAGGTGCTCAGCTGACCTGAAGACATAGGACTGGCAGCATATGTCATATATATGACAGTATATACTTTACACTCTCTACTTTTACTATATAAAAGTCCAGTCCCTTCTCTCCATGAGAAGGAGTTTAGAAAGCAAGGGGGTCCTTTCAGAACCTCTTGACTCAACAGGAGGGCTTCTCTAATAAACTTCATCTGAAGCTCCCACTCCCACCTGTGACACCAAAGGGTGGAGTGTGCATGTGAGGGTTTGGTTTGGGACAGGGTTTCCTTAGGATAGGATTAAGATTTCGGTTGTGCCTTGCTGGAAATGCAGCTGGGATGTATTTTAAAGGGATGGGATGGGATGGGAATCCTGGCTGTTGGATGGCATCTGTGGTGTGGAGTTCTCACAGATTCACAGTGTGCTGAGTGGTAAGGGACCCACAGGGATCACTGAGTCCAGGTCCTGGCCCTACACAGGACCATCCCCAGGAGTCACACCCTGAAAGGATCATCCAAATGCTTCTTGAGCTCTGGCAGCCTTGGTGCTGTGGAGGCACTGGGATGACTGGAAGGGTAGCTGGGATCACGGTGGGAGAACCAAGGAGGTGCCACATGTCCCCAGAGAGCAGAGTTATCCCTTGCACAGATCCCCTCCCTGTGGGATCCCTGATCTCCATGGCTGTTGTTTGGTCCTTATCTCCAACACCACAGGAAGCTGCTTTGGTCTTTCCTCAAAGCTCAGAGGGCAAAGTGTCCTCTGAGGGCCAGCTCTGATCTCTCCAGCTCCTCTCCTGAGCAGGGGTGTGATATCCATGTGATATTTGTGTGTCCCTGCAAAGGGATCAGTGGGATTGATGTGTCTGTAATGTGAGCAGTGTGTCCCCTAACGTGTCTGCACCACAGTGTGGCTGCAGCCAGGCCTCCCAATTATTCCAGGTCCTCAGCAGGGGTTGAATGCTGGGTCCAGGGTGTGATGTTGCAGCGTCAGGGAGCAGCGTTTCATCCCACCAATCCCAGATAAACCAGTTGTTGCAGCAGCCTGGGTGTCTGCAGGGAAGGTTTTCTGCCTTTAAATAATCAGCTAAAAAGCCCAAATACTCAATAGGCAGAAGATGATCCTGGTGCTGCTTCCCTTAAGGTGACTTCGAAGGTCCCAGTCTTCCAGAGGATGCCGTGGCCATGCCTGGAAGGATCTCAAGGCGATCAGGTTTGTTTTATTTTAAACATCCATCCCAATTAGTGGTGAACTGAGGAGCTTAATCAGCTCAGCGCCCTGAACACTGTTTGCCTTAGAGCCACTTGATCCCCATTGTTTTCCCACTTCAGCTGCTGCTTTTCCCTCAGAGTAGCTGTGGGAGCTGGGATCAAGGGGGTGCTGGATCAGGTGGGTCAAGTGTTCTGAACAGGCAGGTCCCTGTTCCCACAGGAGAGTCTCTGCTGTAGAATTCAGAGGTAGGACTAACACACCCCCCCTCTAGTTTGTTCCTTTATTGCTTGAAAAATAACAGCTTTAATAGGTAGCCTGTTTCCACGAAGACTTTGGGAATTTGGCAGCCTATAGGGCTCCCCAGGACATAATTGGCTCCCACTGGGACACAGTGCATGACCAGAAGCACTGAATGTCTTGGTTTTCTCATCCTGGCTCATCATGAGGCTCTTTGCTGCTGGTTTCATCCCATGGGTGCCTTTTGCTTCAGAGATCCAAAGCCCTGAAGAGCCTCATGGGCAGCATCAGTGCTGTGTGGTCCTGAGTGACACCACAGTCCTGCAGGGGGAGTGGGATGCAACAAACTGGGCTAAAGACAGGGCTTTCTGGGATTTTTCTTTTCTTTTTTGGGATCTTAAATTGTCTCCTTGCTGAAGATGGGATGAGAGTGCAAACTGGGTAAAGAGAAGCCTTTCTGTTACCTGGGACTGTTCAGCCTGGAGCAGGGAAGGCTCTGGGGAGACTTTAGAGATCCTTCCAGTGCCTAAAGGGGCTCCGAGAGAGCTGGAGAGGGACTTTGGACAAGGCCCTGGAGGGACAGGACAAGAGAGACAGTCCTTCAGCTGAAGGAGGACAGGGTTAGATGGGATATTGGAAGGAAAATGTTCCCTTTGAGGGTGGTGAGGCCCTGGCACAGGTTGCCCAGAGAAGCTGTGATTCCCCATCCCTGGAAGTGTCCAAGGCCAGGTTGGACAGGATTTGGAGCAACCTGGGCTAGTGGAAGGTGTCCCTGCCCATGGCAGGGGGTGGAACAGAAAGATCTTTAATGTCCCTTCCATTCTGTGATTCCATGATTTTTCTTTTTCTTTCTGGGACCCCTAAACGGCTCCTTGCTGAGGGTGGCTTGAGCAAAGGGCTTCACCCTCCCTGTTTGGCTCTGGGTGCCTCCCCTGGAGCAGAGACCCGTGGGTTTGGGGCTGGCTGGAGACCATCCCTGGCCGTGTGACCCCCGGGCAGCAGCGAGAGGAGGCTGCAGCAAGAAGGGAGCAAACAGAGAGGCTGGAGAAGGGGGAGGAGGCTCTGAGAGACGCGTTCCCAGCGCGCCGTGTTCCGCTGTAATCCAACATGACTTTCCCCTCTGTTGGCAGGGGGTGCACACGATGTTAACATTCATTATCGTGTCAGACCCGAGCGACTGCCAGAACACATTACGTGTTCTCCTCTAACACACGGGGCGCTGACAAACCCCATCCGCTCGCTCCGCAGAGGTCTGAGCCTCCGCAGCCTCCCGGAACGAAAGGGATACCGCTGGAATGAGCGTCATTCCCAGGCGGAGGGCTCCCCCCGCTGCTGCCTGAGGGCCGGGATGCAGCTGCACGGGATGTAAAAAGAAATTAATAATAAAAATTAATGAGAGGATGAACAGGGTGTGATGACATTTGTGTGCGGGAATGTGCTGCAGGACTGTGGAGCAAGGCAGGAGGGGGATGTGGCAGTTTAATTCCTGAGGGTCGGTAATTGAGGATGTGAGATGCTTCCTGCAACCCTGCAGTTTTGGATTGTGTCCGTGCCCAGGGAGGAAAACAGGTGCTTGTAAAGGGAGGAAAACTCTCTGCTCCCTGTGCAATAAGCAGGGAAACTCATTTTCTTCCTCCAGGTCAAATTTAAACCCAGGCAGGGAGTGCAGATCCCTGGAGTTCACTGCACAGATGTTGCCACCAGGTGTATTTGTTACAGATGTACACCTACAGGGTGACCCTGTGTGTATGTACCAGTGGCTGCTCCTGCACTTTTCCTGCCTGAGGTTTCTCCCACTGGTTGTTCCTCCAACCTGTAGCACCTACAGACTTGGCTTTGGGCTCCAGGTGATCCAGGCAGCAAATATTCCCAAATCCCCTTCGGAGCAGTGGCTGAGGGAGCTGGGGGGGCTCAGCCTGGAGAAGAGGAGGCTCAGGGGGGACCTCCTCACTCTCTGCAACTCCCTCACAGGAGGGGGGAGCCAGGTGGGGGTCGGGCTCTGCTCCCAGGGAATAAGGGACAGGAGGAGAGGAAACGGCCTCAAGTTGCACCAGGGTTAGGTTGGACATTAGGAAAAAATTCTTTATGGAAAGGGTTGTCCAGCCCTGGCACAGGTTGCCCAGGTGTCCCAGTTAGAACAGCTGGGACCAGTTCATCACTGGATAGGTGTAACCCAAAACTGGGTATTCTAGAGCCTTCCATGCCATTGCCCAGAAACTGTTGTCAATGAACCATTTACACCCTCTGCCCAGAGCAGCCCTGACCCCTCAGGCTGTAAACTGGGTGTTAAGAGGCCCATGAGATAGGAGGGTGCTCCTGTGCTCACACCCATTGTGGAACTCCCTGCCCTGAGGGAGGCACTGGGCATTCCTGCCTGAATCTGATGATATATATATAATCTTGGAGGCTTGGGACTTTTTTAACCACTCGTGGGAAACAGAGGAGGACTGTGACCACCACTTTTGACCAGGCTGCACCAGCACTCTCACCAACAGGTTTTTTCCCTCTCCTTTTCCTTTGGACTCAGGGGGCCCAACAAACACCACTCTGTTCATGCCCCGGGGTGCTGGGTTATACATTTGGGTTTTGTGGGTTAAAACCAACTGTTTGTCTGTATAATCATATTTATTGTATTATTTTATTAAATTGTTATTCTGACTTATAATCTCTCGTTTGAGTTGGGTTCATTTCCCCTGCCGGTTTACCTTTAAACCAGCACACCAGGGCAGTGCTGGACTCACCATCCGTGGAGGGATGGAAAAGTTGTGTGAATGTGGCACGTGGGATGGGTTTGGCGGTGCTGGGATAATGGTTGGGCTCGATCCCACAGGGTTTTTCCAGCCTTAATGATTTTATGGTGTTCTCCCCCACGTCAGACAATGCACCCTTCCCTGGTTGCTCCCAGCTGAAGCTCCTGCAACTCCCCAGACTTCTCCCAGGCTCCCCATTGATCCCCTGGGTGATGAAGCTGTTGAATCGGCGCTGCCGTATTTCTGGTGTCGAACTGTCATTTTTCTCCCAAGTCCTTAAAAGGATTTTTAACTGTCAGCTCTCTCCTGCATCTTTGCTCCTAATAATCAATATTGATTTTCCTGTAATGCCGTCCATCCAGATGCCACGGCTTATTTGTTGTGAGATGAGAATCTCGATGAGCTTATCAAATGAAGTCCATATTTTCCTCATGTCTCTGCACGTGTGCATATGCAGAAATACCCTGTTAAGATGATTATCTTCCTTTTGCTGGGAAAAAAAAAAAAATGGAGCCAGGCTCTGCAGCTGCAAAAAAATACCCAGTTTTGGTCCCTTTGCTCTTGCTTTAGGGTGATCTCTGTTCATAGGGGCACAGAGATCCCCTGGCACTGGGATGCTGCTGCCCACAGGCAGGGAGCTGGTTTGGAATCCAAGTCCTGGCTGCTGTCATTCCAGTCTTTTTGTAACGTGTTATCCCGTCCAAGGGAAGATTTTGGCTGCTGGATTGCAAGGCCAGGATTTGTAAAGGCTTTTTTAAACAGATTTTCCCTCCATGAAGCCGCTGAGTTTCATAATGATCATCCCTGGCGTTAAATCCTGCTGCAAGTTTGGGTTTCTAAGTGGGATTTTTTCCAAGGGGAACCGGTGTGGTGTTGTTAGAAACCATGAAACTGCTTTTACTGGTTGTCTTTAATCCCCCAGTGTCTTGGGGCTGGCCAAGAATCCAATTGTTTTCCTCCAGAATGAACACAAGACGTCAACACCGTCCTAAAAATGTGGCTGATACCTGCCTAAGCAATAAGTGATATCCCTGTGCTGGCTGTGTTTTTCCAGGAATCTTGTTTATTAGTGTTTTAGGTCAGAGTATTGTAGGATTGGACTGGAAACAAGCTCCTGTTTCCTAAGCTGGAAAAGATTTTCTATAAGGAGCCTCAGCAGAGATAACACGAAAACAAAAGGTGATTGAATGTGACTGAAAATGTGCCAGAGAAATATAGGGTTTTACCCAAACTGTTGGAAGAAAAAGTCGATTTTTCCATTTTTGACAGAGGCCTGCCAGATAAGATGCCTCAAATCGGCTTATTGAATTATAAACCACCGACATTTTGAAGCAGAACGCTCTGCTTTGAAGTGAACTGCTGAGATTTTTCATTCTGACATCTCCCAATTGATGTTTTTGGTAACTTTCTGCACACCTGGTAAAAGTGAGATTGGGGGGGGAAAAGTTCAAGGCATTAAAACGCTGGATTGCTGAAGGGGTAAAAAATGGCTTTTTCTGGATAATTCTCATTAAAGCCAACCTGTCCAGTTTCTGCCTCATCTCTCCACTGTTCATAATTATGACCCAAAATTGGTTTGGTTTTTGGGGGCTTATTTGTACTTAGTGTGGCAAAGATCCCCTTGAGTTTTACATCTCTGAACCATTGGAGGGGCTTTCTTGAATGTGATGCTTTTTCTCTCCTTTTCCACTCAAAACTTTCCAATTATTGAAATGAGCTCCCAAGGTGGGGAGGTTTCATGAGGTGGTTCCAATATCCTTTTATATAAATAAATATTGTCTCCTTTTGGGTTTGCTGAGAGAGGGATTTCTGGAAGGGAAGAAAGCTGGATAAATTTATTTTTGATTCCACACTATTAAATTTGGATAATACTGGAAAATAAAATTGCTGTCCTTGCTGGAAGCAGCTGGAGGAGTTGAGACATGGTTGAATTCCTTTGGTTCATTTTGGGTTTTCCTGCTTTCCTGATGGAGGGAGCAGAGCATGAAATGGGGGGGGGGGTCACCACAGACCCTGGGAAGTGTTTTGGGAAAGAAAACAGATTGGAAATCTTTGATTGCTCCAAGTAGTGTGTGCTGGTTTCAAAATCCCTGCTGGCAGAGGACATGAAGCTGTTTCCCATAGATTGGAAGGGACCTTAAAGCTCATCTAGTCCAACCCCCTGCCCTGGGCAGGGACACCTTCCACCAAGTTGCTCCAAGCCTTGTCCAACCTGGCCTTGTTTGGATTTGATCCTCATCACCCCTGCCACGGGCTCTTGGACATGGGAAGGGCTTTGTCTCCCCCCTTTCTGCTTTCCACAGCATCCCCAAGAGGGGAATGTGCACGGAGAGAAAGCTGGAGGGTTGTAATATGCACCAAAAAAGTGCCTTATAAAATAAATATAAAAGAATAAATAAAACTAAGGAGGGAAGGAAAACGAGACATCAAAAGAAATGAAAAGGCAGCAAAAGACAAAGTGTAAGTTCTGCCTCTCAAGCGCTTTTGTGGCTTTCCCTGCACATCCCTCTTGGATTTCCTCCTGGTTTGGGGCTGGAGGAGGGGACAGAAAGCTGGGGCTGAGCAAAGCTGAGCCAGGGATGGGAACAACCCCTGCTGAGAGTCCCCCAGCGCCTGCACATGAAAGCCCTGCCCCTGGCACTGCTGAGCAGACAGCTCTAATTGTCTCCCTGGAATACTGGAGCAGGGAGGAACCTACAGAGTGTTTGCTGAGCTGGCCAAGCTCCGAAAATTAACCCCTGTTGGATCTGGGGACCAGGAGCCACAGGTCTTTCCCACTGGGGTTGGATGATGGGCTGAGCACATGGATGATGGGCTGGGGGTGATGCCAGAGGTCCCCCCAGCCTGGTCCCTGAATGGAAAAGACTTGTCTGGGTCAGTTTTGGGAAAAGCTTCAGCTTTAGCTGCATGTGCTCGATAAAGCTTTTAGTTCAATACCCCTTAATGCTGAGCTGGGCGTATTAACTCCAGATTCCTGGGGATCGGGGCATAAACACACAGGAGCTCTTGCTGTAAGGAAAATATTGGATGCTTCCATCAATATTTGATAAAAGTGGGAGATACCTTATCTTCTTCTGGATATTATATAGTGAGGCTGCACGTTTGCTCCAGTTTGTCTGGGACTTTTTACGGTCCCGAAGAGCAGCATCGTCCCAGAATGGTTTGGGTTGGAAGGGACCTCACAGCTCATCTCATTCCACCCCCTGCCATAGGCAGGGACACCTTCCACTAGCTCAGGATGCTCCAAGCCCCATCCAATATGGATATCCCATGGAATCTGTTTGCAAGCACTCAGCTCTCCATGGCAAATAATTCAGGCGAGCGTTGCTCTCACGTCGTGTGCATTTGCAAAGGAGCAATTTATCAGAGTGATTTTTATTCTCATTAAGGCAAATTAAGCCCACAAAGCTGGCAATGGATGGAGAGAGAGGGGGAAAAAATTGGCATTCATGAAATATTTATTAAAAACAGCCATTGTAATAAATATTTGAAACCTGGTTATTAATGTTAAATCCTATCAGTGTCAAGTGCGTGTTCCACATGTTCTGCTAACTGGGGGCAAGGGTTGGCAGACCCGTGGTGCCATGGGGTCAGCTGGCACTGGGACCGATGGAAAAGCCTAAAATTTGTGAGATGATGGAAATAAGTGGGAGAAGAACAAGGCCAAGGGCTTGAAGGGCTTGCCAGGAGTGACGTGGCTCTGCTGCACCAGTGTCCCCCCTGGCGTGCCCTGATCACAACCTAAACACCTCTCCCTAACAACTGATGATTATTTTCCAATATGGAAAATAATGGCTCGTCAATGGGGCAGGATAATCATCCAGAGGAGGAGGAAAATCAGGGCTTGTGCTATAAACCACCATGTGCTGCAAAACAAGGAAATAAATCTTTAAACTGGGATAATAGCACAGGCAGGAAAATCAATATTGATTATTAGAAGAGGGGGCAGGAGGCTGTAAAACTCCCTGCGAGGCAAAGGAAGGTTTTTGTGAAGAGCAGCTGGGGAAGCGAGAAGGGGTGGAGGGGTGAAGGCTTTTCCTGGGGGGAAAAGGGATCTTTGCCTTGGTGCAGGAACCTGGAAATGATGAAGGGGAGGAGGAGGACGGGGCTGTGTTTGATCCAGGAGGTTCCCAGTGGGTTTGGGATGTCCTCAGTTCTACAGTGGGGTGTACCAGCCCTGGGATGGAGGCAGGAGCCAGGTGAGGCTTTTCAGAGGGAAATCTCAAACACCTGGATGTTTTTCATGGTTTGTCTGGGGAAAAACATCAGTTTTAAAATGCATAACAGTCTCAATTATTAATGGAAGCACTCTTTGGTTCAACTGACCTTTTGTTTGAAATGTTGCCTTTCCTTTTCCACCAAATGGAAAGGATAAAAGCCTGAAAGGGAAACACTTTGTTAAATCCCAAACATGATTCCCCTCACCCTCCTGGATGTGAAGGTGCTGCCTCGAAGGGGTGGGGGAGAGACAAGGGCAAACCTACTACTTGTTTACTAAATATTGTTTGGCAAATAATACCCCTCTGTGCCTCAGTTTCCCTGCCTTGCAGGCAGCTGTTGAACTCATGGTTATTCAGAGGGTGGTGGTAATTATTTGATGTGTGATTATTCAGGGAGCAGCGGGAGCATAAAGCTGGATGGGCACTCAGGAGCTGCTGGGATGAGACTCCTGGCTCCACATCAGCTGTATTTCATCCCTCACAGGGATCCCATGGATGGATCAGCTCAGCCCAGCCTCCTCCTGAGAGAGGTGGCAGCTCTGCTCCATCCAGCCCCCTTCCAGAGCACGTGTCGTGATTCCAGCCCTCCAGTCTGAGCAGAAGTGGTGTTTTATAAAAATATTCGAAGCCGGCAAATAAAGAAATGGTAATTTAGTCGTGGACCCAACCCAGCCTCCCATAAAAGCTGGTGTAGAGCAGATTTACAGCCCCGTGCTGAGATGCTTTTATGTGAAACACAGCTTCAGAGGGGAAGCCATCTATCAGGCAAGGAGCCCGAGTGAATGAGATTTAAAAGGCAGCTTCCTTTTGTTCCCTAATAGGTTGTACACTTGGGTGTGAAAGTGGAGGAGGCGGGAAGGGGGAAATCAGGAGGTGTTAGGAATGACATTCATAATGGCAACACCGAGCACCTATTTTGGTAATAGGCTTTAAACATCTAAGAAGGTGAATCCTCTTATTGCCAGCGTTTATTTTCTCCCTCGCTGTAAATGTCTCAGACGTGTTGACTCTGCCACGGGCTGTGAGGAGCCTGATGGGAAATGGGAGACCCTGGGCCCTTGGGAGTGCAGGAACCTGTAATTTCCCAAGTTTCAAACCCCCTGGGTTAATTTGAGTTTGCTTTTTAGACTTAGTGATCGCTGCCTGGTGACCATGGCAGCTCTCCTGCTCCCTGGCACCCTTGTTTTCTCCTGCTCCCTGGCATCCCTGCTCTCTCCTGCTCCCTGACATCACTATTCTCTCTCTTCTCAGTATCCCTGTTCTCTCCTCTCCTTGGCATCCCTGCTCTCTCCTCTTCCTGGCATCCCTGTTCTCTCCTGCTCCCTGACATCTTTGTTCTCTCTCTTCCTGGCATCCCTGTTCTCTCCTCTTCCCAGTATCCCTGTTCTCTCCCCAGCATCCCTACTCTCTTCTGTTCCCTGACATCCCTGTTCTCTCCTCTTCCCAGCATCCCTGCTCTCCTGCTCCCTGGCATCCTTGTTCTCTCTCTTCCCAATATTCCTGTTCTCTCCTCTCCCTGGCATCCCTATTCTCTCTTCTTCCTGGCATCCCTGTTCTCTCCTGCTCCCTGATATCCTTGTTCTTCCTGGCATCCCTGCTCTCTCCTGCTCCCTGACATCCTTGTTCTCTCCTCTCCCCAACATCTCTGCTCCCTCCTCTCTGTACCTGCAAGTGAGGTCCCTTGGCTAAGTGCATCTGGCACACCCTCAAAATTAACCACTAAATCTCCTTCTCCTGCCTTTCACCAGGGAATTAGGGAGCTATAGCCTCATTTAAATAAAAACTTACTCTCCCCAGGCTATTCCACTGCCTCATTTTGGGGCTGAGGTTGGGGAAATGCTCATCTCCCCCTTCCTGAAGCCACTGTTGCTCCTCTCCACACACACAGTGGCATTTGCACTTGCTGGGGGATTTTTCCTCTGGAGAAATGCAGGCCAGCAATTCCAGCCTGCCAAAGAGAGGGGGGAAAAAAAATCCTCAGCTTTAATCTTTATGAAGGGAAGAGCATGTGAGGGAACAAAGAAACGGGGAAGGCAGGAGAAGAAAAGGATGGGCAAGAGGGTGTGGAGGGAAGTTGGCGTGTGGAGAGATCAGATGGAAGAGAGAGCTTTCATGGGCTGGGATGTGAGGAGGAGGACAAAGGGATGAAGGCAGAGACTGATGGTGTGTGGGGAAGCAAAGCCTTGAGCAGGAGCCTCCTGAGATCTCTTATTTTGGGCTCTGTGCCACCCACATTGGTGTCACCTCCCCTGGATCCTTCCCAGCTCCAGCAGGATCCAAAGCCAGTGGTCATGGGCATGGTTTCCTCTGAGCTGCCAGTGGCTCACAGAGCTGTTTTTAAGCTGCCCATAAAATTCTAATTCCTAAAAAACCTGGGGTTATTTATTTCACATTCCCTGGTAGAGCCAGAGTTTGGGGAGGAAAAAAAGAAGTGAGGAACCAACATCCTGGGATTCCTCCTGGTAAAACTGGAGGCTGTGGCTCAGGAGGTTTTGTGCTTCTCCTCTGAGATTGGAACATCTTGCTTTGCCATCAGCCCCTGGGATGGTCCTGGCAGAGCTTTTCCCTCTGGTCCCTCCTTCCACAGACCTGGTGCTCATGGAAAACCAAATCCTGCTTACACAGAGCATCATTCCCATGTACCTCTCCCTAGGGAAGGGATGGGAAAACCAACATTTCAATCAACTGTCCCATATATCCAAGGCATGGCTGGAATGTGCTCAGATGCTCCAGTGATAAGGATATTCCAAGGGACTCTGTTAAGAGAAAGATGTAGGAGATCTGCTGGGAAATAGGTTATCCCTACAATGAGGGACCCAGGAGATGCAGATTGACACAAATCAGCTCCCTGAATGAGGACAAAAACCTTCTAAAAAGACAAAATGCATTGGCTTTAGAGCTTAGCTTTGAATGACTCAGCACTGCAGGTGCCTGCTTTTTCCATGCTGGAGAGCAGATCAAAAGAGAACACAGAAAGGGGGCGGAAATGCAACATTTTGGGGTGATCAGAGGCTGGTCCTGACTTCCTTTTAGTTCTCCATTTCTCCCCATATGCCAGAAATACATTATTTTTGAAGGATTTGTCTGGTTTTGGATTGGAGTCTCTGAGGGGGAAGCAATTCCCAGTTCAGCTGGAAGGTACAGGCTGGAGCAACGTGTAGAGCTGACTGAACATTCATAGGATATGATTTCAACTATTATCATAACTATCCTGTATTGCATTGCCTAATAAAGACATCAATTTAAGCCCCTTACAAGTGGCAATTACCTAATAAAATGCAGTAAGGATCTTCCAGCTTGGCAGTAAAATTAGCATTACTGGGTTTTAATTAATAGCCCAAGCCTGAATGGCTCTTCTATGTCCTGTGCAGGAGGAGTGGCTGTGTGGCCTGTGTGAGGGTGGGATGAGACCTGAAAAAGGAGTCAGTGAGTCCCAAAAGGGCTCTGTGCCTGGGAGACAGAGGGTGCTGGAGGGGTTGAGTGGTAAAGGGGGTCTGTGGGTCCAGTTTGTGCTGGTGGGAGTAATGGGACTTGTGTGCTGTTATAGAATCCCAGAATGGATTGGATTGGGAGGGACCTTAAAGCTCATCCTGTTCCACCCCCTGCCATGGGCAGGGACACCTTCCACTAGCCCAGGTTGCTCCAAGCCCCATCCAGCCTGGCCTTGGACACTTCCAGGGATGGGGCAACCACAGCTTCTCTGGGCAACCTGTGCCAGGGCCTCCCCAACCCCCCAGGGAAGGATTTCTTCTGAATATCTAATCCAAATTGACCCTCCTTCAGTTTAAAGCCATTCCCCCTTCTCCATTCCTGATGCCACTTCCCTCGGACTGAGCAGCAGCACCTTTAGCATCACAGTCCCCAGGCAGGAGGAATCCACCTGAGAGCCCCAAATCTCCTTGTACCTGACCCAGGAGCTCAGAGCTCTTTACAAAACACTTGTTGGAAGAGCTGCATGGCTTTGCCATCCCCCCTTCTCCCCACCAAAATGGATGATGTCCTCTCCTGGTCTTTTTTCCCGGATTTATTCGATGTGCCGGAGCCAGCGGGGTCCTGAGCTCTGTGAGGAGTCAGGTGAGTTCTCCCTCCTGTTTGAGCTGCACACACAGATATGGGCTGTGACAAAGGCAACGTGTCTGAAATCACTGAGCAAATTTGCAATGGCAGAGGGACTTTATTCTTCGATGACACAGTGACTTTATTCCTCGATGGCACAGTGAGTTCATTCCTTGCTGGCTCTTTGTATCATCCAACCACAGGATTTTTGATGTGCTCCAAGAAGCCCTAGAGCTGGGCTGGCTTGTGCTGTCATCCCCACTCCTCTCCAGCCTTTTTCCTTGTTCCCCATCCCGTTTCCCTGTGCTTGCTGACGAGCTGCCTGCTGGAAGCAAATAGCAGGGATGTGTTGATGGAGGGGAGGACCCCCGGCGCGCTTCCCAGGGGGGTGGCTCCATCAGCCAGAGAAATCTCAGTGCTCCAGCAAGATTGCTTTTCCAGGGAAAGGGGGGAGAGCCCAATCTGCCTGCAAATGTGCACGTTGGAGAAGGGAAAATCAAACCCCTGCACTCAGCAGAGCCCATCTCCTCCCAGAACAGCGCGAGGGAAGCGATGTCTTGGATTGGTGCTTCCCGAGCTAATTGTATTGACAAAATAATGGAAGTATTTGTATGCATTTGTTCTTGTTGTGTATCAACTGCAGCAAATAGAAATCAGCAGGATTTTTTTTTTTTTTTACTGCTGTTCTCAGGCAGTTCAGAGCTGGGAAATGGTGGGAATTCACTGTGCTGGCAGGTCAGTGTGACATCATTCCCACTCTGCTCCTGCCCTCGGTGCCCAGGGATGGAGGGATGGGATTGAGTCCTGCCTGTGCCACTGGCACGGGCACAGCCACGCACCATCTGTTGTCTCCTGGGAGGCTCCTTAATTTAAAGGGTGGCTTTTGATTAAGGAGCAGGAACTGGGGGGATGTGTTGGCTCCCAGACTGTCCCAGTGTGGCCGGGAATGGCTTCTGTGTGAGCACAGGGCTGGTTTCTGGCAGAGCTGAAGGAAATGCCATCCCAAAACACATGGTTCCCTTCCAGCAGCTGTGCTCCTTCCCTCTGTCAGATAACAGGGAAAATGCTGAGTGGGTACTACTGTGGGATTTTTGGGTGAATTTTCTTCTTTTTGTCAAATCTGCTTTAGCCCATTTCCAGTCCAAATGGGAATCACGGAATCCCAGAATGGTTTGCGTTGGAGGGGACCTTAAAGCTCATTTTTAGGGACACTTTCCACTAGCCCAGGTTGCTCCAACCTGGCCTTGGGCACTTCCAGGGATGGGGCAGCCACAGCTTTCTGGAATCCCTTCCCTTCAGCTTCCCCTGTTTTATGGAGTGCTTTGTCATGGGCTGGTGTTTGAGTGTGATGATGGAGAGTGGTGCTGTGGGAAGAGTAATTGCTTAACGTGCCTGCTGATCCCAGATGTGGGATCAAGCTGCCAATATTTCAGCAGTTTGGAGCTGGGGGTTGATCCTGCCTCTATTTATGACCAGTTTAGGGCTGTGCATCACTTGCTCTGTGTTACTGAGCTGCAGGTGTAGCTTTATGAGGTGCAGCCTGGTGTCTTCAGCTCATTCAGGGTTGTGGAGCCCAGACTGGAGATTCCTGGTGCAGGATGAGATGAGGGCTCAGCTCTGGGAAATCCTTTCAGGCACTTGAACAAGGGAGTCACTGTGAATGCCTCGGTTTTGTGGACAGAGGGATGAAGAGGAGGAGGTGAATGACCTGTGCTGCTGCTTTCCAGCCACTTTAGGGTCTTTTTTTTGCAAGTTCTCAGCTCCCTCATCCTCTGCCAGCGCTGCACAGGACGAGCCCTGCTGCTGAACAGCCCTTCAGGCATTTCCAGCCACCCAGCTTGTCCAGGCCAGTGCTGGCAGAGGAGGGACCAATAACTCTGGAGACAGTACAGCAAAGCCAGGAGCCCTTCATAAAATGTCACTGATGTGGAAATACAGGATCAAATGAGTAGCAATTCGTG
Source organism: Chiroxiphia lanceolata (assembly GCF_009829145.1). NCBI lineage: Eukaryota > Metazoa > Chordata > Aves > Passeriformes > Pipridae > Chiroxiphia > Chiroxiphia lanceolata. The sequence goes on along the minus strand of NC_045659.1, from coordinate 4,988,502 downwards.
TGTCACCGCATGACAGAACAAAACCCTCTACCGAGGAATTAAAGCCATAAATATCCTACAGGGCCCCTTCCTGCTAACATGTTCCTGACATCTGGAGTGGCAGCCCACTGGAACCTATCTGCTGTCAAAGAGCTGTTGCAATTAAGTCGTGAATGCAGAGGGGAGAAGGGGGAAAACAATTTTTTAAATGACTTGGCAGGTGATGGAAAACCAAAATACCCTTTTCCATTAACGCGAGCAAATTTACCTTAAAAGGAATCGGGTTAGAGACTGAGGGAGTTAATTGCCAGAGTCATTCAGTCACTTTTTGGTCTCCTCGGGGCCGGCACGGGAGCGATGGAGGGTCTATGGTTGGGTTCCCACCTGCTGCAATATTTAACACTTTGTTGGGCTTCTGTGCCCCCTCACAGCTTGGTGGGCACGTGATAGGGGGAGATCTCAGCCCTGCCCAGGGATGGGGAGGGTTTGGGAGAGGCAGTGATGGGTTTGCTGTGCCAGGAAGGAGCTCGTGGGGTTTTGGGTTGTGGGTGCTCCCATTTTAGAATCAATCATTAAGGGTGGAAAAGAGCTCTGAGATCGAGTCCAACTGTTAATCCAGCACCGTGTTCACCATTAAACCCAGCAGATCTCCAAATGCTGGAGATCTGCTGGATCTAGATCTTGTCAGATGGTACTAGAGGGAAAAGGGTGTCAGGGTGATGTTTTGTGGTGTAATCAGCTCCAGTTGTGCCTCAGAAGCTGGAGAAACACGTCCCTGTGTGCTGGGCTCTGCAGGAGCTTTGTGGGTGCAAGCAGCCCCTCTGGGTGAGCACTGCCCTTGCTCCAGCTGGAAGAAAAGGCTTGGAGCTGGGAAGGGCCATGTGAAGGTCACCACGCTGAGTACCTGCTCCTGGATTGCCCTTCTCAAAATCAGTGGGGGCTTTTCCTCTGCCAGCCTAAGGAGGTACCATGCAGGTGGTCCTCACTCTGCTGTCCCTCCTGCAGGATTTATGATGCCTCAACCAGGCATTAGCCACAACATCCTTTACCACCCCACAGAGCATCATGACCACAGAATCACAGAATGTGCTGAGTTGGAAGGGACCCACAAGGATCATCCAGTCCAACCCTCAGCCCTGCACAGACCCATCCCCAAGAGTCACCCCCTGTGCCCCAGAGGATCAGCCAAACCCTCCTGGAGCTCTGGCAGCCTTGGGGCTGTGCCCACTGCCCTGGGGAGCCTGGGCAGTGCCCAACCACCCTCTGAGGGAAGAACCTTTTACTGAGATCCAACCTGAGCCTGCCCTGACACAGCTCCAGCCATTCCCTGGGTGCTGTCCCTGGTCCCCCCAGAGCAGAGCTCAGTCCCTGCCCCTCCTCTGCCCCTTCCCAGGCAGTTGGAACTGCACTGAGGTCTCCCCTCAGTCTCCTCTGCTCCAGCTGAACACACCAAGTGCCCTCAGTGTCCTCACACGGCTTCAAATCAAGGCCCTTCTCCATCTTTTAATGCTCTCTAGTGGCTTGACATCTTCCTTAACTGCCCCAATACTGAGGTGAGGCTGCCCCAGGGCAGAGCAGAGCGGGACAATCCTCTTCCTTGTCCCACCGGCAACTCTTTGCCTGATGCCCCCCAGGACAGGGTCGGCCCTCCTGGCTGCCAGGGCACTGCTGCTGCCCTGTGCAAGCCATCCCTCCATGCCAAGCCCCAGCCAAGGCTGTGGGAGCTGTGCCTGTGGAGCCTCATTGGCATTCCGGGCACTGCTCGGTGCCATCCCGCTCTCGTCGCCTCTCGGTCTCCCCGCAGAGGTGGGATTTGCATTTCTGGAGTTTACAGGAGGTGTCAGGAAGCAGATATACTGGCAAGCTGCGTCTCGCAGGGAATTCATTTTCGGGGGGTTTCGCCCCCTCCTTCCCAATCTGGCTGCTTTGGTCTCGATTAAATCACCCAGCTCCTCCTCTAGATTATAAGGCACCAAACCCAACGTACCTTTGGGTTCATTTTTCCCTCCTCCTTGCCCCCCGTTTGGCTCCTCTCCAAAGGGCCAGTCACTGAGAAACCTTTCTCACTGGCCATGTGAAAATCAGGAAGCAGAACTGATCCTGAATGCTGAGCTCAGAAATAATGAGTCGTGAGTAATCAGAGGCCGAGAAGCCCAAAAGTGCTTTGGTGACTTTTTCATCTTGATCTTGTTTAAGGTGCCTGTGCATGGACCCAGTTTTCAGAAGGGAAGTGCCCAGCCCTGGCTGAAGATTGATCCTTTGAAGATACTCTTTGAAAATTGGCTGCAGGTTTGCTAAACATTCAATTAATCCACCGGCAAAATGTTTCCTGTAATATTTTCCCCCCTGTAATTTGCACAAACAGGAGTAAAAAGAACTAAACTGAATAATCTGTGGTGAGTGATCAGAGCTGTGCTTGTGTTCGATCTCATTTGCTTTAAAAGGGATAATTTCTTCTCCCTGGACCCACCTGGCTCAGCACATCCTCTCAAGGGCTTTTTGGGCTTCTTGTATCTGAAATAAGGGTTGAGCATCACCTGGAGAGGAGAGTGGTTCTTCTGTCCTCCTGGCTTTGGGTCCACCTCTTAAAAGTAGGGAGAAACCCATCCTTTCTCCTTGAAGGAGTTCTTTTCTCTCCATCCCTGCTGCCCTGTGGGCAGCTTTGAGGTTTGATGCACTTTGAATGCTTAATTTGCTTTAAAGGGGGGCAAATTGTGGCCTGAAAGGAGTTTGTCCATGGTTTTGTAGGAGGAAAGGGGCTGAAGCAGCTCCAGCTGAGTCCTCCCATGGATGCTCATGGCACGGAGGGGATGGATGGGGAGAAGAGAAGCAGTTTCAAGGGTGATACTTCCATTACACACCATCCAAACTCTTCCTCACCACATGCTCCTGACCATGGGATCCATCTTTAAGCTCTAAACAGCCACCAAAACCAGGCAGGATTTTCCTTCCCCTTCAACCCTCACCTTGCAGAGCCTGTGCAGGAGCACTGGCCAGGTTGCCTGGGCTACACAACCATCCTCTTGGATTATTCCTGGTAAATAATATTTAGTTTTTCACTCCCAGAGAATGGTCTTGGAGTCCATGGAGTAATCTGGGGCCAGCTTGCAGCGCCTGGGAGTTTAACTCTCCAATTTGGCCTGCAGTGGTGCTGGGCAAATTGCTCCCAGCAACTACTTTATTCATCCCTAAACGTGGTTTTGTGCTGACCCAAGCGGTCAATTCAGCACATGTTTTCAGCCAAGAAAAAAGAAATTAAAAAAAAAAAAGAGGCAAATTGTTTCCAAATGGTCCGTGTTTTCTGTAAAACTGGCTGTGCAGGGGTTTTTTGAAGGGATGGCGAAAGAAAAAAGGCATCTGAAAGGGAAGTGTTTCAGCTGGTTCAACTGTTCTGCTCATGTTTTCAGCCCCAGAAACACAGGTACTTGTTTTTAAGTGACCTGTTATGCTGGTGGCTTGTTCTTTTGAGTTTTAGCAGGAGGCCAAATGTCCTGGATGTCTTCCCTGTATGGGAAAATTGAGGGGAAGATATTAAAATAGGAACTATCTTATTTTGCACACGCTGTCAGGGATCCCTTTAGACCAACTTTAGATTTAGACCTGGGTGATGCAGGTCCCCAGGCATGATCTTGATGCTTTTTTTTTCCATGTGAGGACCCACTGACTTTTAAGGAATAGCTTAACCCTTTCTTTCTGCTGCAGAGATGGAGGTTCATCCCTGCTCCAGCTGTTTTCCAGCTGTTTTCCAGCTGTTTTCCAGACAAGAACCAACCTCAAGGTCACCACAGGGGTGGGGTTGAACACTTGGCTTCTCCAGGAGTCACCTTTGGATAGCTGTTTGGCCACCTAAAGCTGAAGGATGTCTCTGTCTCCCCCCCAGAGCCTTTCAGGCTCACATCACACACCCACAGGGCTTCTTGGGAGATGGGGAACTGGCAGCTCCTTATAGGAAAGGACCTGGAATCCTGGAGCGTGGGGACTGTGGTGTCTTGGCAGAGTGTCTGGGCATGTTTTTGTGCTGAGCCTGGTTATTTACAGGCAGCTCTGGAAGATTTTTGCTACATCTTACTAAGCAGATCTGATGTTTCCTGCAGGGAGGGCTGCTCAGAGCTCTGCCCCATCCCGTGGCCACAGCTGGCAGTTCCTGGCAGGAAGGGTTGGAGAGGGTTGGGATGGAGGTTCATGTCCCAGGTGTTCCATGCACTGCTGGTACATCCTTGTGTCCCCAGCTGGTTCATCTGCAGAATTGTTTGATTTCTCCTTCCTTTCCTCCCCTAAAAGCCCCCCAGGTAACAACCCACCACCCTTCCCATGCAGCTGAAGCCTCCCCCAGCCCCTGCTGCCCACTTTTCAGACCCTTTGCACCACTGGGCTGACTGGTTTGGGTCTGGCCTTCTCCCAGTTCACCCCAGTTCACCCAAGCACAGATGAAACGTGGCTGCATCGTTTATGACAAGGGGCACATTTCTGAACCCAAACTCCCTGCCAGGAACCCCTTCCCATGCCAAGGGCTGTGATCCCAGCTCCTAGGAATTGCTCTTCATCCTGAGGCTGTGTTTCAACTTCAGTTGATGCTCCATGAATTCATCTGTGGGAATCTGAGCTTTGGGACATGCACCTTAGCACGGAGGTGGGGGTGTCTGAGCAGTTCCTGCACCCACTCCTGGAATTTTATGGGTCCTACAGCAAACAGGCCTCCTGGAGAGATGCAGCTGCAGAGATGAGGCACTTTGAAAGGGGTGAAACACAGTGGCAACGATGCTGATTGAAAAAGGAGAGCGTGGTTGATGGTTTTGTCTTATTTAATGCTGACATCCTGAGGTCAAACTGCTCCTCTCCAAGGAAAGCTCAGCCCCATTAGTCAAACACAGCCATCTCTGGCTTTGTAGTTTTGTTGCATGATTTATAAGCCACAGGGGTAAAAAAAAAGAAGTTTTTCTCTGAAAATACCGGGGAATATTTTGATCCTTTAGTTTTCTCAGTGCGTTCCCTCACTCATTGTAACTCCAGTTTTACAACATCAAAGCTGGAGCTGAGCTCTCCTGGTACCTGTTTGCAGGATTTGGAATCCTACTGTGACTGGCTGCTGGCTCTCACCAGTTGTACAGCACTGATACATCCCACATCCCTCTGGAATTCTCTGAATGAGCACCTCCTGCTCAAAAGAGATGGTAAAATACCAGTAATGTGTATAAAGTGTTGTGACACCTGGCACAGGAGCAGGGAATCTGCAGGAAAGCTGCTTGGTGATGAGTGGCATGAGCTTTGTCAGTGCTCAGAGCAGGGGGCAGCTGAAATCCAGGTCTCCACCAGCGCTGGGACAGAGGATTAATTTTCCAGCCCTGGCTGCTGTTGGGAAATGTCAGGTCCTCCCTCCCTGAGACCTCAAAATGCGAGTTTAAGGGACTAGGTGGGGGTTGCTGCTCTCCTCTAGCCCTTGCATTTCGACTCTATGTGAACTGTTGATCAGGCCAAGAAGTAAAATTCACTTTTAGGGAAGATTTTGAGCTGATGGAGGGCTTTGTGTAATTCTGCATTTGCAACTCTAATGTATTCATCCCCTGCACTCCCACCCACTCCTCACACTCAACCCCAGACTCTCTACTCACATGGCTATCAGTGTCACTTCTCAAACATGGCTTTCCTTGGAAATCCAGCTTTTCATCAATTAAACATTTTTGACAGCTTTTCTGAAACAAATCTGAAAAAAAAAAGAAAGAAAGAAAAATTCACTCTTTGCTTTTCCTGCAAAGTTTTAGTGGTTTTACCTTAAAAGACTCCAGCAGTCCTACAGTGAAGGGGGATCCCAGCAGGATTTTGGGGCAGCTTTGGGCTGCTTCCACGGGTGCTGTGGGGCACAGCCCAATGTCACTGCTCTTGTTACCCAAATTCTACTTCATGTTTGTGCAGGATGGGCTGGAAGAGGTTGGGATGGAGGTTCATGAGCCAAGTATTCCATGAGCTCACTGCTCACACGTGTCCCTGTGTCCCCAGTTGCAGGATGGGTTATTTCTTCTTCTTTCCTGCCCTAAAAGCCCCCCAAGTAACAACCCACCACCCTTCCCACACAGCTGAATCCCTTGCTGTCTGCTTCCCAGTCCCTTTGCACCACTGGGCTGACTGGTTGGGGTCTGGCCCTCTCCCAGTCCAGCCCAGTTCACCACTGGCAGCTTCCTGGAGTGATTTCCAAGCACAGACAGATAAAAAGTGGCTGCATGGTTTATAAGAAGGGGCACATTTCTGGATCCAAGCTCCCAGGGCATCAACCTTGTGCAGATGGGAGGCTTGCCAAGGGCTCTGATGGGCTGGTGAGCTGTTTTTCTTGGAAAAACAGGTAAATCTCTGCTTCCTTCATCACCTTTATCCTCTTCTGCTGCCAGGTTTGAGTCCTCCAATGTGACAAAAGAGTTTGAGCTGAAATCAGTGTCTTGTAGGTCCCTTTTGTGGGTCTCTCCTGTGTTTGGGGAGCAGGGATCAAGCATCATATCCCAAACACACTGAGTGCCTTATAAACCATAAATAGAGTGATCACATCATCGTGGTAGAAGGTAGAAAAGCTATAAATAGATTTGAAAATGTAACTTCTGCGGGCAACTTTGCCCTTTTTGCCACAGAATAGGTCCCACACATCATGCAGTGTAAAACAGCCTATTCCTTTTCCCTTTCCCAAAAATACTTGTCTTTGTCATCCATCCTTCTCCTCCCATCTGAATCAGATTTAATTTCCTTGCCTAGTGGCACTTAGAAGTCCCTAATGAACAGGAGGTCCCATCCCTTAGTGCCAATCATGCAAAATTGGTTTCATGGGCATACAAATGCTTCAGTGCTGAGACTGAACTGGCAGGACACGATGGCTTTGCAGTGACTTGCAGGCTCCTTTAATTAAGGTGAACATGTTTAGCTGGGCCAAAAAAAAAAAAAAGAAAAACCAAAGAAAAAACAGTCCTTGGAAGTATGCTAAACATGTTGATTTAATTGGCAATTACTGAATTTAAAGTAGGCATTCAAGTGCAGCCAAACCCCTTGTAAGATAAAGTCTAGGCCTGAAGTCAAAGCACCAGGAAAATGAGGTGACAAGGACTCAGAGCCTTGGCCAAGGTCGTGTGGGAAGATGTGCCAGAGCTGGTTTTTCCTGTGGCTGTTCTTCCTCATGGCCTTAAGCTGAAGGAAGGGAGTTTTAGATGGGATATTGGGAAGGAATTCTCCCCTGGGAGGGTGGGGAGGCCCTGGCACAGGTTGCCCAGAGAAGCTGTGGCTGCCCCTGGATCCCTGGAAGTGTCCAAGGCCAGGTTGGACAGGGCTTGGAGCAGCCTGGGCCAGTGGAAGGTGTCCCTGCCCATGGCAGGGGGTGGAATGAGATGAGCTTTAAGGTCCCTTCCAACCCAAATCATTTTGGGATTCTCCCCATCAAACTGTGGTGCTCAGAAAGGCTTTTTTAACACAATCTCCTCGGGGTTATCCCTTCCCAGTTTCCAGTGGCACTGGGAATGTCATCCAGCAGCTGGTGTGGGGCTCGTGCTCGATCTGAAGCCGCCTTATGTCCCACCAAACACCCTCCTGCTCCTTTCCCCTCCAGATCCATCAGTATTTGGGATCTGGGGCCGTGGACACAAACCAGCACAGCAAATCCTGGCCCTTTCACCTCCCAGGAGCTTTATTTGTTCATCAGCAGTGGGTGCAGAATTCTAATTATGCTCATTAGGAGTGTTAATGGTCCCCTCGATTTTCGAGCCTCCTTCTGCATTAAAAATCCCTCCCAAAGCAGGTGGGGAGAGCTGATGGCCCCTTCCATCCCTGCAATATAATCATCTCCTGGGCACGGATACAATGCTGTGGACCAGGGTGCATGTGGAGGGACAGTGTGTGAGGAGCCAAACCAGGACCATGAGCACCAGCAGAGCCCATCAGCACTGCCCAAAAAGCAGCACTTGTGCTTTTTATTCAAATATGGAGGTTTTTTACTATAAACCAGACCAATTTGGGAGTTTTCTTGGGGTTTTGGCACAAACTACCCTTTGGGGAGGAAAGTCTCAGTAAGAAGCTTTGGGGAAACTGCAGAGTTGTGATGCTGAGCCCTTTATTTCTGCCAAGGATCATTTAAATTCTGCTTTTTTAGTGCCTCCCCGAGCTTTGCAAGGAGGGAAACTCCCTCCTTTAACAGGTAAACTTAACTTCTATGGTTTTTAGGACTGTCTTAATGCTTGCTAAAGTAAATGTAAAGCCTGGTCTATGTGCCAAGGTGTGGGGCAGCCCCCCCCCCCCCAGCTGCTCCTCTGCATGCATTGTGCTTCCAACTTTCCCTGCTGAGCTTCCATCGAGGAAATGTGGAGAAATCAATGGAATCCAGCACTTTAAAAATATCTTTTCTTGTGCCTCCAACACAAGAGGCACGTCTGGGGAAACCTCTTTGCATTTTGGAGCTTTGCATCCCACACCTGAGTGGAGTGGGAGTTGTGGAGAGCAGCAGGCTGTGACTGTGGATGGGTGTTGTGGAGATGGACCAGGGCTGTGCAGGGACAGAGGGGGTGGAAAAGTCTTCTACAACATAGTTACTCCTGGAATTAGCTACTCAGGACCTAAAGGGATGAGGGATTTGTGTGCAAAGTGCTGACTGGAGAGGTGATGGAGTGAGGAGGGAGAAGGGGCTTTGGGCAGAGGTGGAGGCACTTCCAGCCTGGTAAGGAGGTGGGCCAGGGAAAGGGGCCAGAAATCCAGGGAACAAGGCCAGGGCAGGGTGGTTATAAATCCATGGGGGATTGATTTGCCAGCTTCTAGCAAAGACAGCAGCCCCTGAAATGGAGAGCAGCTATTTTACAGCAAATGTGTGTCGCTGCCACTGCGACTTTTGGAGGGGAGCTGAGAGCAAGTGGAGAGGCAGAGGAGAGAAGAGCCTGGATTGGTTCGGGATGGGCTGCTTGAACCCCTCCCTGGCATGTGAGAGGGGGGTGTCCATGAGATGGGGGTGTCCTCGTGGCCCAAAGCTCAATGTACACAGCGTGGGGAGAGGAGCAGGTTGTTGCTGTTTTCCAAAAGTGAGGAGCTGCTGCAGGATGACATGATTTTAGGTCCCTGTGGGCTTACAGAGTTAAAATAACCAGTGATAGGGGTCCTTAAACTAATAAATCAGCCCCTGCTTGATGAGACCCTGGGCATCAGTGTGTGAAGGGAAGCTGTTCCCTGCCTGCAAGGGCTCATCCCTCCCCAGAGCCCCTAAAAACAGCACCTCCAGCAAGCAAGGAGTTAAATGAACACAGGCATTGCTACTAAACGCTTACTACAAGCCCATCATTACTACTCGATGGCTACCACAAGTGCATCACACCTTCCTCCCCGTGGCCCTCCCGTTTTCCGTGCAGGCGGAGGGAGGTGTCCGTGCCGGAGGGAGGTGGGAGGTGTCCCTGCCTCGAGCTGCCGGAGGGGGAAGCTCCGGACGAGCGGGTTGTTGGGGGCAGGAGGCTGATGGCGGGAGTCTCTTATTTTTACAGAAAGTGAAAAATCAATCCTTGACCTTTAAAGGAGTTTATGAATTCCTGGCTTAGGGATCGATGCGCATTGATTTCTGTGTGTCTGCGTGGGCTCGCCGCGTACACCAGCGGGTGAGGGAAGCCGAGTTTTGCTGAGTCTGGAGCAGGCAGAGGCAGGTGCTGTCTCTGCCGAGCTGCCAGGAGTGAAAACATTATTTTTCCTCCTTTTTCCCAGCCTTTTTCTGCTGGAGGCAGCTGGAGGTCGAGGTCACTCGGTGATGCTGTGTTCGGTATTTCGGGGACAGCACCTCCCTGCCTCCTGCCCCGCCGCTCTCCATCACCATGTGGAGCATCCCTGTGCCTCCCAGCCCTTTCCTAGGGATGTTCCAGCCTGTGTCACTTCATTTAAAGGTTCTGCACCAGAATCCCTGTGTCTCCCAGCCCTTCCCAGGGATGTTGTAGACTGTGCCACCTCATTTAAAGGTTGTGGAGCATTCCTGTGCCTCCCAGCCCTAACCAGGAGCATCCCTTTGTCTCCCAGCCCTTCCCAGGGATGTTCCAGCCTGTCTCACCTCATTTAAAGATTCTGGAGCAGAATCCCTGTGTCTCCCAGCCCTTCCCAGGGATGTTCCAGCCTGTCTCACCTCATTTAAAGGTTCTGGAGCATCCCTGTGTCTCCCAGCCCTGCCCAGGGGCATCCCTGTGTGTCCCAGCCCTGCTCAGGGATGTTGTAGCCTGTGTCATCAGATCTGAAACTTCTGGAGCATCCCTGTGTCTCCCAGCCCTGCCCAGGGATGTTCCTCCCTGTCTCACCTCCTTTGCAGGTTCTGTAAGAGGTGGAAGCTGCTGGTTTGTTTAGGGGGGCAGCACCACTGTCCACACCCCTGAATTCCTCGGGATGGGGCTGTTCCTGCTGGTTCAAGGGCTGATTTTCGGCAGAGGACACAGAGCTGGTCCTGTGGGCACAGTGACATTGCAGAGATTTGGTGTTAGTTGGGGTTGTCACCCCAAGTGCCCGAGCCCAGACTGGCAGAGGAGGTGCTGGTGGGAACCCAAATTCCGGTGAGTCGGTAGCAGCAAGCGAAGCTTCCCCATTCCCACCCCAATAAACCAGCAACTTCCTGCAGGCTGCAGGCTCAGCCAGCACAGAAGTTGGCTTGATGAATTAAAAGGCGGCGTGGCCTGACCCCGGAGGTGTGACGTTGCTCTTGTGAATGAGGATTGAAGGGAGGGGACGTGCTGGCAGCCCATTCCCGACCCGCTCCCACGAGACGTGCGAGCAGAAGCAGAGCCCTCCTGTGCACATTTCTATATTTATTTGGTGTGTATTCATGTCCTCCCACTGCTCTGCCGAGCTGGAGCCGTGTGAGCTGACAGCTGCAGAGGAGCCGGGAGGTGCCGAGGGTGGGATGGGAACAGAAGGCTCGGAAGCCTGTTCAGCTGCCACGGGATGGGGAGGGGGGCGAGGAGACGGAAAGGCTGACGTGTTTCAACTCCCAAATGTTGGGAAAGGCACGGCAGGGAATAGCAGCTCCCAACAGTCAGGCCGGAGTCGAGTCTCCGGAGCAGCGTTGGGAGAAGTTGCTGTTTTCTGCAGCAAAACCTACTGGGCCAAAGCACCAGCTGATATCCCAGAATCCCAGAATGGGTTGGGTTGGAAGGAGCCACAGAGGGTCGTCTGGTCCGACAGGGTCATCCCAGAGCACATGGCACAGGATTGTGTCCAGATGGTTCTGGAATATCTCCAGTGAGGAAGGCTCCACACCCTCTCTGGGAAATCTGTTACCCATACAATAAACAAGTTCTTCCTCATGTCCAGGTGGAGCTTCCTGGGCATCAGTTCCTGCCCATTCCTCCTGTGCCATTGGTGCCCCCCCAGCAGAGCCTGCTCCAGCCTCTGCCCCCTCCCTGCAGCCCCTGACACCCCCTGGGGAGGGCCCCTCTCAGGCTCTGCTCTGGAGGCTGAACAGCCCCAGCTCCCTCAGCCTTTGCTGCTCCCAGAGCTGCTCCAGCCCTTGGGCATCTCTGCTGCAGGAGCTCCCTGGCCCTGCTGTGCTGAGGAGCCTGAGCTGGGCCCAGCCCTGCAGATGTGCCTGCCCAGGGCTGGGCAGAGGGGCAGGATCCCCCTCCTGACCTGCTGGATGCTCTTCCTGATGCTCTCCAGGATTCCATCGGCCTTCTTGGTTCCCAGGGCACACAGCTGGGCAGGGACAGCCTGTTGTCCACCAGCACCCCCAGGTCCTTCTCCACAGAGCTGATTTCCAGCAGGTCACCCCCAGCCTGTACTGTGCTGTACTTGGGGTTGTTCCTCTCCCTGTGCAGGACCCTGCATTTGCTCTTGTTGGACATCAGACAGTTCCTTTCTCCAACTTGTTGAGGTCCTGGAGGGCTGCACTGCCCTCTGGATTATCGGCCACTCCTCCCAGCTTCCAACAACTCCACCTCCATCCCATGAAATGGATTGGATATCAGGAGAAATGTCTTCACTGAAAGGGTTGTCAAGCCCAGGGAAGTGGTCGAATCACCATCCCTGGAGGTGTTCAAAAACCACCTGGATGTGGCACTTGGGGACATGGGTTAGTGGTGGCCTTGGCAGTGCTGGGGGAATGGTTGGGCTCGATGGTCTCAGAGGGATTTTCCAACCTCTATGATTCCACAACTCTTAAGTGTGGGGAAACAAGGTTATGAGACCTGCTGCTCTTGCAATTATGGAAACTGAGGCACAGAGAAAGAACAAATCCATGGAATCTGCAGTAGAGCAAAAAAGCAAATTCAGGCCCATCTCAAGGCATTTTTTTCCCCAGAGGATCCATTTTTTTCCCCTTGCATCATCTCCTTCAGGGTGTTTTCCAAATATTTCATCTCTAGTGAAATCTGATAGGAAATGCACTCCCCTTTCCTGTGAGGAAGCAGGAGATGGGAAGAGGGTCCTGCTGACACTGGGGGCTTTATTCCCCACCCCAGGGCCCTGCTGGTGGTGCCTGGGCAGGGTTTGAGGATCCACAGAGTGGGAGCTGTGAGGAAAAACAACCCTCCTGGTCAGCAGGGATTCTGTTCCACTTTATTTAATCCAACAGTTTCTCCAGCTTCTCTTAGTGTCTCTTCTAATGTATTCCTATTTGATCTCCTACAAACTTCCCCTCTCTGATCTCCTGATGAAATAATAAATCCAGGGCCCTCGAAGACACTTCATGGCAGGAAACTCTAAACGAAAACCCTTTTAAGCATTTAGAGGTTTTTTAATGTGACAATCCCCTCCTGCAAGGGGACCCTGGATTGCTCCTGGGCAACACAGGGCCACAAAACCCCTGTCTGGGGGAACACAAGGATGTGGAACATCCTCCTGCCACGTGGCTGAACAGCTGAGGAGCAGATGCAGAGGATATTTGTACCTTTGGGAAGATGTATCCAGCCTGTAATGGGTATAAGGCACTCAAGGCTGTCTGGAAGAATGATGGGGAGGAAAGAGGAGTTAGAGGGAGGGGATTTCTTGTTTTTACTCCTTAAACTGCTTTAAAATGTAAAAAACCACCCCAACAAAATGAGTAGGAATGGTTTTTGTAATGCCTGGCTGGTGAATGAAAGGAATAGGGGTAATTATGGGCAGCTCTACTCATTATAAATAGTGATATCAACCTGTGCTCTGATCTGTTTGCAATCCTTGCTGCTCCAATTGTAAGGCAGGAATTAAATAAAACCAACAGCCTGGGCACTGCAGACAAGCTGGATCCATGTCCTGAGTTTTACCAGCAGCTCCTTAATGGCATAAAAGCTCTTGGAGTACCCACAGGTGAGACCAAAATCTCCTTTTATTCAACCTGAAACATTAGAAAACACTACTGCAACTATGCCAAGTGCTTGGTTATCCACTGGAACTGGTTGCCCGGAGAAGCTGTGGCTGCTCCATCCCTGGAAGTGTCCAAGGCCAGGTTGGATGGGGCTTGGAGCAACCTGGGCTAGTGGAAGGTGTCCCTGCCTGTGGCAGGGGGTGGAATGAGAAGAGCTTTAAGGTCCTTTCAAACCCAAACCAGTCTGTGTTGCTATGATTGTGTCCTGCCACAGAGCTCCCTCCTGCCCATGGTGTGACAGAGGGCACTTCTGCCCTGGGCTGAAGTGGAATTTAAATGATGCTCTTGGAGAGACAGTAGGAGCTGGGATAATTAAATCTGCTGAGCGGGAACCCCACACGGAGCATTTTCCAGCACCTGGGGGTGGGCGCTTTGCAAAGCCCTTCCCGAGCCCCCTGTGCTGAGCCTGAGGCAGTTTGTGAGGTCTTCACAAATTTCCTGCCACACCTGAGCTGTTTTGCACAGGGAAAGGCTGCCCTGGGAATGGCAGGGCCAGGCACTGCTGCAAACCCTGCTGGAGTCAGAGAGCTCTGGCAAACGCAGTGCCATCGTGTGGCTTTGTCCCGGCCCCTGCTCCCAGGGACAGAGGCTTGGTGTCCCCAGGCAGCTCTGCAGAGCCGACCCCGGCATGTATTTCCCTGTCTCTTATTTCTTTCTGGTGTGTAATGATGTTTGTTTAGTGTTTTCAGCTGCTGCTGCTCCTCACTGCCTCGGATCCCTCAATCTGCAGCCTCTGATAACATCAGGGTCCCACAGCCCCCCAGTTGAGTTTGCTGCTGTTGAGGTTTTGAGAAGGAGGAGAGGGGGGCAGGTCTGGGGGATCTGGCAGTGAAAGAACATCTAATGCTGGGAGATAAAACATCTCTGCTCCGGGTCGTGTGTATCTGTGCAGGGCAGAGGCACATTTAGGGAGTCTGGAGTGTGAATCATAGAATCCTTTGGGTTGGAAAAGACTTTCAAGATCATTGAGCCCAACTGTTAACCCAGCACTGCCAAGCCCATCCCTAAACCATGTCCCCAAGTGCCACATCCACGTGGCTTTTAAATCCCTGCAGGGCTGGTGACTCCCCCACTGCCCTGGGCAGCTGTGCCAGGGCTTTGCCATCCTTTCCATCAAGAATTATCCAACCTAAACCTCCCCTGGGGCAACTTGAGGCTGTTTCCTCTTATCCTATCACTTGTTACCTGGGAGAAGAGCAATAACCTCCCCCTGGCTCCCCCCTTCTGTCAGGGAGTTGTAGAGAGCAAGAAGGTCCCCCCTGAGCCTCCTTTTCTCCAGGCTGAGCCCCCCCCCCCCCAGCTCCCTCAGCCACTCCTGGTGCTCCAGACCCTTCCCCAGCTTCACTTTCCCTTCTCTGGACACGCTCCAGCCTCCAGCCTGTCCAGATCCTTCTGTGAATCCCTCCACTCCCTTCCACTGGAGGATGGCACAGCCTAAAAGTGCATAAAAATGACAAATCCTTCACTCCTAGCAAAGGGGGAGGTTCCTTCCCCTCCTCCTGCCTTGGGGTGGAGATGCAAATTCCCTTTCCAGTGCTAATGGATGTCACTAAGTGCTTTCCAAAAGCATGCATGGCTGCAGCACTGCCAAGCTGTCATTTTTCCCCATCCCAGTGGCATTGGGAAACTTGGGGGTGAAGAGCAGGAAGAATCCTTTGTGTTGGATTCTGCACAGAGAGAGGGGGTGGCAATGGAAAAAAATGCTTTTCCCGAGGTCACTGAAGGAGAGAAGAGCCCAGGTATTTTATTTCCAAGTCCAACAAAGCTTTTCCTTGTGCTTCTTTTTATCATCCTGGTTCTTTTTTTCCCCTTTTCCAGTGTTGGCACTTGCTGTTTCCATCCCATCCCTGCTAAGTATTCGGGCAGTCAAACGCCCGGATTGGCTAAACATCCTTAAGTGATTTTAAAACGAGGGGAAAAACACGAGCTAGGAAGAAAATAATGAAGTTTGTGGCTCTGAATCCTAAACAGTTGCTCTGGTCGGGGCTGTGCAGGGATGAACTCACCCCGTGCCAGCCCATTGGAGGTTCCCTCAAGCCAAGCTGCTTTATAATTAAGTGATAATTGTTTTTGCTGGGGAGCACACAAGAAAGATAAACAGCTTGAGGAATCAATAAGCATCAAGGTCATAGGCTGAGTTATTTACTGAATCATCTGCAATTTATCTCCCAACTTTTCTGTACAAAAGAGAACACAGTGGCTGTGTTTCACGGAGGGTTTAGAAGTGCCAGGGTGAGTATCATTACTTGAAAACAAAAAAAAATAAAATTGCAAATTTGGTGCTTTCCTGTGAAAAACATCCGGAATTAACCATGGAAGCTCTGGGGGCAAAGTGCCAAGGGGCAATAGAGTCATCCACACACACATCCACATATCCACACACGCACTTGCTCTCTTACATTGGTTTAACCAAATCGATGTAAAGCCCTGCCTGGACACTTATTCTCATTAACTTAAATTTATCTTTAATTGACGTGGACCAAACTGTGATGAACTCGGTGCACACTGAGCTGGGAGCAGCCCCTCTCATCCATGGATTTGAGGTGCTTTGAAGCTGAACTCGTGCTCTGCAGAGGCCCCTGTGAAGCACTGCATGGTCGATCAGTGCAGCAGAGGGGTGGAGGGAGCAGGAGGACCTGCAGTGAGCAAAACCAGTGGGTCCTTTTTGGGTAGTGGCAGCTGGAAGCAGCCTCTCTGGTGGTCCCAGCTTCACTCTTGGATTGATTCTTGCAAAGGACAGGGGGGAATGGCTTCAAACTGAGAGTAGGTTCAGAATAGATACCAGGAAAACCTTGCTCCCTGTGAGGGTGGGGAGGCCCTGGCACAGGCTGCCCAGAGAAGCTGTGGCTGCCCCAGCCCTGCAAGTGTCCAAGGCCAGGTTGGACAGGGCTTGGAGCAACCTGAGCTAGTGGAAGGTGTCCCTGCCTGTGGCAGGAGGTGCAATGAGATGAGCTTTAAGGTCCTTCCCAACCTAAACTGTTCTGTGATTCCGTGATTCTGCCCTAAGCTGAGACTGCTCCTGCAGTGTAGCTGATTAAGTGATACCTGCAGGTTCCAGGTTTCTTGTCTCTTCCTTTGTGGTGTCTCAGGCTTTGCTGCAGACCCCTAAAATAACGATTATGGAATGCTTTCCACTGGGCAACCTCAATTCTGTTTAACATCCCTCTTTTACCTGGGAGAAAGCAGAAAGGATGCAATGGGGGGTTTTACATCCTCAAGGTTATCAACTGAAGCAGTGTCAGAGTGGGGACCCCAGGTCCCAGCCTGGCCTGTTATCCATCAGACAGCACCATCCCCTTGCACTAAAGTGGATGTTTAATTTAAACAGCAGTGTATAAATCAAGTGAGACCAGGAAAGACTTTTCCCTGGATAGAGACACTGCATTATCCTCACCACCTTATGTGAAATCCAAATAAGCTGTGAGCTGATAAATGAATTAATGGTGCAGATATAGAATCATACAATCAGGGAATGGGGATGGAAGGGACCTTAAAGCTCATCTCGTTCCACCCCCTGCCATGGCAGGGACACCTTCCCCTATCCCAGCTTGCTCCCAGGCCCTGTCCTTGAACACTTCCAGGGCTGGGGCAGCCACAGCTTCTCTGGGCATACAGGACCCACATTTCCATCACCTGGGTGCCTGGAGTGCTCCCGGTGGGAGAACATTTCCATGTAAAACCTTTTCCCCTTTCCCAAGGGTTTGGAGGAGGGCGTCAGGTGCCACTTTGCCCATGGCAGCCCTGCACCACCAGCTGGCTCTGAGCAGATTAATGAGATCCAAATCAAGCTGGCAGCTCGTTTGCTGGGGTGGGGAGGCTTTGGCAGCGCTGTGGCTGTGAGCAGCTCTCCTGCTGTGGTAATCCCTGAGTGCCCAGTTCCACCTCCCCGTATGGATCAGGCTCTTTGTGGATCTATGGCTCTGGGGGTGGCAGAGGGCCGGGGGGATGTGGGTGCTCCTGCCTGTCCTCGTGGCAGGGGGTCTGTAAGAACTCGAGCCTGACCTGCTGCTCTCTGGTCACGGAGTGTCACTGGGGTACAGGGCCCTGCTCTGTGGCTTCTCTGTGTGGCCTCCCTGCAGTGCCCTTGGAGATGCTGCTGGAGCCTCCAAACTCTCAGTTTTTAGCATCCCTAATCTCTTGTGCTCCTTCCCCTTCTCCAGAAGAGCATCCTTCCCACTTTTCACACTCCTGCTTTATAATATCCTGATGATTTCCATCACTTTGCTCCAGTCTCCAGTGTTTATTAGTCCCACTTGTGTGGCTGCCAAAGCATCCTCCTGGTTCTCTGTCCTGGTTTTCCATGAGCCAAACCACTGGAGCAGGTACTCAGAGCCTGCCCTGCTCCTTTCCCTGTGGCAGTGGAGCTGGATTTAAACACCAGCTGAGGAGGGCTGACTCAGTGAGCTACGAGGTCCTGCTGCTTGCAGACAGAAGTGTCAGGAGATGATGGGACAGCAGGGATTACACAGCCTGTGGTGTGTCCCTACCTACTGCCCCACCCTCTGCATCCAGCCTGGACAGCAAAGCAGATTTCTGGTACCAGTTTTTACATCCCTACCAGCTGCCTAACAGCATTTCAGACAAGATCCATGCTCCCCCTGTATTTGGGGGCATGATATTTCATTTTTCCCACATTCTTCCTGGTTGGTGTCCTGAGGTGCCTCCCATGTGAGGGTGTCACAGGATTAAGTAGCTGTTGGAATAATACGTGGTTATCTCAGGGTGGGAAAAGGAGGAGTGCTTGACCCAAAGCTCCCTTTCAGCCCCCTGAACAACTCTGTTTGGTTCAGTTCTGTGCTCTAATGCAGACCATAAGTCGTGCTGTGACCCCCTGCCCTGCAGGTGCCACCAGGTGCTCTGTGAGTGCTGTGCCCATTACCTGGGGTCCCTTTATCTCATGACCTTGTCGCCTGGAGGAAGTGATTCACACCCCTCCTCCTCCTCTCTGCAAGGGCTGGAGCGAATTACCCACCATGCTAACATCCAAAATTACAGCTTGGCATAGATGAGTCCTGGCTTTTGAAATCTATTTAAATGGATGGAGTGATCTCCAGGCTGGAGAGAAGAGATGCTGTTAATCCGTAATGAAACAAGAACTAACCCTGAAGGGAGAGACGAGAGCGGGTGAATGGGGCCCTTGTTGGAATGAGCATTTCCCGTGATGTTCTCACTCTCTTTCCATTTTTCCCTCTGTTTTTTCTTTCTCTCCCCTTTCTATGCCTTTTCCCTTTGGAAATGCTCTCTATAATGATCCCATCACTGGAGTTTGCACGAACAGAAACGAGTTCTTTTATTTCATTTGCTCACGACCCGAAGAGACTCAAATGGGGATGGTGGTGGTGAAAAGCAAGCTGTAAGCGTGGAGATGACAACCTCATATTATATTTATAAAGTCTGCCTTCAGATGACTCGGAAAATACTTTCTGTACTTCAGGAAAGAAACTTTTGAAATTACTCTCCCACATTACCATTAATTTAATTTCTTAAAGTTGAAGTGTTTGCAAAGTCAAAAAGTGCTTCCATTTGCTGGATCTCTGTGTCATAAACTTCGCTGCTTTATAACACAAATTAAATTGTTTTGAAGCTCAGACTGAAATTTTCAGAAACGCCTAAAGCACTTTGATTAGAGCTGGTTGAAAAAAAAAAAATTCTAATGAATCAGTTTTCAAAATGAAAACACAGATTCACCAAAATCAAATCATTTCATGGGGGGCCATCACCATTTTCTCATTTAAAATTCCATCAAAATGTTTAATTTCAATGAAGCCAAGTCCCCTTGGTTCAGTTGCTCGTTTTGCATGTAGCTGATGCTGGAATTTGTAGTAAGGAGTGGTGTTATGAGAGGAAAACAAAGCCTTGGATGAGCTTGTGCTTCTGGTGAGGTCGACTCTTTGTTAAAAAAATTTAGTGGGAGGGAAAAACTTGCTTTTTGTGATTAAGGAGGAAAACAAGGCAGGTGGGAATTTCCCAAGGACAAAGAGGTGGTGGGTGCTCCAGCTGTGGTCTGGAGCCTGTTTCTGAGCAGGTTCCTCCTGGCACTGTCCCCATCCTCCCAACACTTCCCATCTCCCCTGCCAGGGGAGCTCAGCTGTCGCCACGACTCATAAATCAAAACTTGGGCTGTGCTGCAGCCGGGCTGAGATTGCTTTGAAGATTAATTCCTTTGAAAGATTGGGGCTGAGGGCGAGGTGGGGACCTTTGTCACCCCTTGAAATGGCAGCAGGGAACTGTCTGGGTCTGAAGGAAAGGTCAGGGCTGGGTGGTTATGGACGTGCTTGTGTTTGGGGAGGGCTCCCCTGCAGGGCTGGGGTTCCAAGGAGCAGAGGTTGTGCTGTGTGGTGGCCCACCATGGGCTGTGCTCCAGCTTCCTGGTCTCCATCTGCTCTTGAGGAGGACGTTTCCACTGGAAATTTGGGAATTGCATGCTGGAGGATGTGCTCCTCTAAATCCCATGCCTGGACTGAGCTGTGCAGACCTGCCCTTAACACAGTCATGTACATCCCTGTGGTGCTTCCCTGAGCCTGTTGTCCTCTGAAGCCCATCCATGTGGTTCCCTCAGTTGTGCACCTCTCTCCCTGTGCCACAGCAATGGTTAATTCTCTTTAAACACAGAATATTATCTCCTGAGGTATGGTCTGTGTGCTGGGGCTCCATCTGAAGTCAAACCCTCCTGTTTTGTTGATTAATAAATGAAGGAATCATCCATGTCTCGAGGAGTTTCTTGTCCAGCAGGTGGCCAAAGCACAGAGGGAAGAGTGGAGGGTATTGCAAACCTAATCATATCCTGTAGAACAGTGCTGAGCCAGCTCAGGCAGATGCCACAATCCCAAAAAAAGGCTTTCCCAGCTCCTTCAGAGCTCAGCCTTGCTCCCACTTGTTGCACACCGGGTTCTGGTACGTTCCTCATGCCCATGCTGTTGTTGTTTACTAGTTTTCCCTATTTTTGCCTGATGCAGGGTTGGAAGAGTTGAAGTGAAAGCCCCATGCCCAAGATCCTTTCCTGCTACAGCTTCCAGTGGATCTTGACACCCTTGTGCTGCAAAATCCCACGAGCAGGGGGAATTGTGAGAATTGTGC
This sequence comes from Chiroxiphia lanceolata, assembly GCF_009829145.1. NCBI lineage: Eukaryota > Metazoa > Chordata > Aves > Passeriformes > Pipridae > Chiroxiphia > Chiroxiphia lanceolata. The sequence continues at coordinate 4,968,134 of NC_045659.1, read as the reverse complement.
CGCAAAATCCCCCGAGCTGGCCAGGAATGGCTTTTCCATGCCAGGTGCTGGCAGGTGCAGAGTGAGGGTTGGGATTTAAGGCTTGGCCCAGCCATTTCTCCTGCCTGCTCACCAATTAATCCCCTGCTGAGTAAATATATTCCCTGTGCTTTATCATCCCACAAAGAGTCTTAAAGACAAAACAGAAAAGCAAGAAAGAAGCAAACCAAGCCACCCGCCAATAAATTAAATGCACCAAGGAAAACACAGAAAACACTGAGCAAACCCCAGCAGCCCCTTCCTCTGAGTTAATTAATTGGAGCCCTGTTTGAGAACAAGCACCCTCTTAAATCCCCCCTTGCTGAATGCAATTTTCTCGGTACAATCGCTCAGTGTCCTGACGGACAGGAGCCCAATCACTCCTCCACAGAAGGCGAGCGCTGCTGCAGCGCCCGAGTGAAAATAATAGATTTTTAACACCACTGCAAGGCTTGTAAATACCCAACGAAAAACAATTTCAACCCTCTGTGACTGCCTCGGTCCCCCCGAGGAGCCCTCTCTGACAGGGGATGGTGTTGGGCTCCAGCTGGTGTTTCCTACAACAGGAGACACGGGGGTGGTTGATGGGGGTTGGGATGAGATGATCTTTAAGGTCCCTTCCAACCCAAACCATTCCCTGATTCTGTGAACCCTTCTGTTCCCACCAGTGCTTGAAACAGGTGAAGGAATCTGTAAATGTTTGGGATGTGGAAGGTGATTTTTAGAGGAGGCAAAGACCTGGAAGGATGTGGAGCTGCTGGAGCAAATCCAGAGGAGGTCACAAAGATGCTCCGAGGGCTGGAGCCTCTCTGCTCTGGAGACAGTCTGGGAGAGCTGGGGATGTTCAGTTTGGAGGAGAGAAGGCTCCAGGGAGACCTTGGAGACCCTTCCAGGGCCTAAAGGGGCTCCAGGAGAGCTGGAAAGGGACTTTGGAGGCCCTGGAGTGACAGCACAAGGGGGAATGGCTTCCCACTGCCAGAGGGCAGGGATAGATGGAATATTGGGAAGGGTTATGAGGCCCTGGTCCAGGTTTCCCAGAGAAACTGCGGCTGCCCCATCCCTGGAAGTGTCCAAGGCCAGGTTGGACGGGGTTTGGAGCAACCTGGGCTGGTGGAAGGTGTCCCTGCCCATGGCAGGGGGTGGAAAAGGTGAACTTTAATGTCTCTTCCAACCCAAAACATTCCATAATCCTATGCTACTACCCTCTGCCCATCCTTGAGGTGGGATGGCAACACCTTGGGCTGTGCCACCACCGTGCAAAAAGCCCAGGAAGGAGAGAGACTGGGTGGGAATTGCGCCTGTGTGAGCAAATGGATGGAACAGAACTCGGGATTTGTTTTGCTTCTCTCCAAGTGGCTTTTAGCTGTTAAATTACTGGCTGAGTCCTTGAGCATGAACCAGCCCTGAAGATTTTGGAAGCTGCCTGTGCCGGGCAGCTGGCACAGGGCACGGGGGTCAGGCTATTAAAGGCCTAATTCCTGGGCACTCTGCTAACGACTTAACTATGTTTATAATATCAGCGAGAACCCGTGTCAAATCCATTGTTGCATGATGTGACCAAATCCATTACTGCACACATGGAAATCAATTACTGCACATTAGGGAACATTTAACACTTGAGCCTTTTCCACTGCCTTGTTTGCACGCGGGGCTGGAGGAATCGTTATCTGCCACTCTGCAAAGGGATTCACTTCTTATTTTTTGTAACCTCTGCAACAAATGCTCGCAGGTACAGAGCTAAACACTCGTGCAGGGCCCTTGATTAGGGGTGAGGGGCTGGGCCAGAGCTGGGTGGTGCCACCCAGGAGTTACCACCACCACTTTTCATCCCAAATGTGTGGGAATCAATGTTTTCCTCTGCCGTGTTCACACGTCCTCCTCTATCTGACGCTTCTCTCCCACGCAGGCAGCGCTCGTTGGCCCACACTGCTGCATCTCTTCTCAATTTTCTGTGTGTTTAACCAAAAAACCCCTCTGATAAATACACAACCTGCGTGTTTAAGCTGCTTTTCTCAGAGGATCAAGCGGGAGAAGATGTGTTGGGACGTGCTTTGGTGGCAGCAGGGGGGGACAGCCTGTGCTTGCAGGGCTTTGGCTTTGCCTTCCTCCTTAAACACACTCACCTCCTGATGTTTTCGTGGAATTTGAATACAGGCATAGACAAAATCAATGTGCAAGAGCTGGAGAGGAGCATCCCCCTCCTGCATAATGGGATTGAGCAGAGATTTTCCCCACGCTGGAGCATCCCTCCCCATCTTGGGGGTGGGCTGATGCATCGCTCCTTTTGCACCCCAGTCCTTGCACCCTCTCCCAGATATTCCAGTTTTTCCTGTCTATACCTGCTTGCAAATCCCACTTTTCCCTCAGCACCATGCCCTCACTTAGGAGGTGCTCCCCACCTTCCTTCTCCCTCGCACGAGCACCGGGGATGAAGGAAATGGATGAAGGTTAATTTTTTCGGTCCTTCTCATAATGACTCATCCATAACGATTTCCATTGGTTATATTTCCTTGTGTGACAGAAACAATTTACTGCATTCCTGCAAAGCCTATTTTCTCTGCATGATCTGCTTGTGCGGAGGTTTGGGGAAGTAATTTACAGATATTTTGCCTCAAAATAGCTTACAAAGACAAAAGAGTCCTGTTGACACCAAGGTGCACTCCCCGTGAGCTGGGGAAACGGGATAAAACAGCTTAAAAACGAAAACACTTTGTGATAGTCACTCAAAGTCAGATTCTGCACCACACACTGCAGTCAAAAGCTCTTTTTGCTGGTGGGGAGGCGCAGGGCTTCTCCCAGGAATGCTTTGATTCAGGGTTGGGTTGTAGGAGGATCCTCGGTGACATAAATCAGCAGGAGTTTCAACGGGGGGTTGGGAAGCTGCTGGTGGATCTGGCCCTGGGGGTTGGGAAGCTGCTCATGGATCTGGCCCTGGGTTTTCTGTGCTGGGGGGAAGGCAGCCGTGGGGCTGCTGTGGGGTGTGAGAGCCCTGTGTTCCCGAGCCTCTCCCGGGTGGGATTTCGGGGTTTTGCTGCAGGATCAGGGCCAGAAGCCCCGGGAGGGAGCAGAGGGTCGTGAAATGAGGCATTTTGGCAGAGCCCAGGTTTTCTGTCGGTGTCAGTGCCCTGCTGTCACCTCCTTGCCCTGCCCAGCTGCTGCCTCCACTGGCAGCGCTCAGATCGTGGCCATCCAAGGGAATTTGCTCCGGCAAATGTTTCTGTTAATGTTCATGTCCTCCAGCTAATCACAGAATGTTCTTTTTATGTGCTGGTCACTCTGGGATGGATAACTCTGCTGTTTCTCAGGTGTCCACCACTCCAGGACCTAATCCCCTCTCTCTGCTTGTTCCCACTGCCCCAAGAGCTCGGCATCCCCTGTGCCTGGCAGAGCATGGGAATCACCTGTGGCTGATCCAAACGGGAGCAGTGGGGGGATATTTCACATTCACTCCTCCATCTGCTCATGCACTTGGTTTGAATTTAGTTACTCGATGTGGTGGCAGAAGGTGAGGGTTGTCACCTGTGAGAGCAGGCACGGTTTTGCCTTCTCCTGCAGTCACTGGTGTGGATAACACAGATCACACCTGCTGGGCTGGGAGCAAAGGGCACTGGCATGGCAGGAGCTGCAGGGTGAAGGCAGATCCGTGTGCCAGGAACAGGGGATAAATTAAAGAGGGAAGGTGGAAGGGGAAAGATTTCTGTGCCAAAGAGCTGGGCCGTGCTGTCATCCAAAGGATGCAGGACATATGATGCATCTGAAACCTGGGAGCTGGGGCAGGTTGGGGCTCAGAGCAAGGGACTGGAGTTAAAACAGCACAGAGACTCTGCTGGTTTAACTCTGGTTATTCACTGATTTTAGGAGCGTCCTAATATCTCTCAAAAGTAGCACCAGACGGCTGTTTGAACATCCCTTATATTTTGGTGACTTTCAGCTCCTCCTTCTTCCTTTGATTCCATGGGTAAGGCTGAGCAATACAAGACATGCCTTTGTGTTTGCAGACTGGCACGTTCAGATGCAAAGAAATGACACCAAGGTAGCAAAGCAAAAGTGGCCAAACTATTGCTTGAGACCATCAAAATGCTGCTCCTCTCCAGACCTCTTATAAATACACAGTCCAAATCTTGGAGAGTAGAAAGGGGAATAATTTGGCTTTGCAGTAGACAAAAAAGATGCTTTTTGCCACTGAAGAAAAGAAAGTTTTCCGATGGAGAGGAAAGAGATATCTACTGTGGAAATCAACAGTTTGATATAAATTTTTGAGAACAAAATGTGCCTTTGCTGTGTATTTAAAAAAAAATGAGATGGGGGAAGCACAAAAAGATACCAACTGGCCTCAACTTCGTGCTTTGCACCCAGAATGAATCCCATCTGGCTGCTGCAACCTGCTGGTCAGCAGGTTTTTTCCTCCAAAAAGCTTGGAATTCACTGGGAGCTCTTAGTTGCATTCTTGCTTTCCTTTTTCCCTTTTTTCCCCCCATGCTCTGTCATTTATTTTGGAAGGAAAATGCCAGTTTTGTACAAGATTTGGTGCTGGGAAACCTAAAGCAACCAGAAATCTCTTAACAAGTGATGTCTGAGAGGAGCTGTGAGTTGATTGCAGGTGTGGAGATCAGGCCGAGCATTGATGCCGTGAGGCTCGAGGGAAGGGTTTGTGCTGCTGGTGCTGCTCTCCCTGCTCCCTGGAGAGCCTAAATCAGGGAGCTGAACTTGGCACCTGCCTCCTTCCAGCTTCCAAGTGCTCCTTGCTGCCCCATGGCCGGGTGGCAGCAGGATAAAGGGGTGCTGGGGAGTCAGGGAGTCGCGGATCCGGGTGTTGGTGGTGCGGGTCAGCCGGGAATGCCGGCGACAGCCAACACTGGCTCTTTATCCCCCTCCTGCCCTGGGAACACAAGCCCTGTTGTGCTGCCCGTGGCACCAGGGTGGGCTGGAGGGCTGGGGCTGAAGGCTGTGGCTGACCCAGCTGTCAAGGGGCCCTTTGTGCAGGGGCAGATGGTCTGACATGGAGCCCCTTGTGTGCAGTTTGTGCTCTGGGCAGGTTTGGTCACTCTGAGATAAGAAAAGATATGAAGTCATTGGAGAGTGTCCAAAGGAAGCAAAGAAGATGAGGAAGGGTCTTGATTTGAAGTCGTGTGAGGAGCCACTGAGGGCACTTGGTGTGTTCAGCTGGAGAAGAAGAGACTGAGGGGAGACCTCACTGCAGTTCCAGCTTCCTGGGCAGGGGCAGAGGAGGGGCAGGGACTGAGCTCTGCTCTGGGGAGATGTGGGACAGCACCCAGGGAATGGCTGGAGCTGTGTCAGGGGAGATTTAGGTTGTATCTCAGGCAAAGGTTTTTCCCCTAGAGGCTGGTTGGGCACTGCCCAGGCTCCCCAGGGCAGTGGGCACAGCCCCAAGGCTACCAGAGCTCCAGAAGGGTTTGGATGATCCTCTGGGGCACATGGGGCTTGAAGCAACCTGGGCTAGTGGAAGGTGTCCCTGCCTATGCAGGGGAGTGGAACAAGATGGGCTTTAAGGTCCCTTCCAACCCAAACCATTCAGGGATTCTAGAATTCCATGATCTTGTTCAAACTCCCCTGCCATGGACAGGGACACCTTCCACTAGACCGGGTCGCTCCAAGCCCCGTCCAAGCTGGCCTTGGGCACTTTATGCAGCTTTGATCCCCTCTGAGGGTCTGCATTTACCCTCCGTGTTTCCCTATCCCTGTTGCAGCAGGATAACAGGACAACCCCCCCCAGTGCCGGCGTGGGGAGCGGGGATCTCGTGCAGCAGCCCCAAAAGAGCAGCGAGGCCGGCGCGGCTCCGCTCGGTGCTAATTGGAAACGAGGTGAGCGACGGCAAATTGAGTTTCAAGGGCAGCAGAGACAACTTGTCAATTTAGCCTCGGCTCCTCTCCGCCCGTGCGATCCTTGGGAGCCGGAGCCGCGGCTTGTTTACGGCAGCGGATGGAAGAGCTGCAATCCCCCAGGTAGATTAAGCAATTTCTTCATTTAGGGCTCTCAAAACTCTCTGACATATTGAGGGATTTTTCTTGACCTTGCGAAGGGCAAGTGCCCAATTCCCCCCTCTGCCACCCTCAAGGCTTTTTCTGACGACTCCAGGGGGGGGAAATTAAGCTTGTCAGGGTGGGAATTGCCCCGGGGTTGGGTTTGGTGGGGAGGTGGGGGTCTGAGCTGTGCTGGAGTGCAGGGAAGTCTTCCCACCACCTTCTGTGGTTACATTCCCAGAGGTTCTGTCCTCTTTCCGTGCCTCAGTTTCCCTGTCTTAAACCACTCTAGTGTAATGTCCCTGGCAGGGGGTTTAGACCAAGATAAGCTTTGAGGTCCCTTCCAACCCAAACCATTCTGGCATTCTGAGATTCTGTTTTTTAAAAAACTAACATAAAACCACGTAGAGATTTACTGGCAACTTGTGTTGGGCAAAAGGCAGGCAAGATGATTTTCTTCTAGTGGTGCCATCCAAAACCAAAGAGGTGATTTGTGAATACAGGAGTGGCCTCAATGGTAGCAGCAAAGCACTTAAAAACAGAGGATGTAGCATTGAGGGAGACATTGAGGCAGCAGAAATTTCGGCAGCCCTTGAGCAGGAGCTGAGTTTAGATCCTGTGGGTTTCCATGGGGAATATGCACCTCTCCAGCTTGTGTGTGTGAGAATCCCACCAGGCACTGGATCTACATGTTTAGGTACCTAAACACCTCTGCAAACCTGTCTGCCAGCAGCTGACAGAGTGAATCAGAGCAATAATGTCTATCCCAGGACCCTGCCTGCCGTTTCCAGCAGCTCTGGATGCCCAGGGAAAGCTGGAAGGAGAGTTTTCTTTGGAGCAGGCAAAGGTCAGGGTAAGGAGTGACTCCCCTTCAGCAGGGGCAATAGTGGGGTCCGTGGGCAGCGAGGAGTCTCTGCTCAGATGCTGAAACCCCTCAAGCAGAGAAAACAAACGGAACTTCTTCAATTTTAAGGAAAAAACTCGAAACACAGCCAGAGCAACCTGAAGGCTTTCAAGGCAGGAGTGTGGCGGGTGCCATCCCTGCCTCCCTTCCCGGCTGATCCGCTGTCTGATTGAGCCTCGGCAGCGGGAATGTTCACAGCTGCGTGGAGGACACGGAAAGTGCCTAATGACTGCTGGAGCTGGCGTGATTCCTAAGTAGGGATGGCATGTGCCTGCTCTGTAAAGGATTTCGGGACTGACAGGCTGTGAAAAGTGATAGAGGAGGGAAATGCCGGAGTGTGGGGAATTAAGCACACGCACGGATTAAATGAACTTGGGACTGACAAGCAGGACTGGCGTTGCCTGGGCCTGGCTTGGGAGCAGCGTTTTGGGGTGCACATGTGGGAAATGGGGGAGGAGTAAGCCCTGGTTCACCCCATCCTCATCTTTCAGTGATGCTCCCTGAGGTTTCTTGGATGCTCCAGGGGTTTCCACGGGGAGCAGGGACACACCTGCTGCAGGTGCCAAGGGTATTTAGGGTAGGAAGGTGCAGGATCCATCCCCCCAGCCTTTGGACTCGGGGTTGTCTCGCCACACAAACACTTGTTTGGCAGAACTGTGCCTTATAAATCTCCTTCCCAGCCCTCCCTCCCTTCTACACACACATCCCCTCCCCAGGTTTTCATGATGATAATTAGGGAATCAAAATAATTTTCAATATTTTTTAGAGCAAATGATGAACTCACAGGCTGCCTTTGCTCCTGCCATATTGCCAAGTGCCTTAATGGTCCTATTTCCTATTCCAGCACTCTCCATAAGTCATTGCTCAGATGGTCAATGAGCAAGAGCCACTATAACCATCCCTGATTTTGCAGTGGGAGCGAGTGACCAGGTTGTGGAAGCCAAATAAAAGGAATTATCAGCAGCTTGGAATGGATAAAAACACCTGGCGAGGACTGTGTGGTTCAGAAGGACATTATGGGGATGAGGTGATATTTTAGCATCAGGATGCAAACAAAAATGGGCTCCTCCAGGCTGTGTGTCCTTGGATCACTTGTTTTTATTCCTTGTATCCCTGTTGGCAATATGGGTGTGCAGGTGAGCCTGGCAGGAAACAGGGAGAAGCTTGAGAGCTCTAAAGATACGATCTTAAATTCATGTTTTGGGGCAGGATGGGCTCTTGGGCTCGATCCCTAATGTTGGAAAAACTCTCACTGGGTTCAACAATCAGGGGTTTGGTTTGCTCCATGATTCCTGGGTGCTCCAAAAGGTGAATGGGAGCCCAGCCTGGCTCTTATCATGCAGGGAAGGGGCTTGGGTAAGTTTGCTCTCAGCTGGAACACTCCTTTTCCATCCCCCTGGGGCTGTCAGGCTGGGGATAAAGCAAATTATATCAATTGTGCAAGGAGAAACAAAACCAGGCCCCAAAAGAAGCCAAAAGCATCATAATAAAGCACAAAGTGCTGGAATAAATATTATTACAGCATCTTCGGCAGCAATAAAAACATTAATTTCCCATCGCAGGAAGGGAAAAAAATAACACCCAACAATGTGTTTATGCTAAAAATTGCTGCAAAGGATTGAATTTCAGCTGGTATATTCTGTTTGACTGGGATTTGCCTTCCCCCTTCCTCTTTTTCCCCCTGTAGGTGATCGTGAAGGTCTGATCTGTTGGTAGGACATCACTCAAACAGTTCCCACGCAGCTCCCCAGGGCTTTACAGCTCAGGATTTTACTTTATTTTCCTGTGGTTTTTTTTTTTTTAATTATTATTTTCTAAGTTGTTTTTCCCCCCCTGAAGAAGCTGCCTTGCCAGAGGCTGCTCTAAGAGGGTTTTTTCCGTACCAGACTGGCAACATCTGATGTATGGTCACATTTGGAGCCACAGACGACACCAGCCTTAATAACATTCCTCTTTCCAAAGTGCTTCCTGTTAAATATTTATGAGACAATGCAAGAACAGCCACTGCCATCGTGAGCATCCCTTCTCCCCGTGGTTTAATGGGCCTGGTTTTGGGAAGGCAGGTGGGCAGCCTTCCCATTATTATTCCTAAATAGCTCCGGGCTCGCCAAGCCTCGACCTGCCCTCGCTGGTTGTGTTTTCAGTGGATGAATATTGGGCATTACGGATTTACTCGGGGCGAGGGACCACGTGTGGAGTCAGAGGGCTGTGTTTTTTGAGTCCTTGTAACTGCTCCAGCCTGGCTGTGCTCCAGGGATATGATTTTTGTGGATGTGCAGAGGATGGAGGCTCGAGGCGAGCGCTGAGCAGGAAGAGTTGGATCACGACAAAGTCCTGTGCTGAGGTGCTTTTCCTGCCTTTTAATAAATTCTCAATTTAGGGTCAAACTCTTATTTTAGCCCCTGTCTTCCCTGTGGGAGGTCTCCGAGGCTTTTCCCACCTCCAATTTGACTCTGGTTCCACCTTTAAGTCTTTTAAAGTCTCCAAACACCGCTTAGGTGCTGCCAAAGAGTGGCTGGAGGGGACCGAGGTGGCTTTTCTCCGCCCACGGGGAGGATGAAAGCGCCGCTGCCTCTGGCTAACGATGCTTTTCCTTTGGTTTGGGTGGGTTTATTCCCGCAATCACAGATCCCGGCTCCGTTCTCCGCGGTGGGAATGTATCACTGCCGGCAATTTCAGCGCGGCATCATTAAAGCCCGTATTGTATCCCAAGGGGAGACGGTCTAAACTCAACATTTCCAATTGTTTTAAAGTTCTCTGATTTTACCCGAGCGATAACGATCTACAAATTGCGCTCGTCAGCTCCGAAAGCAGCTCTTCCCGGAATGTCCTCTCTGCCAGGGAATTGCTTCAATAAGCACAACTGGCTCTGATTAGCATTTCCAGCCGTAGGTTTGGAGGTGTTTTTAGGGAAGAGGTGGTGGCTTCACCCTCAAAGACAGGATGGAGATGCAGCTGGTGAAGCCTGTGGTCCAGGATGCTGCTGGAGCACCAGGTTGTCTGGGATGCTGTTGGAGCACCAGGCTATCCAGGATGCTGCTGGAGCACCAGGATGCTGCTGGACACCAGGCTGCTACCAGAACACCAGGCTACCTGGGATTCTGCTGGAGCACCAGGCTGTCTGGGATGTGGCTGGAGCACCAGGCTGCCGGGAACCCTGCCAGAGAACCAGGATGCTGATGAAGCACCTGGCTCTCTGGGATGGTGCTGGAGCACCAGGGTGTCCAGGATGTTACCTCAAGGAATGCTGGTGCTTCCATTGGAGGTGCCAGCCAAGCTCCCAAAAAACCCACCACAGGAGCGTGTGAAAACTCCCAGAGCAGCTTTAACTCCTTTCATTACCTCCTTTGGAATTTTTAACCTCAGGAAGGGGCTTTTTTGGCTGAGTTTCCAGTCGGTGCTGCCTCGTTTCTATTTTATTCTCAGGGTGTTGAACACGTTTGTGATCTCCAGTTCAGCATAAAGTGATAACACCTGGAATGCTCTTTACTCCAGTAACTTCCACTCAGTGATAGGGAGAGAGCTCCAAACCTGGTCACAGAGGCAGAGCAGTGTCTGTACAGCTCCAGCGAGCCAAGGAACCTTGAATAAAGAAATGAGATTACAGCAAGGAGGCTTTTAGGGAAGACAAATTGGGGTGATTCTCCAGCTTGCTGCTCACTCCCTAGTTATTCAAGCAATTGGATAGGTCATAACAATTTACAGGGAATGCTGGATGTGGGGTTGTGTTGCCACCCCATTATCTCTCCCTCGTGGCCAGCAGAAGTGATCCCTTAGGATTGCCTGTGCTCAGAGCAGATGCACAAACACAGTCAGGGCTGTGCAGCCCCAGCTCATGGAGTATTTAATGTGAAATCATGGCTTTAATCTCCTCCGAGGAAGTTTTTAACCCTTGTAAGAGCGAACGAAGCGACTGCTGCCAAAGGGCAAAGAAAAGGAGTGTGTTTTTATGTACTCTCAGGATTTTTATGATTATCTGAGGGCGTTTTGGGCATGGAAGTCTATATATTTAGTAATTTCCTTGCTGTATCTGTGTGGGTGATGGATTCAGTGTGTGTGTGATGGGGCTGAATGTGCTCAAAGCCTCCTTCACTTCCCAATATTTGTCCTGCCATGCCAGGGGCACAGTGAGGGACATGTGGGTGGGTGAAGAGGGAGATAGGGTTGAAGGGCCAAGCCCTGTGGGTGGATGATTTGGCAGGACATTGGTGCTGGGAGTGTCATTTGGCTTGAAACCATCCTTGCTGCCAGGTGAGCCCCCAGCATGTGCATGTTGAGCTAGAAATGGGACACATAATATTCCTAATAATTTCCCAGGCAGCTCCATTCATTTCTGAAGTGAGAGGAGACACTTGTGCTATTCCACCCGGCTCTCTTTATGCTCTAATCTCCCATTGAGATTCCAGGCACAGTTCCACTAATTAAAATGATGAATGCCGGAGGAAGGCTTTGGGTTTGGGGTTGGATTTTTTTATTTTTTTATTTTTTTTTTTCATTTTATCCTTCTCCTCGAAGGTCTCGCTGGTATCTGCACACACAGAGACCGCTCCGGGCGGGGGATATTTGCTCGCCGGATGAGTACCCAGGACAGATAGAAACGCTCCCCTGCCCGCACACAAACAGCGGCTCAGAGATCCCTGAGCCCCACACGGCTCGTGCGAGGCTGGGAATTGTGTCGGTTTAAGCAGCCTCTCCCCCTGCGCCCTCTGGAGTCATCCATTAGCATCCATCCCACCTCCAAGGAAGGTGCTGAGCTTTGGGATGAGGTGCTTTCATGAGCTGCAGTTCCCTGGCCGTGTTGGATTGGAGGAATTTAAGGATCTCGCCGAACTGGGGGAGCTCTGGAGCTGCTGGCGCAACGTGCTGGATATCCCGAGGATCTAGGAGGGATCCAGAATCCAGAGGATCACCTCTCCACTGCAGTTCCATGCTCCCAACAGGGTTTTAAAGAGCTGCCGTGCTGCTCCCTACTGGCAGCCACATGTTGGTGACACATTTAAGCTGGAGATGGAACTTTCCTCATCCCAACCCCTGGGGCAGAAATCAAGGAGCACAGAGATCTCTTACCTTCCCAAAACACCACCCTGGGTCTGATTTTAGCTGCCCACCCCCACTTTTCTGCTTTAAATGCCTTGTGGTTTAATTAATAAGAAGACAGGCTAAATTAAGAGATCTGATGGGCTCTCTTATCCTGTAATTAAAGCTTTTTTTTGGAGTACAGGCACTCGAGAGCAGTGTTTCCATGCGGTTGCAAGATCAGGGAGCAGATGTGTGCTCCAGTGGGATGAGAGGGAAGGGAATGAATGAGCAGAAGCACATCAGGACGGCTCGTGGGGGGGATTGAAATGTCTGTGTCACGTGCTGTCACCAAGGCAGAGCTTTAAACAGCAGCTCTCTCTAAAAGTGCATGATCCATGTGCTGACAGGAGCTCCTGCATGGAGCAGGGAGGTTTTATGGGGAAAAGGGGCTAATCTGGAGAAAGTAGGATCATTTTCCTTGGGATTTATCTTTGTTCTTTCCCTTCTTACATCCTTGTTGCCCTCCCCCATCCCCAGAGGATGGAAATGATGGGTGGGTTGGACATGGCCCTGAGGGTCACACGTGCAGGAGGCTGCCACATTCCTGTGCCACATTCCTGTGTTCCAGCTGGGATGTGGGGCTTGCTGAGACAGCCCCGTGGTGTCCCCAGATGGAGCTGCCCTGGGCAGTCACTGTTGTTTCTCCTCCCAGCACGGTGGATCCTGTCCGAGCGCTGGCTCTCAGCTGGAGCATCCCACATCCCACGTCAGAGCCATCCCAGGGATGGACAGATCTGCCTTTGGCTTCCTGGGTGGCTTTGAGAACCCTGGAAAAAGTTTGTTTTCAGCTCCTCATTTTCCTAGGTTGGCAAGGGCTGGAAGGATTTGCTGATTTAAAAGTGAAATGAGGAAAAACTCCACACCTGAGCCAGAGGGAAAAGATCCCAAGTGATTTGATCAGTGCCTGCTTACCAAAACATCCTCTGAGCATGCAAGGAACAAGTGACAGCCTTGGGAAAGGGGTGATAACACTGCCTTGGGGTCCCAGCCCAGGCTGCAGAGAGAGTGAGTCCATTGTCCTGCTGAAGGTGGCTTTCCAGCTCTGGAATATCTTCTGTACACCTCCTGAATCCCATCTGAGTTCGTAGCAAACCCCCCAGCTTTTCTTCTTGATTCCTCTTTGAAGTCTGCAGAAACCCAGGAACGATGGAAGTCTGGTCCTCTGTGTGCCATCATGGAATTACTAAGGCTGGAAAATCCCTCTAAGATCATCCAGCCCAACCCTTCCCCCAGCGCTGCCAAACCCACCACTGACCCCTGTCCCCCAGTGCCACATCCACGAGGCCTTTGAACACTTCCAGGGATGGTGATTCCAGCACTTCCCCGGGCAAAAGGTGACTTCCCTGCCACCTAAGTACCTCCCCCTGGGCCACAGCTCAGGGTGGTGACATCTCAGCCCCCTGCACCGGGAACCCGCGGGGGGATAATTTCCAGCTCAGGTCCAATTTCCATCAGCGGTTGGTGATTTCGTAGCTCCCTCCTCCACCTCTGATCCAAACAGCTGTGCTCGTGGGGCCATGGGAAGGCAGGGAAATCTTGAGGCAGATGCTCTGACTCCAACTGCTCTTTAATTCAGATGATTTAAATGGAAATCAGGAGCTCTTACTGCGGGACGAGTCCAGGCGGCAGTTGAGCGTCGTGCGTTTTACGATCGGAAGCTTTTTTTCAGGACTGGATTAGTTTGTTTTCATTTCTCCTCTTGCCTGCTGATCATCCAACTGTCTCATTGTTTGGGTGAGACGCAAAGATGCTTAGAAATACCAATAATAATTAAAAATAACAGGCAGCAGAAACCAGACCGGTGGCTTGGCTGGTGGCCATTGGAAACGGCTCCAGTCCTGAGGCAGAGATAGGACCTGCAGGAAAACCCGCATCCTGGAGGCTCCAGGTGGTGCCAGGGGGATTTCCATGGACAGCAGCCCCCGAGCCTTGAGCGTGTGTGTGTTTTAAGATGTATTTTCCACCTCCATCAAGTCACTCAACTCCAGCATCCCACCCTCTGAAACCATCTGGCTTTCTGCCCACAAGATTATGTTATATAAACCACCCCTAAATGCAGTGTCTGGGAATGGGCCTTTATGTTTTAATTCCCAAATAGGCAGGGAAAATTGAGTGCTCTGATTGGCATCTGCAATCAGAGCCCCATTCAGCGGGTGCTGTGAAGGAGCTGATTGCAGCGAGCGCCGCTCTGACCTTCTGGGGCCTCCGCTGCTGCCTCGGCTTCATTAACAGGATAAATATTTTTCCAGAAACAACATTTCCGAGCTGCCAGAAGTCATGACAGGCATGGGGACTGTGCTGTGGCACGGTTTACGCCGAGGCAGCTCTTTCACACGCTCCACGCCTGAAGATTCGGGTGATGGATGGGTGTTTTTAGCAGGCTGCGGACACCTGGGCTCCGTTCCCGCAGTGCCACCGAGTGGCACAGTGGCATCCTCCCTCCTCCCGTGCCTTGCCTTTCCTCAGCAGCTTTCCTTCCTCCTTTGTCCGTTTAATTTGTGAGTGGTGCAGAGCAAGGACCCTAGTTTTTGGGATGTTTTGGTTAATGGAGCCTTGGTATGGGTTGACATCAGTGGTAATGATGGCAGTGAGATCACAGAATGCTGAATTGGAGGGGACCCACAAGGATCATCCAGTCCAACCATCAGCCCTGCACAGGCCCATCCCCAAAGGTCACCCCCTGTGCCCCAGAGGATCATCCAAACCCTCCTGGAGCTCTGGCAGCCTTGGGGCTGTGCCCACTGCCCTGGGGAGCCTGGGCAGTGCCCAACCAGCCTCTGGGGGAAGAATCTTTTGCTGAGATCCAACCTGAGCCTGCCCTGACACAGCTCCAGCCATTCCCTGGGTGCTGTCCCAGGTCCCCCCAGAGCAGAGCTCAGTCCCTGCCCCTCCTCTGCCCCTGCCCAGGCAGTTGGAACTGCAGTGAGGTCTCCCCTCAGTCTCCTCTGCTCCAAGCTGGAGATGTTGTGTCCCTGGAGCACATCAGGGACATGGACGTGGCTGATAACCCTCAGTGCTGTGCTGTGACTGTGCTGCAGTGCCCACACATTGGTACTGAGTCAAACCCCCTGGAGTGCCAGAGCCTGGTACTCGGATAACAGCATCTGCAGCCCCAGCTGAGCCCCTCCAGTGAGTTACAGCCTGGTCTCTGCTCCAGGGACCCCTTTGCATCCTGCAGCCGGTAATAGATGTTTTTAATTCTCGGGGAATTATTGAACAAACATCAGGGAAATATGTTTTACAGTCCAGAGCCGGCTCTGAGCATCATTAACATTGTTATTGGAGACGAGGTGGGTGATTTAAGTGGGGCCCTGTGACAAAGACACACACCTGTCCCCGAAGAAAGGGCTGCGATTTAATGCCCACCCTGGTAATGAAGAAGAGCACGAGGGTCAAGTGCAGGGCCTGTTTCAGAGGTCTCCAAGCCTGGCAGATGAGGTGGCTGCACTAACACCTGCTGTGCCCCTCCTTGGAATGCCAGGCAGGCACTGGCTGTGGGGAGGGGGCTCAGAAGGGCAGGTGAGTGTCGGGCACCTCATGTTGCTGTGCTCTGCTGCCGTGTCAGCTCACGCAGTGGAAACGAGCAGATGCTGCCAGCCCAAAGAGCAGGAGCCTGTCTGTCTCCTACCAGAGCAGAGCAAACAGCCCTCCTGGCCGGGCTCTGACAGCTGTCAGCACCCACGGCTGGAGCAGGGAAGGGCTGGCACATCCCTGGGCAGTGACAGCTTCCCCCCGACCTGATGCCACAGTCTGGTTTGCACTGAGCCAAAGGCATCCCATCGCTTTGCAGTGTGAGCTCCTGAGCTCCTGCACTGCTGGAGGCGGCTCAAGGCATCTCCCCAGGGCTTTATCATCATACAATCCCAGAACAGTTTGGGATGCAGCTGCCCCATCCCTGGAACTGTTCAAAGACTGGCTGGATGGGGCTTGGAGCAACCTGGTACAGTGGAAGGTGTTCCATCCAGTGGGGGTGGAACATGATGGTCTTTAAGGTCCCTTCCAACCCAAACCATTCTGGGATTCCTTAAGTGGTGCCAGAGCAGCATCCCTGTGAGCTGGGCTCAGGGGAATGGTGAAGCAGGGAATTGCATCTTCACACTGCCCCGGGCATCTTCTCACTTGTGCAACGGACCCGGCACTGTGGCTGGGTAAAAAGCTCTTTTTCCACTCCCTTTATGTCCTTTCCTGGTCTGCTGAGATTCTTCCTGTGGTTTGGGGGCTTGTAGAGGCTCAGCTGGTCTGTTTGAACCCATCTGCCTTGGGCACAGTGGGCACAGACCAAGGCACAGCATGTCCTGCCCCGCTTGGTCCCACTCGTCCCACTCTGACATCTTTGCCAGGGACTGAAAAGGCTGATTAAAAAGGCAGCACTAGAAACACAATAACCCTGGGAGGGCCTCAGCAACTGAAATCTTGTATTTTGGCTGTCGGTGAGCTCTGGAAATGCTGGTAAACATTGCTTTTGCTTCATTTGGATGCAGGGATGAGCCTATGGGAGGGTTTGGAGGAGCAGAGCTTGTTTGCATGCATGTTTAAGCGCACAGGCATAGTCATACACATGTTGGTGCAGAGTTTGGTTCACTTCACTTGCATCCTGCGTAGGCAGCCGGGCACGGGAATTACTTCTGCATCAGTTGGATCCTCTGCTATAATAAAGGACCAGCAGCTGGTGAGCTCCTGCTGCTCCTCATCTGCCTCCCCTCAGACCAAACAGCAGCTCCTCTCCACCCACACACCTCAAACCTGTTTTGGTGTCCTACTCTCCTGCTTTCCCACTGCCTGTGGCTCTTAGGAGAGAAGGAGGGTGATGCAAATGCTGTACCCATGGTGGTGAAATGCTGGGTTTTGATTAGAAGGGATCTCTCCTGCTGCTGCCACATAGAGTAGTTTGGGTTGGAAGGTTTCTTAAAGCTCATCTCATTCCAACCCCCTGCCATGGGCAGAAACACCTTCCACTAGCTCAGGTTGCTCCAAGCCCTGTCCAACCTGGCCTTGGACACTCCCAGGGATGGGGCAGCCACAGCTTCTCTGGGCAACCTGTGCCAGGGCCTCCCCACCCTCACAGGGAAGAATTCCTTCCTAATACCCAACCTAAATCTCTGCTTTTCTAGTTTAAAACCATTCCCCCTTTTCCTATCACTATTTGCACGAAATATTCCCTTCCTGTGTGAATGGCTCAAGTGCCCACCTTGCTGCATCACGGGTTGGGAAGCCTCTGACAAGCTCTTTACAGCCGGATTTTTGGGGAAGCAGCTCCCCTGGGGCTCTGTGTGAGCGAGCCTGTGATATCTCTGACTCTTCTCAACCAAACTGCACCCAGAGGTGGTGGGTTTGGCGTAGGCAGCTGGGTGGGGAGGGGACAAACCACCCAGCGAGAGCAGCTGTGGGAGGAGAGGCAGCGACAGCAGCTCCAGCTCATCCCTCAGAGCCTCGGAGGACGAGTGTATCCCCACATGAGTGTATTGTTATGAATTCCCCGACGGTGGGGGAAAACTTTGATCAGAGCTTGCACCTCATTAGACATCAGAGAATTGAGCTGTGAGACACCGATCCATAGGCAGCCAGGCTTCATTAGCGGGGCTGCTCCTGGGACTGCCTGTTTGAGAAACACCGAGATGCTACAAAATTGACTTTTGTTTTTAATTATTTTTATGAGGACTCGGTGTTCCCCCCCCCCGCCCCCCTTCCATGTTATTTTGCTCCGAGGGCTCAAGTGAGATCAGCTTTGGGCGGCTGAAATTGGTACGTTTTGTTTCATCAAAGCAAGTCAAAAGCTTTCTTTTAGTTGAATATTAATGTGTGTATCCATCTGCTGTGCCCAAGGGATCGTGTTTTGGATCAGGGGCCCCGTGGGCCAGGTTTCCATCTTGGGCTCCTGATTCCCCCACCGTGTGTCCATGTTTCTCCTGCACTGCAGGAGCTCAATCCCGACCCGATGCTTCGATGCAGCCCAAAAAGCCCAAGTTAAACCCTGCAGTTCAGGGATGGCAGGCGGCAGAAATGTCAGAAAGAAACATTTCGACATTTCCCAGCCGAACCTTTTTCAGAACTCTCCGAAAGCAAATAGATGGCAAAGGCAGTGGGATGTGTCAGCTGTGGTTTGGGGTCAAACAAGCAGATCTCAGAGCAGCACAAGTCGCAGTAGGGTGGAAGTCAGGGATGGATTTAGCCATTATGACAGAACCTTTGCAGTCCGAGGCTGGGTTTGGAGAGCTCTGTGTGAGCAGAGGTGCCTGGCTTTCATCCTCTGCCCTGTCCTTGGTTTTTGGGGAGCCTCCACCGGAGCATCCCCTCTCCCAGAGCCAGGCAGAGGACAGCTCTAAGCTTCCAGGCACGGCAGCACATCCACAGGCGTAATTCCTGTCAAACTCCTTGTTTGAAAGACAGGGAGGAAGATAAATGGAGCTCTGAAAAGCCCTATTTGCACCATTCTCCTTCTCAGCTGTGCTCTGAGAAGAGACGTGCCAGAACACAGAAGCCCCACGTGCTACAGACGGACCCCACGGCTGAGAGGATGGAATTAGTCACTCACGGACAGGGTTCCAGTCGGGATCACAGCTCAGAGAGAAAATAGAAGCAGGCAAGGTAGTCCTGCTATTGCCTCCAACCTGCTTGATCCAGAAATGGAGAAGAAAAGGCGAGTGCAAAGCAGATGAGAGGCCCATTTGCCTCCTTGTGTGCAGGCTGACAAGGACCAGGGATGCAGGAATTCATGGCAGGTTCTCTGTGGAGTGGAGGGGGGATAGGAAGCCATCCAAGCTGATTAGTGAGAGGTCTCTCAAAGAGACAGGCTGGCTGGATTTAATTCCCTAGTCAGCATTCCCAGTACATTGATCTCCTCCTAAGCAGGAGGGAGGGGGAGCGGAGAGAGGGATGGTGAGGAGTGAGGAGAGGAGAGAAAAATAGGTTAAGGGGTGGTGAGAGAATGAAGGCAGAGGGAGACAAATGAGGAGTGGAATTGGAAAGCAGGAAAATGGCAGGGATGTGGAGGTGGCAGGGGTGCAGAACCAGCCTTGCTGTGCTCCAGCTATGCCATCAGCCACCACCAGAGCTGCCACAAGTGATGGAGGCATTGCTGGTGGAATATGAGGGAATCCAGCTTGGTTGTCCTCTCCTAGGTGATCCTTATGCATGCTAGGGATGCAGCAGCCCCCAGTCACACTGCTGGCTGTGTCCAAGGAAAAGCAGGGGATTCAGGAGCAGTTGGATGTATCCCTGAGCTGTCTGGGAGGGGAGGGAGGATGATCAGGTGCTTACAGATGTGCTCCAGAACACGGAACAAAGGCAGGAAGTTTATCATCCAGTACCTCCTGCAACACCAGGGATGGAGATGGGAGAGATAAAGTCTTTGCAAGACAGGATCCCCCACTTGCAGCAAGCAGGAAGCTTTCATTTCTAGCCCCAGCTGGCTGTGAGATATTGGGCATTAAAAGCACGTTATTCCGATTGCTGTTTTAACTTCTTTTTCCACTTTTATTCCTTACTTGGATTCCAGCTCGATTTTAGTGTGTACTCCCTCCAGATCCACAAGTGCCAGGAGCCAGGGCTGTATACCATCCACAGGCTCAGCCTCCCAGCTTTCAGATGGGATAATTAAAGCATTAATCTCTTACTCCAGCAGCCTGGAAGACAGCAGCTGCTAAAATAACATGGAAGGACTGCTACAAAAAGGTGCTTTGCTTCCAAGAGAGCTGCAGGGACAACTTTTAGGGACAGCAAACCTCCTCTGGTGCCGGGGAGGGTCCAGGGGCAAGCACAGTACTGGCCTTTGAAACTAGAGGCTGCTCTTGAGTCTCAGATCTGCTCAGTCCTGAACACTTTTAACCTGATCTGAGGCAAAATGTTCAGATTTGTTCGTGTTTTGTTGAGCTTGGGTTGGGCTGGAAGCTTCTTGTGCCTTTGGGAAATGCAGCCTTCAGCTGGGAGCTGAAGATCCATAGTGATGCTGTTGGATGCAGTCTCAAAAATGGTTGGCTTCTTGCTGTGGGAATATTGATTATTTCTGTTATCCTCTTTGTGGGAGTCCTGTTTTTTAAGTTTTTGTATTTTGGGTTTGGTTTTTTTGTTGTCTTCTTCTTTGAGACACTCTTGCAAGTACCTGGACTTAATCTCTGTGGAAAATATTAATTTCTGGGGCAATGTTGAACCTTCAGAGGGAGAGGGATCTGATATCCTGTGTGGGAGCTCTGCAGTGAGGGATGTTCCTTCAGCAGGGCCAAAGTGTAGGTACTGGAGAGTGACTTTATCGAGATTCCAGCTCACCTATGAGGCTGGGGGTGTGTGCTGCCACTGTCAGAGAGTGACAGGAGTTATTTAGCCTTGGTTAAATGGGGAATGTCAGCTCCAGAAGCTCCACACAGAGCCCTGAGCGAGCTTGAATCCCTCCTCCTGTTCCTCTGTCATCCAGGTGCACAGGGCAAAACATCTGCAAGGCACAAGGGAAGCTTTGGGATCTTGTGAAGGTCCAGCTTTGGGCTCTCCCTTCTTAAATACGTTATTCCAGAGGAGCTGCCAGTGCTGACGAAGCCGCCTTGGATATCCATGGATACAGATGAAACTCCTGGCATCTTCTCCTGGGAGCCACCCCTGTGTCCTCCCCACCACCACCCCCCTGCCCCACATTCCCAGAGGCTTTCTCTTCACCCTCAGGGTTTCTCTTCACCCTCAGGGTTTCTCTTCACTCCCAGGGTTTCTCTTCACCCCCGGGGTTTATCTTCCTGAGGTGCCAATGATTTCCACAGCTTGATTAACGCCCCACAGCCCCACTTCCATTGGCTGCTGCAGAGGAGCAGGAGAAGATGGATGTTTCCCATTACTTGATGTAATGACTATGAGGCAGCCTAATGAAACCTTTACAACCAAAGTTTATGGAGGGCCCCCAAAAAGGGATCAATAGCCAAGCTGGAACTCCACTGGGTAGGTCAGTGGGGGCCATGAGGGAGGAGACCAGTGGGAGAGATGGGAGATAGAGCTGGGAGTGCTGGAGCAGGGAGAGGGCAGTGATGGAGTGATGGAACGGGTGTGAAATGGGATATGAAAAGAGAAGGGATGAGTTTTGTTGTTTCTGCTTTTTTCAACTCTCTGGTGCATTGTCCTTTGCTTTTCCATCCCCTCTGGGAGCAAATTATTGCATCTCCAGGTGCCAAACTGCTTGCAGAGCCCTCTGACTGCCTCCCTTCAGCTGCAGTGCTCTCAAGGAGAAAGGAACAAACATAAAAATCCTTGGGAATTGGTAAAAATTTCCCCCAGAAGAATGGGTCTGCACTGCAAAACAGCAAAATAACCCTCTTAGCCTCATCCAAGAGCTACTTTAAGCATCCAGCCCAGGGGAACCGTGGCCAAAAACAAGCCCTGCCCCAGGCTGCCCTGGATGATTCTGCTCCCTGCACTGGCTTAGCAAGTACTGCTGAGGGAAGAATTAACTTTTAATTGAGTGGCCTGTGGGTAGATGGACAAAACCCTCGGGAAGGTGATCTAAGGGTACACTTAGGGCCAGCTCTGCGTGCCTGGCTGGGAACTTTATGGACCTGGACTTCATTACCCTGAGAGCAGGGAAGTGCATTCCCAGCTGGAGAGAGGTTAGTCTGCAGTTTTCAGCTGAGTGAACAGGTCAGTCAGGGTGTCAGCAGGAGCATCGGTGTTAAGCAGAAGTCCTGGCTTTTGCTTGTGGTAGAAGACAACTCCTTCAGGCCCCCACCTCGCCCCTTGCAGCTGGAGGCTCCCACCTGAGCCGTGGTGTTGGGAGGGCAGGGATGTGGTGCCGGCAGTAATGGGATCCACCTGCTGCAGCACAGTGCTGGAGGAATAAAAAATGCTCCATTGTGCCTCTGGAATAGCTGCAATTAACAAAATCTGAATAGCCAAGGGCTGGATTTGTCTCAGGGAGGCAGTGGGAGACAGCTTGAAATGTGCCCACGAGCACTGATCGGGGCTGGAGCGTAATGAGGCCCCGGGAGGCAGCCAGTTAGGATGCAGGATGGATGCAGAGTGGGCTCCAGGCAGCTCTGTCCCACACAGCAGCGTGGTGAGCTGCTGCAGGGAAGGGCTGGAAGCTGTCCTTGGGATGTGTGGCCCTGCAGCTGTAGCAGAGAGGGCACATGGGCAGTGTCAGAGCCTCTGCTGTGCTGGGCAAAGCTGTTGCCATCCTGCCTGCTGCTGGAATCAGAGAATCCCAGACTGGTTTGGGTTGGAAGGGACCTGAAAGCTCATCTTGTTCCACCTCCCTGCCACGGGCAGGACACCTTCCACTAGCCCAGGTTGCTCCAAAGTCTTGGACACTTCCAAGGATGGGGCAGCCACAGCTTCTCTGAGTGACCTGTGCCAGGGCCTCCCCACCCTCACAGCCAGGAATTCCTTCCCAATGTCCCATCTGACCCTGTCCTCTGGCAGTGGGAAGCCATTCCCCCTTGTCCTGTCCCTCCAGGCCTGTCCAAAGTCCCTCTCCAGCTCTCCTGGAGCCCCTTTAGGCCCTGCAAGGGGCTCTCAGGTCTCCCTGGACTCTTCCCTTCTCCAGGTGAACCCCCTCAGCTCTCCAGTCTGGCTCCAGAGCAGAGGGGCTCCAGCCCTTGGGGCATCTCTGTGGCCTCCTCTGGATTTGCTCCAGCAGCTTTTTTTGGTGGCAGCTCCAGAGCTGGACTCAGCACTGCAGGAGGGTCTCACCAGAGCAGAGGGACAGAATCCCCCCCTTGATGTGCTGCCCACAGTGCTGGGGATGGAGCCCAGGACACCATCAGCTTTCCTAGGACAGAGCAGTGGATTGTGGCTCCAGACCTGTGTTTTATGCATGACTCAGCCATTTTCCTGTCTCCAAGATGAGGATAATGATACATTCTTCCTTTGGAAAGAACTTGTCGTCTCCGAGTGTGTTACAAACTCTGGCAACAATGCACCTTAATTGAACATTTTCACTTTTTATAGTTCCAAGGGAAAGTTTGCAGAGAGAATAATTCTTATTTTATCTGTATTTAATGGTGTGAGGTGTGTGGCAGAATACAGATGGTCGCACCCAAGGTGGGAAGAGGACAAAGAACTCTTTGGGTTCCCTCTCTGTGGTGACATTGGGACCTGACGTGCTGAGCAAGCACTTGTAAATCAAGGCAGCAAAAATTAAAGGCCCCAGTAATGGGTTGGATTAATCTGCTCTGACTTGAATGTCTGAAAGTTGGATGTCAACGCTCAGGGTTTGTTGCCTTAGGCTCCCTCCTACTCGGTGGAGAGAAATGGGCATCTCCAGAGGCCATTTATCTCCTCCCAGACAGGCTGGGTGGATGAATTGCCCTCTGGAGGTGCTGGTCTCTCTCTCCATTGATAAAGGGAGCCCTGGGTACATCTTATGGATTTATATTAAAAATATATGGGGAGGGATGAAGGTGAATCCTGCCTGTTAGGGTGGGAAGCAGGCAGGGCTGCAGCTGCTCTTGAGGGGGTGCTCTTGGTACCTGCTGCCCATTTTAGGAGCTGCACCCTGAGGAGTGTTTTCCCATGGAATCCCCTGACTGTAGCTGGATTTTTGGGGTGTGTTTTATTCACATCATGGTTGGGTATAAAACTGGGCAGACGCCCTGCAGAGCTGCGTCTCCCACATGCAGGCACAGAACACAAACTGCTGGTCTTGATAAATCCCAGTGAGCAAATAACACAGGTTCAAACAGCCGAGGTTTGCACGGAGGCACCCGAGTGCTGGGCAGCTTTGTGGAACCATAAACCAGAGGAAATGCAAGTACTGGGCTCCCAACTGCCAAACCCTGGAGCTCCATGTGTTTTGTCTTCCTAAAAACCATTCCAGAGGTGTCAGGAGCAAACTACAGTCCCTTGTGTCCTCCTTCTGTATTTCAAATGATAATAGATAAAGGAATCATTTTATTAAAGAGAACGAGTTGAATAGAGTTTGCTTTAAAAAAAAAAAAACACTAAAAAAATCCACACTAAAAGCACCGTGGCACTTGGCCCTGATTTCTGTTATAAAGGGAAACTTCCCCTTTTCATTTATTATTGAAGCAAATTAAGCTGATTGTCAGAAACGTGTGTGTTGGGTGAAAACGTTGCCATTGTGAGTTGGGATGAGATGAATGAATTTAATTTACCCCTTCGGTACGTTCAGCAGGCGGCTGGGGAGAGGCTCCAGCTCTCGGCTCCCTGCCTCCTCCTGGGAAAGCCCTGCCAAGTCTCCTGGGGGATTTTCCATGCTGGGATTTTGTCTCTTCACAGGGGCATCTTGTCCCCTTGTCCTGGGGCTGGATAGGGAAAAGGAGGACAAGGGGACGTGTGGGTTTCTTCCCTCCTCCCTGGGCTGTAGAAGCCAAGTCCTTGCTGGCTTTCTAAGAGCCAGAAACTGTTTGGAAGCTGCTCCAAACAGGCAGGAGTCAGGTGTTGTTTCCAGATTGCCTTGGCCTGTGGTTTTCTCTGTCGGATCTGCTGCCCACGGGGAAGCAAAGCTGCAATCCCCGGGCAAAGGATGAAATCGGCAGCCGAAGGGGATGAAGGCTGGATTTTGGAACCTCAGTGGGTACCACGGGTGTGGAACAGGCTCCTATCAGAGAGACAAAAGTGTTTTGGTGCTGCCCAGGGTATCCTGTGACTTTGTTGGAAGTCAGGCTGTGGATAAACAACGTTCAGCTTGGGACAAGGCCCGACAGATCTGTTGGTAGCTCTCCAAAAGCGCCGCCTCTGATCTCGCTTGGATCAGAGGGATGCTGCCGGCTGCAGGCCCACATCCAGCTCTTCCAGGGGGAAATGCAACCCCTGCCGCTGGTGATGGAGAAGACATCACTCCTGTCTTCCTCCAGTGCCTCCAGGAACAAATCAGAGAGGTTTCTCTCTTGGAAATTGGAGTGGAGGGATCCTTTTCAACGTGAGAGTGGAGCTTCTGCTGGGGGCAGTGGGAGCAGAAGGGAAAAGCACTCCCCAGCTGGGACTGATGGAGAGGGAAGATGCTGCCATTGAGGTCTTGGCCCTGATGCGTTGTGGTGATGGAGCCATTGAATTCCAGGTTATTGCTTGTTTCACCAGTTTGTGCTCCACAGGCAGCCAGGCAAGGCCAAATCCTAGAATCATCAATAATTAAGGTTGGGAAAACCTCTAGGGTCATCGAGTCCAACCATCAACCCAGCACTGCCAGGTCCTCCACTAGACCTTGTCCCTAAAATGCCCACACTTCCCCTCACTGAGTACATTCACATCCATGTCTGGGTCAGCAGTGGGAGAGGCTGAGAGAGGAGGCATTTCCTTGGGGAAGCCAAGCTTGGGAGAAGACATGTGTTGAACCAGGATTACTGGTGGTGCAGGGAAAGCCTTTGCTGGAAGAGTAAATTATCCCAGAATAAACAAAAGGATGGCTTTTTACAGGAGCATGTAGTGCCAGGACAAGGGGGAATGGTTTCCCACTGCCAGAGGGCAGGGTTAGATGGGAGATTGGGAAGAAATTCTTCCCTGTGAGGGTGGGGAGGCCCTGGCACAGGTCACCCAGAGAAGCTGTGGCTGCCCCATCCCTGGTAGTGTCCAAGGCCAGGTTGGACGGGGCTTGGAGCAACCTGGGCTAGTGGAAGGTGTCCCTGCCCATGGCAGGGGGTGGGATGAGATGAGCTTTAATGTCCCTTCCAACCCAAACCAGTCTGGGATTCTGTGATCCTGAAGCAGGAGGGGAGAACAGGGACTGCAAACCAGGTGTGTGCTGGAAGTGGTTGCTGATTTAAATCAGCAGTGAAGGCAGACCTGAGGAGGAGGGTGAGGCTGGGCTGGGCTGGGCTTTCTCTATACATCAGTTTAATGTGCAAGTGAGACCCACAGGCTGTTCCTGCGTGGTTTTGCTGAATTTGGGTGTTTGAAATTCTCCTCCCCCAGTGCTGTGACTGTGAACACGTCCTGGGCCCCGTCCTCTCCTCCACAGTCTCGTTTTTGGGCTGTGCAGGAGCCCGGGGTGATTTTTGGATGGTGCAAGGCACAGTAACCACGAGGTGAGCTCCAGAGAGCTCCAGTGACTGCTGGGAACCGCTGAGTGTGAGAGCTCAGGGCAAGAGCAAATCAAGGACATCGCCTTGGAGAGGAAAGGGGGAGAGAAGGAGCCACAGCAGACCTTGGCACTCGGAGTGTTTGCTGCTATAATATTGGCTGGAAGTGTGATTTTTCCCTCTGCCAGTAGGTCTGTGTACACAAACTTCCACTGCTGTGGCAATTACACTGCTCTAAAGTGGTTTTTCTGTCACTGCTTGTTCTGCCCAAGGAGCAGCACAACCTGTCCTGGTACCTGTCCACACCAATGGCACAGAACCACCCATTGTCAACAGTATTTGGGTGTTTGCAAAGCCAGGGCAGCTTCTTGGGTCGACTTATTTCTTGTCTGGATTTGCAAAATTGGACCTAGAAGATTATTATTATTATTATTATTATTATTATTATTATTATTATTGTTGTTGTTGTTGTTGTTGTTGCTGCTGCTGCTGCTGCTGCTGCTGTTGTTATAATAACATTTTCATATTACATCATCATCATAATCATCATAATTTATTATTATTATTAACAATAATATTTTTCTCGATATTTATATTCACAAATTCAATATATTCCCAATTGTTCCCAAGAATAATCTCTCCAGACACCCCTACTGAGCTTTGTTCTCCCCAAAAGTCAACGGCAGCTGGGCAGGAGGGCCAACAAAGAGGGAGAAGCTTTGATTGACCCTTTCTCCCATTTTGTCATGTTGGTTTAAATTGAATTTCAGGAGATGGTGATAACTTCAACAACCAAACTTTGGGCCTTGGTTTCAGGGTTGGCCACGCAGGATTTGCTTCCCAAGATCAATTACGGAATCAGATGCAGCAGCACAATGAATTTGGGGCCAGAAGGGACTTTTAGATCACATAACAGACCCTGGAAAGTCTTTAAATACCTCTTTCCTGAGCCTGGGATTTGGTGTTTGGCAAACATAAATCTTCCAAAAAGGTGTTCAGGGTTGATTTAAGGATCTCGGGAGATGCTGAATCCAGGTCTGCCATTGGTAGTGGATTTTAAAGGTTAATCACCTTTGTGCTAAACATTTGTGCTGTATTTAATTTGTCTGTCTTTAACTTTAGGGTTGTTGGTTATTGGAGTTGTCTTTTCCTGCTGGGAGAAACCACTTGGCATTTTCTTTGATCAGACTGGTCCTCCCTCTTCTCTGCCCCCGAGACTGAAGAGTTGCTCTGTGTCCTTCAGCTGAGCTGTGTTGTATCATCCCATTTATCCTTATAGAGAGGGGTGGTGTATCCTCTTTTCCTTTCAGGTTTCTCCAACTCTCCCTTTTTAGTTACTTTTTAATATGAATATTAGGAAAAAGAAAAATTAAAAGGACTTTGCCAAACCAAGGGAAGATTTTCACAAGGCAGCAGGATTCAGGGGAATGGGAGAGGGAAGGTCTGTGTCATGCTGCTCCACTGCAGAAACAGCCCAGGAGAACCCTCGGGCTTGGGCCAGCGATGGGTGGGACAAATCAAAAGCTTTGTGTTTTAAAGAATGTAATAGATTTTAATTGCATTTCCTTTAATGAATGACTCACCCAATTACCACAGCCCGAACACCTGCGCCACGGAGAGCCGGAGTCTCCAGAGGGACTTTGGCTTTTCCCAATATTTATTGTGCTGAGTGTTATCGCATTAGAGGGAGGCAGGGGAGGGGGAGGCTGAGCTGGTGGGCACGCAGGGCAGCCCGGGTTATCCTCCCCTGATGCTCCATCCCTGGGTGTGTCCTGAATTTCCAAGTGTTCATCTCCCAGGGTTGTCACCAGAGCACTTTGTCCCTTCCCTCAGGTTGACCTGGAGGACAGGAGGGTGCTTGGCCCAAACTTGATGTGTTTGTGAGGGGGCTGATTCCCCAGGGACATCCAGGTGGGGAGATGGGACAAGGGGCAGTGACTTCAAACTGACAGGGGACAGGGTTAAATGGGATATTTGGAAGGAATTCTCCCCTGTCAGGGTAGTGAGGCACCCAGAGAGGTGCCCAGGGAGGTTGTGGATGTCCATCCCTAGAAGTGCTCAAGGCCAGGTTGGATGGTGCTTGGGGCAACCTGGGCTAGTGGAAGGTGTCCCTGCCCATGGCAGGGGGTTGGAATGGGATGAAACCCTACATCTCGGATCCATGGGGGCTGTGATAACTCAATTTTGACCCTTCTTGCAAACCAGAGGATGATTTGGGAAGGGAATTCAGCACCACCTTGCCCAGGAATTTCTCATCCCTCCCACTCCAGCACTGAGCAGGTCAGGGCTGAATTCCCATTGCATGGGGCTGCCGTGGGTTTGATCCCTGTATAGACCATCCACTTAAGGGTTGGACTCCATGATCCTCGTGGATTCCTTCAAACTCAGAGTATTCCATGGTTCTGTGAGCTGTCCCAGGGCAGATCCCAGGCTGGGCTGTGGCTGTGCCAGCTCTGGGGAGACAGAGGGATAATGATCCCAGCTCCCAGCACTCTCTGTGCTCTGCCAATGCTCCTGCAGGCCAGAGGGCTGAGCTGATGTATTTATGCACCTTCCCCTGTTTGTGTTTAAACAGCACCTTGGAAAATGCAGTAAAAGGAGCCACAACTCTCCTCAGTGTCCTCTAGGGGTTTTTAATTTACTTTTATTGTGTTGGATCTTTGCTTCAGTGTTGGTTTTTTTTGGGGTTTTATTTTTTCTCCTGGTGCTGGAAGTGGCCTTACTGCAGAGCAGAGGTGGTTGCAGAGAAACAGAGCCAGTGCATTGCAGTGTGGGAATAGATATTTAAGTTTAGGATGAAGGGATGTGGCCGAGCTGTCAGTAATCAGGGGTGTTATTTTATCTCCACATTTAATAATGAGTCTGTATTTTTTTTCCCAATGGTTCTGATGGTTTTGGGGCCCCCTGTTTCACTGGGCACAGCCAGAATTCTCTGCTCTGTTCATCTATTAAGCCAAGCACTTCTCCTGCATCCTTGGGTAGAGATCCTGGAGGATGCTCAGTGCTTTAGGACAGTGTTATCCCCCCAAAAAACAACCCCCAAACCAGCATTTTCTAGCTTTAAATTCTGTGCAACAGGGAAGGTTCTCTGCAGATCTTTGGGCCACTTTGTTATGCTCACAAAAAAATGACAAATTTAGTTTAATTTGTACCCCCAGTGACTCAAATAACAAGAAACAGTAAAATTCTCTTCACTTTGTGTAGAATGAGCACCCTGTTCTCATTGCAGGCAGGACTGGGCTGTTTTGAAGGCACACCAGCTCTCCTGACCATGCTGGATGCTGCATCATCTGGGGAAGAAGACATCTCTGGGGTACCTTAGGTTTGCTTTTGGTCTTCTCAAGGTTTTTTTGG
Organism: Chiroxiphia lanceolata; assembly: GCF_009829145.1. NCBI lineage: Eukaryota > Metazoa > Chordata > Aves > Passeriformes > Pipridae > Chiroxiphia > Chiroxiphia lanceolata. The sequence continues at coordinate 4,938,851 of NC_045659.1, read as the reverse complement.
GTTTTCTGATTATAAGATGGTGTGTATCTGAAGGGCATAAATCACTTTTCAAAGCACTGAGGGTTGTTTATCCTGTGTCTGTGAGGTGCCAGGTGCCTGCACAGTGAGTTTTTGGGAGTGTGGTTTCATCTGCCTGGCATTAGGTAACCCTGCTCCAGCCAGAACTGGAGGATTTTCGGTGTGATTTTGAAAACCTGGAAATGTTTCAAAGCTTATGAAGCTTTTGACCTGTCTCATTTATTCTCACCTCCTGCACTGCAAGGGGAGAGACTTAGAAATGTGAATTATGTGAAATACAGTGTGGAATCTTTTGAGAGGTCTAAATCATGTGCATATACACACAGGCACTTCCATCTCCTTAAGACTTCATCTCTCCTTCCTCAGTCGAGCCGTGTTCCAGGATGCTGGCAGGATGCAGGAGCAGCTGGGGAAGAGTTGGTGGGAGGAGGTGAATGATGTGAACTTAATGCTCCTCATCTTCGTCCCCAGTGGCCTCCTGCCCCTCTTTCTGTGCTCTTTGCACTCCATCAGGATCCAAAAGCAACATCCTCATCGAAATCCCCTCTTGGATGTGGGGACAGTGGAAACAACCCCCAGCAGCCTGTGGGTTCTGTGTTTCTGAGGCTTCCATGGCTTTTTAGTCTTTATTTTCTACTTCACAAAGCTGAGAGCTGTGTCAGCAAATGTCTGTTAGACTGAGAAATTAATATTTCTCCATAGATACAAGTTTCCACAATCCACCTGGCTTTCCTCCATAGGTTGTTGTGCTTTTCCTGCTACTTTTTCAAGTGGATTTTTCCAACCTGGTGGTTGTGCTCTGGGTCTCTCCTGTGCTGCAGAGCCTTTTTTAGGTGGTCTTGTCAAAGAAAAAGGAAGTTAACCAGGCTGGAAAAATCCACTTGAAAAAAAAATAGCAGGAAGAGCACATGATCCAGTTGCAGGTGGTGTTGGAGGCGTAGGGGTGCGGGTGGGATGTGCATCATCCTTCCAAGGGGGAAAGAAAAACGACAAAACTTCAAAGGTTTCGAAAATTTCAGCTGTTTAAGGGTGACCCTCTGGTTTCTGAGCATCAGAGCTGCCTGACAGCCCCTTCCAGAGGCGGAAAGGGAAGGGAATGAAGAGGGAAACCACAAGGAAAGGCAGAAAGAGGGACAGAACGGAGGGAATGAGTGAGGCGCCCTGAGCATTTGTGATCCCAGATTTTTCCAGTCATTCAGTAATGCTGTGTGTTCGCCACCTAATTCCATCCCTAAGCTGGAAATAAAGCCCTGTTTAATAAACAGCAGTCGGCATTTCATTTCCCTGAATATTCTGGGAGCAACTGCTCATTATTCCGATGATTTCCCCCCACTGTAATTACTCGAAAACGACTATTCACGGATTCCTCCGCTGACTTATGTAGCCGTGCACTCGCAGGCTGAAATATGGATATATTTTGGTGTCCTATTGAAAATTCAATAGGATCCAATTTCAATTGCTATTGCCTTCCCCCCACTGTGCCTCCCCTCTCCAATTTTCCGATGCTCCAGCTGCACGGCGGAGAAGAAAGGATGCGGCGGACGCAAACAGCAACGTCCAACTGAAACGGGGAGAGAAAAATTACTTCCTTGTAATACCGTGCTCCTGACAAGAGCTGGCTCCTTCTTCTCCCTATTTTTCCCCCCTCTTTATATTTTTTTTTCCCTTTTCCCCTTCTTTTCTACCACGTTCAATTTTCTGACTCGGCCAGGCAGGTTGCAGAACTAATCTCGAACGTGCTTTGTGCTCTGTAACATCAGGAGCCTTTAAAGATTGGGATGGGGGAGAAGGAAGAGAGGATGGAGGGAATGCAATTAGTTTGGGGTGGCAGGATGAGCAGGAGAAGCTAAAATTGCAAATGTGGGTTATTTGGGGAAAATGAATCTCTTCCTTCCAGCTCTGCCTTACCTGGGTTTCTCTTTCGGCAGATGGGAGTGGGAGATGTGAATTAGATGGGAAAAAATCCCTAGACAGACTTCAGGGTCTCAAATGGCACTTCCATCACAGAAAGTCTTTATAACGTGCATGTTTATTTTTCCCCTCATCTGGAGTGCAAAGGATGTGGTGTTTGAGACCTGCCAAGGGTCAGCTGGTGATGAGGGCTGGACTGGATTCGGAGGTGTCGCACTGGGAGCAAAACTGGGTGGGTTTGAGCGCTCCAGCACCTTCCAGAACTGAGAATATTCCTCAACAGCATCTGGTGGCTTTCTGTGCATGCCCAGCTCCTGGTGAGATATCTCTAGGTGAGATCACCTGGGACATCAAGGTGGCTGCAGGCTCCTCCATTGCCCCAAGCCATACTGGGGTGGTGGGTCACTGGGACCTCGAGAAAAGAGCTGTGCAAGTGTTTCCCCCCCTCAAAATTGAACAGCCCATGATCAGCTTTGAGGTGAGGGTTGGAAATATGAAAATCTGAGGGCAGCATCTCCCTGGACAGACCCAGGGAGGTGGCTGAGTCTTTGTCTTCACTCTCAAAGTCCTGCCAAGGGTGGCTGGGAGCTTGAGGAGCAGGGGAAGGTCGAGATGTGGCAGGGCTGTGTCACCCTCAAGCCCAGCAGCACACCCGAGGCAGGAAACGTCCTCTATCTCCTCGAGCCATCTGTTTGCAGAGTCTTTGCCCATGCAACGGTGCCTCTGCCCCTGTGGACTTGTTGCCTCCTTGTAAGCTGTAGGTAAACACACATCCAATCAACTGGAAAGCAGGGAGAAGAGGAGGTGAGCTGAGATAGAGTCGGGTGGGATGGAGACTGAGGCAGCACATGCTTCGGAGGGTGGGGGCTGGAAACATCCCTGCAATATCTTGGAATAAGGAGGAAACTGGTTTGTTTGGGGAAAGGAATGAATTAAGGGAATAGTGGGACCAAGCAGAGCGTGGCCATTGAGCACCTCTCCAGAGGCTCTTACCACCTTGGTTTGCTTTGGTGTTGTTTGAAATTGGGAAATTCACCTGGAGAAAAAAAATCTCTAGAGAAATTTTACCTAGAGAATAAAGTTTTCCTAAGAATAAAATTCCTAGAGAATAAAATTTCCCTGGGTGATACAGATGGCAGATCCTTGTGCACTGGGTGAGGACATGATTGCAGACACTGTGGGCATCTCCATTCCTGCAGGGATGCAGGAACTGCTCCTCTGAGCTTCCAGCTTTGAGAAGTTTGGGAATCAACCCAAACAACCCAGTGAGTTCCCCTTGGATGTCCTGACTCCCATGATATTTCAGACTAACTGGAGGCAAGACTTGATGTTTTATGAAGATTTCCTTAATGGGGTGCAACTCTCATTTCCATCCTGAATAATTAGGGTCAGCCCATTACAACTAGTTCTTGGGTTGTTAGCTTAATTATTTTCTTTCCTGATGTAATTCCTTAATTTACTTTAAACAGCAGTTGATCCTTTCTCAACCTGCTATATTGTTATTGTTATTATTATTTTATATATTATTATTATTGAGCTAAATACACCTTTGAAGGTGTATCCCAGACCTGGATGGCTCTTGTAGGATGCTGTCTTGTGCTGGCTGATCCAGACCCTTCTCCATCCACCATTTATTTCTGCTTCTTCTGCTGTGAAAAATCATGTTGTCCACTGCATTTGCCCATCACAGAGTAGAGTTGGATGGGATGATCCATCAAGTCCAATCTGGGTTCAATTTAACAGGGAACAGGGCGTGCTCAGCACTGGAGCCGCTGTGGTTGTCATCTCAAAGGGTTCCTTGCACGGTGCTGGAGTGCAAGAAGCGCTGCAGACGAAGCTAAAAGCAAGCTCAGCCAAAGGCACTGGATTGGGAAGGTGTTTGGAGCCCGGGTGGTGACCCAGTGCCCTACAGTCCATGGCATTACCGTGTTTAATGTACTCAGCGCTAATCTTTCTCTAAACACGAGCGATCTTGCTGAGTTCAGCACTGCAAGAGCAATAACCAATGAAGGAGATGAGATTAAGAAAACTCACAAGAATCAAATGTGCTCGAAAGGGCTGGGAAGTGCCAGGGGCACTGCAGTAAATGACCTCCCTGGGAATCGAGGACAAATAAAATCCATGCCCCGTCTCTCTCTCTCCTCCCAGGCGCCTGCGCCGATGCCGGAGCCCTGCCCTCCCGGGGTGCCCAGAGATGATGCTCTCAGGGTTATTTTTGCACCAGAATACAACAAATCCTCTGTGCTGTGGGGCCGAGATGAGGATCCGTGTCGCTGCATTCAGAAAAACTAACCTCTCGAGCTCAAGGAGAGCTGCTTCACTTGGCAGGAGCATTATTCTGTCTGGAACAGCCTTGAGAGGGCAAACAAAACCTCTGAGCTGTGGCTCTTGTTTCCAAAGGCTCTCTGCAGGCAGGGATGCTGGGGAGAGGGGATTTTTTTTTTTTGATTGTGAGCTAGAAATGGAGCCCCAAATTGGTCTAAATGCCACCAGAATGGGACAAAAATAGGGTGCAGCATCCCGAGGGAATCAGTGTCCCAGTCTGAGCTCTGCTGTGGAAAAGTCTTATGCACAGCTTGCCGTGTGGAGCTGTTTGCAGGTGCTTAGTGGGGCTTGTGGGCCTTTTATCCCAAACACTGGGACGGTGGGGGTGATGGGAGTGGCAGCACTGAGGATGATGAACGTCCTGGGGATGGGCTGGGTGGGGGTTTCCCCCCAGTGCTCTGCTCCCCACCGGCGTGGTCCCCACGGGGATGTCCTTAACGGATCCCAGGCATCCCAAATCTGCTGCCTGGGATCCTGCCCCTGGAGCCGTGCGGCCTCGGAGGCTGCGGGGATGACTTGGCAGTGATATATTTACTACAATTACCATCTCTCTTCCCAGAGGAGGGAAAAAAAAAAAAAAACAGATGAATAATATGTTTTGAAGGTGTCACGGAGTTAAAGCAAGAGAAGGGCTTGAGCCTGAACTTATGAATAACTTATGGGCTCCCTCCCTTGGTGCAGCCGCTCAGTTTGGGCTTATCTTTCTCGCCTGTAGGAGGTGGAATTAAAGGAGCAGAGCTGGGAATCTGTGGGCACAAGTCTGCCTGGCTCCGTGTGTCCCATGCACTCCAGGGCACAGCGGGGCTGGAATGCCTTTGTATGGAAAAACAGTGAGTGTGGAGCTTTCAAACCAACCTTGTCAAGAAAAAGGGTATTTTGCACATAATTATCTTTGATATTTTAATACAATGGTGAAAGTTTTCCCTCGACTCTCCCCTTGCACTGAAGTAATGTCAGAGGGGGAAGCAGGTGAGCCCTGCAACGCTTGAATTTTGGGAGATTCCGGTTCCTGAACTGCAGATTCCCTTCTTGGCCTCATGTGGTGACTTAGCCTTCTCAAGCCTTATTTTTCCAGCTCTAAGATGAGAGGTAATTTGCTCCTGTCTCAACACCTTCCTCTGCTTTCTTGTATTTTGACTTGAAGAGCTCATGGGAGGGACTGTTTTTGCCGGGTGTACACACAGAGTGGAACATAATGGAAGCAGGATCTTATCAAAGGCATGCCAATGCTATTGTAATGCATATAGTAATTATAGGGATGTATATGGAGGGATGATGAAAAAAATCCAATGAAACATGGCATTTCCCTCTGGAAAAAAAATGTTAGCAGAATAAAACCACGCCTGGGAGTATGTCAGTTCCAGCAAAAAATGTCTATTAAAAATTATGCAGTGCTGTTCAGCAAGGTCACAGTGCTCCTTTTAAAACAAGTTAGAGGTTTTCTTGCAAAGCAGCACATCACTTTTTTTTTTTTTTCCCTGCAGACTTTTAGCCAAGGTGTTGTGTTTTGGGCTTTGATGCAGATTTAGGGGCAGAAAAAATGAAATTTCATATCAATTTTGCAGGAATTTCTGCCGAAAGGGGCCTTCTGCAGCTCGATATGCACGGAGGGATGGGATCCTGGTTCACACCAGATATAAATATATATATATATATATGATTTCCAATGAAAAACTTGTTCCCCCCATCCCTATCTCAGGAGTGCAGCCCTGCTATCTGCATGTTGCTATCAGCCCAGCACACAGATATGGCCACGTGTAATGGATATATTAGGCATTTATTGCAGGGCATTCTGTTGAACATCACCTGCTGTTCAACATGAAAAGTTGATGTTCCACAAAGCCACAAGCCGAAGGCTCCTTAAGAGCTGTTCTGGTGCAGCAGGTAAATATCTGTGCTCAGGACTGGGTGGATTAATAATGCATTGAGCAAATCTGTAGGAAGAGCAGTGACTGCGTAGGGCCGGCTCAGAAGCTGCTCTCCCTGCTTAGGCAAATAGGCAGGGAAGTTGTGTTTTCTAAAGCCTAATGGGTAGGTAATAAACCAAACTGACCTAATTGACTGCTTCCAGCAGCTCTGAGTACAAGGCTGGCTCAGCAAAGGGGGGTCAAAGGCAGGAGCATTTGAGGTGGTAAAAATTGCCAGAGGTGGTAAAAATTGCTGTGTGGCTTCTGATTGTAGGGGATTTGTGCTGATGGAATAGATTCATAAAATCAATCATAGAATCAGGGAATCAACCGGGTTGGAAAAGACCTCTGAGATCATCAAGTCCAACCCCTGATCCAACCCTGCTGTGCTTCCCAGCCCATGGCACTGATGCCACATCCAGTCTGTCCCTAAACACCTCCAGGGACGGTGACTCCACCCCCTCCCTGGGCAGCCCATTCCAATGGCTGAGCACTCTCTCTGGAAAGAATTTCTTCCTAATGTCCAACCTAAACCTCCCCTGGCACAGCTGAAGACCCAGCCCTCTTGTCCTACTGCTGGTTCCTGGGAGAGCCCGACCCCCCCTGGCTCCCCCCTCCTGTCAGGGAGTTGCAGAGAGTGAGGAGGTCTCCCCTGAGCCTCCTCTTCTCCAGGCTGAGCCCCCCAGCTCCCTCAGCCTCTCCTCACAGCACTTGTGCTCCAGTCCCTTCCCCAGCTCTGTTCCCTTCTCTGCACCTGCTCCAGCCCCTCCATGTCCTTCCTGAACTGAGGGGCCCAGAACTGGACACAGCACTCCAGGGGTGGCCTCACCAGGGCTGAATAATGGGAATGCAATGGGGAGGACGAGATGGGATGGAGTTAAGGAATCCTCACCCCTTACCACTGGTTTCTCCATCAGCTGGAGGTAGCTGGGGTGGTGGGTTTGTGCTGGAGGGACACCCCAAGTCTTGACATCATGAAGTGGACAGGACATTAAATACCCCTTATCTATATTTGCTTCCAGAGAAATCTCCTGCTGAACTGCACGTGCAGCCCTGGCCTGGGTCATTAGTGCTGCTGTGGTCCTTAGCTCTTCCCATCCTAACGAGCTGGGAGGTGCTGGAGGCTCTGGCAGGGTGTAGGCTGCTCCTGCTGGTACCAGGAAGTGGTGGTGGAGAGCTCTGGATCCATGGGATCTCCTCGAGATCTGTGGGTTGGACCAAGCCTTGGGAGGGGAAAAGGAAGGAGGGCTGAAAGCTCTCAGTGTCAGGGCACAGCTTTACACCAGCTGCTGTTTGGGCAAAATCCCCCGTGGAAACTCATGGATAACAGCAGTGGAGGTGTTGGGGAACACCCAGGGATGGTGAAATGCATCTTCACGTTTGGGGACCATGGGACCCTCTGGCTGGACGGTGGCAGGGACGTGCAGGCATCAAACAGGGCTGTTGGGAACATCCAGCCAGGGCTGCCAATCCCTCTTGGCTGCCCATTTGTGATGAGGAGATTGTTATTGTCAGACCTGTGGATGGGGCTTGAGCAGGAGGGACCTGCCCCTGTGGTTTGTCACCTCCCTGCAGCAGAACCACTGGCCCGGATTTGACTCAGGGAGTCTCTCTGGGCAGCAGAGACACAGAGAGAAACACAGCTGGATTTCCAAGAGCTTGCAGCCAAGTCTTCTTCTGAATTGCAAAGTGAACAGCTCAGATTTTTGGAAGCCTCTGAGGAGGCATAAATACAAAAAGCCAAGATATCTTTTAATTCTTTTTCTTCCTCTTTGTCATTTTTCTGGCTATGATGTTGCTTGAAGGGGCTGTGAGTCACCTCGAGCAATGAAATGAGACATCCTTATCACTCATGAAAATAATATTTAATGTGATATTTTTTATTTAGGTTGTGTCAAAGACGAGTCTTGGTATTCAGAGCCTCAAATATTCTTTATATTGGACAAAGGGTGGAAATAATTTAGGGTTTTGGTCTTGAGGACCTTTTCTGTGTAGGCACGTGGGTGTCATGCTCTTGCTGTTGAGTTGTGGTGTGGACAGATATGATGGTTTGGGGAATCCTGAGCTGGAGAAAAGTCTATTTTGTTTCTGTTGTTGTGAAATAGGGACGAGAAGTTGGGATGTGCAAAGAGTTGAGGTAACAGGAGTGTATTCAATCCTAAACTGGGGCCAAGTGGTCCAGATGCTGCTCAGAGCAGGAGGTGGGCTTGGTGAGGGGAATCAGATGAGCATGGTTACAGCATGGGAAAAAAACCCCTTGATGTGGACTAAAAGAAGATTTCTGCCACAAACTGAAGAGTTATTCCCAATTAAATTTGCTTTCTGAGAGATTTCCATGTGGGATAAGGTGTATAAAGGGAAAAGGCTTGTTGGGGCTCTCCCTGGAGGCACCAGCCCCCCAAAAGCAGGTGCATCTCTTCCCTGTGGGACAGGCAGGTGGGACAAGGGGGGTGTGGGTGTTTTTCCCTCCCATCCTGATGCAGGTGGGGAAGCTGAGGCTGCAGTTACCGCAGGAGGGGCTCCCCCCCCTTTCCCAGCTGGGGAGAGCTCATGTGGGGCGTTGAAGGGATGCTACAGGGGGGGTGAGGATGCTGCAGGAGGGATGTGGGTGCTGGGGGAGTTTAGGGGGATCAACTGGTGTGTGGGGGGGTGCTGGTGCCAGGGGATGTGGAGTTTGGGGGGATAGAGATGCCAGGGAGTTTGGTGGGGTGCCAGGGTTGGGGGGAGGGTGCCCGTGCCGGGGGGGTAGGGGGGTGCAGGCACTGGATAGAAGTTTGGGGGGCTGGGGAGTTTGGTGGGGTGCAGATGCCAGTGGGGTAGGGAGGGGTGCAGATACCAGGAGGGAGTTTGGGGGCTGCAGATGCCGGTGGTGACGGGGGGGTGGTGCAGATGACGGGAGGGAGTTTGCGGGTGCCCGGGGGAATTACGGGTGCCCGGGGGGTTGTGGGAGTCCGGATGTGCAGATGCCGGGAGGGAGTTTGCAGGGTGCGGGTGTCCTGGGGGGGTTGTGAGTGCCCGGGGGGGTTGTGGCAGGTCGGGTGTGCAGGTGCCAGCAGGGAGTTTGCAGGGTGGCCGGGGGGGGGTGGTGGTGGTTGCGGGAGCCAGGGATTTGCGGGAGCCGGGGGGGTTGCGAGAGGCGGGGTGTGCAGATGCCGATAGGGAGTTTGTAGATGCCCGGGGGGGTTGCGGGTGCCCCACGGGGGTTGCTGGTGCCGGGGGGTTGCGGGATCCAGGGGGTTGCGGGGGGGGGTGTGCAGATGCCGGCAGGGAGTTTGCGGGGTGCAAGTGCCCGGGGGGGGTTGCTGGAGGCGGGGGGGTTGCGGGTGCTCCGGGGGTGTTGCGGGTGCCGTGGGGTTGCGGGAAGGGGGGGTGTAGAGGCGGCAGGGAGTTTGCGGGGTGCGAGTGCCCGGCGGGGCGCTTGCTGGAGGCGGGGGGTTGCGGGTGCCCCGATGGGGTTGCGGGAGGGGGTGTGCAGATGCCGGCAGGGAGTTTGCGGGGTGCAGGTGCCCGGGGGGGTTGTTGGAAGCGGAGGGGTGCGGGTGCCCGGTGGGGGTTGCGGGAGGCGGGGTGTGCAGATGCCGGCAGGGAGTTTGCGGGGTGCGGGTGCCCGGGGGGTTGCGGGAGCCGGCGCGGGGGGGCCCCGCAGCCAATGAGTGCGGCGCGGGGGCGGCTGCGTGCGCGGCCGGCGGCGTGTTGCAGCCGGGCGGCGTGTGCGGGCCGGAGCGGCGGGCACGCAGCGCCTGTCCTCGCACCTGCAACCCCTTCCGACCCCCTTCCCCCCCCTTTTTTTTTTCTTTTTGGGTTTTTTTTCCCTCCCCACCCTTCGGTGCTTTTTCCCGTTTTTTTGTTTTTCACCCCATTCTTTTTCCGTCGTCGCCCACAACCCCACCCCCCCCCCCACCACCCCCCCCCCCCCCCCCCCCCCACCCCCCACTCCACCTTCCTGCGCTTTGCTCGGGAAACGCGGATTTTAAACTCTCCCCGCCCGGCAGAGTGGGGAAGGAGGAGGAAGAGAAAGACATGGCCCAGGCAAAATGCACCACCCCGTCTCTTGGGTGATCTTCGCCGGATGGCCGCGCTCCTCCCCAAGGTAGGAATGCCGCGGGGGATGCAGCCCGGGCGGGCGGAGGATGCGCGGTCCCACGGCAGCACCCTTGAGGGGCTGAGGAGGGAGGAGAACCCACCCAGAGAGGGGACGAGGATTACCCCAGAGCGGAAGGGAGCTGGGAGAGGGTCTCCAGCCCGCTGTGGAGTTGCGGGGGGTGCGGATGCGGGTACGGCGGAGGAATTCCCGGTGCACCGAGCTCGGGGCGGGGGGGTTGGCGGGGTGGACACTTCTCCCATGGCGCCCTGATTATTTTTGGGGGTGCAGAATGACTCTGCCATCCCAGCATAATTCCTGCAGGATCAATGCATCCAACAGGCTGAGGGTCAGGGGGGTTCGGGGTTCCTCCGTGCGTCCCCCCGCCTTTGCTTTTCCCAAGGTCGTCCGAAAACTCGGTGCAGCCCCGCTCCCGCCGGGCTGGGAGTTGGGAAGTCCTTACCCAGCCTGTCCCGGATGAGCATGGCTGCCCCCCACCCGGGGTGGTGCTTGGAGGGGAGGGGGGGGGCCGTGCGAGGGGAAAAAAAGAGCAAAAAGCGATGGGAAAAGGCGCGGGGGGAAGCGGCGGCAGGAGCCAGCCCCATCTGGCCGGGAGCGCCGAGCCTGTCAGCTCGCGTTAGGCTCCTCGCAGCCATCTGGAGGGGCTGTGGGAGCGGGGTTTCCTCCGTGGGAGGAGAGGATGGAGCCGCATCCTGCCCCGGGCCGCCGCCGGAGCTCGGGATGCGCCGGGGGATGAGCCGGGGGATGCTGCGCCGTGCGAGGCGGGCGGCTGGTTCCCGGGGCTCCGGTGCGGGATGCAAGCGCTCCTGGGGGGATGGCTGCACCCCGGGGGAATGCAGGCACTTCTCGGAGAATGGATGCCCCCCGGGCGATGCGAGTATTCCTCGGGGGGAATGGATGCACCCCCGGGAGGGATGCAAGTATTCCACAGGGAGATGGATGCACCCCCGCGGGGGATGCGGGCACTCCTTGGAGCATGGATGCACCCCGGGAGGATGCAGGTATTCTCGAGGGAATACTGCACCCCCGAGGGGGATGCAGACACTCCTGGCGGGGAGGATGTAGGTTCCTCTGAGGACGGGCAGCCGGGGGGGTCGATCCCTCTCCAGGGCCGGATCCAGCTGCCTTTGCGTTGCTCCGAGGGCTGGGAATAGGGTTTGGGCACCGCCGTGCCCGGCTCAGCCCTGCCTGATCCCACCAGCCGTGGTCTCTGCAGCAGCGCTCGGGTGGGCTGTGCGGGGCGGGGGGCTGAGGTGAGCAGGGACAGCGACCGGACATCTCCCACCACAAACTTCTCTCTCCTGGGCACGCTGGGCCCGCTCCGGAGAGCCGCCCGTGCGGGATCGACCGGCGCGGGCTGTTTAGCATGCACGGCACACTCCGCGGCATCGCTCCTCTTCGCCTTCCTCCCGCTCTCCCTCCTTCCTTCTCCTTCTTCTCCCAGGGTTGCTGCTTCCTGCTTGGCGTGCCGGCATCCCTGCATCCCGGGGGCTTCCCTGGGGCTGGGATCCCTGGCCCCCTTGGCTGCCCACCTCTGCGGGGTTGGAGCTCCCCAGGAGGGGGATGAAGCTACCCCTTTCCCTCCTTGCTCCCCCTGCCCAGAATTTGTGCTTCGTTTCTTTTATTATTTCATTATTTTATTTATTATTTCATTATTTTATTATTCATTATTTTATTATTTCATTATTTTATATTTCATTATTTTATTATTTCATTATTTTATTATATTTTTTATTATTTTTAATGCTTGCTTTGGGGCTCCTGACTTGGCTTCCTTGCAGTCTTATTCCCTGCCTCTGGTCATCCCTCCTGCTTCCTCTCCCTGCTCCCTTAACGGATCAGAAAGCAGTTGGTTTTTTATTTCTTTCTTTAGTATTTTTTTAATTCTCCTGGGCAGCAGAGCCATGGGGAGGAATGTGCTGCCTCCCCAAGCCTAAAATCCCCCAATTCCCTGCCTTGCAGGAGTCTGATGTGAGTGCCAGAAGTCCCTGAGTCACTGCTGGGATGAGGAAAAACAGGGATCCACGTTGTTCCATGGTCTGGGGGGAGACTCAGGGCAGAGCCAGGGGTGCTGGGTGAAATATGCACAGGGCAGCCTTGGCAGCAAAAAGCTTGGACCTTTTTGGGCTGGGAGATACTGGGTTGGTGGAGGGAAGGAGTCCCTTCTTGCATAATTGTATCTAAGAGTCATTAAAAACTAAAAAAAAACCCACCTAGCAAAAATAATTTTGAATCTTGGCACAAACCTCTTAAGAGAGTTTTGAGAAATTTGGGGTCATTCACCCCAAAGGTAATATAAGAAAATCAGCAGCAATGTGCTGCTGCTTCATTAGTTCTTCTGATATTCACAGTATTTTTTTTAATTTTTAAGTTTTCTCCTTTCATTTGGTGTCCAGAAGTGGAGCTGGTTTGTGTTGAAAAATGTGAAAATTATTGTCCTGCAGGAAAACTGTTTTGCACAAATCTCCTCCAAATAGCTCCAGAGACATGTGCTGCCCTCTGCAGCAGCCCATCCATCCTCCAGGTCATTTCCCTATTTACAGCCAAACAAACAATAAGAAAAGTGGTTTGTGAGTGTTCTCGAAAGGAAAGCAGAGCGTGAAGTGGGTAATTCAGAAGTGTTTGACCACCTGCACTTGTGCAAACATCTGTAGGTCCTCCAAGTCCTGCAAATTCGCTGTCGGATTTGTGGAATTGTGGCCCTAAAATGGGAGCTGTTGAGTGTTGTGTCCCTCAGGAAGGAGCCCTCTGAGCCCTGGAATGTCCAGAGTGGTTGGACATCGAGGGAGCTGTTGGGTGTTGATGCTGGAGAGCAAGGCCAGGGAGATTGGCTTGGATTCTCCATCCCCTTGGGAATGAGCTGGAGGTGTCCATTGCATCAATGGAAAAGACAGAGGTCCAGCCATAAGCTGGGAAGAGGAGATGGGAAGGGTGGAGGCTGAAAGGGCTGGGATGGCCCCAGGCATTGGGAAGTGAGTGGCTGTTTGGCAACACAGCCCTCATTGTGTGTCCTCTGGGGGAGTTTTAAATAGCAGCAAGGAAAATCCTGGATATCCCTAAACGGGGACCCAGCAGCAGCATTTTCCCTTCCCTCTTTCCCTGTTTGAAAGAAGAGGGGTGGTCTTGCATGTGCCTGGTCTCCCTGACCCACACCCCACGTGGATTCCTGGAGGAAGAGCAAACCCCCCCCACCCCAGCCCTCAGGAGTGGGGGAGCCGAGGGAACTCTTTCCTCAGCCGCGCAGAAAAGGATTAACCAGGCTAAAAGGTCATAGAAGATTTAGCTGGGCCTTTAGCATCAGTAAGCCAAGAATTATGGGAATTTGATTTACAAATTAGCATAAAGACCTTATTCTAATAAGCATGGAAGCTGAAATAGGTATGTAAAATAATAGCATACATCAACATCCTGCACGGAGCGTTCCTCATCCCAAAGAATTATTCGCTCGGTCGATGTGGCTGGGATGCAGATAATTCCCAAACTGAGACACAGGCTGTGCTGGTGTGTGATGGAAAGGCTGGACCTGGCCTGGAGACACATCCACAGGGAGGAGAGGCTGGGTATTTCCCCTCGGGAAGGGCAGGATTTGGGATCACCAGCTGGGCTGGGGCTACGCATCCCAGAAGGACTTTCCCTGGGTGGAGGCAGGAGGGGAAACCTTCTGGCAGTTCCTGCAGAAGGGTAATTGCACTAATGAATGTGTATAAGAAAAATTAGGTGTATCGGCATCTTTTTGTGAATCCCTGGATTTATTGTTCCTCGGGAAAAATATTAGATGTGGTTAATAGTTACCGTGCGGGTCAATAAAATGTGATATTCACCCCAACAGCAGAAAATAGCTATTTAATAGGTAATAACAGTAATAATCAATACCTCCACAATTAGATAACCCAGTTATATGCAGTACATAAAAGGAGGGGAATGAACTCCAGTTGCTGGATGGCCGGATTTGGAGTGTGGCTGAACATCCGTCATTCCCGCTAATTCCAGGCGGAGCCGTAAGCAGGTACCAGCACCTCTAGCCAATTAATCCCACGTGGTGGCCTGATTTGCAATTTTTAAGCCTCAGTGAAGCAAACAGGAACCTGAGGAGACCTTTACCACTGGTTGTGTTGTGCAAAGCCCTGGGATGGCACCCGAAATGTTTGGGATTTTGGGCTGGGCGGTGGAGTTGCAGGTGGGGTTTTCCATGGGAGTTTCTGTGGGAGCATCCCTGCACTGAGCTGGTTACACAGCAGGGGACTGGCAGGGTATGGCAAGGAGTAAAGTTGTTGTATTGGCTCTATCCAAAAAGTTGTTGTGTGTAGTGAGTAACCTCAGAGTTGTGGGGAGCGTGGGCTGGAGTTGGTTTGTGTGGTAGCTACAACAGATTTAGGAGCTCCAGCTGTGGAGTGGACGTATGTGAGGTCCCATAAATGCTGTCACATCTCAGGATGTTGTTGTTTGCTGTTCACAAAATCCAAGTGTGAACAAGGTGCCCCTGGTTATTTAAAGTGGGAACATGAGGAGGCAAAAAAACATCATCTGAGATGTTCATGGCAAAGGTTGGAGCTGCAACTTGGGCTTGGAATTGAGCTCTTGGCTTCAAACAGGATCCAAAATGAGCAAAGTGCTGGATTTTGGGATTCTGTAGTGGAAGTCCAAGGTGGTGGGACTGCTCTGCACCATTCCCACATTTGGGATGGGCCTCCCTGATGGGTCAAGAGGAAGTAAATACCATTTTGATAAGCAGGTGGGAGCTGTGAGCTTGGAAAAAACTTCCTCTGGTAAACCCAAACTTCTGAAGCAACACAGGGACCATCCCTCTGTACAGGACTTTGCTACTGGATGCTCTGGAGGCTGCACCCAGTTTTGGGACATCCTTGTGCTTAGCAAAAGCTACTTTTTCTTTTCCATGTAGGCATTTTGACCAGCATAATAAATAACCCTGGCTCGTGGCTTTTCTGCCTTCCTCTGACGGAGACAAGCACAATATTGGAAGTTCCACAAGATTGGAACTGTCTGCTTTGTGTATTTTTCTTGCAGTTTTCACTTAAAAATACCCATATTGTGATTTCTCCCTCCCCTCTCCCCCCCATTTTATTTTTTCCCTATGGGGAAAAGATTGATCAGTTGACAGATCTGGGTCAGGTTGGTGAGCAGGGCTCGCTGTTTGCTGTGATAAAGTGGGATGGAGGTGGATGGGGAGAGCTCTGCTTCCCAGGCAGCTCCAGTCAGACAGAGGAGGGGCACTCCAACTTTCTCACAACATGAGAAACATGTGGGGAGTAACTATTTGGCCGTGCAGATCAGGAAAAAACCCTCATTCGTGTTTGGTTTTGCTTCCCAAACTTCAGTAGTGGCAAGAAAGGGCAAGATTTTCCTTGCTTGTTCCCCAGTTAAGGGTCATCTTTCAGAGCAGAGCTTTAAAGAGGGGGAAAATGATTTTTTTAAGCATTACTGGTCATTCTCCTTTGATGGATGGTAGCAAATCTCCTGTTAGACTCAGTGGGACCCAAACCTGATCCATCTCAGATGTTCATGGCAAACGCTTGGGCTTGGAGTTGAGCTCTGGGTTTCCAGAAGGTACCAAAATGAGCAAGGTACCAGATTTTGGGATTCTGTAGTGGCAATCCAAGCCTTAGTGCTGTGCCCCATGGCCTGCCAGCATCCTGCACCTCAGCACATGGGGTTTTCATGCCTTTAGTGGCTTTTGTAGGCAAAAAAACAGGCTGAGAGAGCTGGAGTTGGTCAGCCTGGAGAAGAAAAGGCTCTGGGAGACCTGAGAGCCCCTTCCAGTGCCTAAAGGGGCTCCAAGGGAGCTGGAGAGGGACTTTGGACAAGGACCTGGAGGGACAGGACAAGGGGTAATGGCTTCCCATGGACACAAGGCAGGGTTAGATGGGATGTTGGGAAGGAATTCTTGGCTGTGAGTGTGATGAGGCCCTGGCACAGGTTGCCCAGAGAGGCTGTGGCTGCCCCATCCCTGGGAGTGCTCAAGGCCAGTTGTTTGCTCCAGACAAGGCTTGGAGCAACCTGGTGTAGTGGAAGTGTCCCTGCCCATGGCAGGGAGTGGTGGCACTGGATGAGCTTTAATGTCCCCAAACCATTCTGGGATTCTACGAAAACTCAGGATTACAAGGAATGATCTCTCTGTCACTGCATCCCCTGGGGCACTCCAACCCTTCCAGCCCTTCCGAGGGTGCTGGTGCATGCTCCAGTCATCCCACCCCCACTGCTCCTGGAACGTTTGGAGCCGTGGCCACCTCCCTCCCTGCTCCTTCCCGAAGCAGCACCTTGCTCTTGGTTAATAATAAATCAGAGGTGCTGCCTTTGCTGGGCTCTGCTCTCTGCCGCCGGGAAGGATATCATGGATTTTTGATGCGCTCAACAGTTAATATGTGTAATGCTGAAAGCTGTTGTAAATTAATTGACCCCTTGACCCCCTTGTCCTGTTGACTGTTCCCACTAAAGACAGTGTTCAGTTCTTGGCATCCTCACCCACCCCGTTTTCCCTTCCTCCAGCTCCCACATGCTTCGCTTACTAATCAGGGGCAGCCGAAAGAGGAGCTGTGGCTCCAAAAAGCTTTGTAGCAGCTGGGTGGGGAATCCAGGATCCCTGGTGGTTGGAGTATTTCCTTTAAAGCACTGATGGAAGCAGGCACAGCATTCTCTGCCTTTCCATGGGGACGATGGGGGCAGAGGGATGAAGGTGCTGCCAGGCTAAAAGGTCCTGGAGCAGCACCGAGGACCCTCTGGAGGTGGGTGGAAGGTGGAGGGATGTTCAGCACCTCGTGTGAGGCACCTGCTGAGCTGTGGCTCATGCCAAGTGCTCACTGTTGGAGCCGTGGTGGGTCTGGCTTGGAGGAAGGATGGGAGCGGGTGGTCAGATGGAATTTTTTGGGAAATAACAGGAAAAGATCCCAGAGTGGCTCGAGTTGGAAAGGAGCGTAAAGATCATCGGTTCCAACCCCTGCCCTGGGCTGGGACACCTTCCAGTAGCCCAGGTTGCTCCAAGCCCCATCCAACCTGGCCCTGAGCACTTCCAGGGATGGGGTCTTTTCCTGGGTATTGCTGAGCATGGGGAGACCCTGATTTAGGTTGGGAAGGAGCTTAAAAAACCACGAGTGCTCAGCCCACGGGACCGGTTCTCCTCCTCCCGTGACTCCCGGTGGGAGGCAACAGCTGCCGAGGAGTGGGAAATGCCACAGGAAATTGTGCAACATTAGCAACCAAGCAGAGTGTTTTAGGCTTTTCCGATTCCAAAATGAAGTGGAAAAGTACAATCGCAAATTCCCATTGAAAGTAAATTCTGGGAAAAGCAAGGATCGATTTTTTTGAAGCATTTTTTTTTTTTTCATGTTCAGATTCGGAGCTTTATGTACCAAGTTGGGAAGTGATTTCAAACAAAACAGAAAGAGCTCCGAAGGCCACATTCCAGCGCTATCAAAGAGCCTGGAGTCTCCAGCCTCGTTCCATTTTGTATTGTTATTTCTTCAAAACAGATCCTCTGCTAATGTTTCCATTTTACCAGAAACGGAATTCTTGATTTAAAGAACTGGTTTGAAAGCCAAACCTGACCCGCCTCGCTGGAGGCATGACAAGCCCTCGAAGCAAAGCAAGGTTCATTAATACCATAACATTCTCTCTCTTTTTAAGTGTTTTGGGCTTTTTTTTTTCCCTTCTGGTAGGAGTTATCTGGTGAACAGCACGAAGCTCCTGGGTCGGTTTGGGTGGTTTTAGCTTTTATTCCCTTTCTGCAGGACAGATGGTATTTAGAGATCAGAGGGTGCCTCCGTTAGACTTTTAGTTTTCCAAAGTCAATTCCCAAAGCCAGCGCCGGCATTTTGATAGTGGGCCAAGGCACAGGAGAGCAGCAGGGCTGGCTGGCACGAGGTGAATTTGGATTTAGGATGAATGACATCTCTCTTAATGAAGCCCTTTCAGGAACAAAGCTGGCGAGGAGCAGGATCCATGATCCATTAGAGGCTGGGATAGTGGCGGAGCCAAAACCTCCTTGTCATTGAGGACAACATGAAAAAAAAAAGTGTATTATTTATTGTTTACTCTTTGTGCTGCTTTTCTGCACGTCAGCGCTTCCCATTGTGTGTTTTTGGGCTTCAAAACCTGACATCACATTAGACACCGTCTCCAAAGCCCCCAAATAATGCATATAAACTATGATTATTCCTTCTGATCCACTTGTGTTTATGTAAATGGCTGGAAAAGCGGTTTTCAGCTTATTTCGGGAGCTTAAGGGATTCATACCAAGCCTATTATTGAAAAATCAGAAAGTGAAAAGCAACTTCTGAGACGAGGAATTAGCAACTGAATGGCAGCGTGCGTTCCGCGGGATCCGGCTGCGCTGCGGATGGGAATTCCCTCGGGAGTCAAAAATCCAACACGTGGCAACAGGTTGAGGGGCTTTGCAGGGAGGGGGGTTGGAGTGAACCCAGAGGGGTGAGGGGCTGGAGAGGGAGTCAGGGTGCAGTCATTGGCGGTGGGATTGGTGTCAGGTTTTGTGGTGGATGGTGTGTGGGGGCATTGCTGCCTTCAAAATCCAGCAGGCACCTGGGGGATAACCCTGGCTCTGTGTCCTTCATCCATGAGTGGATCCTGGGAAGGGGCTGGTGGTGCTTGGCAGCACCTGTATACCCCCAGTGTGGCTATTCCTGCTCCTTCCAAGCCTTTTCCCTCTGTCTTAGGAGAGGTGGGATGAGCTGCAGATCCTCTTCGGGCTCCAGCCCCTTCCAACCAGCCCTGCAGCAGCTCATCCCTCCTCTCCTGTTGCCGTTTTTTTTTCCCTGGTTCGGTCCCTTTCCCCCTTCCTTATGTTAATTTCCCACCTGAGCACCAAGTACTTTATAAATAGCAAATCTGAAATGAATTTCCTAGCAGCAATCATTATCTCCCTCGACAGCCATTAAACATTCACACAAGCAGAGCAAAATGACAAAGGGGATTGATTTTTACAGTATGTTGGGGGGAGGCAGGAGAAAGGAAATATGTTGACAAGGCTTTTTTCTTTTTCCCCTCTTATTCCCCCCCCTCTCTCCATTCTCCCCTCCCTTCCACATCCTCTGCCTTGTGGAATTTAAGATCACTCTTTTTTTGGAGAGTGGGCTGGGAGGGGATCGGAGAGGGCGAAGTTGGAAATAAACGACGATAAATTAAGAAAATAAGGGGAAAACCAAAAAGCAGGAAGCTCTATTCCCTTCTTCCCTCGAGCAGCGAGCTCCATTCCCTGCTCCTGCAGCCCCTGGAAGCCTCGCTCCGATCCGTCGGCTGCGTACAACTGGTAAACATGAAGTTGGTTCCGTGGCCCCGGCTGTTGAGATGAATATGTCAGAGTTAATGCCTCTGAAGATGGAGGGGTGGGCTGGAGGGGAAGGGGGGGCCCCAATCTCGGAGCCTGCTCAGCAGAATAAATGTGTTGATGCAATCGTTGGGAGCCGCTGCCGAATGAGGCACTGTAGCTGAAAATTTAACTTTGATTTCAATTTTCATATTTGTCAGCAATAATTAGATTCAAGAAATGTTTTTGCCGCTGTTCTAAAATACTAATAAGTAGGAGCCTTTGTAGTCTGGCTAATGGAGCCTTTTTTTTCCTAGTGGGCTAGAAAAATTCCATTAAAGGGGAAAGTCATACTATATTACCATGCTTCAACATGCATTGACTCTGCTGCCACAGGAATATCTGTGCCGGGAAACAGTGTCCCTGCTTCCAGCTGCTGGAGAATGGGCTTAGGATTGGCTGGGGCTTCCCAGGGAGCAAGGAAGGCTGGAGGGGACCCCCTACATCAAGTTGGCTTGGGGGTGATGCTCTTTGGGGCACCAGGAAGCTTTCAAAGTGCCTGTGGGATGATATTCCAGTGGTGGCCTGGCTCTCAGCCAGCTGGCTCCAGCAGGATTTTTTGGTGTTGCCATTTCCCCTTGGGTTTAAAGCCTTGGATCAATGAGGAATCTCCCCTTGCTCGCTCTGCCAAAGGCAGAGAGCCTCTTGTCTCCCTGCCCACCCTGTGGGGTGGATTTCCTTGGCAGCTCATGCCAGGTTTTATCACGGAGCGATGCCGGCGAGGGCAGTGATATTAAATTTGCTGGCGATACGCACAGCAAATGGGGGAAGCTCTAAGTTGTGTC
The DNA here is from genome assembly GCF_009829145.1 of Chiroxiphia lanceolata. Taxonomy (NCBI): domain Eukaryota; kingdom Metazoa; phylum Chordata; class Aves; order Passeriformes; family Pipridae; genus Chiroxiphia; species Chiroxiphia lanceolata. The sequence continues at coordinate 4,918,469 of NC_045659.1, read as the reverse complement.
ATTCTCAAGTTACTTCAGCCTATTAAGCAAACAAAAGCACTTGTGGAGTGAGAAATGGAAATGGCCAATGCGGCCCGATTAATCCTGGATGTACAATTCCATTAATAAGCCAGCTTTTAATAGGTGGTTCTTTCCAGGAGCTGCTGGGACGAAGAATTGATGTATTCACTGTAATTGTATTGCAACTAATAGGATCTGGAGAAAATTGTATGGAGAACTTGTTCCTTTGCCACCATTTTCCAATCAGTTGAAATAATGCAGGAGAGCCCAGCAAGGTAATGAGACTTAAATCTAAACAGGAATATTTTTAATTTCCATGCAGGGGATTTTGGCTTTGGCTTTTGCTTCCCCATAGAGTGAGCAGAAACCCACTCAGTGGGTTTCTACCCAGAGCAGTGGGGAGGAAAAATGCTGGAGGAAATGGGGATCCCAGTCCCAGTGGAATTGCCCAGTGGCTGGATTCTGGGGCTGCTGTCTCAGCTGGGTGGGGGATGTGGTTGCTGGTGCAGAGCTGTGCCAGGTCTGGGAGCCTCCAACCTCCCTTCTGAATTCTAAGGGGTGTGTGTGTCTGGATGCCCAGGAATGGGACTGCCCCTCTGGCATCTCAGCCAGAGCTTTTGTTCCTGTCATTGGCAGGAGAGGAGCCTTCCCCCCCAGTCGATGTGGTTCACTGGGAGAGTCATTAACGAGCCTCAGGTCCTCGCTCCATTCATCCCATGTTTATTCAGACCCTCCATCCCAGGGTTCTGACACTTTGCTGATCCTCTCTTTCCACCAAACTCCTGTGAAAACCCACCTCCTGCTCTGGGGAGCAAACACCCCTGTGTGGCTGTGCCTCTGGGTCCCTGTGAGATGAAGGGAGGGATTTGGGCTTTAATCCCCGAGCATCTCTCCAAGAGCTCTTGAAATAGTGATACCCTTGGTACAACACTGCAAATCCCAGGCAGGCTGGGTGGCTCAGCACAGCAGTGCCTTGGGATGCAGATCTCCATAATATCCTTGCAATGGTGGAATAATGCACATTAAAGGAAAGGAAATATTAATGTAGGAGCTGCCAAAATCCATGTGGCCCCTGATTATTGCAGCTGTGGCTTTGCCAGAAGAAGTTTGCAGCCACTTTTGGTCTGTTCATCGCTGGTTCGGGGCTGTTTGTTTTTCACTCCTCCTCCCTATTTGTATGCAAGCTCTGACCCTGCTTTGGTAACAGGCTAGAGAGTAAATAGAAAGGGGAGGGGGGGGAAAAAAGGCAAGGAAAAAAAACCGAAGGCACAATTCAGCTCAAATCCCTTCGGGAGCAGATGTGATTGCCTTCCAGAAATGGCTCCAATAAGGCCAGAAAGGAATATTGCTTTTATAGCTTTTGGGATATAAAACATTTAGAAAATGTGATTGAGTGGCAGTGCCTAATTTATCATTTACCCATTTCTCTATCCACCCAAACAGAGGAGTATCTTCAAATGGACTCGTTGCCACTTTTTTTTTTTTGGCTTTTTGCCTCTTTCCCGTGTGTGACACACATGAAAAGCCGTGTTCCCTTGCACACCCAGCCATGTGTGTGCACACACAGGCACGTGTTCCCCCACGCTCCTGGCTCCTTGTCCCTGTGCCTGTGTCATGGATTTATCATCGTTCTGCTAAGCACTCAAACTCCTGTGGCTATTTATAATTAATGCTCAGAAACCTGCCAATCCATTTAATGACACTAGGAGGTCACGGCCTCCCTTATAGCTTCCCATTAATCATCATTAGAACAGTTCTGGGTTTTTTACGTTCTTTTTAAATGTTAATTCACCTTTATAATGCTGCTTTCAGCTCTGACTGCAAAGGGATACTCTGTAGTCACTCCAGACTGTCTTGCGAGTGTGTGCAGGTGAAAGGCGCAGTGGGACAATTGCACTTGATAAAGTCTCTTGGATATCTCCCGCTGGAATGAATTACGCTCACAAACTCTGCCAGATGGGATTTCTTCACTGCCCTCTGCTGCCGGCTCCTCGCAGCGATGCTGGCGCAGCTCCCTCCCTCCCGGCTCCATCCCTCGGGTACCGCCGAGCCCCTCGCCATCCCTCCTCACCTGCAGAGACCCCTGCGCTGCTGGGAACCGTAAAATCAGAGAATCCTGGAATGGTTTGGCTTGGAAGGGAGACTAAAAATCATCTAGTTGCATGTGGCACGTGGCTCCTGAGTGGAATAAGCTCCTCGACGCTGGCACAGAGCTCGGCAAAGCCTTGTGTGCTCTGCCAGGCTGTGCTCGGGCACGTCTTCACAGGGCAGATTTCGGTGGTGTAAGGTGGGCTCACACGGGGTTTTACAGGTTGTGGTGGTTGTGTCTCGGTTTGGGTGGAGCATCAAACTCATTCCTTGTGAAGGTTGACAAAAATCCCAGCTCCCAGAGGACAGGGCTGCTCCCAGCAGCGAGTCCATCTCCTCTTCCACGGGAAGCAGGAACCCTCCAGCGCTTTCCCTGCATCC